>NC_064267.1:5390000-6110000 GCF_003254725.2 Canis lupus dingo
AATAACAATATACCTTATGGAGGTTTCACCAGAAAAACAAATATGAAAACAATTATAAAACCATGAAAAATATCTAAAATACAGATATGGGAGCAAAAGAAGGAATGATTAATTTGAGAGGGGGAAAAGCAAAGACAAATGAAAGGAAGGCAAACAGGAAAATCACTAAAAGAGTAAAATGAAACTTAAGACTTAGCTTGAAGGATGAATACAAACTGTTACATAAACAGGGGGGTGGGGGGGGATTTATTCCAGGCAGAAGAATTCTAATACTTTATATAATAGCACAGAGGCATGACAAAACTTTTCTGTTTAGATCAAGCTGCAATAACAAAGACCAGCTTATAAAGAGACAAGTAGGACACCTTTAGTAATTGGCCTTTGTTTCTGCATATCGTGGTTATCACTAAGGAATTCTGAGCAGGAAAGTGAAATGATCATCTTCATAGTTTAGGGAAATAACTGGCAGTATTGAGTAGGTAGAATAGTGTGGCAAATGTGGTTAAATATAAACTTGAAAACTCCTGCCAAGGTTCAGGTAAGAAAACTAATAAAATCTAAATTAAGACAAAGGCATTAGTAATTTAAAAGAAGGGGGATAGGGACTAATTCACAGAACTGAAGTGATGATACAGAAAAAGGGAATATAAGATGGTTTCCATTTTTTCACTTAAATGGGTTGTGGTACCACTAACCTGAGATCATTAATACAGTTAATATTGGTCAATTAATTAATATTAATACAGTTAATAAGTAGCTAACTTAATTAGTCAGATAATAAGATGTGGAGTTACAATAAGGTTGATTTTGGTCAAAACTGATATCTGATAAAAATGATGAATGAATAAAAGACTGCACGTTGAATGGATAAAATGATCTCAGTGAAGGTCACACAGTAGTTACAGGAAAATGAACTTTTCTGTTCTCTTGTGGTACATCTCTTGTTGTGGTACTTCAATCTATACTTTACATAATAGACAAGTGCGTTTCAATTCAAAAGAGCACAACCTTTGACTTGATAGTTTTGACTTATATTTTAAAAGAAATGGGAGGAAAATTGGAAACTGTGTGTATATTGCTATTATGTACATCTACTGAGATTTGCAAAAATAGATCTATAAAAAAGGAACGAGAAAAAAACCTGTAATAAGAATTCATAGGAAAATAACATGATTTTTTTTAGATTTTATTTATTTATTCATGAGAGACAGAGAGAGGGAGGGAGGGAGGGAGAAGAGGGAGGGAGAAGGGAGGGAGAAGCAGGCTCCCTGCAAAGAGGGTAGCCGGATGCAGTACTCAATCCCAGGACCCTGGGATCACGACCTGAGCCAAAGGCAGACGGTCAACCACTGAGCCACCCAGGCACCCCATAACATGATACTTATACAAATATCAATAGTGGATAACACATATTGAGCCCTTACTACATATTAGGTAATATACTAATAATTGACATACGTTGTCACAAGGAAACATCTGTAAGTGGTACAGATTAAAAAAAAAAAGTTTTAATATAAACATTTCTTTGTGAAAGGCCAGTTAAACACATTAAAGAATAACAATTTATCTAGGGCATCTTCTGGAAATATAAAGAAAGAAAAGAGAATGTATTTATTTTGAATAACCAAACACTAAAATAAAATATTTATGGTTTTCAAAGATTATATGAGAATCCTTATAGGTTTTGCAAAATCTCCATCACTCTCTGGTCCTGCTCCTATCAAGACTCCTTAGAATCAATGTATATAGAAAGGTTACAAATTAGAATGTATCTCTCATAAGGAAATAGCATAAAGACAAAAAGAGAGAAAGAACAACAAATGGGTTAAACTGCTTTAAACTGATAAGTGACAATTTTATTTGGTTCTTAACTTCACCCTAATTTTCCTTATGTATACTCTTCAAATCACTGTTATCTAAACTTGTCTAATGAAAAAAAATCACCTAGAGCATTTGTTAAAAACATATTCCTAACACGAAAATTATAATTCTAAGAATTTGTATCTATAACAAGTTCCCACTGAAAGTCAAAATAATTTGGCACATTTGGACTCTCCTGGGTGTCATCATAAATAAATAAATAAATCAGAATTTCTGGAGAAGAAACAATTGAATTTTATTAAAATAACTAGGATTTGTATCAAGAAAAAAAGAACTCCAATCTAATGTATAAACTTATTTAGAATCATTGCTCTTTGAGCAATTTTCTAGGTATATATTAATGCATTATTGTTACACTGACATTTTTAAATAAAAATAGTTATTACTATGGCTTAAACATAAAGCAAACATTTTTATTAGACTCAGGTAAAATATTTAAATGTATATTTGAAAACCCATCCTAAATCATGTTTTCTTTAATATATAGGAAAACATATATGGGATGGATCATAAGCAAATATGAAAACAAACAAAAAGAAAGAAAAAGAAATGACATTCCCTCTGCCATATTTAGGCTCATCATCTCTGTTTTGGTTGTTCCTGTAGATAAATATTCCTGTAGAGAAAAGGCAGATTGTGCCTTAAAGGCGGTGGACAATCTCATTGTCATATATCAAAAAAAAAGACTATTGAACCTGGAGAGTAACTGACCTTAAACATGTGGAAATAAGAACTCCTATACTTCTTCCCTTGTTTTTTAAATTCTGGACTTTCAAATGGTTAGTTACTCTAACACAACGATGGGGCCTATTATATTATATATATATGCACACAGACACACACACACATATATATATACATGTTATATATAATATATAATGGAACATCTCTCCAGAAAAACCGCAGGTGATAATGAATTATATTTTATAATTCTAATTAATTAGTTGCACATTTCTCTGCATTTTCTCTGGTTATATTTTACCTTTACAGCAAACTTTTAAAAACACATTTCAACTTGTTCTCTGAATATCCATATTCTACTGGATATTAAACAAAGGCATATTTCATAAGCCAAAACATTAACTGTTGAACATCTTCCTCCTTGCCAGTATTATTTTTTTTTTTTTTTTTTTTTAGCCAGTATTATTGAAGAAGCAGGAATCAGTGTAACTTTAAATCTCAGGAAACAAGACTCAAGACTAATAGAATGAGCTAAAACTCCCTCAAGTATTGCCAAATCTAGAGGCTTAACACTTGACCTTTTGAAAGAGCTAATTACCTATAAATCCATAGTGCATGACATGTACATATATATATACTACTGTGAAATCTGAATGTCCAAAGACTGGTTCTATTATCAAAATCAAATGAGATTAGAGAAAGAGGGAAGAAGAACAAGAAAAGGAGGAGATGAGTAAAGGAAAGAAAGGGAAAATTAAGGGAAAATGAAAAGGATGAGCAAAAAAAGGAGTTAGATGTAAAGGAGGAAACGAGAATTTGAGGGGAAGAGGAAAAGCACAATACAATTGTAATTAAAGCAAAATTTCTGCAAATGTTTTTCAAAACTAATTCTTCAGAACTATAAAGTAACATAAAATTCATATAGATGTTTCCCTGTGAATAAACTTTAAATTAATAATGTAATTGTTAAAATTCTTTAGTATTGTTTCGTAAATATGCTGAAACTTGAAAAGACACTGCCTTATTTCTATAAAACACATAGCAAATTTATATACTACATAAATTATTATATTTGACATATCATATAAAATTATGTATCATTTATACCAAAATTTTAGAATCTGAATAAAGATATAAGAATGTGTCAATAGTTGGCATTCTAACTATTCTAATTTCCATTAAACCTGCACAAAACACTTTCTCAAAAAGCATAAAAGATCTCTCTTAATGCTCATGGATAATGCTCAAATCCTCTACAAATCCAAAACTTAACTTGGTTTTGCAGTGTACATTACTGTGCTGGAACAACAAAAAGGGTTGGTAAGCTTTTGATTTTAAATGTGAATCTCACAGTAACAACCTATACTATCTTTACTGTGGTAACTGTTTCTTCCTCCTGCCACATGGAAAAGGTCCCTGGCATATAGCCCTACAAAGATGCAATGACTACAAGGCCCAGGCCTTCTTTCTCACTTTATCAACAGTAACACCTCATTTATTTTATATCAATAGAAAATTAATTGCTCAATAGAAATTAGCTGTCCAGATAAATACAACCTACTCCTTCAGGAAACAAAAGGGTTCTTTTGATTGTTAAGGCATATTTTATTCATTTATCTATTATTGGCAGTCCACCAAGTTCAAAACTCTATGGCAGGTATGTGAAGCAATACAAAAGATGAATCCAACATATAGCTTAGTCTCAATAGATACTAAATAATGTACATATAAATGAATGATAAAGATTTAAAAGAAATAATTGCTATAAGAAATACTGAAATAATATGCTATGAGATTCTATCTGAGAGCAAGGGAAATCAAGGAAAGATTCCATGGAAATGGTGTTATATGGAATGGACCCTAAAAATAAGGCAGGATTTGAAGATCTACAGTCATAAGTGAGGAGACATGTAAATGTTTTCATGCCAGAAATTGAACATTTGAAAAGGAAAAGATACTTTCCTCAGATATTACTGTGTAACACAGTTTGGGTGAGGAAGAGACAAAGTATCCAAGAATAAAGAGAGAACAATATGAAGAAGTTAAGAAGTAAGGGATTTTTTTTTAAAGACATATATTACAGAGATACAAAGTACAGAAGTGGAAAATTTCACTGATATCATTCATGATCAAGAAGGGCAGGAAGAACAAAGCCAACTCAAGTATCCACTATCATGAAGACTGTAGGCTGCTTGATAAAATCAGCGTACTTAAGAACATAATGAATATAGGACTGGAGATGTAAATTCAGTGTTACATAGTCTGTGAATGGACCAGAAAGACTTTCACACTGCAGTATCTTTTGGTAGATAAGGATGTAATAATAGAGCTCAGAGATAAGAATAAGAGTGGAAAACTATCATGAAACTGAATAAAAATTCCCCCAAAATACAAGCTCCATAAAAGTAGAATGTTATCTGTTTTGTTCACTGTCATATTTGCAGTGCCTACCAACAGGGTCTGGGACTTAGTAAATACTCAATAAGTATTCACTGTTAAGAATGCCACAGAACAGATCCCAGCGAGTGAGCAAGCAAGACAGACAGAGACTCCAAGTGGTCAAGAGCCTGATCTTTTTAGGTGAAAACTTAGACATAAAAAGAAAAAGAAAATACAGAGAAGAAAAAGAGAAAAGCAATATGAGTCATAAGAAAATTAATAAAAGGGAATATTACAGAAGTCATAATAGGTGGATTTTAAGACCGTGGGAATGGCGAATTGTTTCATTCTCAATAGAACTATTAACGTATACCTACCTTACGTGGTTGAAAATCGTATTTCACACAGTGCTGAAAACCTTTTCCTTTAGACTTCAGTGATGTGACTATTAAACAGTTGCCAACAAAGTGAGCAGAGTAGCCAACTCCTTTGCTAGTACGAAAACTGTAATGAAAAACTGAGAATAGTACAATATCCTCTGATACAAAAAGCTATATCCAAAAATTATTATATAAATAATATAAAACATTATTATAAAAACAAAACTAATTTCCCCACAGAGTAGAAGGGGTCTTACATGCACCAAATAAAGACTATATTATAAAAGGTTTAGAACCTTGAGAAAATAGAAGACTACAGAACCTTTTGAAATTTCAATGTAAAATAGCACAAATACACAAAGACAAATTAATGGCCAATAAAAGACTACCAAGTATTTCATTAATCTTCAAGGACCTCTGAAATTAGTAAACACAAAAACCATTTATACTACTATTACACTGCTGTTTTCAAAAACAAATTATTCCCAATTCTATTATACACTTAAAAATAGCTTACAAATTATTTTTTAAAAAGTCAGAGCTAAATTTGATAAATGATGTAGGTAATCAAACAAAGGAGTACAGTTTTAAAAGAAGAAAAAATATGTGTCTATGAAACAGTTATTTTCTTCTAACGGAGCACTCCTCCTAGCTGTGAATTTAAGCACAGTATTGTAAAAATTGTAAATGCTCTGGCAAAATAATAGTATTACTGAAATAAATGTATGATCTGCCAAAATCATTCTGAAGTTCAACCCATTTGTTTGGAAGTTCAGATGTTTGTTTAGAACTCCCTCTTATTACTATCCCTATGTGATCTTTTATAATAGAGCTTACAAGCTAATAATAGCTCACATTTTTTGCACTCACATTTTTGAGCCAATATACAAAAGCACTTAATTATTCTCTCATTAAATCTTATGTGATAAGTACTATTATTATCCACATTTTACAGTTGAAGACACCAAAGCATATCATTAATAAGTAATGAAGATAAGACAACCTCAAACAGCCTTATTTCAGAACATTGCAAGTATTAATTAAGGTAATACATGTAAACACAATGCCTAGTATATAGTAAGGCAATCATTGAAAGTTTGATGTTCTCATTACTGTGCGTTATTGGTAAACTAAAATTACCAAGCTCTCGGTCCCTACAGGTCAACCTACTATTGGGTTTATTAACCCATTCTGTTAGTTATCTATCAAATAATTAATTTTTTATTTGATTGCATTTTCTTACACAGTAATTATCACTAATATTTTTAAATCATATCTTAATTATGATCATAGAACAAAAGAAATAAAAAGGCAAAGTAATGAAATCGAAGGAGTTTGTTTTTTTCCTCCCCTGGATCGGGGAATCACATGTCCACTAACAATCCCATAGTTATCTATAATGATGTGGACTGGACAGAGGAGGTTTGTAAACCTGAGTTTCAAACCATAATGAGAAAAAAAAAAAAATTAGGCTGACTGCCAGAATTAACACTAAAACATGAATAAAATAAATTGACATGTATCTTTATAATTTTAACATATACAAATATATATATACACATTCTATTTAATATGTTGCCTTGACACATATTTATAAGACTGACATACTAAGACAAAAGTACTAAAATTAAATATATTACTTACCAATAAAGATAAGGTTTATCCTTATCAACATTAATGTTATTTAATGGATCCATACGAAACCAAGTATTTAGGGTGAAGCCATTCTGATAAGGCCACTTTGCAATAGGAGGCAACGCAATTGCCTACAAGGCAATGAAAAAATATACCAAAGTATCAGTTAAAAAAAATATGGTATTAACCAAGGTCAAATCAGATCAAAAAACAATAAAGGTATAAATATCAGAAAATCATGGACTTATTCCCAGCCAATGGCCTTAGCACCTTCTGCATCATCAGTTTCAACATCCAGTCTACTAGACTCTAAATCAAAACTTAAAAGATGCATTAAACTAAGAGAGAAAGGAAAGAATTTAAGCCAAGCCGCCATTCAAATTTTCTAGACCTACTCTTCCACCAAGAAAAAACAGTTGGTCTAAGGTCATTTATGATCTCCACAGATATCTCCACTGAAAGAGCCCTAAATCCCATACAGTTGCAAAGACGAGTGAATCAAATTACAATGGAAAAAAAAAAAACTTACAAAAGAAAAATCTAACCTTGAGTGATAATGAAATAATAATATTATTTGGTCTTACTACAACTGGTATACCAAACACACACCTGAGAGGCTCTAGAATAGCATCTTCCTCGGTTTCACTGTAGACTTCTAATAATTCCATGGATAAATAATGATCTTTATATTATAGCCAATCTCTTCAACAAGATAGTTACCTCTACTGAAAGACATTCTCTTAAATTTAGTATATGACAGCTAGAATGAATGTTTTAGGAACCTGAAATCGCCCATTTCTGGATGGTACTCCTCAATCTCTGGCTCCTACTTCTATACCAACCAAAACCTACTATACAGTATACACTGCATCCCCAGCCTTTATCTACTCTGTTTAACTAATGCATACCTACTCCCTTAATCAATGTACAAAAGCTAGCTGTGTATACTACTGCCAGATGTGAAACTCAGGCACATTTACATCCAAACCATCTGTGCCTGATATCAACACTCATTTCTAACATTCCTGCTAAACCCATGGTGTTAATGGTATATCCTTTGGGATACCTTTGTGATTTTGGATTTAAGTGGTCTTTACTCTTCCTTCATATTTCCTTCTAAAATATTCTGGTACCCACAACTGGATGTTCCTCACTGTTCAATGAGTCCACAAGACTCCAAAATCTATATCCCTTATTGTCCCCTCGTCTAATAGACTCCAAAATCTATGTTCCTATCTATCATAATTTGCAAAAGTCACAGATCATATAAAATGTCATTTTACATTTGTCATTCACCTTATACAACTCACTCTATAGAATTCCATTCCAAATTGCTCATATGAAGGCAGCACAGCTCACAGAAAGGCACGTCCACAGTTAAAATATAATTCAGAAGGCCTAATATATATATATTAGGGAAAGTAAGCAGTATCATAATTTTAGTGATCCAAAGGCACTGCCATTGACAGTGGTCCCAGACAGTATGTACCCACTTGTTACTATCATGCTCATCCAGAAGTAAATTATCAAAAACACTGTAATGATAAGGATTTTAAAATCAACTCTTATCTGAATTTTTCAGTAGTTCAACAGTAGAGATAACATACCAATCTGTTGTTAAAAAACGAAACATAATAAAACAATGGACTTAAGGTCAGACAAATTTTATTTCAAGATGTGAGCCTGCTTTATGCCCCTGAACAATATTACACTGTTTTTTGTTTCATAATTTTTAATTTTCCTATTTTGTTTCACAATTTTGTGACAACTGAAAATTATAACTTTAAAAAACTTAGTAACAAAATATCAAGGGAAGAAATATAAAATTGGGGGAATGGCTGATGAAATGGGAGACTACAAAGATGCTTAAGTACTAATAATAAAGAGTAAGAAATATTTATATGATGTTTAACAACTTATTTAGTGTATTATTTCATTACTGGTTCACAGTAAAACTATTCCATGAAAAAGTCCTAATATTTTACATGAAAGTAAGCCAAGAAACATTAAGAGATTATCCTGCATAATAAGGAAGTAGAGGATTCAGAAATCAAAACCATTTCTTCTAGTCAAAAGTTATACATCCTCTCTACAATGCTACAATGATAAAAACAATGAAATGAAATTAAAGTTCCTTAAAAAAAAAAACAACAACATGGATAAAATTTCAGCTAGATTAATCAGGAGAAAAAATCCATATCAAGAATGAAAGAGGAGGCATCACTAAATATCCTACAGCTATTAAAAGGAGAAGAAAGGGATATGATAAACATATCAATATATTCAACAACTTAAATTAACTGGACAAATTATAGGAAGACAAAAACTACCAAAGCTCACTCAAAAGGAAAGAGAAAAAAAACCTCCCTATATTCATTAAAGAAATTAAGTTCATAGTTTTAAAACTTTCCCACAAAGAAAACTCCTAGCCTAGATAGGAGTAGAATTTACAATAGTGAATTCTAGCATTCATTTAAGAATAAGTAATATCAATTCTACACACTCTTTAATGGAAAGAAATAAATAGTTCCCAACTCATTTTATGAAGATTACCCTATCACCAAAACCAGATAAAGATATTATATAAAAAAGGATACTACATCCTGAAATCACTCATAAAAATAGTTGCAACATTTCTTAGCATTATATTAGCCAATCAAATCCACTGTTATATGAAAAGGTTAAAACATAGTGACCAAGTAGTTTTTATTCCAGGAACACAAAATGGTTTAACACTGAAATATCAATCACTGTAATTTACTATGTTAATAAAGACTAAGAAGAAAACCCATATGTTCACTTCAATAAAATCAGAAAAAGCATTCAGCAAAATTCAACATTAGTATCAACATACTAATGATTAAAAAACTTCCCAGTACACAGGAACAGAACAGAATTTTCTCTATCTGACAAAGGCATGTCTTAAAGCCTAATACCTAAAGCCTAATACTAAGGCTGAAAATAAGCCAAGGATATTCCTGTTATTCTATACTGCCCTGGCGTCCTAGCCAGTGTAGTAAGGCAATACATGAAATAAAAAGGCATACTGACTGTAAAGTAAAAAAAAAAAAAGAAAAGAAAAGAATAAGACTGGTTTTATTTACAAAAACATCCATAAGTAATCCTAAGGCATCTACTAAAAAACTACTAGTGAGTTTAGCAAGGTGTCAGGATATAAGGTCAATATACAAAAAAGATATCAATTGTACTTCTATATACTAGCAAAAAAAACAGTATGGAATATTTATGGATAAATTTAACAAAGATGTTTAAGACTTTATACTTAAAACTGCAAGAGTGGAAAATCACAGAAAATTAAATAAAGGAAGAGGTATACTGTGTTCATGGACTGGAAGACACAATAATCTTCTCTCCAAATTGTTCTACAGGTTTAACACAATAAAATCTAAATCACAGTAAGTATTTTATAAATTTTACAAGTGTATTCACAATATGTATTGAAATGCTATCTAAAATAGTCAAAATTATTTTAAGATGAAGAACAAAGTTGGAGTACTTACACAACCTGATTTCAAGAACTACTTACTAATAGAGCTACGAAAAGAAAGACAATCTGGGCAGCCTGGGTGGCTCAGCGGTTTAGCGCTGCCTTCAGCCCAGGGCCGGATCCTGGAGACCCAGGATCAAGTCCTGTGTCAGGCTCCCTGCATGGAGCCTGTTTCTCCCTCTGCCTGGGTCTCTGCCTCTATGTCTCTCTCTGTGACGCTCATGAATAAATAAATAAAATCTTAAAAAAAAAAGAAGAAAGACAGTCTGATATTGGCATAAAGGCAGAAAAAGAAGTCAAAGGAACCAAACACAGAAACAGATCCACACAAACAAGGCCAGGTAGTTTTCAAGAAATATGCCCAGGTAATTCAAGGTTAAAGGACTCTTTCTTTAACAAATGGTTATGAAACATTCCATATTCATATGCAAAACAAACAAAACTTTAACCTCCAACCTTCCTTCATATCATACTTTAAATACTCACACAAACAGAATCATAGACCTAAATATAAGAACTAAAACAAAAGAACTCTTACTAGAAAGCATAAGATAAAAATGTTATGACCTTGGTTCATTCTGATTTCTTAGATTATAAAAACATATGCCATAAAAAAAGAAAAGTTTAATTGAACTTCATCAAAACTGAAGTGTTTGCTTTAAGAAATACTGTTAAGAAAGTAAAAGGAAGAGCCAGATTAGGAAAAATATTTGACAAATATATATCTGACAAATTAATTTATATCCCAAATACATAATGAACTCTTAATAAAACCAATGTTTTTCACTGAACAAAGATTTGAACACAAACATCACAAAGAAGATATAAAAACAACCAATTAACACTTGAAAAAATGCTCAGTATCATTGGCCATTAGAATAATACAAAATTAAAACTACAACATGGTACCATTACATAACCATTTAAATGCCTCAAATTAAAAAGATGGCCAATGTCTAGGATGCAGATCAACTGGGATTCTTATACACTGATGAGAAGAATGCAAAACTTTCCACTACAGAAAGCAATCTGCCTGTTTCTCATGAAACGAAACACACACTTAGCATAAAACGTGGCAATTTCACTTATGTTTTTACTTAAGAGATGAGAAAACATGCCCACAGAAGATCATGTGGGCAGTTTTACTTATAATAGCCAGAAACCAGAAACTAAAAACTCAAATATTGAGATGGATAAACTAGTGAATGGATAAACTGTGGCATATCCATAAAATATAAGACTACTTAGAGTAAAAAGGAACAGAATAAACTACTGGTAAGCTACAACATGAACAACCTCAAAAACATTATGGTAAGTGAAAGAAGCCTGACAGAAAAGATTACATACTGTATGATTTTATTTCTATGAAATTCTAGAAAAGGCAAAAATCATAAAAACACAAAATAAATCAAAAGTTGCAAGGGACAGGGGCTAGGGAGAGGGAACAGGTTTGAAAGAGACACAAGAGAATTTTGGGAAGTGATAGAATTGTTCAAAATCATGATTGCAGTAGTGATTATCAACTTTAAAATTCATCAGATTGTACTTTTAAGTTGGTGACTTTTATGTGAATTATACCTTAAGAGCTGAATCAAAAATAAATAAATAAAAATAAACACATGTATTGAAAACTTACCGCAGCACTACAACCAGGAAAATTGAAAAAAGTATCAGGACCATGTCTTTGTGGCATCTGATTAAGAACTGATAATAATTTTACTGCATGTCTTGGCTAAGGAAAGAAGAAAAAGATATGTCACTATACAAATTCAACAAAAATACCTAATATATCATGTTAGACACTGGACTCTTTTCTAACTAGAGAGAAATTAATTTTACATCATTTACTAAACTCTTTAAGGGGAACAATTTCCATTACAAATTCAAGTTTATAGCTCTCTAGAGATAAATTGTTGAACATTAAGTATTAATGTACTAATATTGAAAACTGTTCCCTCTGACCACAGCTTACCCAGATTCCACTTTCTCCTCGAAGCATGCTGAACAAAAGCTTCAACTCCTTGACAGTGATGCTGTAGCTGGCAAGAACCCCCAACATATCAACTAGAAGATCTTCAAAGGAAAATAAAGTTATTCTGAACTCTAGTAATGACCTGCCATCTGTCAAGGTAATATACTTTTTGAAAGAGCAAAAGTTACCAATTCTCATTTCTACATATATACTTAGCTAAATGGCCTTATGAATAGTTATTCTAATTAATAATTTTTAAGTCGTCAAATAACCAAAAACCAAATTAACAATTTTTAAGTCATCAGATAACCAAAAATCCTGAATTTTAGGATTTTTCTCATCAGATTTACCATTACAAATAAGTTTCCTTAGCAAATACATAAAATAGATTTTAAAATTCCCAGAAAACACACACACACACACACCTGCTGTGTACAGGAAAAAGAAAGCAAAAATATGCAAAAGTACAACAATTTAATTTTGTAAACTGGTTCTTTTCAAATAAAAAAGTAACAGTTGCCAAATTTATTTTAGACTTATCTGTTCTTAATAAAATATATTATTGAAACATCCATTGCCCCATTAACAACAATTCTGAGCACTTACTCCTTGCCTGGCATTATTCCAAGTGGTTTACAGTTATTAAGTGCACAAATTCTCATAACAAGCCTATGAGGTAAGTACTATTATTAGCTCCTTCCTAAAATGAGGAAAGTGACTAAAATGAGGAAAGTGAGACATAAATAACCTAATCATCTTGCCCAAGAACACACTGTTCTAAGTGATAGAGTAAGGATTAAAACCCAGGCAGTATGGCTACAGAGCCCTTTCTGTTACCTACCAATCTCTAAATCAAAATGTGACATAAATATAGTACTAGTGATATCCATTCTGTTCATGTGTTTATGTGCGTATGAGAGACATATCAGCTCAAGAGATGATAGAAAAATTATACATTTAATCATTTGTTCTTGATTTCTTTCTCATCTCTAGACATTGTGAGTAGTACCTCTATCATTCTTTAAGAAATTAAGCATCTAAATATTTACTTTATCAATTTCTAAAACACTTCCTAAGAATTAAAGATAGTACTATCTTTAATAGAATAGAATAGAATGCACAAATACATTCTGAATAATTTATCATCAATTAATTAAGAAAAGGTGTTAGGATAAGTTTAAATAGTTTCTGATGTGTAATATTTATTATTCAATATTACAAATTAATACCTGGAATTTGAGATTTTAAATATATTTATTATGTATCTATTTCAAATTAGCAATTTAGTATGGTTATTTTGTCAATAAATTGAATAATCTTACTTAATGCCACAATAAGTAAGCAATCCCTATGATTAAATTGTGACTATTAATATGTCATCTTTGAGATCTTTTAATGAAATACAATGTTTCATCACTCAATAAAAAAGTTTATAGTTACTACATGTTAGTCAGAAGATTTGTTTCTAACAAAAAATTTTAGATAGAAATTAAGTGCCTTAAATCCCTAAATTAGTAAGTAGTTTCAAGCAATTAGCTGCAATGGCAAATTCATAGATTTCTTTGCCTACAAATACTTTCCTAAAAAATTATACTTCTTTTCCCAAACCTTTATCTCATCTTATATGTGTACCACAAAAAGTGATTAAATTTGTATTTAATTACATAATTATTAAAATTTCTTATTAATTGTACATATCACATAACCAAGTAGCTCAGTTTAATTTTAACATAACAGGTGTTTTTTTCTGGACAAAATTTTAAAGGAGAAAAAATTCTCAGACTATATGAAACTCTCTAATCAACTTAGCATAGATATTTAACTGCCTTCTAGTAATACCTACACATTAGTAAATGAAAAGTGCCTCTTTGAACTTAATATGCTATAAATATTCAGAATGAAAACTTAGTAGTGTTTTGGTGGTTATTGGTGCTTCATTAGTATGTTATCTAAATTTCATTTTCTATACTGAAAAGTAAGGTAGAGGTAATTTTCTGATAATGATAAAATAACAAAAGTGAAAGTTTTGTGTTACCAGTAAGTATTATTATTGAGAAGGAAAGATAATCAAGGAGCTTTGTATAATAGAAAACATGAACACATGAACTTTTTGCAGTACTAATCAAGCTTACTACCATCTTTTATCTCAAAGTTCATGAATTATGTACCAGTAAACTCTATGTATGTAATTATGACTCATTTTCTAAAGTGCACTTTATAAAGTGGTAGCCATTTTTATTTCAAAAACCAAATAAAAAACTTCAGGGACTAAACCCAGATATGAGAACTCAAAAATCACATGATGTTCTTCTATACAGTGTGTGTATATATATATGTATGTATATACATGTATGTATATATGTATATATGTGTATATATATATTGTATATATGTATATATGTATATATGTGTATATATATATTGAATTTCATTTTTCATCAAATTTACCATTAGTAACCAACACAGAAAATGTTAAATCACTCTAGAGATAGATGCCACCTTGAAAGCAATTAGAACTAATTTTAATATACTCTATTAGAAAAACAAAAAATTTTAAATATTATTTAAAAGACATTAATCTTTAACATTCTTCAACTCTATTATTTCTTAAGGTTTTGTTCTACTAATATTAAAATTAATTGTGCATAAATCAAAATATGATAGAGGATTCTCTGGTGTCTGAACTACTTTTAAAGATCAGGCATGATATTGCAAGGAGTCGTATTAGCACTTTTAAAATTATGAAAACCCTTTTATATCAAAAGAGACTTAATGCGGAAGATTCATGGCTTAAAAGAATCAACATTTCAAACTCTAAACTTATTTTCTGGTAATAATGTTGCTCTGGGACAATTCTCTCACAACATTTCTACTGAAGCCCATCTAAAAATAAAGGAGAAAAGGAGAAAAAGCTTTCAAGGGAGGCAAAGGATTGACAATGAATAATCATAGATTTCGAAGCTACTTCAAATAACATAACAAGCACAAAAATTAGTATTTTTATCTTGAAATTCCATGCAAATTTCACGTTCTACTTTACATGTTTATTTTAACATAAAAGTTTCTCTAAAAGAATATCAAGTAAAATGGACACCTCCTAAAAATTCAACATGCTTATCCTAAGGATATTAGTTTCTCTTGTCATAGTTCCATATATGCCAAACTGAAGTGCATGGAGCTTGGAAAAGTTGGGAAAGTGTTCATTATGCAGAATTGTAATATACATTGCAAAATGTTAATTATGTAAAGATTTAACTAAGTACTATGTAAAAAGGTACTATTTACTTTTCTGATAGATTTCATGGTTGTTTATCCCACATAATTAAGATTTTCTAAAGCGTGAAAAAGAAAAATCAGTAATTATTTTTGTCTAATACAGAAGAAGGTGTCTTCCATTCTTCAAATTTTCCCTTAATATAGAAGGCAAATATCCCATACATTTCTATTTATCTATTTTAAATCAAGTTAGCTTCAACAACTCTACATTACCCATAGACTCTAAAGAAAAATGTGAATGTTTATAAACATTTAAAGCATATTATCCTGTGAGATAACCTCATACCTGCAATCATGTCATCTACAGCACTCATTTTCAGCAATACTTGTTCAATTAGCCCAACTTCTGTGCTAGTCTGTAAATTCCGAACACTTTTTCGTAAAATGGCTGTAAACATGCTCCATATTTCTGCTTGACATGTTACATCACAGTGTTCCAAAAGCTCTGTCATGCATGTTATACTCTCAGCATCCTGGATAATAAAGTTCATCTCCAAGTCAAATTCTCCACCAACCAACTGAAAAACAAAAAAGAAACAATAACTAATAACACGAGAGATTATTTATAACAATATAATAAAAATAATAAAATAACTCAACTAGCAGGAGAGCATAGCTACTCTAAAAAATTTCTTGTTTTCAAGCCTAAAACTACTTTTGAGAAAAACTGGAAAGCTACAGATAAAGGTGCTATAAAAATTAAAACTAGAAAAATCAAGTTCTTTAAAAAATGGAAAAAGTTAATTACCAATCATGTGCAGAAAAATGGCACACAGAACTACTGGGTAGGATTCAGAACAAATTCCTATAAAAAAGAATTTGGCTCTCAAAAGTGAAAATCATTAGAAAATGCAAAATTCACTAAGGATAAATTTTAAAACATGAAGTTCATTTTCTTTTGTGATATTACTAGATGGACAAATGAGATGTAACAGAAAACAACTTCTATCTCTATGTATATAAGATAAAGAAATACAAAAGTAATCATAGCAAACTTATAACAAATGTGGAAATGACAAAATCTATGTTAAAAATTATTGAAAGAAATATACCTACTATCTATAATACTTAAGAGAATGCAAATTGCTATACAAAGATGACATAATAGCAATGTATTTGACTTGTGGCATTATGTCAAATGAGTCAAAAGTATTAGTGTCCTTCTCAAATGCTACTTTAAGTACAGCAATAGACCAATACACTTAGAATAAAAGATACTTTAAGTACAGCAATAGACAAATATATTTAGAATAAAAGATATAACAATACTCATACTCTACTGATCAAGTCACATATGACGTATTAATTTTAAGTACCATTCTTAAAAAAGATTGAAAAACTGATACCTTTCTGGTCTAAAGAACAGAAAATTTAGGAATGCCTGGGTGGCTCCATAGGTTATGCATCTACCTTCAGCTCAGGTCATGATCCCACAGTCCTAGGATCAAACCTGCATCAGGCTCCCTGCTCAACAGGAAGCCTGCTTCTCCCTGGCCCTCTGCCTGCTGCTCCCCCTGCTTGTACACTCACTCTCATTCTCTCTCTCTCTCTCTCTCTCTCTCTCTGTCAAATAAATAAATAACTTTAAAATTTTTTTAAAAAAAGAATAGATAATTTAGGAAGAAAATAGCCATATTATGTCAAAACACCTGACAAATTTGAAGTCATTCATTCATTCATTCAATAAAAATTTTATTTATTAAAGACTAGAAATTACTGTTCTAGGAACTAGGGCTATATATGTGGACTAGCCACATACTAATAGTGTTAAGTTCCAGAAAAAAAGATGTATATATGTAGATGTATATACACTCTACCTATCCTCCAGAAAGTTGAAATTGGCTTGCAAGTTACATAAAGCAAAGAAGAAGACATAAATTGTAAGTATTTCAGAAAATGGAAACAAAAAAATAAGATTAGGGGCAGAGAGGCACCAGATATTAGATTCAAGAAGCAGAATTTTTTATCAAAGAAAAATGTTCAATAATAAGGGTAGATGACCACATGCTATGGAATAAATATGATTAATTTAATAATACCATCAGGTACTTACATACCATTTGGTACTATTCTAAGGGATTTATATATATTAAATAATTTAATTCTCAAAAAATATATGAGAAAGAATCTATTATTATCTTCATTTTACAGAGAAGGAAGAATAGGCACAGAAAATTTAACTTGGAAAAGATCACAAAACTAGTAGATAGAGGATACAGGATCAAAACCCAGTAAGTCTGTCTTCATACAAGTCCATACAAGCAATAAAATCTCATTTAAGAATATTTTTTAAGTCTTCTGAAATTTAATAATTTAAAAAATATTCTCAAATTTTAAAACATTATTCTCTGTATTTTTTCTCTGTAACAGGTCTATAACTCAACCTTATGAGAAACTATCCCTCATCCTAACTTCTGACCTTTTTTTTTTTTCTTTTTTTAATGACCTAGATACTCACTTTGGTTAAAGGCTGGTTTTACTTCTGTGTATGAAACTTCAACTCCTCCTACTATTTGTCTTATTAACAAAAATAGCTACTAGAACAGTTAAGAGACTGTTTCTGAATTCAAACTTCCTGGATTCAGATTTTAGCTGTACCACTAGCTCTGTGACCTTAATGACTACTTGTCTAAGTCACAGTTACTTCACCTAAATATGAGAATAAAAATTCCTACCTAATAGTGTTTTTGTTGTGAGGATTAAATAAACTAATTAGGCTTAGGAACAATGTTAAGCATATAGCTAGCATTCAGTTAAGGATAGCTATTACCAGTTCTCTAATGACCCCAGCTCTAACCTAAAAAAATAAAAGTAGTCACCTGAGCACGTAAGTCTTAAGTACCACAAAACAGGTAGCTTAAGCCTTGTTTCCAACAAACGTTAAACTATTGTGGATCATGTACTCTCTTAGATATTAATTGCAGAACTATGAGAATCAACTCAAACAATCTTTTCACCATACCATGGTCTTATCAAAGAACTGCTTACTTTTCCACTATTATATGTCCAATTGACTTGGGGTCACTACTATGAACCTTATAGACCAGTGGTTAGTAACTCAGAAGGGGTGCGTAAAAGGCAACCATATAGAGGAAAAAGAAAAACAGGTTTGAAAATCAATGATGTGGATGCTTACTGACTAAACTAATAGAAATAGATACCTAAGGTTAAGCCTATAAGCCTCTGAAAACACGTAAGAATTAGTATATACTAAAATGGGACAACATTGAGGCTTTTTTTTTTTAGATTAATCTCCTAAATGAATTGTTAAGTGCTTTCATTAAAGTCTGGCATAACCAAGAGCCATTATGTAATTTGTAAATAACAGAGGGATGGACTCAGTGGAAAGGAAAAAAAAAATAGTCTGCATTTAAAGAAATCAACAATTAATATGTATAATTGAACAATCAGACTCTGTTATGTGAAGCTACGGTTCCATCTTTCACTATTTTTCAGTTAAAAAACAATGCTCCTTTCTACATATCATTTAGTTACAAAAGAATACAGTTTGGCTCTCTGATTTCTTTGCCAGATCTGTAAAAATATTTATTGTAGATGTTGTAAAGTGGGCCTGTATTTTCAGATGGTCTTTCTAACCTTCACTGTAATTTTTAATACTTTAGTGTTAATAAGGCTAAATGCTTACAAAACTATGATTCCAAGATTAGAGAAATATTCATTCCCTACTTACGAGTGGTTCCGTATTTACCAACTAAAGCATGTAAGAAAAAGTAGAAACAATTGGCTTTCATTATTTAAACTATAACAATCTTATGAGGAAAATGTATTAATTGTCTTCATAAAAGTGAAAATAAAGAAATTAAGCAGCATGAACAAGGTCACATATAAGTAAAGTGACAGATCCAGAATTCTAATCTGGATTGAAAAATGAACCTAAACAACTTTCTATTAAGTCAGAAGTATAGACTTAGGGCCACCCTGGTGGCCCAGCAGTTTGGCGCCGCCTTCAGCCTGGGGTGTGATCCTAGAGACCCGGAATCGAGTCCCACATCAGGCACCCTGCATGGAGCCTGCTTCTCTTTCTGCCTGTGTCTCTGCCAATCTCTCTCTCTCTGTCTGTCATGAATAAATAAATAAAAGCTTTAAAAAAAAAGAAGTATAGACTTAAAAAATATAGAAATGGGATGTATCATAGTAGATCTACAAAGAAATCAGTGTTTTATGAACAGTGTGTAGGATAAAAGAAAGAAAGAGAAAATAATTTCTCTAAGAAATAAAACATCCAGGGACACCTGGGTGGCTCAGCGGTTGGGCACCTGCTTTCGGTCCAGGGTGTGATCCTGGAGTCCCAGGATCGAGTCCCACGTCGGGCTCCCAGCATGGAGCCTGCTTCTCCCTCTGCCTGTCTCTCTGCCTCTCTCTCTCCCTCTCTATGTCTCTCATGAATAAATAAATGAAATCTTTAAAATATATATATATCCAGAGGTAGTAAATAAAAACTTTTAAATACAGCCAATTTATTTAAGGTTATTTTCAGCAAGAAAGTAGAAGACTTTGAAGGCTCAATTACAGGAAAATTAGCAATAAACATTGAAAAAGAAAATTCACAGGGAAACCTTTTAAAAAGCAAAGAAAATGACACAACAAAGCTAAAAAGGCTAAACCAAAAAACAAGCTAAAATAACTGTTACCATAGTATAAAAGAGATTTATAAATCAATTAAGATTTCCTATAAATCTGAATACTCTATTTGCACAGTTAAGTTCTTTTCTTCTAGGCCTTTTCTTTAAAATTCTAAAAGGTATTGCCTCTGCAAGAAAAGTGGCCCACGATGGTGCTTCCTACTCAAGAAATGATCATAAAAGAATTTATATAAAATAAATATCATAGCTGAGCTTTTTAAATGAAATAACTTTTATTTACATAAAGAAATAAAAGTTACTATATAAATATCTGGAATATAAAATGCTGACTTGGAAAATACCTTCTGAAAGGACTAAGTTTGTAATTACTAGCAATTTTAAATACCTTTATTTTGAAATCTTAGATTATTGGTTAGAATTATATGGGATAATTCTTTTTCATCAATTGGATCAGACTGGACAATTATTAACTATTTGGATTCCTTTGCATCTTATCCTTCTGGATAAACTCTAAACTAGATAGCACTGCCTATAAAGTCACCATTTAACACCCCAGCTCCAATTTCCTCTACTTCCCATTTCCTAACTATTGTCATAGGAACATTTCTACACTGCACATCTCTCACTTGACCTAAAATTTTTCATATATGGTATTCTCTATATATGACAGAGTTCTCTTTCAACTTTTACATTTGTTAACTTCCATTAAACCTCCAAATACCAGTTTAAACACCACTTAATCCAGAATGCCTTCCCAGTACCCATAAATATGGCCTTTCCCTGAATTCCCATTACAACCCATGTATGCAATAGCAGTCACTGCATAGCATAAATGTTCACAGATATCCCAAATTACAATAAGCTTTTTAAGGGTAAGGACTATTTCTAACTACCTATCCACTATATATCTACACCTCCAGCACATTGCCAAACCTATGAAAAATATTCAGTGTTTAATATAGAATGGGAAGATTAATTTAATACAGATGGGAGTGGAGGAGAGAGGGAGAGAGGGTCTATTTCATGGTCAGTCACCAAGTTGTAAGCCAGACTTTCTACTGTATTCAGGTTTTCTCCTTCAGCAATGAATTGCTCTTACTGCCATACAACTATTTTAATGTTCCAGTGATTACAAAGTCAGGGATGTGGGACACGTGGGTGGCTCAGTGGTTGAGCATCTGCCTTTGGCTCAAGACATGATCCTGAGGTCCCAGGATCGAGTCCCACATCAGGCTTCCTACATGGAGCCTGCTTCTCCCTCTGCCTATGTCTCTGCCTCTTCTGTGTCTCTCATGAATAAATAAATAAAATCTTTAAAAAAAAAAAAGTCAGAGATGTTTTCTCCTTCCTGACTATGCCCACAGTTGCCTTACTCTTTTTTCTTTTATTACTTGGAAAATATGTAAGGTTTAATAAGTACAATTCAGAACACTTGTACTCTTGACTTGTTAAGGCACTACATAAACCACACACAATTCTTAGTTTTTAAAATCTGGCTTGAGGCGCCTGGGTAGTTCAGTTAGTTAAGCATCTACCTTCAGCTTGGGTCATGACCCCCACACTGGGCTCCCTGCTAAGCAGGGAGCCTGCTTCTCCCTCTCCCTCTGCCCCTGGCTTTTGCTCTTACTCTCTGTCAAATAAATGAATAAATGAATAAATGAATGAATGAATGAATGAATAAATAAATAAATCATTTTTTAAAGAAGCAGGCTTAATTGTATTTCCACTTCCAGTTTCTAAATATTTTCAAGTGAAATCAGTTTACAACACATTCCTTTGAAAAATAATGACATCACCACAAAATGGCAGAATGGGCAACTCCATGGCTATGTTCTCTAGAGAAAACTAATGAGCTGGCAAAAACTGTCAAAATCAACTTCTGAAAAATTCTGCAATCAAGACAAAAATGTATACCAACCCGGGGATGATTCAGTGAAGAAGCAGCTATTATTCTCTGGTAAAAAGCACTGCCCCACCTACAATTCCCCACACCCTGGAGGGCAACAGTCATGAGGACAACCTCCTGCACAAGTGGTGAGGGTTTCTAGTTCCAGAGGAAGCAGCAGGAACCTTGTAATCAAGGTTGTGGGTCTCAACCTACCTGGCAGCTCCCTCAAGGACAGGTGCAAAGAACTGTTTCTCACCAAACATAGAATATCTCTAGGGCTGGGGCACTTCTGCTAAAAGCATGTAAAGGCACAGATGTTAGCTACAGCAGCCTGAGCTAGAGACAACACTTGGGACAAGTAATAAATAGACTTGGAAGCCTGGGAAGGAAGATGTGGGAAAAGAGGTATATATATATGTGGGTATAAGGTCTTTAAAAGGCTCTCCTGTATATATACAGGGAAATAGAGAGAGTCACATGCATCCCTAGGGCAGGTTACACATTCAGAAAAAGCCTAAAAAGACCCTAAGCTTTCTCTTTTTTATTTTATTTATTTATTCACAAGAGACACAGAGAGAGAGACAGACAGAGACAGAGACACAGGCAGAGTGAGAAACAGGCTCCATGCAGGGAACCCGATGTGGGACTCGATCCCTGGACATTGGGACCATGCCCCGAGCCAAAAGCAGACGCTCAACGCTGAGCCACCCAAGCGTTCCCAAGACCCTAAGCTTTCACTTGCAGCTGGCCTTTAGGTTCTACACAAGAAGGAAGTAAAAGCTAGGGGAGAGATATAAACAGCCTGACTAAGCACTGCAAGGATACTCCAAAAGAGCAAATCTGCAAAGACAGTAAGAGTACTTTTCGATTCTTCATTTTTTCTTTCCCCGGCTCCAGGCATTTAAGACAACTCTGTCAAAACATCAGCTGAGGGGCACCTGTGTGGCCAAGCAGGTTAAGCATCGGACTTCAGCTCAGGTCATGATCCCAGGGTCCAAGCCCTGAATTGGGCTCCGTGCTCAGTGGGGAGACTGCTTCTTCCTCTCTCTATTCCCCTAATCCCACTTGTGCTTTTTCTCACTCTCAAATAAATAAAATCTTAAAAAAAAAAATCAGCTGACCACCAAACAGAACTTCAGGGGCTATACATGACAAAGAGTACAGACTTAGAAACATTTTAGAAAATTACTAAGTAAACAATCCAAAACAACAACAAACACAAGGGAAAAGAAAGAAGAATCTGATTTCCAGCATTTCGCATGACAATATTCAAAATGTCCAGTCTTCAACAAAAAAGTATGAGACATACAAAGAAATAAGAAGTATGGCTCATCTAAAGAGAAAAAAAAATAATGTTCAAAATCTGATAACTATATTTGCCTTGATTATCTCCTTTCTCTATTCTGTCCTCTTGCTTACATTGTTTTTTTCCTCTTACAAGCCTTTTCTAGTAAGTTAATCAAATTATTTCAAGAAGCAGATACAATCCAAGTTTTAAAGGTATTGAATTATTAACCTCTAAGGAAGGAAATCTTTGAGATAAACTTGTATCTGTTATTTCACAAAGAAATAAAGTGGAAACATGATCATTAAGAATGACCATGTTGTAAACACTTATGTGTTCAGTAATTTATGTGTATAGTCTCATTTAATTCTCACAATTTTGTAAGACAGTATCTCAAACAAGGACATTGAGGTTAGCCTAAGTTAAGTAACCAGCCCAAGGTTCCAAAGCTAGTGTCAGCATCAGAATGTATCTTGTCAATTTTATATAGGATTAAGAAGCATACAAATACTAAAAAGACCACCCCCAATACATAAATATGTACCTGCATCAGTCATAGATCTGCTGCATGCATTATACATGACTTTCAGGTAAATTTTTAGTACATAAAGGAAAATACTTTATAATTTGGACATGAATATAATAAAAGTTAATGATTCTAAACCCAGCTGACAAACTAAGGCAAGAAAAATAGAAAATTACTTGTTTCCTATTTCTTTCACAGCAGTCCTGTCTTCAAGTAATTTGTATCAGTAATCCTTCTGTGGTATAGAAATAACTATACCCAAGAGTATAACAAATGCTGCTAAAAATATAGTCCATAAAAACTCTAGGGAATGGAGGAGAAAACAAAGTGAATGACTCTCATACAATTAAGTACCTTCTTTAAAATATATTTGAAACAACATGCAGTTTATCAAAAGTGGTATAACCACTTTTATGATTACTTAATAAGATTATAACAAAGCAGATGATAAGTACACCTGGCTGCTAGCTGCCAACTAATGAGTAAAAGGAAGTAAAAATTAAGTCTCGCCAAACCACTATATATTTTTAAATTGTAACCCCATGCCTAATACTGAAAACCCTAATCCACCTCATAAATAAAAGCAAAATAAAAACTTTTTCAGACAAATAAAGCTGAGAGAATTCATTGCCCGCAGACTTTTACTACAAGAATTGTTAAAGAAAGTCCTTCCAGCAGAAGGAAAAGGATACCAGATGAAAATCTGAAATGACAAAAATTGAGGAATGCCAAAATTGTTTTGGGGGATTTACAAACATGTACAAGTAAAAACAATGACTGCAATAGCACAAAGGACAGCAGAGGAAGAAATATAAGTATACTTTTAAGAGGTTCTTAACATATACCTGAAGTGATACATTATTTGAAGGTAGAGAACAATAAATTAATAATGTATATTGTAAATTCTAGGAAAATACCAAATGTAAAAAAGAAACCATCTTGGGCAGCCTGGGTGGCTCAGCGGTTTAGCACCACCTTCAGCCCAGGGCCTGATCCTGGAGATCCTGGATTGAGTTCCAGGTCAGGCTCCCTGCATGGAGCCTGCTACTCCCTCTGCCTCTCTCTGTCTCTATGGTCTCTCATGAATAAATAAATAAAATCTTAAAAAAAAAAGAAACAATGTCAAAAATCTTAACAGACATCTCACTGAAGAAGATATACAGATGACAAAAGAGCATGTAAGAAAATGTTCCATACATCATATATCATCAGAGAAATGCAAATTAAACAACAAGATATCACTTCACACCTATTAGAATGACCAAAATCCAGTACACACTCACAATACCAAATGCTGCAAGGATGTGAAGCAACAGGAACTCATTCATTGCTGATGGGAATATAAAGTGGTACAGCCACTTTGGAAGACAATTTGGTGGTTTCTAACAAATCTAAATATACTCTTACTATATGATCCAGCAACTGCACTTGTTGGTATTCACTGAAAGGAGCTGATAACTTAGGTTCACACAAAAATTGGCACACGGATATTTATAGTAGCTTTATTCATAAATGCCAAAACTTAGAAGCAACCAGCATGCTCTTCAGTAAGTAAATGGATAAACCGTGGCACATCCAGACAACAGAATATTATTCAGCACTAAAAAGAAATGACCTATCAAGCAATGATAAGATGCAGAGGAACCTTAATTGCATTTCACTAAGTGAAAGAAGCCAATCTGAAAAGGCTACATACTGTATGATTCCAACTATATGACATTCTGGAAAAGGCAAAACTATGGAGACAATAAAAAGATCAGTGATTGCCAGGGGTTGGTGAAAGAACATATGAATGGGTAGAACACAGAGAGAGGGTTTTTAGAGCGATGAAAATACTTTGTATGATTTATAATGGTGAATACAGGTCCTTATACATTTGTCAAATCCATAGAATATATAACACCAAGAGTGAGCCACAATGTAAACCACTGGACTTCAAATGATCATGATTTATCTAGGTACATTCATCAATTGTAACAAATATCCACTCTGGTGGAAGATGTTGTAAGTGGGAAGACTATGCACATGTAGAAGCAGAGGATATGTGGAAAATCTCTGTACTTTTCCCTCCATTTTGCTGTTAATCTAAAACTGCTCTAAAAAGTTAGTCTTAATTTTAAAAATTATTTTAAAGAAAAAACTAGGGACACCCGGGGGGCTCAGTGGTTGAGCGTCTGCCTTCGGCTCAGGGTGTGATCTTGGGGTTAGAGGATCAAGGCCCACATCAGGCTGACTCTGTGGATCCTGCTCTCCCTCTGCCTATGTCTCTGCCTCTCTCTCTGTGTCTCTCATTAATAAATAAATAAAATACTTAAAAATAATAATAATAAAGAAAAAACTAGGAATTGTTAATAAATCAATAGTAACTGTAAAATAGAATCATAATTCTCAATCCAAAACCAGACATGAAATAGGAAAAAGAGAAACAAACAAAAAAAAGATGTGAATATAAAATAGCAAAACTAGCAGAATGAAATGTTGCCATAATGATTACATGAAATGTAAATAATATAAAACCACCACTTAAAATGCAGAGATTATAAGAATGTATAAAATATAGCAAAACCCAATTACATTCCACATAACAAAAAAAAAAGCTGTAGAGGTCAGCAAACTTCTTCAAGAGCCGAGATTTTACACTTCCAGGACCTTATGGTCTCTATCACTACTATTCAACTCTGCATCTGTAATATCAAAGCAGCCACAAATAACACATAAATGACATGGTATGGCTGTGTACCAATAAAAAAAAATTATAAAAGCAGGTGACTAGCACATAGGCAATGATTTGTTGACCAAAGAATTAAAATACAGAGAAACAGGTTAAAAGCAAAAGGATAAAAAAAGATATACCATGCAAACACAATTAAGAAAAAAGTGGTATAGTGATGCTGGTATCAGACAAAGTAGATTTTATAAAAGAAAAATAGAAGCTTTCCATAAGGAGGAAGGGGCAGATTCATCAGAATGACATAGCAATCCCAAATATGAAGGAATCTAATAAGAGAACAAAAGAGAAACAGACAAATCTGCAATTTTAGTTGTGAATTTTAATACTCATCTCTCAGCAACTGGGAAAACATACCCCCCAAATCAGTAAGGATATTTTAAAGTAAGTCTTTTATAAAAAAAGATTTTTTTATTTATTCATGAGAGACAGAGAGAGAGAGAGGCAGAGACACAGGCAGAGAGAGAAGCAGGCTCCATGCAGAGACCCCGATGTGAGACTCGATCCCAGGACTCCAAGATCACGCTCTGGGTCGAAGGTAGACGCTCAACCACTGAGCCACCCAGGCGTCCCAGGATATAGAAATCTTAAATAAAATTAACCTAGCTGTTATGTAGGCATATTAAACACTCCCATCCAATAGCAGAGAAACGTTTTGAAGTGCATATCGAATATCCACCAAGGTAAGACTACCTGGGCTATAAAAGAAATCTCAAAAAGGTTAAAATTCTGATCACAATAAAATTAAAATCATTAGATATACATCAGGAAAAAAATACTAAAGTATCTCGCAACTTATTCTTGCTAACCTGTTGATCAAAGAAGGTGTCATTAGGGAAAGTAGAAAAAAATTTAACTGAATGTAATGAAAACATATCCCCAAATTCATGGGATATGGCTAAGACAGTGCTTCAAGGAAATTTTTAGTATTAAATATCTGTGTACTAAAGAAGAAAAATTTCAAACAATCACCGCAGTTTCTACATTTAGAAACTAGAAAGAGTAAATTATACATAAAGACAAATAAAAAATTTAACTACAAGAAAAGAAAAATCAAAGATACAAAAACCAGCCAAAACAACATAGACTAATGATGAAACTAAATGGTTCTTCAATTTATTTAGCCCAATGAATCAAAGGTGAGGTGGCAGAGAGCTCTGGGAAAGGCTAAAGTGGAATACAAATTAGCATCAACACAAATAAAAGAGTCATCACTATAGATTCCACATACACTAAAAGGATTAATAAGAGATTCTTCTTAATAACTTTATGTCTACCAATGTGACAACTTAAATGAAAAACACAAACTATTTAAATGGTATAAACTGTCAAAGATTACTTTAAGAAGAAACAGGTCATCTAAACAGTCCTATGTCTACTAGAGAAATTGAATTTGTAGTTAGAAATCTTCCCAGAAACAACACCACAGATCCAGACAATTTCACAGATGAATTCTTAGTTTAAAAAAATTATCATAAATTCTACACTATCTTTCTCAGAAATTTTTAAAAGAGGAAACACTTCCAAACTTAGTTTATGGGCCAAAAAGTACCATGGTAATAAAACCAGAGAAAATATCAGAAAATGAAAACTACAGCCAAATAATTCTCATGAACATAGACACAAAGAACCTTAATAAAATATACAGCAAATCAAATACAGCAGCATGTTAACAATAAGAACAACAACAAAAGAATTGTACATCATGACCAAGTACATTTTATCCCAAGAGTACTGGTGAGCTTACCAATCAAAAAATCAAACAATGTATTTCACCGTATCAACACACTAAAACAACAAAAGCCATTCGATCATCTCAAAAAGTACATAAAAATCATTTGACAAAATCCAAAAGTAGTCTTTATAAAAACTTTCAGCAAACTAGGAATATAAAGGAATATCCACAAACTGATAAAAAGTCATCTATGAAAACCTACAGCTAACATCATACTTAAGGCTGAATGACTGCATGCTTTTCAGAAATAAGCCAAGGATATCCTCCTCTCCAACCACTTCCACTCAGCATTATCCTAGACGTCCAAGCCAATGCAAATTGCCAAGAAAAATAAATATATAAAAGTCATACATATTGGAAAGGCAAAAATAAAACTACATTTATTCACAAACCTCATAATCATTTACACAGAAACTCCTAATAAATTTACTCAAAGCTTCTCAAATTAATAAAAAATTGTATTCGTCTCAGGATTTTAAGATCTGTACACATAAATCTATTGTTTTCTCTATACTAACAAAGAACAATTAGAATCAATTAAAACCAAAACCAGTAAAATAGCATATAACATGAAATATTCAGACAAAAATTCACCTAAACACATGTAAGGTCTGTATACTTAACTACATGGGGTGCCCGAGTGGCTCAGTTGGTGGCTCCACACTCAGCAGGGAGTCTGCTTAAGATTCTCTCTCCCTTTCCCTCTGGCTCTCCCCCTGCTCATTCACACACGCACACAATCTTTCTCTGTGAAATGAGTAAATAAATCTTAAAAAAAAAAAAAAACTATAAAACACTGCTATGTTTGTTTTCTTTTTTTAAAGGGGGGGGGACCTAAACAGATATAGAAACATACCATATTCAAGGACTGGAAGATGTCAATTCCACTCTATTTTTATACAATCCAAGCCACAACTGTGGCTGTCATTTTGTTAGGAATTTTTTTCTTTTTAGGAATTTAGATATTCTAAAATGTATATGTAAAAAATGGGGCATATAAATAGCCAAAACAATTCTGAACCAGAAGAATAAACTTGAGAGGCCCTAAACTACCAGACTTTGTAACTTACTACAATGCCACATAAATCAAGATAATATGGTATTCCAATTAGAATAAAAACATGCATTAACAGAACATAACATAAAGTCCAATCATAGACCCACACAAATCAAAAGACAAAATCAAGACATGATCAACTGATTGTAGACAAAGGTGTCAAAATAAACAATGGAGAAGGAACAGTATTTACAAATAGTGAGGAACAACTAGATATTCATATACCAATAAATGAAACTTGTTTCTTTATACCATTCATAAACGTAAGAGTTAAACTTCTATAATATCTAGGAAAGAATCTTTTTGACTTCAGATTAGGCAAATATTTTTTAAACAGGCCACAAAAAGACAAACTACATTAAAAAACTGGTAATTTCAACTTTTGTAAACTAATAAATTAAGAAAAGATAAACCACAGCCCCAGAATAAATATTTGCAAATCACATATCTGATTAAAGACTATCTAGAATATAGGGCACCTTGGTGGCTCAGAGGTTGAGTGCCTGCCTTTGGCTCACGTTGAGATCTCGGGGTCCTGGAATCAAGTCCTACATCGGGCTCCCTACATGGAGCCTGCTTCTCCCTCTGCCTATGTCTCTGCCTCTCGGTGTGTCTCTCATGAATAAATAAAAATAAAATCTTAAAAAAAAAAGACTATCCAGAATATGTAATATAAAGAGATCTCACATCTTGATAATAAAAAGACATTGCACTTTTTTTAAACTGGTGCCTGAGTGGCTCAGTCAGTTAAGCATCCAACTCTTGGTTCAGGTCATGAACTCAGGGTCGTGAAATCAAGCTGAGCATGGAGTCGGGCTTGAGATTCTCTGCGTCTCTCCCCCTCTGCCCCTCCACCTGTTCATGCTCCTTCTCTAAAATGAATAAAATATTTTTCAAAATGTCCTATAAGCCCACGAAAAGATGCTTGATGTTATTTGACATTAAGAAAATGCAAAATAAAGCCATAGTAAATTACCACTATACACCCACTAGATTCAAATAAAAAAAGACTGATAATGCCAAATGTTGAAGAGGAAATAAAACAACTGGAACTCCCACATGCCTCTTGTGTGAATGAATACTAAGTAACATAGCCACTTTGAAAAACAATTTGGTAAGTTTTTCATAAGTTTAAACACACATTTACCCATTCATCCTGACAATTCTACTCTTAGATATTTAGGAAAGGAAAAGGAAAACCTAGGTTCACCCACTTTTACTAATACTCTACAAATGGAAAAAACTCTCCTGCTTAATTCTACTTACATCACTTTAGTAATAAATAATCACTATGTAGCTACATAGTGTAGTGTAAACAAAGCACTACACCAGATCTCACTGTTTGCTCCCATATCTTTCCACTGCAGCCAGATAATCTTATACAACATAAATGTCACATATATAGCTTAAAGCCTTTCAACAACTTCCCCCTGCTCTTGTAACAGAATCCAAGCTATTCCAATTAAAATCTGAATAAATCTTCTCATCTGCCTCACAAATTTATCTTATATTGCTCTCTTTGCTCATTACAGGCTTCAATCACTCAGATTTGATCAGCTCCTAGACAGGCCTTGTTTCCACCCCAACTCCTGGGCCTTTTGCTCACTGTTCCCTTGGACTGCCATGCTCTTTCACTGGCTAGTATACCTAAAGTGAGTCTCTGTTATTCTGTATCAAAAAACATTATTCCAGGGACAACTGGGTGGCTCAGTGGTTGAGTGTCTGCCTTTGGCTCAGGGCGTGATCCTGGAGCCCTAGGGTGGAGTCCCACACTGGGCTCCCCACAGGGAGGCTGCTTCTCCTTCTGTCTGTGTCTCTGCCTCTCTGTGTGTCTCTCATGAATAAATAAAATCTTTAAATAAAAAATTATTCCATTCACAACACTAATTACAGTCTGTATTTATGTGTATATTATGTCTCCCATAAAAAAACACACACATCTATAAAAGAGTCCTAGTATTGCTCTTCATTGTATCTCTTAGTGCCTTCCTCAGTGCCTAGTACAACATGTAACTTTCATGCAAGAGGGCCAAGAAATTCAAGTAGCTTAAGAATCAATTACCTAAAAAAATGTGTTTCCCAATAAGATATTAATGCTTAGATTCTTTTTTTTTTTTTAAGATTTTATTTATTTACTCGTGAGAGACACACACAGAGAGAAAGAGGCAGAGACACAGGCAGAGGGAGTAGCAGGCTCCATGCAGGGAGCCTGACATGGGACTCAATCCCAGGTCTCCAGGATCAGGCCCTGGGCTGAAAGTGGCACTAAACCACTGAGCCACCCGGGCGGCCCTAACACTTAGATTCTAATGTAAAGTAGTAATTTCTATTTTGTACAATAAAACTTAAAAATCTCTTCAAAATAATATTTTATTGTGTTTCTGTACATATACACATACAAATACAGACATGGCAGTATCTATCTATAAGAAAACTGCATAGTAAATCACATCAAACTCTAATTTACAAAAGTTATACGCATTTCATTTTTTTTTGCATTTAATTTCTAAATTTTAAATCCTAATTGTAAATAACACTTGAAATCTGAAGACTTTTTTAAGAGCTGTTTACTTTGATACAAAAATATATATTCTAATTATTTCTTCAATTTACTTATAACTGTGTAATGAATGATGATTTTTACATGTATGAATAAAGGATAACCAAAGACTATATAAAAAGAAAAGCATCTATATTCCATGCTCTTATCTAAGTATCAAAATCCAGTCATAAGTATACCTTCACTCTGTGAAAAGACAAAATTTGCACACATATATCTGTTATACATAGTCAAATATTAACTAAGTTCTCTAACAACACATAGAAGAATTTTTATAGTATGAGTCTTACTCATATATATCAAGAAGTTTTGGAATTTAAATTCTAAAATATTTTTACAATTAGAAAAAATAAATATTTTTATAATAGAACTGTTCTTGATCTTCACAAGATCTTTCTTAAACCTGAGCCAATCTTCAAAAAAAAAAACAAAAAACAAAACAAACAAAAAAAAAAACCTGAGCCAATCTCATCTTTCTTAAGGCTTATTTTTTCATGATTTTTGTTTTTTCAGGCCACATGATGAATTAAATAGCATTCATCATATATCCTTTAATGACATTAGTTGTGATATAATGCTTTAGTTCACATAAAAGAAAACTAAATACTAATATTGAAAAAGAGTAAAAAGTAGTTCTATTGGCTTTTAGTATTTGTTCTCTAAGCATTCTTGGGATCAAATACAGAAACCAACATATCTCATGAACAGCTAGAATCATTTATAAAAATAAACATTTTTATTTAAAGATAGATAAGATTTATTTATTTATTTGTTTGTTTGTTTATTTATTTAAGAGAAAGAGAGAGAATAAGAGAGTCAGAGTACGGGCAAAGGGGCAGAGGGAGAGGGACAAGCTGACCCTGTGCTGAGCTCAGAGCCCAATCGCAGGGCTGGATCTCATGACCCTGAGATCATGACCAAAACTGAAACAAAGAGTTAGACACTTAACCAACTGAACCAGATGCTCCTAACATCTACATTTTAAAGTAAATTTTGTGTACATGAGTGCAATGAAGCTTTAGTCTGTGATAGGAAAATACAAACATGTTTCATTATCACTTTGTTATTAATGTCTTAGATGATTAAATTATCTTGGAATTCTAGAACTCCAAATAAAAAAAATTCACTAATTACATGTGCTACTTGGGTTAATTTTATAAAAATAAAATTATTAATGTGTATTAATCCAAATCATGGGTTATTGGTAATCAATTATTACCTAAAATATCCTTAACAGAACAATCTTCTTGAACTGCTCAAGGTTTCACAAGACCTCACCAATCCCATTTCTTTCTTTACAACTTTCTCCCCCATGAAAATAAGATCTATATCTGAATAAAAAATTAAAATAGAAAGTGCAGGAACAAAAAAAAAGTTTTAACTAAACCGTAGAGTTGATTTTTAGCAGTACAGAATGCATATGTGTATTGGAACACATCCCTCAATATTTCAACTTCTTGGAAAAGGGCTATCACCCATTCTGCAATCCATAGTGAATTAAAAGGAAAAAAAAAATCTATCTCCCTAAAATTAAACCTTTTCCTTAAAAAGGAAACCTAATCTTCCCACCTCATACAAACTTCATACTGCTTTTCTTTTTAAGATTTTATTTATTGTTTCACAAGCAACAGAGAGAGAGAGAGAGAGAGAGAGAGAGAGAGGCAGAGACACAGGCAGAGGGAGAAACAGGCACCATGCAAGGAGCCCGATGTGGGACTCCTCCAGGATCACGCCCTGGCCCGAAGGCAGGCTCTAAACCACTGAGCTACGCAGGGATCCCCGCAAACTTAATACTTTCATATTAACTTAGATTCTTCTGCTTTTTTCTCCATTCCAATTGTCAAGCCCTAGTATTTCTTCCTTACTCTTATATCTCAGTTTCAACCCTTCGTTTTCCCTAACTACTACATCAAGGAGTTTCAAAATCCTACTTTGCCTCCTCACAATATCTTCCTCCTCCAAGTCACCACTGAATACCACTGTCAAATTCATCTTCCTAAAACACCATTTAGATCATAATACTGTTTCTCAATAATCTTCTTACTAAATGAATTTTTACTTGTTATCTGAATCTACTATATGAAATCCTACAATAGCTTCTCACGGAAGTACTCATCAGGCCCAAAAGGAGAAAATGAGAGAGGAGACCTCTGCTGTTAAATCAAAGCTCTGCTAAAACCTCTGAGCAGAAGTACATTAGTTTAGTATTCCAGGTACATCAGTTTATTTCTCTCTGAGCCCATTCCCACATCATTATATATAAAGGAACAGAGGAAAATTATCTAAGATCTTCTGGTTCTGGGATACAAAGTTCTACAATCTTTACTGAGAAGACAGCCATGATGTGTGCAACAGCTGTGGTATCATAAAGCAAGGACAGAACATAGAATCTAAAGATCCAAAGGGGGTAAAATAACATTTAAATTATTGTAAATAAGGCATTGGATAAACTGCCAAAATTACCTAATAAGATAAAAACAAAGGAGAAGATTCACCATTTCAACCAGTTTGAGAAAAATAAAAAAATATGTGACTAGAACAATAAAACATTACCCTCTGATCCCTAGAGTTCACAAAGCTGCTTGAGATGAAAGTAGTTTTATTGGTATTAACAACCAGGACAAGAACTGAACTTTCCAAATGAATGTTTATATCCCAATGAGAAGGCATTTCTACTTTAAAAGGTTTTAATTAAGAAGCAACAAAGAAAAATAAATGAATCAAGCGTTCAACTCAAGAAGTTGGGAAGCCATTTTTAAAAGCAAGCCTGAGATAATTATGGAAAAAGAAATTACAAAGGTTAAAGCAGAATTTCATGGGTTGGAAAACTTAAAAATTGTACATTTGGTTACAAAATCCATAAAGTGATTTACAGGGGGAAAATGAGTAATATGTGCAAAGAGAGAAAAGACTGAAAATTAAGAGTGAGATATAGCAAGTAAGTAGATTTTTCATCTCGTAAAACGTTCAATCTGTACAACTAAATTTACACAGAGAGAGAACTGAATCAAAATGTTTCTCAAAAAAATGTTTCTCAAAATGTAGCTCTCAGTTATGGGCTTATGAAATTTTATATTTACATATTTTCCGATTCTATGACACTTTCTAAAAATAATTTTTTACTTTTATAATCATAGAAAATATAAGACTAAGGAGGGTTTAACAACTCTCAGTATCAGAGGTTATATATAAACACTAGACTATAAACTGCCTGATAGGACCACATTTGTCCTACCGACCAATCCATGAACAACACCTATATAGCATACACTGAAATATCTGAAACTATCTTATATCTCTTAAACAAATATTGAATATAGTTATGATGATATCAGTATACTTAAAAGGAGATTTAAAATAATATGTACATTTTCAGAGTTTTCAAATTTCTAGCCGTATGGCCTATTTGATAGAAGAACTTCTGCCAATTCTTCTACAAAAATAACCACCTATCTCTTAGAGGTACAGAATCAAGAGCAAACCTAATGTCATTCAACTTTCCAACTCCAGTTTCCCTCCATTGTATCCTACGCAGTCCCTTCCTTATAAATCTCTTTCTATAACATGGAAGTTTATCAAGTTCCCAATCAGAAAATAAAATGAAAAATAATTAAAGGAAGGTGACAGATTCCAAGAAGATAATGATTAAAAAGACATTAAACAAGATGAGAAGAAACAATTCACTAGTGCAGGACTAGTGAATAAACCAAAATAACTGTTTATTATTCAATATTATGTAAAAAAATGTTTTTTACTGACCCACAATTGATTACTGCACAAATCTTTGGAGATCCGCTAACTTGGGATCAAATCCTAACTCTGCCACTTACCAAATTCATGACATGCCAGGTAACTTCTCAGTTTAACACAATCTTTCTCACAGAGATGATGGATGATTAAAGAAGCTACTTTACATGAAGTAATCAACAGTTACCAGCTTAGACTAGGTACTCAATAAATGTTAAATTTACCTTATTTTTCCAATATAATATGGACTGCAAAAAGAAAATAATAAAATAGAGAATACTTACTAGCTCAGAAAGGAATAACATACATGACTTTAACTTCATCAGCACTATCAAGGGTCTGAATGAAAAGTGTTTAATATTACAAATACCAGGAGAATATTAATTTAGAAAACAAAAGATAGTAAAAAAAATCAAAGTAATCTGTTTGGGTTTTTAAAAAAAATTTTAGTAGGGGAGGGGCAGAGAGAGAGGGAGAAAGAGAATCTTAAGCAGGTTCCACACTCAGTACAGAGCCCTAAGTGGGGCTCGATCTCCAAACTCTGAGATAGTAACGTCAGCCAAAATCAAGAGCTGGATGCTCAACCAACTGAGCCATCCAGGTGTTCCGTGTTTGTTTTTAGAAAACACAAACACACATTACATACACAGGCATAAAAATTAGTAATTTTCCTTATAAGTACAATGATATAACCATGAGGAATTAAGCTCAAGTAAAACATCACTCAGCCTAAAATGAAAAATTCTTGAAATGAAGATATATATACCTAAGCTCAGCTTCTGTAAGTATCTCTTAGAAATTCCTAGAAGTATTTAGTCTGTAGTTCACACAGGGAATTCTCAGTGGCCAATAAACTTTCTTAATATACAGCTTAAACTATGTATAGAAATCATTATCAAAGTTTTGCTAAAAACAAAGTTTGCATTTTATGTCACATTTACATCAACTAATATATACTTACATATAATTCAGTTTAATATTACATCAGTATCAAAGAGTCAATTTTACTTTTGAAAAATAAGTCACAGCAAATAACAGCAATAACCTATATGGTATTCGGGGTGTTGTAGTCAACACTTATTCATACTGAAGCAGATCATATAATGCCACCCAAAAATATGCCACTTTGGCATAAGAATTATTTTAACCTAAAGGCAATTAAGAAGCAAAAGTCAGAGGAAGAATATTCTGTCCTCCTGTAATCTGTCTATAAAAGCAAGATATAAATTTATCTTTGTGAAACGGGCATAAATATCCCACCTTTCCTGTGCTGAGAAGAGCAACTCTTCTCACTGGAGATGGAAAGCCCACACCAAAATGAGTCTGCATAAACAAACTTTACCAAAATAACCCTTATCTTCCATTAGCTCTCCCATGTATTTCCTAATCACTTCCCCACAATGCATGGTCTCTTGGATCCCAAAACCTCTTTTCTTTCCTTTGTCAAGAAGGGTAATAACCCCTCTTTGAGTTTCACTTCATTTCTGTGAACCATGCATGTTAAAAATACCAATAAATTTTGTATTTATTTTCTCCTGTTAATCTCTTTTGTCAGTTAATTTTTCACAAACCCCAAACTGCTGAACCTTAGAGAGTAGAGGGAAAATGTTTCCTTTCAAACAGTATCATAAATAAAAACTTTAAAGATGGATCTAAACTCTTCCAATTTATACATAAGAAAGTGACATTATCTCAGTGCTCCTCTTTGATCCTACACTTCCCAAGTCTATTTACTTTCCTATATGATTATTTTATAGCTTCCCTTCTCTGCTTAAATTTCTAAGACCTGCCCCATCCTTACTCTAGTGATGGCTAGCTTCCTTTGCACTAACAAAATAAAAGCATTTAGAAAATGACTTTGTCATCCTTTATCACATCAACTCTCAGGTATACCCATATAATCTCCCTTCTCATCTCTCTTATGGATGAACTATCCAGACTCCTATATAAAGCCAACTGCAAGAGTGCTAATAATACTATCTCTAGACTTCCATCTTCATGCTGGCTCCATGACTTCTCTTAGGAATATTACATATACCTTAAAAATGCCCTCCAAGGTCAGGATGGGAAAGACATGTTCTGGTCTTCCATGAATCTATCAGAGATAGTATATAGTTTTTCCCCTTCCTGACTCACAGGTGATATCACAAGATCTAATTAAAGGTTAGCTCTCAACTAACCCTTCAATTCACTATAATGCTGTGTATCCTCTCACTCTATAAAATCTGTGAACTAAGGTCCAGACTTTGTGGAGAGTAACTATGCAGCTACCACGGATTGCCATCCACCTCATTACCTCGTCAGTAAATTACCCGAATAAAACTCTCTGTAAATGGTATGGAGTTGCCTGCTTCATTTTTCTGGTCTCAAAGGGCCATCTTAGTTTTGGGGAATACTTAACTGTTCCTCCCCCACCTTTTTAACAGCCAATGCTTCCAGTTGTTCTCTCTATATTCCACGCCCATTCCCTTTCTCAAGTAAATAGCTCCTAAGAATTGTTACTTACATCTGTATCACCTCTTTCATCAAGGACTGGATCATTCATTCCCTCTACTGGATCAGTCTCATCAGCATGCAAATCCACTAAAACCTAACCCCTCTTAAAAAAAAAAAAAAAAATCATTGTCTCCACCTCATCCTTCAAGTCACCAGAATATTTCTCCACTTTTCTTTATTGAATCCTCCTCATTCCTAGAACTTAAAAAGTTGAACTGCCCTTGGTCCTAGTTCTCGTATCTCTTCTCTGTCCATGCTCATTCCTAGATAAATTAATTCAATCTCATGGCTTTTAATACCAACTAGATACTACTGACTCACAAATGTATATCTTTAGCTCGACTATTTGCAGCCTCATATATCCAAATAATTCCTTGTCATCTTCTCTTATATGGATAATAGACATCTAAAGTTTAATAGAGTCAAGAACATATTTCTGATCTTCTCCCCATCCCACCTCATATTACATCCTCTAGCAAACTTCCCAGTCTCAGTGAGAACTCTCCATCCTTCCAGTTAGCCAGTCCAAAAGTTTCACTCATCCTTGACTCCTCTTTTTTTTATATGCCCAATTCCAAATAGCTAGCAAATCCAGTTAGCTCTTTCTTCAAAAGACATCTAGAATCTAATCAATTCTTACCACTTGTACTGTTACCACCATAATCTATGTACATAACTTATCGTACATAAACGATATCTATCTCTTGTCTGGGATACTGAATCTCCTCACTGGTTTCTCCCATCTACCCTCACCACCCAAGGTTTATTCTCAATACCTATTTTAACAGAATCAATGTGAGTGTTAGGCAGACAATGTCTCTCTTCTGTTCAAAACATTCCAATGGCTTCCCAACTCAGTTCCAATAAAATCTAAACCTTTACAGCACTTTATATAACCTGCCCCATCCTTCACTTCTCGATCTCATCTTCACTCTGCTTCAGGCACAATCTTATTTTGACACCCTCCATTCATTTGTGCCTACTTGCTGTTCCCTCTGCCTATCATGGTCTTCCCCTGGTATCCACTTGGTTCTCTCCCCTCAAGTCTCTCTTTTGATGTCTTATCAAAGAAGCCTTCCCTAAACTACTTTACTTAAGGCAACTAACACTCCAGAAATCTACCCTTATCCATATTATTTTTCTCCATAGAAAATTTCACCATCTGACATACTCTGTGTTTCAGGTATGTATTTCCTACTGCCTCTCCTTTGACTGCCACCTCCATGACAGCTGAGACTTTTACCTGCTTTGTATGTTTTCTATGACCTCTAGTACCTGGTATATATTTGACATTCAATAAATACCAGTTGAATAAATGAATTTAGTCCTTCAGCAAAATGTATAGAGCCCAATCCCACTGTGCTCCCAAGCAGAACTTTAAAAGGTAGACAAAACATAAAAACAATATTTGAAGATATCAGAGAACAGCCAAGACAATGAGGAATTACAAAGCCAGATCCAGAGAGGAAGAAAGTTCACAGAAATAAGCCCAGCCCAAAATTAGAGGCATTTTTCCCTTCGAGGCAAACGCTCACTGCAAAAGCAACAGCCGAAAGGCTGAGAACCTGAACATAAATTATAATATATCCATGTTAAAACTATGGTTTAGAGACTTACAAGGAAAGAACTCTTTCAAACACCCCAAGCTTTTTGCTACCCTGAAGAGCTACTCCCCAGGAGTAAGTGTGGGAGAAAAAAAAATATCCCAACATGCTAAATGAAAGAAGCCAGTCACAAAAAGCTACACATTGTATGAATATTTAGAATATAAGAAATGAATAGGGACAAATGGTAAATTAGTAGTTGCCAGAGAATGGAAGACTCGGGGATTCGGAGGTACAAGAGGCTCTTTGCAGGATGATGAAAATATTCTGGAAGTAGACAGTGCTAATGGCTACACAATATTACAAATTTACTAAAAACCACTGAATTATACCCTTTAAAATGGCTATGATGGTGAATTATATGTAATGCTAGTTTTATATCAATTAAAAAAGAAACAAACAAATCCTTACAGAGACCAAGTAGCAGTTCAAACCATCTCTCAATTTCTGATCGGATTCTGGCAATCTTAGACTGCTAGGGTCTCAAGCCTAGGTGCCACCATGAACCAAAAGTTATCACCTTTGGAGGAAGATAACAGCGACCAAAGCCTCAAATTAGCTCTACAACTTCTGATGTACTTTACTCAAGTCTCAATCAAAGATAGCCAGTCATACTAGGAAAATATAAGAAGGGAATGAAAGCCAAAGAAAGGAAAAGACTTATTAGGTAACTAGCTAATGAAGTGAACACAGACATAAAGAGAAAATGGAGTTATCAGGCACAAAATTTTAATTAATCATAACTAGTATGTTCCAGGAATTAAAAAACAAGACTGAGGATTGCAGCAGCTAATAGGAAACCCTAAGAGTATAAAATATACTTTCAAGAACTGAAAAATAACTAAATTTAAAAATTCAGTGCTGAGTTTGACAGCAAATTACATACAACTGGAAAAAGAATTAGTGAACTAGAAGATGTATCAAAAGACTCAGACATATGCAAATAGTAAAGTAAGGGAGAAAAGAAAGGGGAGGAAATGATGTCGAATACAATGAATAGGTCTATCATATGCCTAAGCAGACCTCCAGAAGCATAGCAAGAAGAAATGAAGCACTATTTGAACATATAATGGTAAAGAAATTTTCAAAGCTATTTAAAGAAATTAAGCTTGAAGACTGTAACCAGGAGATTTTCAACAAAGAAAATATACTAAAATGTATTTTTTAGGCAGAAAATAATTCCAGATGGACCTTTAATTAATCAAAAATGTATAATATCCAGGGTACTCACTATAAGAATAGCAAAAGAATATATTTCTAAAAGTTAGTAAGAGAGGGATGTTGAATACTTATGAAAAATATTTAAATCCAAAATAAGTCAAGAAAGGTGAGAAAAACACACTGAACAGACAAGACAAATATGGTATATTTAAGTCCAAACACATCAATATTACATGTAAAGAAATTAAACACTCTAATTTTAAAAACAAGGATTGTCAAAATGGATATATTTTTAAGACAAAAAAACCTCAACTGGCAGCCTACAAGAAATGAAGAAATACACCTTATATATGAGGATCCAGTACAGAATGAAACCTGTGGGGGATTTGAAATGGTGCCCATCTTAAAGGAGTTTAATATGTGATAGCAAGGGTAGCCTGGGTGGCTCAGCAGTTTGGTGCTGCCTTCGGTCCAGGGTGTGATCCTGGAGACCCAGGATCGAGTCCCACGTCAGGCTCCCTGCATGGAGTCTGCTTCTCCCTCTGCCTGTGTCTCTGCCTCTCTCTCCCATGAATAAATAAATAAAATATTTTTAAAAAATATGTGATAGCAAAATAACTCATAAACACAAAATGATGAAAAGCCTAAGGCAATTATGTACATATATCCTAAGAGGTATAAACTTTTTCCCATCCCTGTCTTTTGCCCGGCTAGCTTACTCTCTCATCCTCCAGTTCTCATCATGTTACTTCCTCCAAAAGCTTTCCCGACTCCCTAATCAGATTAACTGGATAAAATGCTCCTGTTAGGTTATTCCATACAAACTGTGCTGCTTCATCATAACCGTTATTACAGTATATAGTAATTAACTGTTTTATTGTTTCCTCCACTAACAAACAAATCCTGTAAGATCAAAAATCCAGTCTCTACTGGGTCCAAAACTATGAAAGGTCTGTGATTTTCCCCTACTCTCAAGCTAACAAATTAGCCTATTTCATAAATTCTGGCAAAAGACAGGTGGTTCCCAGGTCACAGACAAAGATTTTATCATTCAAGCACAATAGGCTGTATAAGCTTCCTGCTTGTATTGGTTCCTTCTGTCCTCCAAAGTCCACAGGGCTGATGCAGGGGCAAGCCCAAGTGGATAGGGCACACACAGAAACTCTCATCTTTTAAAAAGGCTGTAGCAAGCCTGAACAATTTATGCTTTAGATGGAAATACCTTAATTATCATGGCAAAGAAATAAGTCTGTTCTGTGCTCTAAATATCTCTCTCAAGACTATTTACTATACAAAAATCCTTGAGAAGATACTCTAGAACAAACCCTGATTAAAGAATTAAAAAAAAAAGTCCCAAAATAGAGTTCACCATTTTACCTGTAACAGCACAGCGCCTCGCACACAGATAATAATCAACACAGATAATAATCAACATTAGCAGAATGCATGGTATATAATAAATGAAGTAATGGAAAACTGGGAAAGACAATAAGTGTTATGATAAAACATTCAATCATTTTTAATTCTCTTAAGCTTATTTAAAATAAAAATAATAGCTCTATTTTGATTCTATCATGTACATAACTGCATTGCATCTACTTTGCAAATTCACATACTTTGTTCTATTACTCTCTTTTTATGAGAAACTTCTAAGGTCTAGGTAAACACTATATTCTAACTTCTATTTGGATCTTCAATTAGCTAGGTCCTTTATCATGTCATGCGCCCACTGGAAATACCATGACTGTTTTATTCAATGGTAGATTTGCTGAAATAAATAAGCTACTGTGTAGATCAAATAAGTGCACTAGTATTTTCTATAGAGGCAAAATATGGAGATATCCCTAACCTACAAGAATTGCTTCCCAAATGGCACAAGATGGCCTTAAAGGACATTAACAAAACAAGTAACTCTTCAAAAGTAACAAGCCTCAATAACAAAGCTTGTGTCAGGGATAGTGACATATGCCAAACTAACTGTCCATTGTTGAGTTTTTTCCTTTAATTTCCTTTCTCATCACAGCAAACTATTTCAAACATTCTGCAATTCACAGAAGATTTGGACACAGTCTTTTGATCTAGATTACAAGATAAAGCAACCTACTAGCTCTAAATCAGACCAAAATTCAAGTTAAGGAATAAAATGTACATGGATGAAAATTTCATGGTGTAACCATAAGGGAACATACAAACAATCACATACTTGGTGGAATTAAAATCACTTACATTCTTTCCACATGAATAAATGAAAATGTAATCAGTTAGTGACCACCTTTATCCTTTTTATCTTAAAGTCATATTTGTATATTTTTAATAAAGTTAGGCAGTGTTTTGGGGGGGGGTGAAAGAGGAGGAATGAGGAGGACTGCTAATTATCTGGTTTATTTGCTATCCTCTTACCATTCAGAATATCTTAAAAAAGCATATACAGAATTTTATTTTATTTCTCACATTACAATCTCAGTCATGGAGGGACACCTGGGTGGCTCAGTGGTTGAGCGCCTGTCTGCCTTTGGCTCAGGTCATGATCCTAGGGTCCCTGGATCAAGTCTCGCATCAGGGAGCCTGCTTCTTTCTCTATGTCTCTGCTTCTCTCTCTCTCTCTGTGTGTCTCTCATGAATAAATAAAATCTTTAAAACAACAACAAAAAAACTCCACAACAATCTCAGTGATGTAGTTATATACGTACACAGACACACTCAGAGTCCTGTCACTTACTTTGATCACTAATATATCAATTTTTTTCCTATCATCTATGGGGCTTTTTTATTGTTGAAATAAATTTCTAGGCCCAAGATGAAATAAATTTCTAGTGGTGCCTGGGTGGCTTAGCCAGTTAATTAAGCATCTGCCTTCAGCTCAGGTCATGATCTGAGGGTCCAGGCATAAGCTCCAAGTCAGGCTCCCTGAGGGGAGGCTGCTTCTGCTTCTCCCTTTCCCTCAAGCTCTCCCAATTCCTTGTGATTTCTCTCTCTCTCTTTCTCAAATAAAAGCAATCTTTGAAAGAAAGAAAAAAATCATAAACTTATTTCTAGGCATTACTGCCCAGAACACCACTTCAGCAAATTGGAACTTTTGTGTTTGTGTAAATGCTACTCTTGACCAGAAATGCAATATATCCAGTCAGCCCATCCCCAAATGCCAAGCCAATTCTGGACTCTACATTAATTTCTTTGTTCCTTAATTTTTCAAAATAAAGTCAGACATGCAACCCGAGCCAATCATGCCGTTTCCAAAACACAGCTATTAATACTCTATAAAAATCCCTCTTAACCCAAAATTCCTCAGGAAAAGTGCTCCACTGTTTATGAGGTACTTTACTCCCCCAATCCCTGGATTGTTTTCCTTTGAATAAAGGATTTCAAATTCATTACTAAATTATTTTAGTTTAACTGTCATTTGACAGTACTTATCCAGGGTTTTCTGTGAATCATTCTTCTCCTTGCTGTTTTTGGATTAAGTTTGCATTATTACTATTTCTCTTCTTTGGAATTCATGAGTTGTTTTTGTTGGCTTCTAACACATTCAATGTTCATTTATGTTCCATGTGCACTTAAAAAGAAGATATGGTCCACTAATGCCAGGTTTAGAGTTTGAAAAGAATAGGATCCATTCTTGATCATAATTTAAGGTACTCAATATACTTGCTAAATTTCATGAATATGACCTGTCTTGGATGGAGAAGGAAGTGTTAAAATCTCCAATTATTTATGCGTCTGTCCCTGTCCTTGAAAGCACTACAGGTTCTGCTTTCTGAGAGCTAACCTGATGTGATATTGTGATTTATAATAAGAAATACATATATATTTATGCTTCGTTCCAATTCTTGGCATAGAGCTCCTCAAACTCTTAGAATTTCCTAACAGAAGAGAATATTTAAGGTATCTTTTGTCATGTTAATGAGGGGACTTGAGGAAGCCTCTAGAAACCTAATCTTGGGGACTAGCTGCCAGGAGAACCAATTTTGGGATTAGAGGGGATTAGGGCTCTTCAGTCTAGACCTCCCAACCCTTCAACACATCTCAGGGGAGAGAAGAAGGGCTAGAGACGGAGTTCCCACAGGGAGCCTGCTTCTCTCTCTGCCTCTCTCTCATGAATAAATAAATAAAATCTTTAAGAAAAAGGAAAAGAAAAAAAGTATGACTATGTAATGAAGCATCCATAACACCCCAAAAGGATGCGGTTCACAGAACTTCAACATACCCAGAGATTCAGGGACAGTGGCACACTTAGAGACCAAAGAAGCTCCATGTCCCTTTTCCCACACCTTACCCTATGTATCTCTTCCATTTGATCATTTCTGAGTTATATTGTTTTATAATAAACTGGTAATCTAGCAAGTAAACTGTTTCTCTGAGTTCTGTGAGCCACTCTAGCAAATTAATTGAACCCAAGAAAGGGGTCTTTAGAGCCTCCAACCTATAGATAGCTAATGAGACGCACAACTGACAACCTGGACTTAACAACTGGCATCTGCAGGTAAGGAGCAGGCAGTCTTATAGGACTGAGTCTTTAACCTGTGGGATCTGACACTATCTCCACATACATAATGTCCAAATTGAGTCAACTGCTTTGTGGTATAGGGAAAAACACACATCTGAATTGGTGTCAGAATTCTAGTTGGTGGCAGAGAAATGAGAGTTGATAGAATAGGCCTGGCTCACAGAAACCTGTAGTTTGGGAAAGTAAAGGATGAAAGAGTGAGGGATTAAGAACCTTTGATTCTTGGGTGGCCATACGGTCACTCATGGTATGGAGCAGCAGCTATGCTGTGCTCTGATGCTAAAGGAAAAAATTAACAAAGGAATTTACAGATGAATCCAACTCCATGGAAGGTGGTTCACTGGATGCATAAAGAAATGCAAACTAATAAGAAAAACACAAATACTCAATCTCTTGGTTGTTATCTGTAATAGCAAAAAACAAAACAAAACAAAAAAACAAAAAACATTAAAAGTGCTGAGACAGACTTGATGATAGACCAAGTTCAAATTTTAGTCAGTCTGGGCTTAAGCCACCAGCCTCAAATCCACTCCCCAAAGGAAAAATTATGCAGAAACAACAGAGAGTACCTCTAAGATCTCTGGTCACCAAAAAGCTAGTCCACATGGAGGGAAGACAAAATGAGGAAAGTTCTAAAAATAGTGTGAGGTGGTATCATCAGGATCCTGAAGAACCTTATTAAAACAGATTATGAGAATGACTAATTTAGGAGTGTCTAGTTTGAATGATAAACAGAGTAGTAGAGCATATCTGGGCTGATATAGGACCAACAGCTCACTATCAGTAATCCAGACACACACAGGAAGTTATTCTTGAGGGAACAGCCAGCATGTTAGACTAGATAAAAGCTACTATAAAGGTCTGTTTACTCTCAGAAAGGGGACAGCCTACCACGTCGCATAAATGCCAAGTGGGATACCCCAGATGAAGCAGCTGATATGCTTCACATATAAAGCATACTAGACTGGCTTTATGCTGACCAGGATACTCATTGCTGAATATACCCATTACCCAGGTCATGGAAATGTGATTGAGGCCACCTCATATAACTGATTTCTGCAAAAGTGAAAAACAGTTCTAGAAGCTTTATTAATTTGGTGACTCAGCTTTCCTTATGTGTTTTACAGATGCTAATCAAAATATTAGGTTAATTAGAGAATGAGAAGAGGCTGAAGGAAGAGTCAAGGGACTTTTCCCAACCAAGGCGGAAATTTTTAAACAGGTATTAAAAATATGAATAAAGCAAATAATAAAGCAGAGGGGTCTCTTTTCCCCTAGGACGGACTCAGAAACTGTGTGAAAGGTGCTGGATTCTACTGTCCCTTGGACAGTGCCATATTAACAGTTCTTGACTGATCAACAAAGAGCTGCTTGATTCGTGGACAGCAATTCCAAGGTGAATGGACAATATGCTGTTTGGAAGATCATCACTGTGAGTGAAGAAAAGGTAAAAATAGAGCAGTTTGGTAAACTGAATTGCATTTTTTCCTAGCAGTGATGGAAGAACTGAGCATTGGTAAAACCTTCTATTTTCGGATATTTACTGACCGATCTGCAATGGCCAATAGCCTGCCCCAGTGGTCAGGCTGGAGGGCAGTGGAAACATGGCATATACCAGGGATATTCACATTGGACGTGGCCCTATAGAAATCACTATCGGAATATCAGGGATGCATTAGAGTAGAACAAACTGAAGGCCATTAGAAGAATTCTCTTCCAGATTCAGAAGGTGACAGGAATTGATAAGCAGATATCACTATGTGCTCACTTAGTTAGGTTGGCCATCTGGGCCCATGAAATAAGGAGACATGGGGGCACTACAGCAATGAGAGATGGGCTGAATCTAAACATGTTACTCTTGAATCCTCTGAGGCATAAAATGACAATAAAAACTGTTCTGCTGGCCAAAGAGAGAGAGAGAGACTACAGATGGCTATGTGGCAGATTCCCCAGTGGAAAGGCCCTAATCACAGCTGGCAAATCAGAGTGATGTTAACAGTACTGGAGGCTACAAATGCGGGTCTTTACAGGAATAGACACTGCCTCTGGACTGGGCTACCCACTGATAGATGCAAATGCTCAGAGTGCTATAAAAGAATCAGGACAGATGATATGCACCAATTTGCACAGCTGATGGTAATTTCTTCAGACCAAGGAATACACACTTTACAGCCCCTTAACATCCAACAATGGACAGAGAGGTATCCTCATCAGAGTAATAGTTTGATGGAGAATTGGAATGCACAATTAAAACACTGGTTGTCTAAAACAGAGGTAAACAAAGGTAGGAAGGGCAAGCTTACACATCTTCACAAGTGTGTACTCATATTCAAGATATATATATATATCTTATTCGATATATATATATCTTATTCAAGATATATATATATATCTTATAATCATGTAAAATTCTTACAAAAAGCTTCTATATATTAAATGCTTAGTAAAATGTATGCTGTTATTTTTTTTTCTAGCCAAATCTGATATTATCAAGTATATCTATCCTTCCCCACCAAACAGGACCAGAAACATAGCTTACAATTTTGTTCTCTTCTACACTGCTTCCTCTCCCAACTCCTGTGTAACTTTTTCAATTCTATTTAGATTTAAAAACAAGTTTTAGAGCTTTCTTTTGTGCATCATTACATCCTGTGTCCCACTATTTTATCTTGATTCACTGCTCTTCTTGCTAGAATACATCATTGGTAGTTCTTTCAGCAATGATCAACAGACAGGGTAGTAGTTTCTGAGTCCCTGTATGCCTGAAATTGTCTTTATCTCTATCTTATTCTAAAATGTTAATCTGTCTGGATAAGACATTGGTACATTCAAAGTCATTTTTCCTTAGTCATTTTATTAGTGTACAGTCTGATGTTACTGATAAAGAAATATACTGTCCATCTGATTCTTAGTTCCCTGCAGATATCTTAGTATTTTAAATACGTGTGTGTGTGTGTGTGTGTGTGTATATATATATATATATATATATATATAGAGAGAGAGAGAGAGAGAGAGAGAGAGGGAGAGACAAAAAGAAGATAAACACAGACATATCCCTGATTAGCAATGATTGTAAACACCATGCTGAGTCTGAACTTTGAGATGGACTTCCTGAGTTAAAATCTAGATGAAACTAAACTAGATGAAACTAAACTAGTTATACTCTAGATGAAACTGAAACTAAACTGGATGTATAACCATAGGCAAGTCACTGAAATATACATCTGCTCAGCTTCTACATATGTAAAGTCTGGATAATAATAACATCTATATCATAGTATTGTCCTGAGGTTTAAGAAAGATAGTCAAATGAATAAATTCAAACCCATGATGTTGAGTCCAAAACAAAACAAAACAACAAAAAAACTTTTTCTGAAAATCACGTATAGGCTTCCATTTTATAAAGCTTATTTTTAAAAATCATAACTGAGCAACAATCAGCTAATGTACACAAGTACATGTTTTTAAAACTATATGAAAGGGAAGAGGATGAGGATGACAAATTAGTTATTCTGAGGAAAATGAGGAAAATGGGACTGGGAAGTAACATACACAGAGCATCAACAATACTGGTATTATTCTAGATCAGCAAGTTGGGAGTGTGACTCATGAGTATTATTTTATTTTTGAGAATGGGGACTGGATGAGAAATAGAAGATAATTGCCAAATGCATAAAATCTGAATTTATCTTACTGAAGCACACCTGATCACCAGTCTTCACATACACTGGAAAAAGTCTGAGAGCATACACACCAAAATTAAAACCATTAAAAAATTATTGGGAGACACCAAGAAGCCAGACAATATTTAAAAACACGAGTTTCTAGTGCTTGCTTCAGCAGCACATATAATAAAAATACGGGCTTCTAATAAACCAATCAAGATGATTATGGAATTTCCTCCACAGCATGGCTAGGCTTACACTTAAGATATAGAACATATATATGTGTGTGTCTTACGGGATTATTAAAAATTAAGAGGGCCAAGATCAAATAAGCCAAAGACTCTCACATATGTGCATAACTGTAACAATATTCAATGGGATAAGGTAAAAAGAAGAATGAAGTAAAGAGATTTTAAAAACCATTATCAAGGCAAAAGTTAGGTTATAAGAAATGATAAAATAAAAAATACACTGACATCAAAATAAATTATAACATTCAAGATTTCTAAAACAACAGCTCTGGTGATTCTGTTTGATGTCTACCTAGCCAGTTGCAAAAGTGGCATGAAAATGTAAATCACTCGAACAGGAATGAACTGAGAGAGGCTTGCTCTACAGGAAACTTTTACCGTGAGGTGAAATTATCCATGATGCTTAGAAGACTGGCTACAAAGGAAAATGGTGAGCCAAGTGACAAAAGTCCTTAAAGAATATTCTATAAGGTAACAGATAATGGTAAAAGGATGATTTCAAAGTAGAAAGGGACTGTTGGAAAAAGGTAACTTTAAAAAAGTGATCTAGAAGCAAAATACCTGGAGAACATCAGATGCTTTGCTCATCTTGGGCCACACTGAACTTGGAAAAAAGAAAAAGCACTTAGATTTCATAAGGAGGTAAAAGTACTGGAGGGGAAGGGTGAGAATACAAAGAAACTTTTTTATGGAAAAAGACCCCATGAGAGAGAACAGGACAAAGAAGAAGTTATGGTTTCTCACATCTCTAAGCTTTTGCACATGCTTGAAATGCCCTTTTTAATCCCCTTGATCTGGGTAACAGGATTCAGCTCAGGAATTATTTCTTAAGGAAAATATTTTTCTAACCCATCCCCCCTCCCCAACTCAGTGCCATCTCCTAAGCATGTGTATATATCTTGTGCCTATCTATATGAAAGCATTTATCCATGTATAATTGCTATTTTTCATTTTCTGTCTATAACTAGATTAATGTGATCTAGGTAAAGGCCAAGTATTTAATTGCCATTTCCCATCATAGTGCCTGGCCAATAAGCATGCAATAACTGGTGACCATATGCTGAATCACTGCACTATAGCAAGCTGACAGGAGAGAAAACTTGTTTGAAGAGGTTGTATGTTGAGACCCTGAGAGTCCTGCCCATGGAAGAATGACATGTAGAACTGCAAGAAGTAAGAATATATTGGCTTAGAATTAACCTCCAGGTATCTAGTGTTACCAGTAGAATGGCATTTCTGTCAAACTGAATACAACTCATTTTTTTAAAAGATTTTAATTATTTATTCATGAGAAACACACACACAGAGAGAGAGAGAGAGAGAGAGAGGCAGAGACACAGGCAGAGGGAGAAGCAGGCCCTATGCAGGAAGCCTGATGCAGGGCTCGATTCCAGGACTCCAGGATCACGCACTGGGCCGAAGGCAGGCACGAAACCACTGAGCCACCCAAGGATCCCCTACAACTCATTTTAATTATTAAGTATATTTTAATTCTCAAATCTGAATGCACATTTTAAAAAGCTGCTTAATAAAAAGTAAAACCAAAAAACTGTAATAATAAAACTAATAAAAATATCAAAAGTATTAGTTAAAATGTTATTTTACTATTAAAGTATCAATTAAAATTGCTAAAGCAGTAAACTTAATTTCTATGCCCACTTTTTATATAGCTTTGTCAAACCTGAGTCAGTGAAGGAACACAAACAATGGGTTAAATAACTTTCGTTAAGCAAAAATATTTTAAAATATTATTCTTACAAAGAAATTATTAAAGAATAAACGCGTGACTAAATTTTACCTCAGTTTTATTTAATTTTTGTCAGACTAAGCATTTACAATATTTGTCTAATATCACACTGAGGTAAGAGATGTGTTTTTAGTTACACGATTTTATCAAGTCTATACTGAAAAATATCTGATAAGCATGAAACTAGAGATGCGTCTACAAAACAGAAATAAAAGTAAGCCAAATGGCACTCTGCAAAAGGTACCATGATGTATCTCATTGGTTTCATTATAATAATGTCAGATGGAGTTGGCACTAAGCAGGAAAATCAAAATCTGTAAGAACACCAGAAAACCATTTTGTCGGTACTTAACCTGTTAGTAAGACATACAAGAAACAGATAGTAAAAACTGATTGATATGCTGCCAGAAATTACAACAATGAATGCAACTTTGAATAACAGCTTCATAGTACTCAGTCTCAAAAGTGAGAACCTTAAAAAGTAAAAACATTTTTTATAACAGCTTCAGTAATATTTGATTGTGAAAAGGTTGGTACAAATACAAAGAATAACTACTTTCAGTTTTTCAGGCAATGGATATCAGGCAAAAGAATATGATAACTCTGCGTGATACCATGTCTGTAACTCATAAATTATTTACATTAAAATAACTATGTGCAACAGTTTTTGTTATATTAGCTTACTGGTCTGTAAAGCAAAATAGTTACCATTTGGGGAATAATAATAAGGAAGAAAGTTCATATCGATGTGCAAAGGAATCAGAGTATCAGCATTTTAGACTTCAAAAGTGTTTTTACCATCTTGTCCAATGCTCCCTTCATGGAAACCTTAGGCCTTTATAGAGTCAAATGGGCAACACTCAATCTATGCTCAATACTTCAAAAAGTCTAACATACTATGTACCCTAGAATTAAAAGTATCTTAGATAACCTAAACATCATCTTCCTTTGTTCTTCCCTGAGTATAGATTAAGACAGTATTGTTAAACTATTTATCCCCTATTAATCAATGTAATATTTATTTATTAAAAGTAATTTAGGGATCCCTGGGTGGCGCAGCGGTTTAGCGCCTGCCTTTGGTCCAGGGCGTGATCCTGGAGACCCGGGATCAAATCCCACATCAGGCTCGCGGTGCATGGAGCCTGCTTCTCCCTCTGCCTGTGTCTCTGCCTCTCTCTCTCTCTCTCTCTGTGACTATCATAAATAAATAAAAATTAAAAAAAAATTAAAAAATAAATAAATAAATAAATAAATAAAAAATAAAAGTAATTTAGTAGAAGTTGGGAAAGAAGAGAGACTTAAAAAAAAAAAGGGATCCTTCATGATTAAAAAAAAGAGTAATAAAGAAACCCTACAACTAAAACTGACAACTAAGGTAACTGACAGGCAGAACATACAGGTTTCCTTATTTGCAGTCCAATAGTCTTGCTTCCGCAGCACTTTGAATAGTAATATAAATAATGATATTAACAAATACTAAAGTGTTTACAATGATTAATATAGAGTGATGAGGTTACTGTTAATTTTTAATTTCTTCTTCACAGATATTTTCAAAATGATCTTCAATAAACATATATATATGTAAACATTTATAACCAGAAAACACATCTACACATTCTTACATACACTTAAGACTAACCTTTTCTAAAACCAAATCTGTTAATTCTACAAATCATACAAACTCAAGAGGCACTTAAGTAGCTTAGTTGGTTAAGCACTGGCCTTTGGCTCAGGTTGTGATCCCACCCCCCACTTGTGCTCACTCTTGCTCTCTCACTCTCCCTCAACTAAATAAAATCTTAAAAAAAAAAAAAAAAAAGACACACAAATCATACAAATTCAAAAGCATGATTTTCCCATGTGCCCCTATTACTCCATTCTCATAACCTTTGGATATGTTTCCTCCTTTATAAAATAAGGACAATAGCAGGTTCTCACTTTTATGCTTCATTAATTATTACCTTGACAACTCAAAAGAACAATTGCAAAAGTAAGTCTGGATCACTTCTAAAACAAAGCTGAGTTACACTAGAATACAAATTCCAAAATGGTCAAGATTACATAGATATATAACTTTTAAAAGGCTCAACTCTTCTACCTACCATTAGCATTCATTCAACATTTAACCCTAATTTTGCTAAAAGTTCAATAAAATGTGGCAAGCTAATTACCATGGGATGAAAACGAAAGTACAATAAATAATAAAACCATACCAATTTTTAATTTTATGCAACTTTATACTTATGTCATATCGATTCATCTATTCAAAAATGTTTCTCCAAGTAGCAAGGGGTCTTTTTAGATTTTATAGCAATAATCATACTTTGTGAAGTATGAGGTTGAACTTATTAAGATTCAATATACTGTTATATAGCTGAAAGCACTAGATTAGAAGAGAAGTAAGCATAAGACCTAGATCACAATTCAAAAATCATCTCAAATTGAAAATATGATCTTGGGCAAGTCACTTAATTTATCTAAGGTTAAATCTCTGCTTTTCCAAACCCCAAGAGCCTCAAGTAACAAAGGGTCAGCTTCCAGCCTAGCAAAGTATTAAGGACTCAGGTCCCACTAGCAAGTAAGACTGAGAATTAGTCTTTCTGCTTTGTGTTCTAATTTAGATATTCGGAGAGTAAACTTTTAACCTCTAATACTCACTGGGTTTACCTAGTTCTCGAAAAATTAATTCTGCATTGGCTTCCTGAGCTAACTCTAGTTTCCCTGCCAGAAGCTCTGGGGCAGAGAAAACCTACAGCTGAGCTCCCCCAAACACCTAACAAAGCTCTCAAAAGTCCTTATCTCTGGATGTGTGCATTCATTTCTAGCCCATGAACTTCTGTTTCAATGTGTAATAATAATTCTTTGTAACCATTACACTACCAACTATTCAAATATAAACATTATCATTTGTTTATACTACCCACCATGTCAGACACTTTGGGTAGCATAACTAATCTAAACCCAACTCAAATGCACGAGAAATGGAAGTACAGTGATTTGAACTTTTAGCCCTCTGCCAACAATCAAAATTACCATTTTCTACATTTCAGTTGAATTCCCTGTTGCACAAGGTCTCTTCCTATACCAATTCATCACTGAGGTAGATAACTGATGGTCAAGACTTGTAAGTAATGCTAATTATATACACACATATACATATAGACACACACACATATACATATACATACACACATATATGTCATTTTTCATATGTAATGGTAAAGGGAGGATTTTCTCTGAAATCATGGAAAAAAATTACTAACTAAAATATGGTAAGCTGTAGCTGAAAAACAACCATTAAAACCAATTATGCATAGGGGAATAAATATCAATAAGTATCGCAAATTGGGTTCCACATTGGAACATATAAGAAATAATTCCTTTGAAGACTGTACAACAGTTTTGTAAAACACATTTTAATATGTATGAAAGAGCCTAAAAAGATATTTCATTATTCTAACCTATAAGTACTACTTTTTAAACTGAACTTCAAAAAAATAATCCTAATGATGGAAACATTTTTATGCACAAAAACGTTCTCTGAAGCATGCCTGTGCATGGCCAACAGCTGGAAACAATCTAAATATCCAAAAATAGAAAAGGTTACAAAAGGGCATTATATATACAAATAAGATATTATACATCCTTCTAAATTAGTTCATAAAGCTGTATAAGAAGTAAATTTTTGTGCTATGTTAGCTAAAAATCTTAAATTCATATACACAAACACACACACAACTTAATTATACAAATAAACCAGTTCTCCATATAGGTGAAAATCTAAAAGAAAAACAACAAAAATATTAGGTTATAGTGTTTCAGTGGTGGAACAATGAGTCATCTTGTTTTCTTCCCATCCTAATTGCCTTAGAATATGGTTATATTAATTTTTTAAAAAATTCTAATGACATAATCCAAACCCACAAATCTTTTATATATATAAATATTGTATCATACATATAATCAGATTCCAAAACTATAAAATAAACAAGTTTATTCAGTTAAAAAAAAAGAAAATCCTAAAATGACTTACTCCCCAATCCTATATTGAACATATTGTTGCTTCTACATAACATAAATTGTTTTCATCAAAAGCATGCCTATTCGCATCACTCAAATATCTTTCATATCTTATACAAAATACTACAGGGAAAGGAAAGATAGGGAAATATAAACCAGATCTCAAAAAAAATATGATTTATTTGGGTTTTAAACCCAACATAAGCAAGGAAACAAATATAAAAACTTTAAAAAACAAGATACAAAGTAATTATAAAATTGCTATAAAGCAATTTGACACAGATGTATTAGTTTGCTAAGGCTGTGTTAATAAGGTACTACAAACTAGGTTGCTCAACCAACAAATTTATTGTCTCACAGCTTGAAAGTCTGAGACCAAGGTATCAAACACAGTTGTTTCCTTTGGAGGGCTGTGACAGCAGGATCTATGCCAGCCCTACCTTCTTAGCATATACATGATCATCTTACGATCTTCCCTGTGTCTTTTCATATCAGCTTCCCTCTATGCAGGTCTGGGTCCAGATTTCCTCTTTTTATAGAGATAACAGTCATATTGGATTAGGGTCCTCCCTAATCTAGAAGAAATGGATGCATTTCTGGAAAGCCACAAACTACCAAAACTGGTACAAGAAGAAATAGAAAACCTGAACAGGCCAATAACCAGGGAGGAAATTGAAGCAGTCATCAAAAACCTCCCAAGACACAAAAGTCCAGGGCCAGATGGCTTCCCAGGGGAATTCTATCAAACGTTTAAAGAAGAAACAATACCTATTCTACTAAAGCTGTTCCAAAAGATAGAAAGAGATGGAGTACTTCCAAACTCGTTCTATGAGGCCAGCATCACCTTGATTCCAACACCAGACAAAGACCCCACCAGAAAGGAGAATTATAGACCAATATCCCTGATGAACATGGATGCAAAAATTCTCAACAAGATACTAGCCAATAGGATCCAACAATAAGAAGATTATTCACTATGACCAAGTAGGATTTATCCCCGGGATGCATGGCTGGTTCAACACTCATAAAACAATCAATGTGATTCATCATATCAGCAAGAGAAAAAACAAGAACCATATGATCCTCTCAATAGATGCAGAGAAAGCATTTGACAAAATACAGCATCCATTCCTGATCAAAACTCTTCAGAGTGTAGGGATAGAGGGAACATTCCTCAACATCTTAAAAGCCATCTATAAAAAGCCCACAGCAAATATCATTCTCAATGGGGAAGCACTGGGAGCCTTTCCCCTAAGATCAGGAACAAGACAGGGATGTCCACTCTCACCACTGCTATTCAACATAGTACTAGAAGTCCTAGCCTCAGCAATCAGACAACAAAAAGAAATAAAAGGCATTCAAATTGGCAAAGAAGAAGTCAAACTCTCCCTCTTCACCAATGACATGATACTCTACATGGATTAGGGTCCTCCCTAATGATTACATTTTAACTATCTTTCTAAAGACCCTGTTTCCAAGGTCACATTCTATGTTATTGGAAGTTAAGACTCCAATGTACCTTTTTGTTATTGTTGTTGGGGAGAGGGCAGTAAATTCAACCCATAGCATCATGGTTGCAACATCTCAAATACATACCAACAGGAGTGAGGTATTTATTCTACCTAATGCCTACGAAAGAAAAAAAAGAAAAAGAACTGAGAAGGAACTGGATACCAACTTATAAATACTTTTGATTACACTATTATGGGTGACTATTACTTCTTAATACCCTGAATTTTTCACTAAGGAAGCATGTTTTTAAAATCAGAAAAATGTTTAATTAAAAAATATTGTGACTCCACTGGTCTCTAATCCCAATCTATTTCTAATTACTAATATCTTCTGGCAGAGGCTCTTCTTTGGGACAGAAGTCCCAAAGGCTAAGTGCCCCCTCTGCAGCTATGACTCTCCAAAGAGAATAAAAATTATGTGAAATTCTTAAAATACAAGCCCCTTATGCCAGGCACTATATAAGAGAGAGAGAGAGAAAGTACAACACTTATGCAGGGGCAAACACACTCTCTAGCGCACACATAAAAAGAAAAAAAAAAGTGACTGAGCCAATAATTCAAAAATTCAAGTAAAAATACATTAAATAAAACTAGCAATCACATAATCACAACTGAAAATAACTGGAAGGGCTTGTCCAAGCTAGTTGTCTTTATTCATAAGATAAATATTTTTATGACTAATATTTTCCTATAGTTTTAAAATTTTTTTAAAGATTTTATTTATTTACTCATGAAAGACACAGAGAGAAAGGCAGAGACACAGGCAGAGAGAGAGAGAGGTTCCATGCAGGGAGCCTGATGTGGGATCCAATCCCAGGACCCCAGGATCATGCCCTGGGCTGAAGGCAGACACTTAACCACTGGGCCACCTAGGCATCCCACCTATTTTCTTTTTAAAAGGTCTTCAAGAATGAACGGTCAATATCCCCACTTCCTAGAATATCCCTAAGTCTGTTTCACTCTTAACCCTCAGAATGTTTTTTTCTTTCATCTGAAATAAATGTTTTCTCATCTTTTCATTAAAGTAGGCACTACTTTATATAGGCACTTTAATTTTATATAGGCACTACTTCGAAGTATTTCATATAAGCTACCAAACTTCATCTAACTATTTTTAATAGCTTAAACTGTGTGATCTTTTACTGGTTTTTACACATCTGTTTACAAGAACCATAATCAAAATGGTGCTCAAACAACTCAGGAAAAACCTAAATCTTAAGGAATTTAACATATGTAGACTTTAGAAAAAATTACAATACTTCTTATACATAACTATCTTTGTATAGAATGAGTGAAAAGTCAGACATAATTTATTCATTGTAGTTCAATTTAGTGTATACACTGGCATCATCTATACAATAAGTACTACAGCTTGGTAGGCATTACTCATTATACTGTAACCAGGGATCATACTCAAACAATAAGACAATAAATCTCTAAAAGCAAATGGTTATTTATTTCTAGAGATTTACCTCCTCACTCTAATAGGAAGTCGTAGGAATAAATTCGTCATACTAATTTTTGGCAGATTTATTTCTCACTGAAAATTAACTAAATGAGACTGAATAATCAATTCATCTCTGGATTTATTCATTGAGGTATTCATGCAAATATTCACTGAGCACAAACCATATGCAAAGGCCTGTATTATTCAAAATACAATAGTTAAGATGAAAACTCAAAAAAAACAAAAAAGATGAAAACTCCTGGTGCCATAACACTTACATTCTAGTAGAGTTAGATTATTAGTACATATAACCTTATTTGGAGAGGCCACAAAATATCTGAAAAATTAATTTGGGAGAGGAGAAAGTAACTAAAAGCAGATAAAGGGAAATGAAAAAAAGAATTTAAGCAAAGAGAGTAGAGTTTACCAAAGCCCTAGAATAATAAGAAACTCTAATAAAGATGATAAAGGAGCACTAATGTGGCTAGTGTGCAGAGAGCAAGGGGGAAGAGGAAGGAAAATGAATGGAAGAGAAGCAAGAGATAAGACAAGTGAGCTATGCTAGTATCAGATCATGTAGGGGCTTACACGTCATATTAAGAATGTTCACCTTTAGCTTTACTTCAAGAGCAACTGGTAACCACTGAATGGTCATTCCTTTCTCCAACACCTATTACTCAATCAAAAATTTAACACTTCCTGATTTGTTCATGTCATCTTAGATACTTTTCTCCCTATTTAAGGGACTCCAGGTTTCAAAATTATTTGAGTCTAACCCCTTCCTCAAATGGAAGGTTAATATTTTCTTGATTCTTAGTGCCAATGTTCTGAGGGACCCAGCAACTACTAATGTGGACAGTTAATCTAGACATTAAGATGAGTCTGGAACTATTAGCAAAAGTAGAATGAATAGGCCTCTAATGCACATCTGTTAAAATTGATATACAAATAGAACAAAAATCCCTGACACAAGTAAATGCATTAAAATAGACCAGCTAATAGTGGGACTTAATACTGTTGATTAATCAATTCTTAAACAAAAATTAATTCTTACCAGGAGCTTTCCTCTGTGATCAAGGCCCATTTGTCATCTCAGGTGTTTAAAGTGCTGACAGATTTCAGTACAGGGTAAAACGTAAAGCTTTATTTACATTCTTCTGATCCCAGTAAAAGAGCTAATATTCAATATTTGTAGACCATAGAGACAACTGGCCAGGTCACATTTGAATTTAACAAATTAGAAGAGCAGTTACCCAATGATTTAAGTAGGGAAAATCTTAAAGTCAGACATTACAGAAGGAGGAAAGTCAAGAGAAGATAAGGATGATTTTAAAGTTTTCAGCTGAACTTGGCTCTATGTTTTACATCATCTCTTTTGTCCCTATATGGAAACTTAAAAGCATAGTTCATACATCCTCCCTCCCTGTTTGCCTAAGAACGCCTATTAATCCTTCAAATATAGGATATATTTCTTCAAAATGCATTCCTTAATTCTCTACCAGTGTGTCCATATTGCCTAGTCCAGTGAGAATCAATCACTTTCTCTGCTACCTTCTTTCCAAGCAAGTATTTCTATTATTGCATTTCTCACACTTGTTCATATTTATTTCTTCTATGGACATATGGAAACCCTGAGAAGAGGGGTATATTTCTTTAAGATTTGTATTTCCAGTGTTTGTGAAGCACACATAAGAGATACTGTATTTGTTGAGTGAACTAATGCCATGTTAGACTTTTTTTTTTTTTTTTTAATTTAGGATAGAGGCAGAATCTGCTAATAGTGACATGGTTGTCAGCAGAAATCAGAACCATAAACTCTGGACAAAATATTTAGAAACAGTTTTCTGAAAGTGCTAAGAGCAACCAAAGACAGACATGTGAAAGAACAGAAATGAAGCAGACAGGTATAAAAAAGTAATGGCATTATATAAAATTCCTTATTTCTTATAACTTTTTATTTAGAAAATGCCCCAGTCGACATCATCCCAATCGACATCATGAACCAGAAGTTAGGGACAATCCCAGCATTTGAACACGACAGAAGCAACTCTTGAAACAAAATCACTAGAGAGGAGAAGCCCCAAATAAATTCTGGACAAATGTCTGGTTGAAGCATTAACTACTCGCATTTGTGAGATTTAAACGCTGACAACCACTATGTTCTGCAGTTTGAGTTTATCCAAATAAAGAAACACTTTAAAATTTTCCAACAAAATTCAGAAGAATATAACAAAATGCAGAATCTCTACACAGTATTATTTACAGTGTTCAGGATACAATCCAAAATTACTTAACCTCCAAATAATTAATCAAGAAAATGTGGTCCATTCATGAGATAAAACACAATCAATAAAAACTAACACAGAGATGACCCAGATGCCTGAATTATCAAATAAAGATTTTAAATCAACTAATATAACTGTATTCATGAAAGTTTAAAAAAAATCATAATGAATAAAAAGATCAGAAATCACAGTAGAGAAGTACAAAGAGCCAAATACAAAATCTGGAACAGAAAGTATGATATTTAAAGTAAAATGTTCACAAGATAGGCTGAACAGTAGATTAGATAAAAAGAGTCAGTAAAATTAAAGATAAATCAATTTATTTAACCTGAAGAAAAAGGAGAGGGGAAAAAAATGGGAGAAAACAAATAGAACCTCAGGAACCTGAGACAAAATCAAAGATCTAATATAGTTATAAATGCAGCCCCAATAAAAAAAAGAGTAATAGAAGAGTAAAAATATTTACAGCAATCAGTAATAAGGGGCTCCTGGGTAGCTCAGTCGGTTAAGCATCTGACTCTTGATTTCACCACAGGTCATGATCTCAGGCTCCTGGGATTGAGCCCCATATCAAGCTCCACACTCAGCAGGGAGTCTGCTTCCCTCTCTCTTTCTCTCTCTCTCTGCCCCTCCCCCCTGTTAGCACGGGTGCTCTCTAAAATCAAGAAATCTTAAAAAAAAAATCAATAACAGTAAAAACTTTAGGAATGCCTCCAAACACAATACACCTAAAAATCCTATCAGATGTTGTGAGATGAGCTAAAGCAGTTCTTACAATCATACAATGTGACTGACCTAAGGTTGCATTTTGTAAATTTAAAGAAAAACAAAACAAATAGAAGAGTGGAAATACATCACAGAATTCAATGAAATAAAAAACAATAAAAAAATTAACAAAGTCAAATTTGTCTCTTTGAAACGATTGATAAAATTGATGAACCACTAACTCAAATGAGAGAGAGAAAAAGAAAAAAATGTGAATTGTCAATGTCTGGAATGGATTATCACTACAAATCCTACAGACATTAAATCCTACAGACATGTTAGAGAAATGTTTATGAACAACAGTATGCCAACAAATTTGATTACTTACATAAAACAGACAAATCTCTTGCAAAACACAACTTTCACAACTGATACAAGTTAAATGAAAATCCAAATAGCCCATGTTTATCAAAAAGTTAAATCCACTAACAAAAAACTTTCCAATAAAGAAAAGTATAGACCTAGATGTTTTCATTGGTGAATTCTATGAAACTCATTCATAATATAGGAGGAAGAAATACTTCCCAACCCATTTTATGATAACCCCAATAGCAAACCCTGACAAGGATGTTACAAGAAAAAAAATTATGGACCAAAGTCTCTCATGAACACAGACACAGAAATCCTTAAATACTGTAAGCAAGCCAGATCCAGCAATATATAAGATGGAAAACACAAACACAGCAGAGTTATTCTAAGAATGTAAAGTTGTTTTAACGCTCAAAAATCAATGTAGCTTTGCCACTGGGAATGTAACATGATACAATCATGCTGGAAAACAATGTGGCAGTTTTTTAAAAAGTTAAACACACATTTATCATATGACCCAGCAATTCTACGGCTACCTATCTACAAAATATATGTCCACACACACTTGTACAAATATATACAAAACAGCATTACTATAAAAGCTAAAAATTGGCAACAACAATTCAAATGTCCATAAACTGGTAAATTGATAATCAGTATGTAGTATATCACCACAATGGAATAGTATTTGACAATAAAAAGGAACATGAGTGAACCACATATGCTAAATGACAAAAGTCAAACATATAAAAGATGATATGTTGTATGACTCCCTTTATATGAAATATCCAAGAAAGGCAAATACAGAGAGAATAAATTAGGGATTGCTGCAGGCTATAGGTGCGAATGGGGAGTGATGTAAGTATGCTTGAGCTTTTTCTTTGGGGGGTGATGGAAACGTTACAAAAGTACATATTGGTTATAGATGAATGACCATGGAACATACTAAAAGTCATTGCCTTTATGCAAAAAACAGATTAATTTTCTGTAAGTAAATTATAACTTATGAAAGATACTTTAAAAAACATACTTATTACCATACTAATACTACCCAAAAAAACACATGAGCACATCAATCAACATAGTAAAATCATTTAAAATCTACCCATAGAAAACTCTTAAGCGAATAGGAATAGAAGGAAATTCTTCAACTAAGTAAATAGTATTTACAAAAATCTATAACTAACATATTAAGGAGGACTCTACTTAATGGTCAACTAATGAATATTTTGCTCCTAATATTCTGAAAAAGTAAAGGATGCTGACTCTGATCACAAAGTCCACAATGTGTTGAAGATCCTAGCTTATATAATAAAGCAAGAAAAAAAGATAATGATCAGAAAAGGAAAAGTAAAACTGCCTATTACTAGAGACATGTAGAGACTTAACTGTTTACATAGGATATCTTAAATAATCTAGAAAATAACTATTTAAACAAATATGTGATTTTAGCAAAGTCGGAGACTATAAAATCAATATACAAAAAATTGATTTTTTTGTATCAATTAGAAAATGAAATTTTAAGTCTATTTATGATAGCATGTAGCATCAATAAATCACTTAGAAATAGATATAACAAAAATGTGCAACACCTCTAAACTATAAAACACTGCTAGGGAGAAATTTTTTACAAAACTAAGTAAATAAGAGATACACCATGAATTGAAAAACTCGGTATTTTTAAGAAGTCATCTCCCCAACTCACAAAACTAAACTATACAATCTGAAAAATCTATTTGTAATCCCCCAGGCCTCCTTATAGACTGACACTGGATTCTAAAAGGTTTATGTATATGAAACAACAACAACAAAATATCTTGGAAAAAGAAAAAATTAACGAAAATTAATTCAGAGCTATCTTGAAAAAGGAAAATAGAGAATATACAAACTACCCAATTTCAAAATTTATCATAAAGCTCTAGTAATCAAAATATCATAGTACTGGCATAAAGGCTGACAAACAGATCACTAGAACAAGACAGACTCATATACATCATTCAATGTTCTACATAGGTGCTATAAGAATCCAACAGAGAAAGGAAAGTCTTTTCCACAAATAATGATGAAACAAATGGCTGTCAATATGGGGGAAAAAAATAAAACCTGAATCCATAACTCAAACCACAGATAAGAATTAATTTTATATAGATTATCAATTAAGCAAGAGAATTAAAACTATAAAGCTTCTAGAAGAAAACAGAGAAGAATACATGCATCATCTGTGGTGAGGACATTTTCTTAAGGACACAGAAAGTAATAATCAAAAAGAAAAAGTTGATGAATTAAATTTAACCAAAATTAAAAAGCTTCTGTTCATGAAAAGACAGCTATAGATGAATAAAAAATTTAAAGACTGAAAAAATTTTTCAAAAAACATATCTGACAAAGGAATGGTATCTAAAATATATAAAGGACTTCTAAATATTTTTTAAATTTGAAAATGGCAAAATATTTGAATAGTACTTCACAAAATATTTATAAATCACCATAAAAAAGTGTTATCATTAACTATCACAGAAACTCAAATTACAGCCACAATGAAATATTATACATCCATAAGAATCAGAAAAGTACTAACCACATAAAATGCTGGTAAGGGAAGGCTATCTCAGACAATGCTGGAAGTAGAAAATGCTTTATCCATTTGGAAAAAGGTCTAGTACATTCTTGTTAAACCAAATATACTCCATCTCTCTCACCCAGCAATTATACTCTTAACTATTTACCCAATGGAAATAAACTCCAAATCCCAAATGACTTCTGTAAAAATGTCCAAGGAAGCTATATTCATAATGGCCCCAAACTGGAAACAGCCCAGAGTTTCAACAACACAAGAATGGATAAACTATGGTATATTCACAAGGCAGTCTGCTATTCAGCAATAAAAAATAACAAACTGCTGAAAAACAAAGGAATATGAACAAATGCTAAAGTACTATGTTTAAAGAAAAAAGCTTTAGGGGCACCTGGGTGGGTGAGTTGGTAAGGTAAGCCTTTGGCTTGGGTAATGGTCTCTCCTAGGATTTAGCCCTATGTTCAGCTCCCTGCTCCTAGGGGAATCTGTTTCTCTCTCTACCCCTCCCGCCCTGCTTTGCTCTCTCTCTCTCAAATAAAATCTTAAAAAAAAAAAAAAAGAAAAACGCTTTAACGAAAAAAGTTCATACGTATTGTCAGATCCTATTTATACAAATTCTATGTATAGACAACACTATGGTGGGAAAAAACTCAAAAGTGGATGCCTCTGAGGATATGGGGTAGAGATTAACTAGTAGAGCATATGAGGGAATTTTCTGAGGTGACCATAATATTCTTTATCCTGATAGGTGTTTGGTTTACCCATGTATAAGCATTTCTCAAAACTCTTTGATTATACTTAAGATTGATGTTTTCATGAAATGTAACTGAGGGGACAGGGAAAGGTATAAGGGAGACCATAACCAAATATTGAATTTTATTTAATAGGTATATATGTATGGCTATAACCTAATTTGAAATGCATACCAAAACAAACAAAAACAAGATGGATTGATGGATGAAACAAGTTTTGTAAAATGTAAATTGTAAAATCTAAGTGGTAGAATGACAGGCACAGGAAATGTGAAACAAAATCCTGAAATTCATGAACCTTGGTCTGGAAAGGATAATGACTCCCAATTATCAAGATGAATTGTATTTCTTTGAAGTACCGGTTAATATTAGCACCTATTCTGCTTAAGATAATCAAATATAATCTACATCTACTTATATTTATACTTAAATACATAAGGAAAGGCACACAAACAAGCAGAGCAGAAGTAAGGAAGTCCTCTACAAGTAAAATACCATAACTATAAAGCCTCAAAATTATGAACATTTTTTTCTGGAGAAAAAAGCAGCATGGGATAGTTTCCAAATGGCCACAAAGAATAAATGGATCAGCTTTATGACTAAGATAGATAACTCTTCATGTCATGACCTGATATTCAGTGCCCTCCATACCCAAGACATACTTTATATTTTCATGTCATCTTGCATGTCTCCTTTATTATGAAACTTTCCCTGTGGCTCTAATCCCCAAAAATGTTATCCATGCCTCTTTAGAAAGTCCATAATTCTTAGTATTTTACTTATAAGACTCATGAAATTTATGTCTACTAGGAAAGAGAAAACTGTTAAAAGAATTGGGCATCAGGAGGCCAACTCTACCTGTGTGACCTAAGATAAATTTCTTAATCTTGTTTCCTCACATATAAATTGTGGATAACAGGTCTTTATCTCATATGGTTATTATAAGGATTATTATGCTTAGTCTCCTGCATAAAGTACTGAATAAAAATTACTATTATTATTATTCTATTATCTCCCTATGAGCCTAACTCAGTACCAAAAATATTTAACAGATATTCAATTTTTAAAAAAATATCTCAGTTGAAAGACCAAGTAAATAAACTATTCATGTGTTATTGACTGATAAACTATTGCTGTGGCCCATATATATAAACATACTTAAGTAACTGCCCTTTCTGTTTAAGGATGATCCTAGTAACTCACTATAGTTACAGATAAAAACAAATGAGCTTCACATTGGTTCTTCTGAACTTTACTTTTATTTTATCCCAAAAATATTAGATTATTTTTCCATTACCCTCATTTTCATCATGATTTCTAAGCATAATTCTCTTCACTCTCTACCCTAAACTTCCAACCATATCACCCAAGCACCTGGGAAATAGTGAACCCAAACCAACTCCTCCTCTTTTCATCCCTGTTACAATAGTCAGTTCTGGTCCACTTCTGATATTCCTTATTTAGAGGCCTGCCTAATGATCATCTTTATGCACATTTGAAACTTCAAACATACTAAGACATAAAATTAACATGATAAATTGATACATTCTTATCAGCATAATTCTTTCAATGTGAAACCTCCAATCAAGAAAATATGCAATTTATACTCCAGCAAAAAGGAGAAAGAAAAGGCAAAAACCAAAAGTTTTTAAATGTTCATGCTTGGGGCACATGTGTGGCTCAGTCAGTTGTGTATCTACCTTCAGCTCAGGTCATGATCCCAGGGTCCTGAGACAGAGCCCCACGTTGGGTTCCCTGCTCAGCAGGAAGTCTACCCTCTCCCACTCCCCCTGCTTGTGCTCTCTGTCAAATAAATAAATAAAATATTTTTAAAACAATAAAATTAAATTAATATTCATGCTTTAATCTCCAATACACAGCAGTAAGTGCCAAATTTCTATTCTCTAGTTGCACAGCTCTCAAAACGTGGAACCAGCTCTTGGTTTTGGCTCAGGGTTGTGGGATCAAGCCCTGAGTCCGGCTTCATGCTTAGTGCAGAATCTGCTTCAGATTCTTTCTCTCTCCCCTATTTCCCCTCCCTGCTCTCATGCATGCGGCTCTCACTCTCTCTCAAATAAAATCTTTTTTAAAAAACTCTATAAAGTAGTATAACCTCAACAAAAAATTACTGAAGAAACAGAAGATATAGTTCAAATGTTATCTTCTTGGTGAAGCTACTCTTATTTTCCTAGAGCAAGGGTCTATAAACTATTGCCCACAGATCAATTCTAGCTTGCTGCTTTATTGTACATGAGAATTTACTGGAACACAGCCATGCCTATTCATGGATATATTGTTTGACTACAGTATAATTAAATATATATATTTGGTCTTTGCCCCCAGCTTCTGGAACATACTTTCAAAACCCTTGTCATTTCATAGCCGTCTTTTGTTATCTATAATTAGTCCCTTTTGGTTATACCTAAGGTTATGCTAACAAGGTGACTCATGGTCAGTCTGAAGCATGTGACTTGGGGGCTGGAGACTGAGTTCAATTATGAAGTCAGTAATACGGTTTGTACTAACTCTGAGTTGTTAGTGTCAAAATTGAAGTATAGGACACCTAGTTGAGGTCAAAAAATAATTTTGCTACCTTTCCACTACAACTGCAGAGTAGCTGTGATAGAAACACATGGCCACAAAGCCTAAAATGCCTGGATCTTTATAGATAATGTTTGCCTACTCATATTTTAGAGAATTAGTCTCTCACTGCCTCCTATTTCAACATTTATGGTACAGATCACTAACACATTACCCATTATGTTTATATATTTTATTTGTCTATCTCCTCCAGGATATTACTACTTATGAACAAAAAACAGTTTTATCATTATATCTTTAGGACCAACTTCTTCACATACAGTTGACAGAAGTTTAATAAAAACACCAATTTTTTAAAAAAGCTTCTGAAAGCATGTTTCTATCCAAACGTATTTTATTTTCTACTTTAATATCAGACCTATGTTCTGATTCTAAAAAAAAAAAAAAAAAAAAGACCACTGAAAGATCACAGATTATTAGCATGCGAAAGCCTGAGAGGACCACAAACATTATCTAATTCAGTATTTTCAGGCAAAATAAAGTCTAGAACACTTAAATGACTTACCCAACTAATTAGTAACAAAACCAAGATTAGAATCCAAGTCCAAAATGAATGATCTTTTCACTAATAGCAAACTTTTTTAACAAGTGGAAAAAGAATAACAACATAAGTAAAACTACACTTTGTTCAAAAGATACCACCCAAAAAAAAAAAAAAAAAAAGGTACCACCCAAAAGTACTCTCCATTCATGCTATTCAGAGTATCAGCCAATGAATAAAGAGACTGAAACAGAACATCAATCAACATACTGCTTCTTTCATAAAGAAAGCTTTGTTATGGAAAAAAAAACAATTATCTGAAATAAACAATGTGCTTACAAAGTTGATTTACATTCTGGCACAAGCTCCTTATCTCCTCTTAGACCAAGAAACATTTCACAAATATTCAAGCCTGTTTTGGTGGCCACCTTTTCAATAGCAATGTACTAAATGAACATTTGTTATAGAAGCAGAAACAGTTGATAATATAATGAGCTATCATATATATGATTCACATACACAGTTACCACTTGAAAGTAATAAAAGGGAAAATAACAGCTATTTCATTTCATATATATGTATTTTCATACACACACATACACACACACACACACCCAGTGTGTAGATACAAATATAAAGAGTAAGAGAAACAGAAGCTCAGAGAGATAGAGTACTTGGCTCAAGGTCACAAAGCAAAGAAAAGGCAGAGCCTGGATTTGAATTCAGATTAATCATACCACAAAGGCCAAGCTCTTTACAGAAAACCAGGATACAAAAACAGATTTGACTCATATAGCATTTACACACTAATTCATAAATCTAAATATAGTCAGATACATCAGCTCATAGGTATAAATGGCCTAAAAGGTACAAGATGGAGCTAGAAGAAACACCCACTATACACACTTCCCCAGTGAACAAGCTGTCCTCTCTGACCGAACCTCTTGTTTCAGGAGAGAAACACAAGAAATACTGAGAGAGTAAGACAACACTAGTCTATCTAATCAGATCAGCTTACATGGAATGTATGTATTGCTTTGCTCTTGTCACTCTTGCCAAAACTTCTTCCTCCACATTGCCCAAAGTCCTTAGCTTCAATTTCACCCAGCCCCACTGGTCTCATGTGTAATAAGGGTACAGAAGTGCCTGTGTCATGGAGTTACTGAATTAACTGAGTTAGAGAAGAATCCATAGTAGACATAGAAGCTTAAGCTAAATTCTAAATATCGGATAGGTAGTAATTTGCCGGGAGAAAAAAAACACTCCAAGAAAGAAGGTACTAGTGTAAACACACTATGCTGATTGAAATTTCCAGATGTAGAATGCTCTCACTCCACCCTATCTACTCAGCAAACTCCTGCTCACCCTTCAAAGACAATCTCAAAAGAATCCTCCACCTTAAAGTCTTTCCTGACTTCTGCAAATAGTTTGTCACTTTCTCTTCTAGGATATTGTATACTAACACACATTTTTTTTTTTTTTTTACTAAAGATCACAGGAGAAATAAAAAACAGAACCAGGATTTGAATGCAGATTAGTCAAACCACAAAGGCCTGATCACATTACTTATTATGATTTAATTTACACATCAGTCTCTCTTTTTAGAATCTGAAGTCCTTAAAGAAATGAATCATCTTTCCAATACCATTCCATCCCAGATTTAACCATACTATCCCTAGGAATAAGCAATTTAGCTCCCAAACACCACCGAGAAATAAAAATGTTGAAATTAATCTCTTCCTCTCCATCAACTATTTAGAACTCTTTCAGGGTTAAGAGCATCCAAGGATGCTGCTGATGTATATTCTAAAATTATAATGGAAGACCACAACACAAACCACCAACTCTCAAAAACTAAACAATTATCCAAATGTACAGCACTGGCTTTTAGGCAAGTCAGCCCTAGAACACTACCTATGATGGGTATTTTACTCTGGACATTGCTGTGAATCACCAAGAAGCTACTCACAACAGTTCTTTGCCCAATCCAGTATTTCTAGCACCTGTCAGTCCCAATTTTGTTCCAGTATTAATTTGATACAGAGGGTATCAAGTGTTTGCCTACTAACCACCTAGTAAACTAAATAATGCTCTTCCCCTGGCTCTTCCCTCACAAAAAAGTGAATAAATAAATTTCTGTTGTGCAAGCTATCCACTTTGAGGCATTTTTTACAACAGCCCTGGCAAACTAATACACTAGCCAAACTCAAGAACCTCAAATTGAATACAATAGAAGTAATTGCTAGACTAGAAATTCAGAGACCTTTTATCTAGTCTTAAAGCATGGCAATTTAAAAACTGTGTAGCCCAGATTAAATCAGTAGCTTCCTTGGGGCTAGGTTTCAATGTCTGAAAACCAGATAATCTTTGAAATCTGAGCATTCCAGAATCCTAGTTTTTAATTCAGGGTCCTGTTTAAAATATGGTACTCCTGATAATTAATACTAAAATTAGCAATCTAAATACAATAGGGGACCCTGATTCTGATAAATCAAGTAAATAACAAACCATACATTCTCCTTTCCAGGTTAAGATAATGTTACTTCTCAATTTCTGGTTATGATAAATAGGACAAACATTAATTTCCAGAAAGTGTATCTTCGCATATATTTTTTAACAGTAACTCACAAAAAGCAGTCATGTATTTCATTAAGAAACAGTCTAGCAGGGGATCCGGAGCAGCTCGGAGGCGGTGAATAATAGCTCTTCAAGTCTGCAATAAAAAATGGCCTCCAATAAAGCTACATTGCAAAAAATGGGAAAGAAACAGAATGGAAAGATTAATAAAGTAGAAGAGGCGGAGCCTGAAGAATTTGTGGTTGACCGCCATGTAGTGAATGGGAAGGTGGAATATTTCCTGAAGTGGAAGGGATTTACAGATGCTGACCATACTTGGGAACCTGAAGAAAATTTAGATTGTCCAGAGTTAATTGAAGCATTTCTTAATTCTCAAAAAGCTGGTAAAGAAAAAGATGGTACAAAAAGAAAATCTTTATCTGACAGCGAATCTGATGATAGCAAATCAAAGAAGAAAAGAGATGCTGCTGATAAACCAAGAGGCTTTGTCAGAGGTCTTGATCCTGAATGAATAATTGGTGCCACAGACAGCAGTAGAGAATTAATGTTTCTCATGAAATGAAAAGATTCAGATGAGGTAGACTTGGTGCTGGCAAAAGAGGCAAATATGAAGTGTCCTCAAATTGTAATTGCATTTTATGAAGAGAGACTAACTTGGCATTCTTGTCCAGAAGATGAAGCTCAGTAATTGTTTGCGTTGCATTTATATATATAAATATATATATAAAATCTGGGTCTTTGTTTTTTGGTTTATTAGTGTGAAGAAATAACATTCTAATGAAAATCAAGTTTGATATGTTTGTTTTGAAGTAGTATTGGGGGAGTTGTTGGGATTTTTTGCATCTATAGCACTGGTTACTTTGAACAAATAAAAGCTTTCTGTAGTTGTTTCCTTCATCAGAAAAGAATATTTGAGACCATGGCATATTATCCCCCTGCATCAGAGAATACCTTTTCTAAATGTTGGGGGAAATCTTTATAGTTGTTACTCAGTCAGAATTTGTGTTAAACTCCTATATGCCTAAGGACCATTCTGGGTTTTTTGTTTATTTAGGGCTTTTTGTGTGTATACTTAAAAGTACATACATAAGTGGTTTTCTTTTCTTTTTGTTATTTTTGAAACATTCACCAAAACAAAAACAGCATTTTATAACCATGGATAAGGCCATGTTTCTGGGATGCTATCATTTTCAGCAACTTAAGAAATAAATCAAAGTTACATTGAAATTTTTCCTGAAGCCTTAACCTTTCAAATTTTGTAATTAATTGGACAATTTAAATATAATGTAAAGAATCTAAATTGGACAATTTAAAAGCAGCCATATCAGAATCAATATCCCTAGTTACAGTCACATAAATGCAAGTTTATTTGCAAGATCCCTGAAAGGAAAATTGTAATCACCACCAACAACCTCCCCACCCAAAGGGCAAAACTAGACAAGTTCACCAAGTTTTGGTGTACTTTAATTAGGTAAGCAAAACTTAGTTATTATTTTTTTTTTTTTAATTTTATTTATTTATGATAGTCACAGAGAGAGAGAGAGAGGCAGAGACATAGGCAGAGGGAGAAGCAGGCTCCATGCACCGGGAGCCCGATGTGGGATTCGATCCGGGGTCTCCAGGATCGCGCCCTGGGCCAAAGGCAGGCGCCAAACCGCTGTGCCACCCAGGGATCCCCTTTTTTTTATTATTTTTTTTTAATTTTATTTATTTATGATAGTCACAGAGAGAGAGAGAGAGGCAGAGACATAGGCAGAGGGAGAAGCAGGCTCCATGCACCGGGAGCCCGATGAGCAAAACTTAGTTAAATGGATATTTAAAAGTTCCTTCTAGTGAACCATTCCTTTTCAAGAAGTTGAAAACCCTTGTGCTGTATTGACTAAAAGGTCATGATTCATGGAGCATCTAAGACTTCGTTCATGGAAACCTAATCATAACCAGGTGGTTAGAAATGTTCGCAATTTAGCACCTGCTGGAATAAATGGGTGGACAGACTTCTATAATCCAAATTCTTGACCTGCATGTTTTTTCTCCACCCCAACTCATTCTTAACATGTAGGCTCAATCTTCTCAGTATTTGAACTACTGGTTCAGCAGAAACCAGGAAAAACGATAACCCTGTAGTCAGAATGTTATCCAACTGTATATTGTTTACTTTATTGTAAATACTGGTAAACAGTGGTCAATAAATAGTTTTATATTCCTTTAAAAAAAAAAAAAAGAAACAGTCTAGCAAATAATATAAGCAAATATCTAGCAAAACACATTAGAAGTAATAGTACTTTCATCTAATTCCTACAAAACAGATTCCTACATTGTATTATAATTGTTTCTTCAACTCTGAAGCAATGTTTTATAATTTGCCTTTCAAAGTACTTGCTGACAATAAAATGCATTTTAATTTGTTGCCATATTGATTTCCATGAATTATTTAGGCAATTTTTACCAGAGCAGGGAGAACAAGTTTTTCCCCAATGAAATGTGGTTTTTAAATTGCTGCTATTAAGTCAATGCATTAGTTAGGATGAGGTATACTGACACATAACAGGAATACCCAAAATATGAGTGGCTCAAACAATATAAAGATTATATATATGTGTCTGTATGTAGAAGTATACGTGGACACAGATATACACATACATATAAAGAAAGAAAATATGCTAGCATATTAGTTTATTTCTGTATTTCTAATGCTTCATTTATTTTTGAGATGTTTCCTTCTAAACCAGTGCTGCTCAATAATTTAATATAAGCCACATATGTAATTTTAAATTTTATTAACCACATTAGAGGAAAACATAAATAGGAGATATTACGTTACATTTTATTTAACCCAATATATCTAAAATATCATTTCAACATGTAACAAATACGTTTAAATTATTAATTTTATATTTTTTATTCAAGTCTTCAAAATAAAGTGTGTATTTTATGCTTTCAGAATATTTCATATGGTCACTGACTACATATGGCTGGTGGCTACCATATGACTGCACAGCTCTAGACAGGCCTCAACCACCTTTCAAACCTCAACTCAAGCATCACCAGTTGTATGAACTACTCCTTTGACTTCAATAGTACATCGCCCCTTCAGTGTGGCCCACTATATCCTAATTTATTTCTATCACAGAGTTTATACATTTAATGCCTGTATTTGTCACTCTCTACAGTACTAAAAACTCCAAGGCAGGGACTTGTTTTGATCATTGTATCCTCAGTGCCTAGCACTATATATGGTGAGTATTCAATAAATATTTGTTTGAACAAAATGAGTATGTAGTCAGATACGGAGGCTAGGCTGAAAATGAGTATATACAGTCAGACCCAGTAGACCATTATTTAGGGAATAGGAGTAAGGGCGAAGAAAAAAAAAAAAAAAAAACTAGATTACCTGCAAATGAAACATAGTACTCGAGAATCTTTAATCTAATTAAGTCAATTAGAAAACAAATTAGGGCAGCCCGGGTGGCTCAACAGTTTAGCGCTGCCTTCAGCCCAGGGTGTGATCCTGGAGACCCGGGATCAAGTCCCACATCAGGCTCCCTGCATGGAGCCTGCTTCTCCCTCTGCCTGTGTCTCTACCTCTCTCTTTCTCTCTGTCTCTCATGAATAAATAAAATCTTTAAAAAAAAAAAAAAAAAAAGTAATTAAGTCAATTATAGAATGCTATATAATTCAATAACAGTGTATATTAAACATTAATATCCGCCTATCACAATACAAAACAAAGCTTTTATAAGAACTCTGGTTTTTTTTCAGGAATAAATTATATTAATAGAGGCCCTTCTTTTTTTTTTTAAGATTTATTTATTTATGATAGACATAGAGAGAGAGAGAGAGGCAGAGACACAGGAGGAGGGAGAAGCAGGCTCCATGCAGGAAGCCCGATGTGGGACTCCAGGATCGCACCCTGGGCCAAAGGCAGGCGCTAAACCGCTGAGCCACCCAGGGATCCCCAATAGAGGCCCTTCTTAATAATAACATATATCACAAATGTGATACATCTAATTATCAAATTGTATTCTAATAAACTACCTCTCTATTAATATATCTTTATTCCTTTTACATACAAAGATAATAAATTAGAGCTCTAAGATACAAAACACTTTATGATATTGATCCAAAACCCCAACCACTCTCTCCTTGGAACTAATCTATGTTGTAAATGTCTATATCCCATATTTCCTAAGCAGGTCATCTTCAATTTATTCAGAGTTTGGCAGCATAATTTTCAATGTAATTAGATTCAGCTGTCATTCTGAATGACAGTTTGTCACACAGTAACTAAAATATATTAGTTTACCTTTCAGAGTGCAATCACTAATCAGGTTAAACATTATTTCTAAAATAAAAAGAGCCCAATATAATTAACTTAAATCAGTAAATCTGACTAAAATATATTTGCTCAACATAATTCCTATAGAAGTTTCTAAGAGTATTTTCACAGAGAAAAATGCTTCTTCAATAGCTATTCAACCCATCCCTAAAATAAGCCAATCATCCTAAAAATGAATGCTTTTGATCCCAGATGAGAAAATGTTAATAGTTCAAAACAATTTCATGACCATTTAGGCAATCTTGTTGAACTGTGACCAATGAGTTCACTCAGGCCCTGTGTGGTACCAATGAGACCAAGAAAATGGGTTATATTTCCATTTGAATCTAAACTTAGTACAGTGAATGGTTAAAAGAATGAGCCTACAATCCCACTCAATTAGGGTCCGCTGCCTGCCAGGTGGATGATTTCAACAATAATAGCAATGAAACAAATATGTGAACAGATTAACCGCTAGCAAAAAAATAATTCACACCTTAGCATATTTTATTCATAGTAACAGATACTCCAAAGACAACAATGTGGAAAGTCAAACTTTGGTAAAGATGAACATTAAATCTCAACTCTTAAAAACCTAGACAAGTAAATATGCTACCTTATAAATAGTTACTGCATTTTTACATATAATAATTATACTTGACCTAACTTCTAACATTTTTTTTCTGGAACATTCTTTCAATTCTGGAACTCTATGAAAAAACTATAATCAGCATCTTTTCAGCAGTGGGAGGGAACAGAATTTCCTTACAGAGGAAGAAAAATTCAAAACAGTACTTATACCAGACTGGTTAAAGAAAAAGACTTATTTATGGTGATCCTGATACTGAACTGTATCAAGCCAGCTTGAATTTTCCTCTAGATTTCAGAAAACCATTAACTTCACTTTGATAAAATTTTTAGAATTCTGATTTTATGAGACTGACGAAAATCAAAATAATTTCTAACATCCTCACTTCTCTTCCTCCACCTTCTCTCTTATTCATGAACTACAAATGCCCACAGAGATCTAGCTCTTTCACCTCAAGAGGGTAGGAGGCAATGAAAACCAAACCCTCTCTCCAAGGGGCCCAAATTTACATAGGTGTATTTAAACTACAGCTTTTACCCAGTAAAATATAGGTGTCATATATCCTACCATCAACCACCTTTTCAAATCTCAACCTAAACATTTTTTAAAATTAATATTGAGTACTTAGTATGTATGAGAACCTTCATCAGGTATTGGGAAAATCTCTTCATTGTCCCTTCCCTCAACCACAACTTAAAAATTTGAATCCATCATCCCCTACTTACTGAACTTATACTTACTAATACTTACTTATTAGAACATACTCTAAGAGTGAATCTTTTTTTCTTCAAAGATAAAGGGTAACTACATGGTAAGTTTAGGAAATCATGCAAAGTGTAATTTACTTCCCAAAGTTTTCAATACGAGACCTAATTACTGAGTTAGCTATATACCTAATAATTAAGTTAGCTGTACACAAAAAATAAAATAATGTGAGCCTATATAATTTAAAAGTTTATCTGATAGCCACTTAAAACAAGTAAAATGAAACAGGTGAAGTTAACTTTAATATATATACATATCTTATTTATATTATAATAACCCAAGAGGCAACATGACCAAGATATTTTCATTTCAACCTGTAACCAACATTAAAATTAATGAGATAGTTTACTTTTTTTTTCAGACTAAGTCTTTAAAAATGGTATGTATTTTAAACTTAAAGCACATCTACATTCTTACTAGCCACATTGTAAGAAGTGCTCAATAGCCCCAAAATGTAGTGGCTTCTACACTGGATAGTATAGCTACACACAAGCAAAGAAATGGCACTTCAAAACAAGTAGTAAATATATAAAAAGACAAACTTACAATGAGACAAAGTTTTCAGTAGACTTTAAAATGACATAAGTATAGCCATGATTTATTAATTAATTAATTAATTTAGTAAGTTATTTAAGATAAGCTAGGCCTAGGGGCACCTGGGTGGCACATTTGGTTAAGTATCTGATTCTTGATTTTGTTTCAAGTCATGATCTCAGATTCATAAGATCAAGCCTCCCTCCCACTGGACTCCAAGCTCAGCATGGAGTCGGCTTGCCTCCCCCACCCCACCACACACAAGCTTGCATGTGCTCTAATAAATTAATAAATAAAATATTTAAAAGAAAAAGATAAACTAGACCAATGGTATAAAAGAAAATGAATAAATTATGTTATTTCTTTAAGACAAAGGAAAAAAGGGTTAAAACTAAACATCATCTTCAGAAGCTGTGTACTATATAATGTGAGTTCAAGCAGATAAGGGCATGCTCTCTCAAAGCTTGTAACTAGGTAGATAACATGATAGATAAATTTTAGAGAAAAGGTTTTTTCTTTTAAAACAGATTGTTTAATGGAAGCACATTTAAAAAAAAAAACTCTTAAGGAAAAATAAATTACAGGTTTTTTGTTTTCTTTTTAATGAAGGAGGAATTGAGGCAAAATCACTACTGAATATTCCATAAGAAACTGAAGTCACTGTAACAAATTAGCTGCTGTCTTCCATAATTAATTAATTTTTTAGGTGACAAGAATTATTCACATGTGAGTGTTCTGGTCTTCCTTTCTCTGTACTTACTCAAGAGAATTCTGGCTTGGCCTGCAGAAGTGAAGGCCTTCACTTCCCCCACCCTCTGAGACTGTCTTACCAATCTAAATGGAAATTATTTTAGGCTTTGTAATTTAGAGGAAAGAAGAATACTAAGAATTTAAGGGGTTAGTACTATGGGGTGATTTTTTGACAAGTTCCAGGATAAAAGGATCAAAGAGCAGCTGTATTATGGGAACAAAGCAAATGAGAGAAAGAGAGTATATTTTTTTAAAAAACTATTTACTATAGTCTGTATATCTCTAGTCCATGTAATATTCAAGAAATAGGAGTAAAGAACCTGAATCATATAGAGATTACTTTTTCTTATTGGAGACGTGTTTTTTTGGTTACATCAACAAAGAAAGTGATGCATGCAGATCATGAATTTATAAATGTAACATAGAAATATAGTCTCCAGAATATCTTATCTGTGTTGTCAATGGAGACGAGTTTGAATAAAAAACTCTTATTCTGTGAAGACATATGCTAAGTGTAATTAAGCCAGACACAAAAGGACAAATACTATATGATTACACTTGTATGAGGTACCAAGAACAGTCAAACTCACAGGGACAGAAAAGTATAATGGTGGTCACCAGGGCCTGAGGAAAAAGGACTGGGTGTTACTATTTAATTGGTACAGAGTTCCAATTTAGGAATATGGAAAAAAGTTCTGGAGATGGATGGTGGTGGTGGTTGCACAACAATGCTAATGTACTTACTTGTAGTAGTGCCAGTAAACTGCACACTTATAAATGGTTATACTATTGAATTTTCTCCTATTGTATATTTTATCACAATAATAAAGGACATAAAGACTTTGAATAAACGGAGTTAACTTTGAAATAAACCTAGCAGTAATGACATTTGAAAAAATAAAAATAAATTCTACTGACTTCTAAAGCCACATTTTACCACCATTAAAAATACATTTTATTTAAGATACTCAAGCCTATTTGTTGAAGATAAGTGTGCTGGATGCCTAACATTATCTTTAAAAATTGACTAAAATATAGCTAAATGATATAGCTAAATTAATATAGCATATCAGAAACTGATTTTAAATGTTAATAATAAAAGGATTTATTTGGAGACATTCATTTCCCAACAAAAGCATATTCCTTCCCAGTTGGATATAGTATACAGGAACATTTTTAAAATGTTATGGCTTTAAGAGAATACTGCATATAAAAACTACACGGCATCTCCCCAAAAATGATCTGTGGAGTTTCAGAGATTAGGATAGTAGGGGAAAACATCAATTTGGAAATATCATGAATAACAGGTTTTAGAAAATACCTGGTAACATACCTTATGTCTATTCTCTTAGTCTCATGCATATGGCTACAATGTGTTAAAGGGAAAAGACCATTTCTTTTAGTAAGAGTTCAAATAACTGGAGATTTTGCAAACTATTTTTTTGTGTGTAGCTCTCCTTAGCTACTCATAAAACCCAACTTATCTTACCACTCATAGAAATACCTGCCAAGCTAAGCACTAAGGAAAACAAACATTATTCAAATGCACATATATGAAATTCATATCCAAACAATTAATTTGTAGTACAAACAAAGCATCAATATCTTTAGAAGGACAGTAATTACACATTTCAAAAAGTACTAGAAATAGCCGGGACACCTGCACCCCGATGTTTCTAGCAGCAATGTCCACAATAGCCAAACTGTGGAAGGACCCTCGGTGTCCATCAAAAGATGAATGGATAAAGAAGATGTGGTTTATGTATACAATGGAATATTACTCAGCCATTAGAAATGACAAATACCCACCATTTGCTTTGACGTGGATGGAACTGGAGGGTATTATGCTGAGTGAAATGAGTCAATCGGAGAAGGACAAACATTATATGGTCTCATTCATTTGGGGAATATAAATAATAGTGAAAGGGAATATAGGGGAATGGAGAAGAAATGGGTAGGAAATATCAGAAAGGGAGACAGAACATGGAAGACTCCTAACTCTGGGAAACGAACTAGGGGTAGTGAAGGGGAGGAGGGCGGGGGGTGTGGGTGACTGGGTGGCGGGCACTGAGGGGGGCACTTGATGGGATGAGCACTGGGTGTTACTCTGTATGCTGGCAAATTGAACACCAATAAAAAATAAATTTATTATTACAAAAAAAAAAGTACTAGAAATAGAAGTCAATGCCATCAGTTAAATTTTATCTATTCAGCTTAAGTTTCTCTTCTCAGGTACCATACACTCAAAATAAGTTTCCTCTATCCTCTGCCTATATGAATCTGTCCTTATTTTTTTAAAGATTTTATTTTTTTTTAATAATTTCCATTCTCAATGTGGGGCTCGAACTCACAATCACAAGATCAAGAGTCACATGTTCTAGAACTAAGCCATCCAGGCACCCCATTCCTTTATTTTTATACATTATTCATCTAGCATTTATTGAATGCCTACTATGTATACATAATTATTACACAACAGTATAACAAATATTATATCTTTCAACAGTCAAAAGAAAGGAAAAGTTGACAGGAAAAAGGTATACCCTTCTATGTTAAAGAGTCAACTTATCAGAAGTCTGGATGAGTACAAAAAAGTTACCGACATATACAGAACTCCTGAAATAATTCACTGAATTGGACTTTAATAAATGTTAATCTCCTGAGTACGCCTGAGAAGGGAAAAAAAAAAAATGTGAACATTCATGGATTAAAACAGAGGGATTTCAATAAGAAGAAATAAGGTTGACCTAACTATAGATTGTAGTTAACATTGACAAAGCCATGGAAACACTCCCTAATGATCTGAGTCTGTATGTAAACTATGCCCTCTTTGTAGAAAGCTTTTCCATTCTTCCTTTTTTTATCTTTGAAAATAGCTGCTTGTCCTTTAAGATCCAGTTCAAAAGTCACCTAACAATGTGACCTTCCTAGAATCCTTCAGGAAAAGTTAGTGGATCCACTGTCTCTATGGCATTTTATTTAAATCTTTGTAATATCCCTATTTACCATTGTAATTTATCTGCTTATTCTTCTATTTCCTGTGCTGAAACTTCAGTTAATTGAAGGGAGGGACTATGCAATTCTTTTTTATATGCCCAATGAGTATCTTTACTCTGGCAATAGAACACTAGGTTAGGATTACTCAGTAATTTCTTTAATCATTACTTTAAATATCCTGAGCCTGCGAGGGGGGGGGGGGGGGGGGGGGCAACAACAACAACAAAAAAAAACAGAACAAAACAAAACAAAAGCATGCTCCTGTTTGAAATGAGCTGGGGCAAAGTGGAACTGTAGGCACTAAGATAAAATGAAAAACAGCACTGAACTAAGAGTCAGGGAATCTAAGTGTTAAGTCCTAGTCTGTTTAAAACCACAGGATCTTGACCTATCTGGTTCTCTTTCCTTGCCTAGGCAAGTGATAGAATCAGGCTACTTCACCAGATCTGAAGACTCTATGATCCTTTTCAAATTTAAACTTTATTTTAAACATAAACCATGAATATATACACCTAAATATCTTTAGCTTTCCCCACACACACCGGGAAAAATAAAAATTGAAATGTTAAAAAAGAGGCAAACATAGAAATCAGGAGAATCACAGAAGCCTGCAAAGACAAAATTTATACCCAAGTCAAAAGTGACCAAAATAAGCAAACTATATCACATGTGAAAAAAATTCTCATTCCAAAAACAAGTTCAATAAGCAGTACAAAATTCCAGATTCTACAATAAGTACTCATGATACCAAGGTGACTAACACAATGTTCTGATCTCAAGGGATTCAGAGGCTCTAGAGTAGTTTGAATATTTAAACAAATATTTAAAATAGAATGTGCAAGTGCTGAATCTGAAGAATGTACAAAATAATATGGGAGAGCACAAGATGGCAGGAAGAGCTTTTAGGGAAAGACCAAAGAAGGTATGGCCTATGGAAGGGATGAGAATTAAATCTTGAAACACAAAGTAGGTGTTCTTTAGACAAAGGTGGAAGAATAAGATGACTTGAGAAATGCAATAATTATTTGGCAAGTAACAGTCAAATTTTTTTTTCAGATTCCAAACATTCTCTTTATTACGTGTTTGATCCAGAGGAGAAACTAAGTGCAGGTGGGGGGTGGGCTGGTGGGGAGGGGCCACCTTGCCTGGGAGGCCCCCCACCATGCCCCCCCCCCCCAGAGCCAAGCCATGCCCTCCTGGCCCCCTCAGTATAATAAAAAAAACAATTTTCCAGGGATTACTCATATCTCATACGATTTTTAAACTAATTTAAATAATTTACATTCAAGGACTTTGAAAGGGTAATCAAGTTATACAGAATTAGTACAAATCAAGTAAAATAATTTTATGACCTTTTATAATAAAATATTGCTTATATAACTGAAGCTAACACTTCTCTTTTAAGATACTAGACTTAGTTTAACTCAGAAAGAACTATTTTATTTCATTGAAGATTTTACATTTATCAAGATGATAAAATGAAATAATACACATCATATGCTTAACATACTGCTTCAGTAAGTGCAAGCTGCTATCACTGTCATCATCATCATTAAAGGCTTCTGTATATTTTAAAGAGCAATGAACCTGAAAATGGAACATCCAGCTTTGAGTCTCATTTCTGCAACTAAACTGTTTTTGCAAACTTGAACAAGCCACTTAACTTCAGCTGTCGTTTACTTATTATACTAAAGTAAAATCACAATTACTTCAAAGGGGATGGGAGAGGATATTAAAAACATAAGGTATGAAACCAAACCCAATCTATTAAATGCCAATTCCCTCCCCATAAGTAAAAATTTTTAAGGTAACAGTAGAAATATGTATATGCCATCTTTAAATCAGCTGCAGGTTATTTCTCTAAGAAAAATGAAGGTATTTGCTAAAGATAAATATATCTAGATATTTACACTTCCATAAAATTTGCCATTTATCAATGTTTGCTTTACTTTCCTAAACCGAGAGAAGAATTACAATTACAAACTGGAAATTATGTTACCTAGCCTCTAGAATAACTTCTATAACTCATTTGTTCTACCCAAACAAACATAATATACGTGAGGGTTCATTTAATTAATACGAATATGTAACAAATCTACTTTTTCTACATAAAATAAATATATTAATGCATGCTATTACTCTGGTTCAAGGTAATATCCAAAGTACCAACATTTAGCCTAAGAAAAGGTAAACAATTCAAAATTAGTTACCATTTATAATACTGTATAACCAATTATTCCTCAAAACTCAAAAATAAATAGTTCACAATATAGTTTTGCTAAAATCACTTTTGTATACAAATCCATCAAATTGTCTTGCATTCATTTTGATTTCCTGTAGACAGCTAGTCCTGAGTCATCCAAGGGCAGCATTCCCTACAACAACACCAACTCACTGAGGTTGGCTGGACCCTCCCTTCCAACATCATCTCTTCATATAGTGCTGGCCGTTAGAATAATTTCTAAGTAGCTTCACTTTGTTTAATAATATAAAAGACTCTAGCTTTTGAATCTGAAGGCATGAGTCCCAACTCTGCTGCTTAATAGCCTTATCTAACTACTTCACATTTCCTGCAGCCTTAGTTTCCACATCTGTAGAGGAGGAATGGTATCTGAACAAGAAGTTATTCTGAGGACTAGTTAACACAGTACAATTTTACAAGTGTATTTTAAACAGTTAAGAGCTATTAATATTTTCCCAAAAAAACTGATCACAAAATAGTTTTTAATCCTCTAACTTGCCCCTTAGACTTATTACTCAAGTAGTCTCCTAAATATTTAAGCTAATACTCCCAAAGGGAGGAATTATTTACTAGGATCACCATTTGTATCCTACTATATCTGTATGCAAAATTCAGCCATGTGAGGGAAGGAAGAGATAGAAGTGATCCCAGGCAAAGGAACTTGTGTTACTTCATGTCTGTTCCTTCCCCAGTTTTCCATCTTCCTTATACAAAACTAAGTAATTAGGAAAAACTACCTCAGGTACTACTAAAGACTATGCAGAATGCCAGAGAACAGACCTCCTGTGATTCACCAGGAAAGCCTGATCTATAGTACCTGAGACCCCTTCCCTGACAGATTCACAGGGCTCAGGAACTCCAAACTAAAAGAGAATAGCTCAGTTTTATTTAGATCATTATCTTTTCTCTATGATCAGATGATCCTCAGATTCAAGATAAGAATAAAGGTAACAATGGTAAGCCTTAAATAAACTGTGTATCAAATGCTTTACATATATTATTTCATTTAATCTGCCCAACAACCTTGAGTTAAATATCTCCTTTTACATATAAGGAAGCTGAGGCATATAAAGTTTTAATGGCTAAATGATATCATAATGCGGAAGTAAAATAATTTATTTAACCTTAACCTTTTTCTATCGTTGAACATTTATGTTGTTGCCGATTTCTTAATGTCATAAAATTACATTTATTGCTCATACTTGTCCACAGGTAATTCTTCCTTAGTCTAAAGAACTAAGATTAACAACAAAAATCTCTTGAAATCTCTTAAGACATAGATTAAAATGTCATTCAGAACAGCTGTTAACATTTTACATGCCCTACAACATCATTCAAGATTACTTTAGTGGGGCCCCTGGGTGACTCTGTAGGTTAAGCATCTGCTTTCAGCCAAGGTCATGATTTCAGGATCCTGGGATGGAGCCCCTGCCCCCGACCCCACCATCAGACTCCCTACTTAGCAAGGACTCTGCTTCTCCCTCTCCCTCTGCCCCTCCTCCAGCTCATGCCCACCTATGCACACACGTTTTCTATTAAAAAACCTAAAAAAAAAAAAAAAAAAAAATTAGCATGCCTAGGAAACAATGGCAATTTTCTCTTTAATCATTTGTTTTCAATTGTGTATCACTATTATGTTGTTGGTGAAAATAAATTTCTGTATTAGTTAGCAATATATATTTCTTCTTGAAATAGAGCAATTCCATTGGCAAGTTAATATTTTTCTTATGACTTGTCCTGTAATACCTAACACCTAAGGTTTTTGTTTTTTGTTTTTTAATTTAATTTAGAATATTGGTCAGGAATCACTGGGGTGCAGTGGATAGAAACCCAACTCAAACTAGCTTAAAAAAATAAAACAGGAAATATATTTGCTTATTAATACATTGAAAAGTCTGGGGATATGTTGGGCACGAATGGTTCCAAAGATGTCATCCGTAATCTCTCTTGGTTCTAAGTGCCTCTGTGATAGGTCCATTCTCAAGTACACTCTGCTTCATGGTAACAGACTACCAGTCAAATATAGACTTATATTCTAAACGTCGTATCCACTCCAATGGTATCTTTCTCTTCCTCTGACAAATGAAAGAAGTTACCAAGCTACTCAGATGTGCAGCTAGATTTTTAACCAAAAGTTGTTACTGATGAGCCAGGTCCAGATTCTGTTTCATATTCAGGAAAGCTGAAAGGAATCCAGGGAAACTCCAAACCATATAAACAGAGTCAAGAAGGGATGACTCCTCAAAGGAGTGTTAAAAAATCTAAAACTGTTAGCAGCAGAAAGAATGGATATTATGCAGCCAAAACCAATAGAAAATTGTAATATTCTAGCCCCATACACCTTATACACCTTCTTATATACATAATTTTTAATACCCATGTTTAAAAATGTTACTACCTTAGCCACAATTAAAAAAAAAAAAGGTACTCATCACTTTAAGGGGATGCAGGGTGAGGAGGAGGTAAGGAATAGACAAAGACAACTCAAGTTACTGCATCAAGCTACAAGTCTAATAAATAAAATCTTTGTGCTATGAATTGGTCAGGTCCAAATGTGCGTTCTTTTTGGTGGTATGTCATTATCTGACAACATATAGCTATATAACAAATTTATCTCCCTGATACTTAACATAGGATGATAAAAGAACATAAATAATAATTCCTACTTAGAAGAGTGGCAAAGATAAACCATGGTCCTTAATTTGAAGCACAGAACATACACTACCGGTTAGAGTGGCAAGAATTTCTTATCCTAGCAATGAAGTTCCTTGTTCAGCCAATTCAGATGTATTCATTTCTCCTAGATCAGAAGACCTCATTTGTCCATCTACCCTTATGGCCTTAGATTTTCTGTCCAGCAGCTACACTGCTTTAGCAGCCTACTTCCTCTTACCTAAGCTTAGAACTGCCTTAGAAGGAAAAGAACACAAGTCTTCATTTACCAGACTTAAAGTCACTTAAAGAAGTAGTTTTCCTAAAATCATAATAACCTTTTGATCAATTAACTTCAGTCAACTGAATTAGCATCAAAGCCAGAATCTTGTTAAGGTACAGTTTACCAATCTTTTCCCTGAATAGCCAGGGGAATATTGAAAAAAGAAAACCAGAGCCAGGGGCATCACAAGGCTGGATTTCAAGTTATACTACAAAGCTGTAATCATCAAGACAGTGTGGTACTAGCACAAAAACAGACACATAGATCAATGGAACAGAAGACAGAAACCAGAAATGTGCCCTCAACTCTATGGTCAACTAATATTTGACAAAGCAGGAAAGACTGTCCACTGGAAAAAAGATAGTCTCCTCAGTAAATGGTGCTGGGAAAATTCTGTCATGTGCAGAAGAATGAAACTAGACCATTCTCTTACACCAGACACAAAGATAAACTCAAAATGGTGGAAAGATCTAAATGTGAAACAAGAATCCATCAAAATCCTAGAGGAGAACACAGGCAACACCCTTTTTGAACTTGGCCACAGCAACTTCTTGCAAGATACATCTATGAAGGCAAAGGAAACAAAAGCAAAAATGAACTATTGGAACTTAATCAAGATAAAAAGCTTCTGCACAGCAAAAGAAAGAGTCAACAAAAACTACAAGACAACCTACAGAATGGGAGAAGATATTTGCAAATGACATATCAGATAAAGGGCTGGTATCCAAGATCTATAAAGAACTTCTTAAACTCAACAGCAAAACAACAAACAATCCAATCATGAAATGGGCAAAAGACATGAAAAGAAATTTCACCAAAGAGGACACACACATGGCCAACAAGCACATGAGAAAATGTTCCACGTCACTTGCCATCAGGGAAATACAAATCAAAACCACAATGAGATCCCACCTCACACCACTGAGAATGGTGACAATTAACAAGACAGGAAACAACAAATGTTGGAGAGGATGTGGAGAAAGGGGAACCCTCCTGCACTGTTGGTGGGAATGTGAACTGGTGCAGCCACTCTGGAAAACTGTGTGGAGGTTCCTCAGAGAGTTAAAAATAGATCTGTCCTACGACCCAGCAATTGCACTGCTGGGGATTTACCCCAAAGATACAGATGCAGTGAAACGCCGGGAAACCTGCACCCCAATGTTTATAGCAGCAATGTCCACCATAGCTACACTGTGGAAGGAGCCTCAGTGTCCATTGAAAGATGAATGGATAAAGAAGATGTAGTCTATATATACAATGGAATATTACTCAGCCATCAGAAAGGATGAATAACCACCATTTGCTTCAACATGGATGGAACTGGAGGGTATTATGCTGAGTGAAGTAAGTCAATCGGAAAAGGACAAACATTATGTGGTTTCACTCATACGGGGAATATAAAAAATAGTGAAAGGGATTATAGGAGAAAGGAGAGAAAATGAGTGGGAAAAATCAGAGACGGTAACAGACCATGAGAGACTCCTAACTCTGGGAAACGAACAAGGGGTAGGAAGGGGAGGTGGGCAGGGGGATGGCGTGACTAGGTGACAGGCACTGAGGGGGGCACTTGATGGGATGAGCACTGGGTGTTATACTATATGTTGGCAAATCAAACTCCAATAAAAAATATACCAAAAAAAAAAAAAAAAAAAAGGTTTCCGACTTCTAAAAATTTCCTAACAATATTCAGTCTCCCAGCAATAGACTTTCATGGCAGTCATTCCCTTCACCCTCAGCTTAGTGATTTTCCTTGAAGCAATTTGAAACAATAACCTGGGTGAGGAGGCACAGGCTATACTCTTACTCATTCCCTGGAAGCACTCTCTTTTAAAGCTCTTTAGTAACTGGATTGTTACTTTGGTCAGGAAGCTGAGAGTATAATGCATGAGGTGCTTGAGAGAAGCTTATAAAACAGAATTTTATGTGATTCTAATTTAACCTCTTGCCTTTCCTCTTACCAAGTTTAGCATGGGGTAAAAAAAAAAAAAAAAAAAAAAAGCCTCTTCAACCTTCAAAGTTCTTGATATTCTGATTCTCTGCTATGCAGAAAAGGCCACTCTTACTTGGCAAGACAGTATTTTCTCTCTCTGCTTTCAAGGACACCCGCCTGTACCAAAGCTAGTTGCCCTCTTATGAAACAATATCAATGAAGGCCACAAAAAGTGGCCAAAACACTACAATATCACTAAAGTTACCACCTCAGTAATCCCATAGGCAAAGATAACACAGGTGACAATTTAAAACAGGTGTTCTGCAATTCCTTAAAAGTAACTTCTAGGGGAAAGCAAAGTCCTCATTGCCTTATACTCCATTTCAACGTTTAAGGTCTGTTCCTTACAACATCCATTTCCTAAAGTCTATGCTAGTAAGGATTCTTTCCATTTACAAGTGACAAAGATCCAATTTAAAATGACTTTAAGCTAAAATAATAATAAATTTTAAAAGAGAGAATTTAATGGTTAGAATATAATCACAGGGAACTCCAGGGGCTCAAGAATGTTATTTCTGTCTCTCTTGGCTCAGTCAGTTAAGCATCCAACTTGTGATTTCACCTCAGGTCATGACCTTGGGAGATCATGGGATCAAGTCCAGCTTTGAGCCCAGCATTGGGCTCTACGCTCAACAGGAAGTCTGCTCCAGGTTCTCTTTCTCCCTCTGTCCCACCCCTCTTCATGCAAATGCTCATGCTCACAGTTTGTAAAATAAATAAATCTTAAATATATATATATATATGTATATAATATTTCTCTCTCTTCATACTTAGTCAAATTCTAATATAGGCACTTCAATATAGCTATAGGATGAATCTACCAGTTCAGCATCCCCTATAGAGTTTCAGCACAAGTCCTATGACTGACCCTGTGACTCCTTTTGAGTTAAAATGTTCATCCCTACACCAATCATAGTGATTCTAGCCATGCCTGGGTAAATATGCCCAACCCACCTAAACAGCTGAACCAAAAGTGGCGGATAAGTGGTTCCTCAAAGGCAACTGCAATATCTTTACCAAAAAGGGAAATATGTATCCTAGACAGACAAAAACAAGAGATGTCCACTACTCCTGGTAATATGACATATTGGAACTTTTTAATTTCTACTCAAAGCACCGTATGCATTCCTTGCTAATAATAACATAATCTTTGTCATGTGCTTATATATTTGACATACACATAGGTTTACTGTAAGGAAAAGTCTTATCAGACTCTTATTTCTCCTCATATTCCAGTTTAAAATAACATTTACATGTATAGTAAGGCCTATATAATGCATACATATTCTCAACACGCTTTTCTAGTCATAGAACTAGACAATACATTAAATGAGTCTCATTTATTTCAGGATCTTGGGTCTGGACCTTACTGTTGATCATAATTTCAGAAACTGGTCCTCTACTTCCTAATAATAGGGTCATGCCTACTCAAAATTCATTTAACTTACCCAAGAGCCAAAAACATAAAAAATGAATATGAATCCTCAAATTCTGATATTAGATCCTAATAAACCCATTTTAAGTTGAAAACATCAAAAGCCAAAAATGCATTTAATACATCTAACATTCCGAACATCATTACTTGGCCTAGCCCATCTTAAAAATGCTGAGAATGCTTACATTAACCTACAATTGGGTAAGTCATCTAACTCAAAGCCTATTTTATAATAAAATGTTGAATATCTCCTGCAATTTATTGAATACTGTACTGAAAGTACAGAAAAACAGAATAGCTGTATAGGTACAGAATGGCTGTCAGTATATCAGTTGTTCAACATCATGATCCAGTGGGCTAACTGGGAGATATGACTTGCTGCCTAGCATCACAAGAGAGAATCATACTGTGTATCACTAGCCCAGGAAAAGATCAAAATTCTAAGTATGGTTTTTAGTAAGGGTGTATTACTTTTGCACCACTGTAAAGTCAAAAAAATCATAAGCTGAATTCAGTTAAGTCAGGGACTGTATGTACGCATAAAATAGCCTCTTGCTCTCATGGGGTTCACAGGGGCAACACATATAAATAATAGATAGATAGGTAGGTAGGTAGATAGATAGATAGATAGATAGATAGATAGATAACAATACTGGACATATAAATAAATAAATAACAATACTGGAGAGTGATAGGTGTGTCTTTTTATTAGGAGATACTGGTTTCCCCACTAATCAAAAGTAGAGTGTTCCTATGAAACTTTTCATAAGCCAAAATGGCATAAAGCAAAGGGTATCTCCCACTCTCCAGAAGTTGGCAATATGCTACTTCACTTTTACAAAAGACCTATTACAGCTACAGTAATGGCTTTTTTTGTAAAAGCAAAAATCTTCAGATTTCTTTTGGCTAACAAAAATAGGTAGTAATGTGGATCTTTCGTAAAAATTAAATGGCAAAACACCAACTTTTGAAAAGATACCTGTAAGCTGACAATGCACAAAATATGAAAAGTACAAGCAAGAAATTAGAAGCCTATGAGACTGATGCAAAATATTTAAAATAAACAGTCAAAAATGTAGATGGCTGAATTTTATGATACAGTAGTACATCAGTGATCCAAAATGGGGATTGAATCTGTTAGGACCACACTGTGTTTACAGAAAGCATGGCAAAGAGAGAATCTTAAGATACATTTATTTAACAGCACAGTATTTGCCAAAAACTGACTAGCAGTATATGAAATACTCAGAGTTAATATACCTTGTTCATAATCTGGCTATAGGATATTTGCTTTTTACTGTCTTTTTTTATTCAGGTATATTAACGTAACAGTGTCACATTAGTTTCAGGTGTTCAATATAATGATTCAACAATTCTATACATTTCTCAGTGCTCATCAAGACTGCTTTAGTGTCATTACATGACTAAATTAATCTTTCTGTGGAAAGTCTCAGAACTCTAGATAGTGCAACTTCCAAAGTTTACAAATTCATTCTTAATTTAACTTTCAATATCCAGTAGCAAAAATAAAATATAATTCAAGTTAATATGAAAAGACTTACATGACAACATAAGTTAAAATGCAGAAAATCATCTTTAAATATAAGTAAATGTGGTTCTGTTAATATTAAGGACTTTCCTGATGCAACTGCCTATTTTTAAAATAAATTTAGTTCAGATGCAAAACATACCTTTTGTTTGAGAAATTCTAAGTATCTTTAAAGTGAAAATGATTCTGATTATCAAGCTACAAATGAAAAACTCTAAGAAAACTTACTGTCACATTCCAGTATGAGAGAATCACTTATAAATTCCGTTTTAACAAAAATACTATAACCCATATGCACGGCAGGAGAGGAAATTTGCTCACAAATCCCGGGAAAAGTATCTTGTATTGCTTTCAATACAATATGCCATTCACACGTTAAAAAATGAAATGATCAGAGGAAATATTTTCTACAAGTAAAGATAACTGACAGTGCACTGTAATTTGCAAATAAAAATTTACAAATTAAATACTATAGAATTATACTACCCAAGACAGCTATTCAAACCCGGTGTGAATTCTTCCATTAAGTAAATATCTGTCCTCTGTTTTATCTTTTCTAAAACTATATTTATATTAAAATCTTTGATAAAAAGAAACTTTCATGTTATAAACAAACAACACATGATACTTACATAGCATTTACTTTAAGGACAGAAAAATCTTATATAAACATATGTTAAGGGCGTTTACAAAGGAAGCACTGGATTAAGCAGTATGCCTATTTTCTAACTGAAACAGGCAACCAAATGCCTAATCTACAGTTAGTCTCTCTTATACCACCTCATTAAATAATTCTTCCTAAAAGGACGCCTGGGTGGCTCAGAGGCTGAGCGTCTGTCTTTGGCTCAGGGCGTGATCCCAGAGTTCGGGGATCAAGTCCCACATCAGGCTCTCTGCATGGAGCCTGTTTCTCCTCCCTCTTCCTATGTCTCTGCCTCTCTCTGTCTCTCATGAAATAATAAATAAAATCTTAAAAAAAAAATCTTCCTAAAGCCAAAGTTTGTTGATGATCAGCTTCTCTCACAGCTACACTGCAAAATTCTTGACAGTATACTCTTATTGTAACACTATTTACAAATTAATTTACTCATCTTCCTGATGCTATAGTGCTATATTTTAATGCTTCAAGTTAAAAAGTATCATTATACAAAAATATATCCATCTACAATAGAAATTATTCATTCTATTTATCATTGCATTGATGATTCTTCCACAAATTCACAATCCACCTGAGTAATGGAAATAGCTCTACCTTTGGCAAACAAAAAGCAGAAAAATTACAGCCATGGCTGTGTAGTGTCCTATATTTCACTACATGCTTAAACTTTACTCAGCAAAACTTTTAATTCTTTGGGCAAGGTTAGAGAGAAATAGCACCTGAAAACCAAGTATTAGTATTCTCATACTGAGATAAAGAACGTACAAGAAAAACAGAAAAATATTTGGCAAAGGTGACTGAGACTGTTTAACGTAGAAACTGTTTTGTTTTCAAGTTTCATTAGTTCCTCTCCCTTCTCTCCTCCTCCATTCACTATTTCCACCTACTTTTTAAATTTAATGTTTTAAATTAAGATTGAAAATTGTAAAAAAAAAAAAAAACTCATTTTAGAGATAATATTAGAGGCCTCCAAATTCTAACCAGTCACTGAGTTCCCTAAATGGATTGTACTGATTTATCTTTTAAGAAAATAGAATTAAGTTTTGATAATTATTTTTTTAGATGCCTAGGATTTCCAAATATTTTCAGAATCAGCTTAAATTTTCACATAACATTTCTATCATGAGATAATTAGAAAGATAAAGCTTTAAACCTACGGTTCAAGAAATATTACCCTTCAAGTGATCAATTTGTATTCGGAAATCAATATAACTAACCTAACAGTAAATAGCTCCTTTTGTCATATATTCTTTTCTCCAAAACTTTCCATTTAAAGACCTATTGCATTCTTTAAATACGTACAAAGATATTTTAAACCTAACCTTTTTTATTCCAAAATCAATGCAGTTACAAGGTTTTATGTGGATTTGGGATGTAACCTTTCACTATTACCTTATTTCTGATTACTCTAATTAAGCTTAACAGTAAAGTTAGTCTCTAACATAATGTTTGCATACTGAGACTTCACGCCAGATTTTCATTGCACTGAGGGAGAGTTAAATTTCTTTTCTATCTCAAAAGAAGTATTTCGCTTCCTTTCTTAACCTACTGTATATCTATAGAACCCCATCTGTTAGGAACTGATCTGGCATACATCAGTAGTGCTGCAGAGTCCAAACTGGTTACACATTCAAATCAGTTTCCAGCTTGGGAGAGCTCTATTGCCTCTTATCGTGTTAAAATGTATTTGTATGCTAAGTAAGCATACAAATACGTATTAAAATAACCTAATATCACATCATCTAAAGTAAAAATGGTATTGGTTAGTTGAAAGCTGGAAAACTTTAAATGTGTTCTTTCGAATTTACAGAAATACAGTACCTGCTAACATACTACAGTATTTTGATATTTCACCTTGTTTATTTTAAGAAAAGGCAAGTACTGACCTTCTACTTGCTGCTGGTTAAAATCAAAACTATCAAGAAACAATATTTCTGGTATTGTTTTGAAAAGAATTAGGTCATATTGAGGTGACATTTCCCTAAACTTGCAATGACTTTTGTAGTGATTTAAGGGTACACAGAGTTAGAAAGAGGTGTATTCTTTTTAAATAGTAATAAATATAACAAAGATACATTCTCCTATCTCTGACTTGAGGTACTAGCAAAAAAAGAAAAAAAACAAAAACCAGCTTTAACTTTTCTGTGAATTTAAGAGGTTCATAATAAGCCATAGACATTAATCCATATCTCAGGACACCACTGCTGTAGCTGCAGCTTTCTTTCAGTTTTCCAGTAAATCAAATAAAAATAATTGCTTGGCTGAAAAATCAGACTATTATAAAATCTCCCTGTAAGCATATTTTTATATTTCTGTGACTCCACACCAAATACAACAATCAATAGACTGGTCTTGATTTAAGCCTGGTCTTCCAAAACCCTGCCTTAACAGTATGTCAAAGACTAGATGTTGCAGAGGAAACTGTTTTAAAATCTTTGCTGCAGCAAAAAAAAAACTGCATTTGCAAAACACTAAAAATGAACTACTCTTAATTATCCGCAGTTTATGATTCTCCTCTATTTCTTCTCATTTCTTCCCCTGACATCTTGAACACTCCTCAGCCTCTCTGTATATAGCGCAAAACATTAAGTCATACACAGTTCTGCAGTAACTCTTTCTTCTCATGAAAGAAACCCAAACCTATGGCTGCATTTAACACCTTTCCTCTAGCCTTTATCCACATGCCACGCTCTCAGAAGGCAACGTAGAAAACCAACCTGTATGATTCGGTGCCCTCACATCTCGGGTGCACAAAAAACAAAAAACCAACAACAACAAAAAGACTAGGAGGTCAGCATATTCAGGGCAATATTACAAGGGAAGAAGGCTGCCTAAGAGGAGACGGGGCGAGGGGGTGGGGGGTGGGGGGTGGGGTGGGGTGGGGTGGGGATGGGGACGGGGATGGGGCCACAACACTCTCCATCACGGCCCTCTGGATATATTTAAAGGCAGATGCAAAACTGCATCATTTTTCTCATTCAAAAACATCACACCCCAGCTGCTCAAGTTAGAGCTAATGCGCTTCTCCCATTTCAGTAGCACGGGGGAATTTAGGCTCCAGGGGCAAGGCTTTCATCCTCGGAGAGCGACACCACAGACAATTAAGAGTGTGCAAGAAAGAACCCCCAGAGAAAAGGAGGCCTCCTCTTCCCCCTAACGAAACTCTCAAGCCGACCCAAAACCTGCAGGGCAAGGAATGATTTCTACTCATAGCCGGGAGAAGTGATAATAAGCGGTGTTAAGTTGGGCACTGCACTCAGGTGGCAGGAGAGGGCCCGAGAGGCTCAGGGAGGCGGCGCGGCTACGGCTGCGCGCAGGCAGGTCACCCGCTGGGCACTACCCGCCGGACGCCCCGTGCTCCCGGGGCCGCGCGGCGAGGGCGACCCCGGGCTGGGGGTGCGGGTGCGGGTGCGGGTGCGGGTGCGTGGGAGCGAGAGGCTGGGGAGCACGGCGATGGGGGCCGCGGGGCAGGTGGGGAGCACGCCTCTTCCCTTACCAGGTTGAGCACCGTCTCCACGATGTCCCTGTTGCTGACCTCTCCGACCTGTATGAGTCCAATCAACACTGCGAATTTCATCCGGATGTTGCGGATCGGCACCGAAGGGTTAATCATCCCCGCGGGCAGCACCACCGAGCCGGAGCCGGACGCCCCCCTCAGCTCGCCCATCCCGGGGCCCCCGCCGCCCCCGCCGCCCCCGCCGCCTCCGCCGCCGCCGCCTCCGCCGCCGCCTCCGCCTCCGGCCCCGACGGCGATGAGCCCCACGGGCTGAGGCTCGAGCCCCGGGCCCGGGCCCGGCTTCTCGCTCGCCATTTGACCCCCTTCTGGGGAGAAGGCAAGAGCAGAGGCGCTGCCTCCGCCGGTTCCGTTACACCTGCCTCGGCCCCCGCCCCCCGGCCGTCGCCTCGGAGCCCCAGCATCCACCAGCGCCGCGGCGCCGGGCCCGCTCCCGCCTGCGCGTCAGCCCGGCCCGCTCCGGCGCCCTCCCCCGCAGAGGCGGCGGGTTATTCCCAGGCTTATTCCCGGCGGCGGCTGCGCCGCAAACCGCTGCCCGCCCGGCTCGCGGCAGTGCCCGCCCAGCAGCTGTGGCTGTGCCTGTGCCTGTGCCTGTGCCGCCGCCGCCGCCTCGCTCTCCCCCTCCCGGTCCGTCCGGCCCGGCCCGCCCCCCGCGGAGATGCGGCCGACGCTCCGAAAAGCCCTGGGGCGCGAGCTCTGGCCGCGACGCTGGCGGGTGCTGGAGCTCGGGCTGCGGCCTCCGCGGCTGACGCTGCTGCCGCCGCTGCTGCGGGCGCCCCCGTTGTTGTGAAGCCCCGACGCCGCCGCTCACTCCGCCATGTTGCCGCCCCCTGCCTGCGGTAGCGGCCGCCGCGCCTGCGCAGAGCCTCCGGGGGCGGAGCCCCGCGGCTCCCCCGCTTCTGCCCGGCCCTCCATCCCTCTCCGCCCACCCGCCCCGACACCCGTGTCCGTCCCCCAACCACCAACCACCAACCACCCAGAACGGATAGACAGGTGAGCAGGTGCACGGGCCGCTGCCAGCCCCTGGGGCGAGCTGCTAGAGGCGGGGCGCGCGGTGGCTTCCTCGTACTTTTCCCCTTGAGGGTGGGATCCCCCTGTGGGGAAGGACACCGTGAGCGTGTCTTGCCTTCGCCGCCTCCCCCTTCTTCCCTCAGTATCCTTTTGCTAACAGGAGGCTCATCGTCTTGGTCTTCACCATTGCGTCCGGCAGCCGCCACGGCCAGTGCCACACGCCTCGGGAGGTAGGGGAGTGGCGGACGGCCTCTTGCCGCCCCTCTTCGCCCTCCTCGCGGTTCCGCCCGCCTGCCCCGCCCCCCTCCACACGCACCCCCAAGCCCCTAATTTCCCAAATAAGAAGTGGCTGGCAAAGCAGAAACAAACGCGCCGTGGAGCAAGAGCTTGCATTGTCCGGGAAGGATACAGACGGAATGTAATGGGTCTTTTTCTACGGCCATGAGGGAGGCTGACACCTGCACACACAGGCACGACTTAAAATAGAACTTGTCACACCGTGATCCGCCCTGGATGGAGCTCTGAACAACAAACAGCTCTCGAGCTCACCTACCAGCCTAAAAAGCCTGCACTGACTGACACTAGAGGGTAGTTCGGTGGGAGCTACAAATCCCACATTTCAAAAATCCCCTGCGATCCTCAGGTATGATGCCAACTAACGATGCTTCCCTTCTCCTGAGTCACGTACAGCTCAAAGATTTTTGAAATTATCTAAGAATATAGGGAATCTTCATGGCCACCTTTAATCTTGAAAAAAGTAGATCGCTCTATCTGCATAAATATCAAAGCAAAAATATTACTGCTTAAGAAAATTAAAATGTGTATAGTAATCTGGCTGCTAGATTACTAAACAAGCGGGACTGCTGTTTTCTCCTTTGAAATGAAGGATGTACTTTTTTGATATTTCATGAAGTATGCCCTTTTCAATAAAGATATATTACAAGCCACCAGAAATACTCAGCATCTTGAGGTACATTCAAGTCATTCTACTTGTCATCTCAAATAAAAAAGAGTCAATATACAAATCTATCATAATTTGTTTTGTGATTATTCACATTTAATTGGACTAGCTAGTCAAGTTATCTGTCAGGATACTGGAACATGGTAAAGTTCTAAAATAGTATAGGTTATGTGTAATGAAGCTCTTCAAAACCAGCACTTATGATTAGTTTTTAATTGTGTATGAATTTGTTTAAACTTGCACTGAATTGATTGAATTATTAAGCAAAAAAAAATCCTTTGGAAAGAAGTGATAATTGCTATGTCCATTTATATTAAATAACAATTGAATTACAAAATGTTATAATGATCGAAACTGTAGGGAAAGCTTATAAAACCAATAACTTTTAATAGTCTGACTTTGATATGCTCTAATTTAAAAATCCTGTGACACATAGCATTTGTGCTATAAATGCCCGTAGCATTTATGGTGTTATCTATTTTTGTGAGCACCATTTTCATTTGTAAATCTAAAATAATATATCTTGAATATGTAAATCCAGATGGAAAGATCATCACACTAGCTTTTTTTCACCTTGCTGTGTGTAAAAATGGCACCAGGTTGTACCTCTTGCTGTTTTTAGATGTCTTGCACGAGTGCTTTGAGAGACAGTGACAGCCTCAACTTTCTATTTCCTTTCCCAGTGAATAGCTTAACATCATTTTAATATCTCCACTTTAATTTTCCCTGTTTTGCTTCTTAAGCACTACGTGTGGCCCTTTGGGTTTTTTTTTTCTTGTTTGTTCATTTCATATTTGTTCATTTTCCTTTAGCAGAGATCGGGAGTGGGTAAAAAGAGTATTACTTTTTCAAAGTAAGAAACCCCAGCTTCTGTTGCAGACTTAATTCAATATTAGAAATATTTAAAAGAGCTTACCAATTAAAAAGCATTCTCCAGTACACTGTCAGGTCCTTGATGACAGTGTGATACTATGGAAAGTGCACAGTCTTTGGAATCATCCTCACAACTTACTACCTGTGCAGCCTACTCAATTCATTGAGCGAAGCCTCCTCATTCACTAACAGGAATGAGAATACCTATCCCATAGGAAAGGGATGAATTCAGTGAAACTACTTGAACTCAGCAGCCAGCACATCGTAAATGTGTCCTCGTTTCCTTAGTATATAGGCACAATATATGTTGAATGACCTGTAAACATGTGTAAAACCAATTACAACTACATACAAGTCTTTATAATTGCACAGTTATATGTTTTCAATACTAACCCCGAAAGCATAAAGTTTAGAAAAGACAGCAGGTTAGTTTCCTTTTAGCCTACAAAGCCTATTTCCCTATAAATGTACAAATAGATTAGTGTTTGCATTAGCAATATTCTGAAATAAAAGATCGTTACATAATAGAAGCTACCTAAAATGTTCATATTTTTAAATCTCCAGATTTAAAATGTTTTATGTGGTGAATATTAGTTTTGTATACATTTTTATTTTAATATATGCATACCCCTACTTCCAAAGGACATTTTTCAGTGATAAGAAGCCCATGAATCTGAGGGGTTTTTTTTAAAGATTTTATTTATTTATTCATGAGAGACACAGAGAGAGAGAGGCAGAGACACAGGCAGAGGGAGAAGCAGGCTCCCTGCAGGGAGCCCGATATGGGACTTGATCCCAGGACCCCGGGATCACCCCTCAGCCAAGGGCAGACTCTGAACCACTGAGCCACACAAGCGCCCCATGAATCTGAGTTTTAAGAAGCAATATTTTTTTAATTGTAATTCCAGTATAGTTAACATTACATTGTTAGACGAGTTTCGGGTGTACACTGTAGTGATTTGGTATTGTAAATGATGTATCAAGAACCAATATTGCATAGTGATTTTGAACACATGCCCCAGGTTTAGTAGATCCTGAGTTTGGATTCCAGTTCCTGCAGCCACTTATCTGTGTAATCTTGGGCAAATGACCTCCTCAAAGCCATAGTTTATCCTACCCAGAGTTGAGATTCATAGGATTAAAGGATGAGAAGAGCTAATATATTTAATGTACTAATGTAGTAGCAAGCGTCAATCAATATGTTTTTGTTCATTGGCTGTGAAAAAACACAATGTTGTAGTTATTTCTGTGTCTTCAGCACCTAACATGGCTGACTTATAATTTACAATGAATAGATGTGTTCAAAAATGAATAAATAAAAAATAGCAATTCTCCAGGCTAAATATCCCGATTCCCTTGACTTGTTCTTTAAAGAAAAGGTTTCTAGTTATCCTCTAAATTTTATCTGAAAAGTATGTAGTAGGTTTAGATCAGTACAAAACAGAGGGTAACTCTTACCCAAAACTCAACCTTTAGAAATATAACTCCTGTTAATGTAACCCCATATCTTCATTTTGGTTTGGTTCTAGGTTTTATGGCAACATAATGCTAATGATTCCTGTTTGGCACATAGTAAGTTCTTAAATAATTTCAATTCCATTATCCTCTCATGTTAAAATTCTTATCAACTGAAATATCAAGATTTTTGTTTCATTTTTATTATTTTGTTTTGTTTATAGACATGCTGCTGCTAAAAAGCAACACAAACCCTACATATAGATTTTGAAATATAAAGTGCAGAATTGTACATACATATTCAGATTTAGTTTAATTCCATTTTTATCTATTCAATTTTTCTATTTAATTTTCTATTTAAATTTAATTTGCTGGGAATTTCTTAATCCTATTTATATCATGCAAAAATTTGTCTTATTATTAGATTGTCAGCATACTTGAGCACAATTCTTCTATGTCTTCAACCAAATATTTGATTGAATAGGATAAAAACAGCTCTATATTCACTAGATACATTGATTGAAATCAATTTACATTTTTCAAACCATAGTCCTCAACCCATTAGTGAGCCATGAAATAGATATAGTAGGTTGCAACCAGCAGTTTAATGAAACAGAATGGAAAATATCAAAATGCATCTATTATTTTAATTGTATACACGCATATATACATATTTATGTACATGTGAGCTTACTAGGTAATCATGTAAAATGTATCTTTTACTGTAAACATAACCAAAAAGTTTGAAAATCACTGATTTAAGTTGTTTTTAAGCACCTGTTTGGCATAATCCTTCAACTATTAAACAGCTACCATCCTGTGCTAACAACTAGCTCATGTTTCTCTAACTTGTGCAGAAGAATATCATGAGAGAACTCGACAACTGGCTAAAGTCTGGATACGCTGTCTCTGTGGGCAAAATTAAAGTAAATACTATAGAGGGATGTGAATTGTTACCGTTTTTTCCAATAACTACAACATAAACAAGAAAATGTGCTTAATATGACATGACTTACTGCTCCCTTTTGTAATGAATGAACCATTCTATAATCTCACCCCCAGGGAATATTAAGCTACCTGCTGTGATTATTCAAGATTTATCTCCTCTTTCTCCCCTTTGGCACTTTAATCTGTGGCCCTTCCCCAAGACTTCTCAAAGACCCCTGAGAATTGTTCAACGTGATCTAGTTTTCAGATTCTTTCAGGATCAATAATTATAATTTGTCCTGCCTTAGGAACTTGAAATCATTTAGACTAGTTCAGTGCCTTTTTACAATTTCTTCACCAAATCTTAATTTCACTTTCCTCCAGCTATGTAGTTCTACCTTTTTCACCCCACTACTTTTTCTCCTGAACAGAAAACACAGACACAAAATAGAAATTCAGTATTTGTTAACAAATTTGACCCAGATTTGTAATGGCTAAAATGTTGATGCTTACTAGCCAACACATATTTGAGGGCCTACTGTGTACAAGAAAGTAGACCCACCAAAATGAATTATTTCAAATTGTCCATTTAATTAGCAAGTCAATACATTAAAAGTATCAAATGAGTGCTACAGAAATAACAGGTACTCTTGAATTTCGAAGGATGTAGACATCATGCAAACAGCATACCACATATGTATACCCTCAAATATCCACATAAACATACATACAAATTCACACCCACATACATGTTCACCATCAGATTAGTCATACTTCTGCCCCTTCTTCCTCAGCAACATGCCCAGCATGTATCTCATTCTTTTCATTCTCAGTGAGATCCTGCTCACTTCATAACTGCTCTTGTCTCCACTCTCATTCTTCGCCAGTCCACCCTGTACACAGTAATTTTCCTAAGGCTCCACCCTGGTGGAAGAAGTAGTGTGGTCAGAATTTTTAGCTTATTAATCATAATAACTTCTAAGTGCATACAAGTCATCTGCTCAAAAAAATCACCCATAATTCTCTTTACCTAATAAATGAAGCCGAGAGTCCATATCTTAGTACCCAATGCCCTCCATTCTTAAGCTTACTTTCTAGTTTACCTCATTCTGCTCTGGACAAAAACCATACAGCAATAGCTCTTAACATTTTTAATTATTTTTCATGAAAAAGAACCATAGTCTCCTGGACTCCTACCTGAGAGATTTATTAATTTAAAATCCATCGAGAAAAATACAGTATTGAAAAGCTATTTTCAATAAAATAATGCTATTCAAATAGTGTTTACATTTTAAAAATCACAACATTTTTATATATTTGAATGCAAACACACACACTGTGTTGTGGGTTGAATTGTGTCCCCCCCTAAATAATATGTTCAAATCCTGCCCCATGTACCTGGGAATGTGACCTTGTTTGGAAGTAGGGCCTTTGTAGATACTATCAAATTCAGATGAGGTTCTACTGGAGTTAGGTAGGCCCTTCAAATATGACTGGTATTCTTATAAAAATAAAGGGGGGGGGATACACAGCTGACTAGGCACACAGAAGGATGATGATGGGAAAACAGGCATAGGAAAGAAGCCATGTAAAGACAGAGGCAGAGATTGAAGTAACACTGCCCTGATCCTAGGAAATCTAAGGATTGCTGGCAACCACAAGAAGCTAGGAAAAGGCAAGGAAGGACTTTTTTAAAAGTGACATATACTTGACATACTATGTTATATTTGTTTCAGATGTACAACATAGCGATTTGACAATTTTATACATTACTCTGCTACCATAATATAGTCATCATCTGTCACCATACAACATTATTACAATATTATTGGCTTTATTTCCTATGCTGTCCTTTTCATTTTCATGACTTACCTATTTTATAACTGGAAGTTTGAATCTCTTAGTCTCCTTCACCTATTTCACCCATTCCCCATATACCTTCCCTCTGACAACCCCAGTTTGTTCTCTGTACTTAAGTCTGTTGGTTTTGTTTTGTTTGTTCCTTTGTTTTGCTTTTTAGATTCCACATATAAGTAAAATCAATGATATTTGTCTTTCTCTGATATGGGAAACAGTATGGAGATTCCTCAAAAAATTAAAAATAGAAAAATCATATGATCTAATAATTCTACTACTATTTACCCAAAGAAAACAACATACTAATTCAAAAAGACATATGCACCCCTATGTTTATTGCAACATTATTTACAAAGCGAAGATATGGAAGCAATCCAAGTGTTCATCAATAGATGAATGGATAAAGATAGTATGATATCTGTCTATCCAATGGGATATTACTCAACCATAAAAAAGAATGAAATCTTGCTATTTGTGACACCATGAATGGATTTAAAGGGTATTATGCTAAATGAAATAAGTCAGACAGAGAAAGGAAATATTCTTTTCTAGAGCCTTCAGAAAAACATGGCCCTGTTGATACCTTGATTTTGAACTTCTAGATTCCAGAACTGTGAGAGAATTAATTTCTATTGTTTTAAGCCACCTAGTCTATGGCATTTTGTTACAGCAGCCCTACAAAACTAATGGACATATATGCAAGATAAATGTGTTTGCATTTTGTATTTGTATTTGTCCATAAACAATACCTGATGTATATAAGCATTCATGGATCACTTTCAATAATTCTGAGGTCCCCAGATAGGGAAACAATGCTTTAACCAAACTGAAGCACTATATTCCCAATTAATACATTATGCTTTCCTATTTTGGTACCTTCCTCATGTTCTTCCTTCTATCTATAGCACTGTCCTCCTTACCCATCCTATTGAAATTCCTTCCAGCCTAAATGCCACCTTCATGAATACATTCAAAATACCACCTAGGTGAAAGGGATCTGAAATTGGTACCCATTTCCAGCATTAAAAAAAAAAACACAGATTCTGACTTCTTTTTTTTAAAGATTTTATTTATTTATTCATGAGAAACACACAGAGAGAGAGGCAGAGACACAGGCAGAGGGAGAAGCAGGCTCCATCCCAGGACTCCAGGATCACGCCCTGAGCCGAAGCCAGACACTCAACCGCTGAGCCATCCAGGTGTCCCAGATTCTGACTTTTTTGTTGTTTTCAGGTAGTATAGTTGACAAATTTTCACCTAAATAGTTTCCATCTTCACTATCATTTTCCAAAAGTAAGAAATTCACAGGAATATATATATATATATATATATATATATATATAGTCAGGACTCTATATATATATAAAATCATATATAATCCTATAATCCCTATAATTCCTTCACTGAAAAAAATTTTTTAAAAGAATATATGTAATTATTTTCATACTAATAAACATTGAAAGTATGTTAAAGATGGAGTTTATGGTTGATTGTTGTCAACCATTATAGCTATCATAGACTGTTCATCTACTATCTGCATGCACTTTTACATGTACTAGTACTAATCCTTACTACAGTCCTGCAAGTAAAATCTCATCGTTCCCATTTTTCAAATGAGGAAACTAATATGAAGAGATTGTGAGTTGGGCAAAGTCATACTTTAAGTGACAAAATTGGGATTTGATCCCCCCAGGTATAGCTGGCTAAAGCCTCAGGTGTATTCACTATCCTACATGTTCTACATTGGGACCTGGACTGAGGCCATTAGTTCATTTCTACCAAATTTACAAGAAGAAAGATAATGAGATTGGCGAAGTTTATTTTATTTTATTTTATTTTATTTTATTTTATTTTATTTTATTTTATTTTATTTTTTATTGGTGTTCAATTTACTAACATACAGAATAACCCCCAGTGCCCGTCACCCATTCACTCCCACCCCCCGCCCTCCTCCCCTTCTACCACCCCTAGTTCGTTTCCCAGAGTTAGCAGTCTTTACGTTCTGTCTCCCTTTCTGATATTTCCCACACATTTCTTCTCCCTTCCCTTATATTCCCTTTCACTATTATTTATATTCCCCAAATGAATGAGAACATATAATGTTTGTCCTTCTCCGACTGGCTTACTTCACTCAGCATAATACCCTCCAGTTCCATCCACGTTGAAGCAAATGGTGGGTATTTGTCATTTCTAATAGCTGAGTAATATTACATTGTATACATAAACCACATCTTCTTTATCCATTCATCTTTCGTTGGACACCGAGGCTCCTTCCACAGTTTGGCTATCATGGCCATTGCTGCTATAAACATCGGGGTGCAGGTGTCCCGGTGTTTCATTGCATCTGTATCTTTGGGGTAAATCCCCAACAGTGCAATTGCTGGGTCGTAGGGCAGGTATATTTTTAACTGTTTGAGGAACCTCCACACAGTTTTCCAGAGTGGCTGCACCAGTTCACATTCCCACCAACAGTGTATGAGGGTTCCCTTTTCTCCGCATCCTCTCCAACATTTGTTGTTTCCTGCCTTGTTAATTTGCCCCATTCTCACTGGTGTGAGGTGGTATCTCATTGTGGTTTTGATTTGTATTTCCCTGATGGCAAGTGATGCAGAGCATTTTCTCATATGCATGTTGGCCATGTCTATGTCTTCCTCTGTGAGATTTCTGTTCATGTCTTTTGCCCATTTCATAAGATAGATAAACCATTAGCCAGCCTTATTAAAAAGAAGAGAGAGAAGACTCAAATTAATAAAATGAATGAGAAAGGAGAGATCACTACCAACACCAAGGAAATACAAACGATTTTAAAAACATATTATGAACAGCTATACGCCAATAAATTAGGCAATCTAGAAGAAATGGACGCATTCCTGGAAAGCCACAAACTACCAAAACTGGAACAGGAAGAAATAGAAAACCTGAACAGGCCAATAACCAGGGAGGAAATTGAAGCAGTCATCAAAAACCTCCCAAGACACGAAGTTTATTTTAAAACAACAAAGTCATCTCGTTTTTGCATGTTTTGTTGAAAGCTACCCACCAAAAGATCATCTCTAGAGTCCATCTGATTTTATAGCTCTATGTCTATGAAGGTTAAAAAAAAACTCCACTAGCCTTTCTGTTTCCTGGTAATCACTTTAATTCTAGACAAAAATTATATGGGATAAATAAATTGTTTTTAATTATATTCATTAAGATTAACCTAAACTTAATTTAATAGTCCCATTAATATATCACTCCTTATTATGCTTTTCTGGCAAAGGATTTGTTACGTGTCTCACTATTAATCTCCTAGTCCCTATTGAAAGTATTATCATTATATGTCTATCTAATTGTAACAAAAAGCATATACTCTGGGTACAAGCAGGAAATGAATGCTATGAGGAAATGTCCAAGAGTCCTTTGGAATAGTTATCTTCTTAATAGAATTTCTTCTAAGTGATAGAATTTTTAGCAAACTTTAAACCAATCAGAAGACGGTGTATAGAATCAATTTCAGCCCAGTACTAGTGCATGAAATTTTGGATTACAGCCTTTCTGTATTGGTGCCATCAGCTATGGATTAACCAGTGGAAGAATGGCTTGAAACAACTACCTCAGTCATCAATTAGCAAGTAGTACATCAAAACAATCTGAGATTTATGCTTTGATTTCCTGAAGCTTTAATTTATCTCTTTTCACTTCTTCCTGAGAGTTTAATCTTATACAATTTCAGATATACATTGTATATAGCCTCTTTATTGTTAGTGTGAAAACAATTCTTAAATCGCATAATCATAAGGTTAAAGGATATCTTAAATGATCCAGATGCTTAATCACATTTAGCATTTGAGTATCTGTTAAATATGCATGAGTGTGTATATTAAACTTTATTTCTGTTTGGCTAATCTACACTCATGAGGAGTAGATGGAATGTCATTTGTTGGCCATAGCTTTATCGCTAGTGTTTTTGTTTATATTAAAACAGACTCAGCCTTATTTATTTTGCAGTAGCAAGAAAACATAATAGCATGTTTCAGGACCAGTCACATTCAGCAAGCATATTAAGGTCATGGCCACATGATTTGCCCTCATAATTCATATCATAGTGTTTTCTTTCATGAGCACAACAGATGGAACCTTCTGTTCAATAAAATAATGCTATTCAAATGGTTACCTTATAAAATACAGCATTTCTCCCAAACATAGCTTATTGTTTTACCATTTCCACCCTAATTCCAAATAATCCTTTGCAGTATGGGATAGTGGCTAAAGGGATGGTTTTGGAATCAGATAGATTAGGTTCAAATCCAGACAAATTGCCTCTGAACCTATTTTTGCACCTGTATAATAAGTGTCACATAGGTATTGCCTGGAAGATTTAAAGAGATAAAGCATATAAAATATTGAAAGCAATGTTTGTAATAAGTACTCCACAGATGATAGAAGTTCTGCTTCTATATTAATACGAAAAGATTTAGTAGAATTCTGTGAGTTTTCAGATTATATAATTAAGTACACTAAAATCCACTTGTATCTTTTTATGCATTGACCTGACCTCCCTTTCTTCAAAGAGCAAATATGACAGCATTATCTTCTTCAGTTTTTTAAATAAATAACTATGTATATACATACACACACAGAAAGACATACATATAATAAATATACTATTTGTTTACTACATAAGACTCTTAACAATTTACTTTTTATCTCAAACTTAAGTCTTTGATCTTTGTTAAGAACACAAAACCAAATTAACTATATATTTTTTCTTTGTTTTTCACTGGGCATAACAAGAGAAGACATATTATGAAATAGGAATCTTTCTCTGAGACTTTATAAAAGTAAGAAAGCCAAAAGAATAAGCAAATAATAACAAAATAATCCTTTATAATTTACTAAGCTACAGAAGTAAACAGTTAACCAAAATGCACCAGAGTTTTAAACTAGACTTTTATTTCATTGTTTCAATATCTGACTTTCTCTACCTTTCATTTTCATTAAACTTTTGTGTTATTGCTTTTTTGGTAAATTAAGTTTAGTACTTTAAGACCTTGCCATGACAGAGCCTTCCTTACTTTTATTTTTTAAAGGGACAGTGAGACTTCATGGGGTAAATTTTTCCAAATTATTTCTTATGTGTGAGTGTTTAATTTTAACATTGGCAGAAACCCGTAACACGATTGGCATCATTCATATGCCATAAATTTCCTAGCTATTGCTAAAATTACCCATTTGGCTTTCAGGTATTAAAATGTGAACTGATAATGGATATTTCTGTAATTCTACTTTCTTTTCCTACTGGTTCTTTGGAATTGTCCTAACTCAGAATATTTATAAAATTTAAAATGTCTTTTATTGTCTCAATACCTCTACTAATGCCTGAACTGAAAATGTTTTATACTGAATCAATGTAAAACATATATTAGCTTTTCACATGTAAACAATACTGTTAATTATTTTGAAAGCTAACTAGAGAGACATAGGTTCAGTACTCTGGAATTGTAAAATGTAATTTATTTAATGTTTAAATAAGGGAAATGCCAAAGGAAATAGAATCACCTAAAAAACAGAACAGAGCTGAGATGTAGTGGAAGTTAGAATACGGCAACTATAAACATAAAATAGTGAATATAATTTAAACATCAATCCTTTTAGCTTTTTGGCCATCTACTACTCAATAAGCATTAAAAGAAAATGAAATTTCATACAACTAATAATTTTATAAGGACTTAATTCCCCAATATTATTACGTAAACAAGTAGCAACTCTATAATTTCATTACAAAATTGCCTTAAAAAAGCAACTAAATAGTATCCAGTAATGAAACCATGAAGTAGGACAACTTCAAGGAGACATTATATATTTCTAACAGTACATATTTCTCATTAAATAAATAAAAGGTATTCTATATTTAAAAGATTGTATATCTATCAGATAATATAACACAAATGGCCTGTTTGATAAGGAGAGAAAACTTAAAGAAGAAATTTTAAAAATCAAAACTTTAGGAGAAATACTTTGAATTTACATATTTGATAAATAGTCTTTATTCACTAGAAACCCTATGATCAATTATTTTTTTAAAAGCCTAAAAGAAAAGGAACATATTTTCTTAAAAAAAAAAAAAGATTTTATTTATTTTGAGAAAGAGCACATGCATAAGCAGGGAAAGGGGTAAAGGGAGAGAGAAGCAGAACAGGGAGCCCAATGCGGGACTCTATCCCAGGACCCTGAGATCATGACCTGAGCCAAAAACAGATGCTTAACAGACTGAGCTACCCAGGCATCCAGGAATATCTTCTTCCTTACTCCACATATCTATTGTGTTCTCTAAGCCATGGATAGTTCCCAGGCACAGGAAATATAGTAAAGAATAAGACAAAGTCCCTGTCCTCATGGTGCTTACATTCTAATAAAGCACACGGACAATAACTTAGCATAATTTATGTAAATAATATGCTGTCAGAAGATGGCATTTTTAAATTAAAAATATGTGGTAGTATAGTCATTTGTTATATGTGTTTTCCTCATTGGATTGGCAGCTACTTGAAGGCAGGGACTATATCTTTCTTAAAAATCTTCCACAATGTACTATGATCATGGACTGAACTGATACGTGGTGAGTACTCAATAAACGTTTGGATGAAGGAAAGGAAGAAATAAATTAAAAGGCAGAAATTTAATAATTCAATAAATTCAACAATCTGATGCAATAATTGCTTATCTCAACAATTAAAGAAGAACAAAGACTTCAAATCAGAATAAAATCATTTCTCTAAATGACTGTTAAATTCCTCAGGACATGAATTTTGAAGAAGGTTAAATTCCTTAAAACTAGCACTCACATTATTGAATATTCACTATTTAGTATTAAGTAAACTATTTCTTGCCAATAAAATGGGAATGAACAACTCTTGTTCTACAATGTGATTGTTGTTAAGAACAAATGAGATAAATCATGATCGTGCTTTGAAAAGTAGAGTTTTCTTTTTCAAAGACCCCATTTATTTATTCATGGGAGACACAGAGGAAGAAGTAGGCTCCTGCAGGGAGCCTGATGCAGGACTTGATCTCAGGATCCTGGGATCATGACCTGAGATGAAGGCAGATGCTCAACCACTGAGCCACCCAGGTGCCCCTGAAAAGTAGAGTATTACAGAGGAAACAATAGCATTAATTCTGGCAACAATCTGGAATGAGTACTACTCTCTCAGTTCTGGAAATGCAGGCAATAGTGAGTCATGATTGTGGGCTCAGAACAGGAAAACTGATTTCATATACTTTATGACAAGTTGTGGGAGTGGTTAGAAGGAGGATAGAGAAGCTCAATGCCCAGAGCTAGTAGTCAGGAATCAAATGTTAGAAATCAAAATTGGTGAGATAAACTACAGTTGGGGCAACTTGAAAAGGCAAGTCAAAGCAACCATGAATCCTCAAGAACACATCAAGAAGACAATCCAAAATTGGGCAAATGGCCACAAATCTGAGAACATAAGACCAAACTTGAGATTCTCAAAATATCTTAAAGCACCTTTATGCCTCAGTTTCAATGCATTTATATATTTCCTTTGGAGGAAAACATGGTCCCTCAGGAACAGATACTCAGGAGTACATGGTTGAGGTAGGGAATATAGGTAAAGCCAAACAGCCAGTTTCTCTCCAGAAAGTTTTTCCAGTAAATATCTTTAGCTAGTTAGAGGACTCTTTCCTATAATCCATTTTCTAATTGGACAGCAGGGTAAAGCTTAGTCAAATTTCTAAATAGATTTCCTCTGGGATTTGCATCATGTTTTCATGATACTGTGAAATATTTTGAAAGAAAAAAAGCCCTCTGAATTAGTGATTTATGCACTCATTACTAGATGCTCAGTATGTATGGTTTCATTTCAGATTGAAATTGCTGACTCTGCTCATTTTCCACGTCCCAAGTTTACCAACTTACCGGTGAAAAATAGTTGATAGATAAATTGTACCGTAACACTGTGTTGTGAATGCGAGGCAAAACCCTTCTGATCATGCCCTTTAGATAAGGACAAATTACTGACATCAGGTATCTGTCTCTCCATTAAATAGTGAACAACCACTGCCACTCGCTAGATGTTTGTACTGATCACCAATGAACTTCAGCCCAGCCTCACTGAGGATTGGTTCTCACCAGGATGGAGGAATGTCATGCCACGAAGGATCAGGCCTTAGTATTAAGTTTTTTCTGCAAGTATTGTGCATCTATTCCCCCCAAAATGTTATGCCCCTCAGTTCATGGGATATTTTATAGGCTGTTGGGTTCACGAACCATTGGCTTGTATACCTGTGCGTTTACTGAATTCTGATCATTCCATCACATATTCCTGGCAAATGGGTTTTTGAGTACTAGTTTCCCAGATCCAGTATTACACTTAGATGCCTGTTAACTATAAATTGATAAAATAACCATGATATATCAACATAGATGTGGATCCATCCATTACAAATATGTTGGGTATTGATGGCCTCAAAATTTTTTTATATTTGTTGTTAGTATAAAAACAAATAAATGGCCATGTGCAAAATTGTGCAAAACCCAGATTACCTAGTTTCTAATGACGAATATATACTAATTCAAATATATCTATTTATATGTTAATGGCTTTTTTTCCAAACTGGTAAACTTTTTCAGAACAATTATACATTAAAATTGCATGAATTTGCAGTCATTTTGGGGGTTTGCATTAACACCTCTTGATAATTTCTGTAGATTACTAATATATTTTAACTTTCTAGAGCTTTTGGTGTTTTTTTCACCCTCATTTAGAAATACACATGATATTAAATAACATACTACAGTTCGTCAACAATTCACTAATTGCTCTGTTTTTCAAAGCATGCAGGGTAAACATACCAGTGAAAACTCATAAAAATTTATAATACACAGGAATCTTATGATTATGTTTGGAAATATAATATTCATTTAAATTATTTTATTTTTTTCCTTTTGCAATGAAATTTAGTTTGATTGGAAAATTTTAATTCATGATTTTTATGGTTTTTTTCTTTCTTATATTTGCTAGTATCAAGAAATGGTGATCCATTGTGCTGTATTTTTAATTAATATTTATAAGACAATAAATATTTAATTAAAGTCATCAATTTTCCATATTTTATTCGTGTTTGTAACTAAAGAAATATAATCATCTTTTTATTGCAACAACAAAAAATTATTCTCTGTGCCTGTGCTCTTAACTATCATACTCACTCATATAAACCTTGCAATTAATTTGAATTTAGGCATGGAGCATTTACTCATCTGTTTCATGGCATTCAGTGTTATCTGGGAAGATTACTATCCCTGATGCTCAACTGCTCTATGTAGTCCTTGCAGTTGAACAATGAAACTGTTTCTCTTAGTCATACCTTTAATTGAAATTATGAAGGATAAATGTTAATACCTTAACAGAATATTAAATTTCATACATTAACATCATGATTAATGATTATGAGATTAATATTCGATATTCTACTTATTCTTACCATCTTTATTATTGGAAATTTTTCTGGAAGATAATTAACAATTCAAATAAATTTTAGTACACATGTTAACTAGCATTTGACTTAATGTGTCAGAATTAAAGGATTTGTTTTAAAAATAAATACCTGCAATCAAATTCCCTAAGTGTATAATAGCCCACTTGGTTACAGGTAGTTAGCACTTGTTCAATGCTTATAATGACTTAGAATTATGGTAGAATGGGCTTCCCCTAAGAGAATTGTTTTGTTGATTCTGAGTCAGGAGATAGCGATGCCTTTATGCATTTCCATAAATAGAAGTATATAAAGTGTTAGGGTCATTCCTCCTTGGATAGGTAAACCCAGAGTAAGCATGAATCATTGACACAGCAAGAATAGAACATTACAGACCTAGTGAGACCCTATCTTGGTCAGACAGCGTCACCTGCATTTATATGCCCACATGGGGATTTTAGGAGGCAAGGGACTCTATACTGGGATATGCAGCAGTTACTCCTGCTTGATATGAACACCCAGTTTTGCATTCTTGATTAATAAAATCATAAATATAATCTAATCTCTGTGTGTATTCTCTTGTGAATTTATACCTTACCTAGAAAGTATTGTGTTGGGAGTAGGTATAATATATAAGTTGAATGTGAATGACATTAAACCAGTTATTAGTTTTATCCAATAAAATGTTAATTTAGGTGAGGTTTTTTTCTATAACTAAATTACTTGGTAACAGGAATTTTCTTTTTTAACTTTAAACCCCAAGCAGAATTTTCACCCTTTCAAACAGAATAGTACTTATATTTTACAACTGAATACATTAATTTATGTAACTGTTTTAACATGACATAAGGTGCTTTGCTATATAAGCACCGTTTTCAAAGCTTTTTCAAAACCTCTATTTCCTACCTCTTGATTGGCACCACCAACCCCTCCACCCTTCTTCTGTTCCCTGTTAGTCAGGTCCTGCTGACACTACTTCCTAAGTACTTTTTAGGCTTATCTTTCCTCTTCATCGCCACTGACTAAGTTCAAGTTCAGATCCTCACAGTATTTTGCCTAGGTTATTGCATTAATTAAAGCATTAACCTCCTTGACTCAGGTCTCATTTCTTCTGATCTTTTTTCATGCTGATATCACAAAGATATTTTTTAATGAACTAGAGCTAATTTTATACAAAACAAATACACACATAGATACACACTTTAAATCCCCAGTGACGTTCCCAATTATATATAATAGAGGCACTTAATGATCCGGCCTTGACCTTTCAAATCAAACTTGTCTACTGTTACTACTTCCTTTGCACATTATATTCCAGCTATTTAAGAATATGTAATATTCATGGAGCTCTCCTTGGGGCTCAGTCATTGTATAAAATACTTTATATATATTATGTCTTTTAATCCTCAATAACTTTACTAGGTAGGTCCTATTATTACTCATATTTTATAGTTAAGAAAAGAGGTCATTTTCTGTGCTAAAGTACTTGACATTTGTCATAAGTCTGTATGTCTCTCTCATGCTCCTTCCATTGTTTGGAAAGCCTTTCACAACAGTTTCTTTCTTTTTTTTTTTCTTAGCTTTATCTTTACTTTTATTTATTTATTTTCTTATTTAAATTCCATTAATTAACATATAATGTATTATTAATTTCAGAGGTAGAAGTCAGTGATTCATCAGTCTTACATAAACACCCACTACTCATTACATCATGTGCCCTCCTTGATGTCCATCACTCAGTTTCCCCATTGCCTGACCCCTTCCCCTCCAGCAACCCTCAGTTTATTTCCTATGATTAAGAGTCTCTTATTGTATGTCTCCCTCTCTGATTTTGTCTTGTTTTCTTTTTTCCTCTTTTCCCCTATGATCCTCTGTTTTGTTCCTTAAATTCCACATATGAATGAGATCATATGGTAATTGTCTTTCTCTGGTTGACTTATTTTGCTTAGTATAATACCCTCTAGTTCCATCCAGTCGTTGCAAATCACAATGTTTATAGCAGCAATGTCCACAACAGCAAAACTATGGAAAGAGCTCAGATGTCCCTCGACTGATGAATGGATAAAGATATGATACATATACACAATAGAATACTACACTACCATCAAAAAGTGAAATCTTGCTTATCCCATGAGACTTGACTCCAGCTATCCCATTTTCTTTTTTTTTTCAAGATTTTATTTATTTATTCATGAGAGAGACAGAGGGACAGAGAGAGAAAGAGAGAGAAAAACATAGGCAGAAGCAGGCTGCATGCAGGAAACCTGATGTGGGACTTGATCCTGGGACTCCGGGATCACGCCCTGAGCCAAAGGCAGATGCTCAACTGCTGAGCCACCCAGGCATTTCAGCTATCCCATTTTCATGGAAGTTTCTCTATCTCCTTCAGTAGAGTTATAATCTTGGCACCTGTGGAAACTTGCAAAGTTCAGGTAGGTCACTGGGTATGGATAAAATGCAACTGTGATTGAGACAAGCCTGAAATGAATTTATGGCTCTGTTGGATATTGGTTTTATGACTTTGAGAAAGTCACTTCATTGCTCTTAATTTTAGTTTGTTTTGGAATTAATATTTTTTCCAAGAAGTTGTTATAAGGATTAAATGAGTTAATTTTATGAGTCACATCAACCACAGTAACTGGGACATAATGAAAACTCATTAGTTCACTCATCTCTCAGTCCACTGCAGCCCTTGGAACCAGAATGGCAATCGTTCCTCTCATTTGGCTGTAAGGCTACTTCTCCTTTCATCTGTGGCTCTACATTGACTGGTAGGCACTAGTGAGGTGTATAAAATGAATGAATGAACAACTGAATGTTTAGTACTTCATGGCATCATTAAATGAAACTAATTTGCATTTTATGGCCTGCAAATTAGTATAATTAAGAAGTAACAACTGGCAAAGAAAATAAACTCCAGCTATATATTGTGCTTTCCTCACCTAGTATCTAAAACTTTTTCCTCCTGATTAAAAAGTAACTAAATGGTCTCTTTGAATATGACTCAGATTTTCTTTTAAAGATTTTATTTATTTATTCATGAGACACACACACACACACACACACACACAGAGAGAGGCAGAGACATAGGCAGAGAGAGAAGCAGGCTCCATGCAGGGAGCCTGATGTGAGACTCCATCCTGGGACTCCAGGATCATGCCCTGGGTCCAAGGCAGGTGCTAAACTGCTGAGCCACCCAGGTGTCCCTGACTCAGATTTTATGCAAATAAAACAAATTATTGCAGACCAGTGTAGCACTAATGTATTGTGTGATTCTTAAAATCAGTTCACAATCTTATAGTTTTGGGATGAAAAAAAATATATATATTTGTATATATGTATATTTATATACTACAATCTTCAAGTAAGTTGAAGCTACTGCTTTTCTGAGGCTACTCATTATTTCATTTTTAAAAATATTTGGTATTGCCTGATACATTGGTTATAAGTGTTTTTTATGACCAGGAAAAGAAACATACCATAGACAGCTCCCTAGAATTTTGCATTATGAAATATGAAAGTAGAAGTGCAAGAAGTCAACCAAGGTAGAGTGTTTGAGAACACTGTGTGTTATTACTTCTTCCATCAACTTCTACCCTCCCTTTTTCATACTTGTTTATTATATATTTCAAGCCCTATGTATTTGCGGGCTCTTAAACCCAAACCATCTAATAGTAGAAGATACCATAGACGAAAAAACAGAAGGATATTCTAAAAGTGTGAACAAGTTAGAGATCTACAAAATTAGAGATCATTAGAACTAGAGTCCAGACTGACTTAATTACTTTTCACAGAAATTAAACCATAGTCAGGTTGAAAATGATCATGATTTCTAGAAATAATTTTATGTAAACTACTTATGTAAATATATTAAGATATGAATTATTTGCAAAATGAATAGCAGGACCTCTGAAGAGTCCAACATGTAAGTATATAGTAAGAGCATGGGTTTAGGAGCAAAATTCTTATGAAGCTCCCTGTCATGGCTTCTTTTTTTTTTTTTTAAGATTTTATTTATTTATTCATGAGAAACAGAGAGAGAGAGAAAGAGAGAGAGGCAGAGACACAGGCAGAGGGAGAAGCAGACTCCATGCAGGGAGTCCCATGTGGGACTCCAGGATCATGCTCAGAGCTGAAGGCAGGCACTTAACTGCTGAGCCACCCAGGCGTTCCCCTGTCATGGCTTCTTCAGTAAGATTCCTCTGTTTTCTGAAGCTATCCATTCCATTCCCATTATAAACTTTGTACTAATGTAAAAAAAAAAATAAAAGTCTGTTTCTTTTATGTTTCATGTAGTCCCTGTTCTCCAGTGCTAGGATGTTAAAAATAGTCAGAAAACCCCACCTTTAGGTTTACACCATTTAGGTGTAGGGCTAAAACAGGATGTGAGGTGTTGAACTTAATCTGAGGTCCCTTCTACTGGTAGAGTCCCATTATCCTTCCTCAGACATACGCAGTGACAAAAATAGAAGATGAGATGGCATGTACCCGAGTAACTTTTTAAGTATATAAAAGGTCATTAAGTTAACAATAGAATTGCACAGCATCTATTAACACAAAAATGTGCAATCTCAGTTCTCAAAGAGTTTGGTGTATTAGGTCAGCCCCATATATAATTTGTTTATCATGAGGGTTGAACCTTATGTAAGGAAAATATACAGCTTGAGGGGCTTGTTTTGGCAAGACAACTGAAATACACTAAATTCAATAGAGGAAATTTGTGAAATAGCTTTTCTTAAAGATGTTTAAATGAAAATTATCCGTATCTTAAATGCATATTTGCCTAGGGACAGAGGGAAGGACTAAATAACGTAAGGATGGTGGAGTTTTTGTTCTTTTTTTCTTTTTAAATTCAGTTATTAGGGAACTATTTTGGAAATAAAGTCAAATCCAGATCTTCCTATCCTGCTGACTTCTGCCTGTCATCTCTGTCAGACTGAAACTCCAGCGAAGGGTCAACGAATAGAATGGAAAACATTCTCTAGTTTTGTTTGTAGGTGTTTTTTTTTCTTTTCTTTTTTTTAAGTGACACAGAGAGGGAGAAAGAGACAGAGAGAGAGAGAGAGAGGCAGAGACACAGGCAGAGGGAGAAGCAGGCCCCATGCAGAGAGCCCCACATGGGACTCTATCCAAGCAATCCAGGATTGCGCCCTGGGCAGAAGGCGGCGCTAAACCGCTGAGCCACCCAGGCTGCCCTGTTTTTTTCTTTAATGTTCCAACTCACATTGTTGTTACTCCTCCCCACTCCCACTCACCCACAAATTCTGGCTACTAGAATGCACTGGGTTTCTCCAGCTTCCTTGAAGCTTCTCAATACCCATGTGACCAAGTTTGGTGACTGGTGTATGTCAGGGAAGTGTGTCCTTTTTCTCTTTTCTGTGGCTAGCATGTAGATGTGATGGTGAGCTCTTTTGTACCACAAGAATCACACTCTAGTATTGGGATAAAAACAGAACAGAAGGAGTCTGAGTACTGACCACCACATGAAGTTTCACTGCCTTACCTGCTTGTTTTATTATATAACAGGAAAATAGTCTTTTTAAAAATTTAAATCACTCTTCCTTTGAACCTCTGTAATAACCGCCAAACCTATATCATAACTAATATAGAACTTGGGACTTGAAAAAGGGAATGAACAGAACAAGAACAGAATCTGAAATGTATGGCATTAGTTTAGAGTGCCCCAGAGGTGAAAATGATACAACTGGTGAGTCTAGCTAGGTTATGGAAAAATATTTGGTAAAACTATTGCCTGCGATGTCATAGAAGGCAGTCCACACACCACCTGAGCCTATAACTCCAAAGAGAGCAGATAGAACCATTCCTGATCTTTTAAGTAAGCTGGCTGCTTCTTGCTGCTTTCAGCAAAGCCTTTCAAAGAGAGGAACTCTGGCTACAGCTAGTCAACTTGAAGCAGAGCAGGAAAGATTACAACCACTAAAAGGCACCCTGCCCATGATCTGCCATCTAAGTTGACTGAAAGTCTAGAAGGAGCCTCACAGCATCCTGTCAACACTTCTGCACACTGAAGCAGCCATGACAGGTGGCCCCTAAAGGGGAACCTTAGCAGAAGATAAAATTGTGGCTCCAGGCCATGGCAGCCAAACAGTGAGATCCAACTCAGGAGTGAAAAATTAGTTTAAGAGTGTTGCCATCACACTCAAGACAATTGTTTCATCTGGCCTCAAGCTTCTGCCTTTAAATTTGTAGGTACAGTAAGAGGGGGGCAGAACCCAAAGCCCAGTACATAAAAGTCAAGGAGTTTTCAGGCTTAAAAATCTTACTTAAGATCTTTGGTTTGTTTACATAACTGAACAAAAGCAAACAGATTGGGAGTCTGCTACAGTTTTGAGAGAATTATATTGCCCAAGAAATGACAAATCTACCTTTATAACCTCTGTTGATGGTTAGATTCCCTAAAGCAAATGCTGAATACCAAATTTGCACCATCAGGAGGCAGCTACAAAATCTGTGCACTCCCACCCCTCTTTACCAAGGATCTATTTCCTTTGTCTATTCAGATACAGATATAATGGATAATGAATTCAGAGCCCATAATAATGGTTGTACTCTGAAAGTAAAACCAGGAATCATGGAGGACAACAGATGAGCAAGTTCCTCCAGAGAATAAAACCAGAGATGTAACAAGGAATTCTACTACATGTCCAGGGCAAGACATTAAAGGAGTTGATAATTTCAAAACTTTTATAATTAATAAAAACCAGAGGTGTTTTTATGTTTCCTGGTCTTTCCTTTCCAAAAGGAGTTATTACAAGCATTGAATTTATACTATATGATTATTATATATGGTTGAATATGGACAAGAGCTGATAATTTATTCTTTTAAAGAGCCACCTCTGGACTTTATAAAGAGACTATATATCACTGAGAAAGACATTCTTGTATCCTATATTTAGGTACAAAGGGAAAGGATTGAGTGAGTGGCTAAAGAGGTGCTGTGACAAGTAAGTGTCAAGATCTGTTTTCCTCCTTCTTTATAGTAATTGAATCCCAGTTTTTAGATGGGTTCCTGGGTATTCAGAAGAAAGATTCCATATCTTAGACTCTCCTCAATTACTATGTCATGAGACTACAAAGAAGTGTGGCTCTGCGGTTTAGCGCCACCTTCAGTCCAGGGCCTGATCCTGGAGACCTGGGATCGAGTCCCATGTCGGGCTCCCTGCATGAAGCCTGCATCTCCCTCTGCCTGTGTCTCTGCCCCTCTGTGTGTGTGTGTCTTTCATGAATAAAGAAATAAAATCTTTTAAAAAAAGCATTCTAGTAAAAGTAAAAAAAAAAAAAAGTCCCTGGGAAGGATCTCACAAAGCAGAGACTTCTCATACTAAATGTTCCGTTACTTTTTTAGAAGTATTTTCTGGACTAAGGGCAAAACTAGAAAATTGAGAACACATAAGCATTTACTTCGCAGTTTACAAGTTCATCTGGCAAAAAATAACTTTTTTCCAAAGATCTATCTATTCCTGGATATCTACCCTGAACAGGATTAAAAGTGAGGTTTTGGGGCACCTGAGTGACTCAGCCAATTAAGCATCTGCCTTCTGCTTAAGTCATGATCCCAAGGTACGTTTGTGCCTCTCCCTCTGCTACACCCCCTGCTTGTACGCGTGCTCTCTGTCAAATAAATAAATAAATAAATAAATAAATAAATAAATAAATAAATAAAAATTTTAAAACAAATTTTTAAATATGAGAATGGGGTTGGGAGAAGCAGAATAGGATGAAACGATTCTTGTAATTCCTGGGGGGTGCTGATGAGATTAGAGATTGTATATTATTTGTAGTAGCATCAGTTTCTTGGCTCCTGGATGTTCCCTAGCAATATTCAGCAGTTTGGGTATAAGAAGGGAAGCATTGACAATAGTATCGATGCAGAATTAGGACTCTTCCAGGCATTCCACATTAGATGATAAAAGAAGCTATTTAGCTTAAGCACAGTTGTGTCAGGTGCTGTATTATATATTATGCAATTTAGTCAAATAAGAAATTAATACAGGGACGGTTGATAAATTTGGAAAATAGGAAAAAGGTCTAAATCACTTTCAGCTCAGAAAGCAAGTTAAATTGTAGTAAGGAATAAGATATTTTGAAGGATCAAGATAACAATCAAAGAATAAGGATACTATAGCTTATAAATTTTGACATGGAGCAGTGGGGGTGATAAAAATGTCTAGGATATAGGTGGTAGGAGGCTGAATTCAAGAAGTATAGGTTGTCAAAGCTTAGGGAATCAAGGAAATATGAGATTAAGATGTTAGATGAGTTAGCCATATTGGCATAGAAGGAAAAGTAAATAAGACAATGATGGGATTTGGGAAGAAAGGAGGCTCTGGAAATTAATGTTGGTGGTTGTTGTTAGAAGACGACACAGCTGGTTGGAAAGATCCTTAAAGAAGGAGTTTTTACACAAAGGTGAGGAACAATGACTTGAAATGATTAGAAATAGGCAATGTTAAAATAAAAGCATGCAAGCCCATTTTAAAATTCTGTGTAAATAACAGCAAAATTGTCTTGGATGCTATTGTAAAGAATAAAGTAATGTCACTTTGTGAATAAAGTAGCATCTTTTCTACAAAGAGTACTGACCCAATGTCAATTTTATGGCTAGTTTTAAATTTTTTTAAATTTTTTTTTTTTTTTTTTAATTTATGATAGTCACACAGAGAGAGAGAGAGAGAGAGAGGCAGAGACACAGGCAGAGGGAGAAGCAGGCTCCATGCAGGGAGCTTGACGTGGGATTCGATCCCGGGTCTCCAGGATCGCGCCCTGGGCCAAAGGCAGGCGTCAAACCGCTGTGCCACCAAGGGATCCCTATGGCTAGTTTTAAAGTATAAAACTGATATACCTTTCTGATATATACCTTTCCATACCACTTAGTTGTGCGTTTTTCAGTCAAAGTAAAGTGCTGCCTTCAGGGAGCACACCTCCCAAGAGATCACTAAAATCAATGAGAAATCCAATGTCTATTTGTCAGTAGAGACATGTGAAGTTTGATGGATCTTTTGGGACTAGACCACTAGTTAAAGATTCTAAAACAAAATTAAGTGGAGCAGAGATGCCAAAAATCTCAAGGGATCCTTGAAGACGGAAATGTGGAAGATAGAGACAAATTTCAAGAACTGCTGCTGTTGTAGACCTGACCTTCCAGAAGAAGATGGAAATGGAATAGCATACACACACACACACACACACACACACACACACTCACCACCCTCCAATACACACAGACAACAAAAGAGAATACTAGTCCCTATCAACAAAAGGAATACAAAAAAATGTTGAAGAAGGATCTTTAAATGTGTGCAAATGAATTAAATGATGCAATTTGAAAAGAAATATCCTTTTGGTACTTTAAAAAAATCACTCTTTAATAGCTAATGCTATGATTGGGAAGCCCTTTAATGAGGACTTACTTCAAAATAATTATTCAAAAAGGCAAAACTTTCTTTAATAATGCAAATTAGGGGAAGTATTTATCATTTTTAAAATGTAATATTAAATGTTTAGAACAACTTATGAATAATCTGAGACGGGTGTTTCTAGACCCCCCCCTCATCCTAATGATCCCAGCCTCCCAAGTTGTTATGGCTGCAATGCACATGTACTCATGGTGTCTCCTCTTAGAATCCAGTATGCCTTAGAGTCCTCTTTTTCTCATTCATAGGTAATAACCTATAGCCCTCTTTTGTTAGAATCATTAAAGAAGAAATATTACTTACTTAAAGTAAAAGACCAACTTAAAGGTAATCCTCTTGTCACAGTAAATGGGCTCACCCTAGCAACTCTAAAGTATTAAGAAATTTAACACAGTTTAAAAGTGGGTAACACAGTTTGAGTCCAGACTTAACTAGGCAATTTACAAACTGTGCAGTCAGGGTGTTACAGAGTCTTGGTCACATCTTTCTGCAGGCAGCAACGACTGTATCGCATATGGTTCTTTCAGATATTGTATTTTCCTGTAATAGTAGAGGGGATTCTTGAACTGCAGTAATGGCATATCTGTTTTTTGTTCATATTCATACTGCTAAATAAGATAAAATCTTTAACAAAGAGATCTAGTCATTGAAGAATCTAGTCATTAAAGAATCAGTCATAGAAGTTGTAATCAAAGCAACTCAGCTTTGAAAATAAAGGACAATGGATTTTTGAGTTATTGCTTCAGGATTCACCAAAGTGAGAAAACTGCTGGTAGAGAAAAGACATGGTTACTTACCACATGAGTCTGTATTTCTCAATGTGCAAATCCAAATTAGAGTAAATCCAAAGGTTTTTTGCAAATGTTTATTGCAACCTCTTCTTGTCCCTTGGCAATGACCTGCTTCCTTTATTCAGTCAACAAATTTTATTGGAGGCCTACTTGTTCTAGGGCACTAAGTGTCTAGTGGTGCCTAAGACAGAGGAATTCCTTACTCTCATGGACCTAACAGTCTATGGGATCAGACAACGAGCAAATAAATATATCAGACAGTGATTTGTGTGATGAAGAAAGTGAAACATGATGACAAGCTACAGAGTTATGGGTGAGTTGACATTCCTTTAGATTGGAGTGTCCCTCTGAGGAGGTCATATAAATAGGGAATACCAATAGGAAGGAAGGAAGGAAGAACTGCTGTAACAACATACCAGGCAGAGGGAATGGTTAGTGCCAAGACCTAAAATGGGGGTCAGTCTGGCTTGTTCAGGGGAACTAAAGGAAGGCCAATGACTAGAGTACTGACTACTTACTAACCTATCAGTTGCCTTAAGTATCATACATATTACCAAATTTCCCAGAACTGTCTCAACCATGGAAGAAAATATATATTAATTTTATTTCAATAAGCATTATTGAGGTTGTGCAAAGCACTGGGAATGTAAAGATGCATAAATCATGATCTAGGGCTTTATGTAACACGAACATAATTAGGAACAAAAGATCTGAGAAGAGCTTTGTCAGAAGTGGTATGAAGTGTGTTGGGGACAATTACATGGAATTCTGCCTGTATGGGTTAGTAAAAGCAAGCATTTGAGTTGGGCTTTGGGGAATAAATAGGAGTTTACTGTTAGACAAAGAAATAAATGGTGTAGACTTCTTACTGAGTTCCTGACCCATATATCAGTGGCCTCCTGGATATCTTCATCTGGATATCCTACCTCATCCAAATTTAGTATCCTATCAGAAAGAAATTTTCTTGCCCCAAACGTGCTCCTCATCCTATCTGTGCATTTTAGTGAACAGGTCCACTATAAAAATGGTAATCAGCTTGACTTCCCCCTTTTCCCGGTTTCTGCATCTGCTTTGTAACCAAATATTGCCAATTCTACACGTAGATCATCAACCTTTCTCTTCTTCACTGTATCTATCCCTCATAATTTTTCATATGGATTCATTTTTTCCAGAATGTATCTCACACCTCCAAGTCAAATTTCAGTTCGAGACACCCTATAACACTATTTATGACCACTTTTGATCAAAAAGTACATAAAGGCTTAAGATGTAGGGCATGAAAATTCTTCCATTCATTTTTCAAGGCCTGTTTCTACTGACTCTCTTCTTGGCTCTCAATCTCCCAGAAAGAAGAAAGAAAATGAAATCTCAAGAGACAAAGTCATTCTTTAGATCATAGTTTTCTACTGAGCAGAATTACTATAGCATTAGGACTAGGAATTCAGCCTTGTTCACTGTCTTGTACATTCTGTCTCTTGCATTTCTCTCTACGATGTAGACTGGAAGGGACCTGTGTCCCTGGGCTGCCAGACTCCCATCTTTCTTTTTCCATTTCTGATTCATTCTACAATTGTCTCTGGCTAATAAATGAGACCAAGTTAATAAATCAAACTAAAACTCATCCTAGCTAAATAGCCAAAATCTTCCTTCTTTTACTTTCTTCTTCAATTCAGCCACTTGGAAAGTTATGTCTTTGTGTATGGGAATGGAATAGGAATAGAAAGCTCAGCATAGGCTACCTTATATAAACTTTAGTCTCCAATTTGAACTCTTAAGAACACCTCTCCTTGATATATCAGGCACTTGTTTAGCCATATATGAAGTGATATTTTGGCCTCCAGTTTGCTATGATTCTTTCTGTGTTGCACACATTCTGTGGGGTAGAGAACAGAGAGGGAGCAGGTTATCTTGATTGATAAAGACAATTTGCAAAATGCTTATGAAGCCCTTTGGGGGGGGAATAGTATGATGAGCAGGGAGTGACTAATTGAGGATCTAGGTCTGAATTTCTGCCTTCCTGAACCACAGCAATAAATCTATTATCATATCAACAAGCTTCTCTCAATTCCTCATTAAAAAAGAAATATATATATATATATATATATATATATATATATATATATATATAGCATGATGCTAGACTGTAAGGGAAATAATTTGAGTCCATTCTGCTGAAGTGTTTGGGCCTCTGTAATAAAACACCTACAAATAGAGACATCAAAATAAAGCAATATTTCTCTATGAAGTGGACTATTAGCAGCTTAGATGAGAAAACTATTGTTGGAATATTCCCCCAAATTGTAGAACTTTTCGCATTACTGGCCCTGCCCTCCACTCTCAAATGCTATTGTTACCCCAAAATCATTTTGACAACACAAACCACTACTCATTTCCATTTCCAGATACCTCCTGTGAGGGTAGTACCACCTCAGCATGGTGAACTACCGTAAGGAGAGAAGCAGTCATGAATCTACTTTAGATTTTTAGGCTATATTTGGAAACAGCATGTGGGATGAGAAATGGATGCCAGGGTATTAAATCAAGCAAATTATCGAATAAAAAAATAAGTCTAGAAACACAAAAGAAAGCAAAGTCAACCTAACCAATTTTAGGAAGATCAGAAGCCAATGAAGAGAGGTGAGGACGATTTATAGGCTCAAAATGAATAAGGTGAGATGAGCTTATTACCAGCACTAAAGAGAAATGAAGCATCTTAAGTATCCCAAGGCTTTTCTTCTTCAACCTGACCCAGATTCATTGGTGAACCCTGCTTGCTTTAGCACCCTAGTTTACCCCCAGGGGGTACTCTGGTATTTTGCAAATAGTCTGATCCTGTATGAAATGTGTTTTAATCCTCCACCTCCAGGATCTGAAGGAGGTAGATGAGACTAAAGCAATCCATCTAGTTGTGTGGCTTATCACTAAGGTAGTTTTTGTTAACTCTATGGAGAAATATGTATAGGAATAAACGTCATTCAGTTCAATGAGAATTTCAAGGCTTTCTCATGTTAACTACTCACAGATTCTTTTTTTTTTTGGAGTAGAATTGACATGAATATCCTATTTGTTTCAAGTGTGCATCATAGTGATTCAGTATTTTTTAGACATTATGAAATGATCCCAAGTCTATTCACTATCTTTACCATGCAAAGTTATTACAGTATTACTGACTATATTCCCTGTGCCACACATTGCCTCCCCATGACTTACTTATTTTATCACTGAAAGTTTGTATCTCTTAATTCCTTTCATCTGTGTCACCTGCCCCTGTCTGGTAATCAACAGTTTGTTTCCTGTATCTATTAGTCTATTTCTGTTTTGTTTATTTTTTAGATTCCACATATAAGTGAAATCAGACAGCATTTATCTTTGTCTGACTTCTTTCATTTAGCATAGTAGCCTCTAAGTCCATTCCTAAGGCCCAAAATGGCAAGATTTCATTTTTATGGCTAAGTAATATTCTATTATACATGTATATATATAACATATATATACATGTTTTAAATATATGCCATATCTTTTTTATCCATTCATCTATCAATGGGCACTTAGGTTTCTTCCATATCTTGGCTATTATAAACAATGCTGCAGTGAATATAGGAGTACATGTATCTTTTTGAATTGGTATTTTCATTTTCTTCAGATAAATACCCAGATGTGGAATTGCTGGATCATCTGGTAGTTCTGTTTTTAGTTTTTTGAGACACTTTCCTAGTATTTTCCATAGCGGTTGACTGATTTGCATTTCTACCAAATCCTAAAATTCCTGGAAGAAAACATAGGCAGTTAGCTCTTTGACATTGGTCTTAGCAATAGTTTTTGGAACAATCTCCTCAGGCAAGGACAAAAGAAAAAAAAAAAACTAAAATAAACAAATGGGATTACATGAAACAAAAAACTTTTGCATGGTGAAGGAAACCATTTAACCAAACAATAAGGAAAACTATTGAATGGGAGAAGATACTTGCAAATCATCCAGTTCCTCGAAGGTGGTTGCACCCTGGTGCATCCATATCTCCTCTATGGCACGCTTCCACCTACACGTTCCTTTCCTTCCCTCTCCCTGTCTTTCCAAACCTATCTTCCAAGATTTAGCTCTGAGGACACTTCCAACCAAAGCTATTTCCAACATCCCATGTACTTGGCTTTTTAAATTTATTTATTTATTTATTTATTTATTTATTTATTGATTGATTGATTTATTGGTACTTGGCTTTTAAAAAAATCATGGACCTTGAAGTATCTTGCTTCATTTTATAGTTTTTTTTTTAAAGATTTTATTTATTTATTTGAGAGAGAGAGACAGAGATAATGAGAGAGAGCATGAACAGAAAGGAGAGGGAGAAGCATACCCCCCAGGGGGGAAGGTCCTTGCTGAGCAGGGATCCCAATGTGGGTCTCCATCCTAGGACCTTGAGATCTTGACTTGAGCCAAAGGCAGAAGCTTAACTGACTGAGCCACCCAGGGACCCCTATTTTATAGTTTTTATATGTAGGTCTTGTTTTCCTAACATGGATTGGAAATGCCTTGAAAATAAATAAATGTCTGATTCATTGTATTTGCTGCCACACTTATGATCATCTGCTGCTTCAGGGGATCTCAGTGGGTATGCTGAAAACCTTCACAGGTATGCCACCAACTTTCGGACGATGTGTAAAAATTATTTTACTGTATAATTAAGGATGCATATTGTAATAGGAATGTCTGCAGATGAAACAGAGTTGAGTGCATGGGACCCTACAGTAAAGGGCAAGGTATCATTTGCTGCAAATAAGAAGAGGCTTGACATTATCAAAACTGCATCAAAGAAAGATAATATGAATAACTGAAAGAAGAAATGATCACTTAAAACAAAAATTGACTACAACTGCTTTTTCTATCTAAAGCAGTGGCAAAATTCACTTCTGGGGTAGATGGATATTTTATTTTTAAAATTACCTTGACAGGTAAGAGTAAGAAAACAAAGAAATCTGAGCCGCTTTGTCAAGTGAAGACTGGTTTGCAGTCTTCCTGGAGAAGAAGAGACATGGGGCTGCAGGGAAAAGAGACAGATGTAGGACCCTGAGCACAGAGAAACAAGCAAGGCTGAAACCTACAGCGTGACCACAAGAGAACCCCTATGAAACTGTTCATATTTATTATTCCCCTTGGTTTGTGGGAATAATCACAATTAGTACCTAACTTTGAGATTTTCTCCCCTATGTTATTATATAAATTATATAAAACCTTCAAAAAAGTGTGCTGCACACAACAGCTTGCTTTTAGTGGGGTTTGGGGAATAAAAGAGCAGAGCTGATGCCCCATGTGGGACAAGTTATATGAAAAAAAAAGAGAGTAATCATAGGGGCTGTTCTGGTTATGTGGTTGTTGGCTCTCTGCCCCATTCCTATCTCCTTTGAATCATGGGGGATTGAAAGGTGGCAAACGATATTTCCCAGATTCTCTTGCTTGAGAGCTTATTCAAAAGTCCTGCGTGTGGCCCACGGGAGGCATTGGGTGGGTGATTGGATGAAGGGTGGAAGGGGAAAGAAGCCATTTTTTTTCCTTCTTATGGTAGCACTTCTGGACAGAAGCAGCAGCAAGCACACAAATTCAGGCTCCTGAGTTCCTGCCCAGGCAGTGATTTCAGCAACATAGTGTGTATGGGCTCTGGCTTTAGTAGCAGAAGCAGTGATGGGCATCTCCCAGGGTCTGTGCTCCTGTGGTGACAGTGGGAATGCAGATGCTTGGTTTCCTGTAGAGTGGAAGCAGTACAACTTACCAGCAGCAATGGCCATAGCAACTCCCAGAAGCATGTTATCTATGTAACACTATTTCCCCTTTTGTTCTTCCACCCATGGATAAAGAGATCTTTCCACCTTTGTTCCTTTACCTCTGCTAACATCTTTGTGACCAGTTCCTTGTATTACATTCCCTCTATTTGAGAAACTGTGGTGGTTAATTTTACATGTCAACTTGATTGAGTTCCATGGTGCCTGATATTTGGACAAACGTTATTTTCGGTGTGTCTGTGAGGGTGTTTTAGGATGACATTAACATCAGATGAGTAGACTGAGTCAAGCAGATTGCTCTCCCTTGTGGCTGGGCCTTTTTCAATCAGTTAAAGCTCTGGATGGAATAAAAACGCTAACCTCCCTGAGAGTGGTTGGGGCTCTTCCTCCTGACTGTCTTAAGTTGGGACATTGGGCTTTTCTTGCTATTGGACTCCAGCAGATATGTTGGCTCTTCTTGGGTCTTGAGCCTACTGGCTTTTAGATTGGAGCTCTCCTGGTTCCTCAACTTGCTGACTACAGATCTTGGGACTTCTTGGCTTCTATAATCATGTGTGCCAATTTATAATAAATGTATAATGAATTATATATATGTACATGTGTATATAAAATATATAATACATAATTTTGGTACTGGGAGATATGATGCTGCTGTAAAAAAATACCTAAAAATGTACAAATGACCTTGGAAGTGGGGAGTGGGTATTAAGGCTGGAAGAGGTTTGAGGTGCATACTAAAAAAAGCTGACACTGCCATGAATAGACTATTGGTAGAGATATGAACATTGTTATTCTGAATGGTGTGATGACTATATACTTTTTTCCAGTTTTATTGAGATATGATTATCTCAATAGTTTCAGGTGTACTAAAGTTATTGTCTGTACACTTATTAGTTGAGTATTAGTTTTAAGTGTGCTGTAATGAACATGGGAGTGAAAAATATCTTTTTGAGATAGTGATTTAGTTTCCTTCAAATATATACCCAGAAGTGGAATTGCTGGATCAATCATATCGTAATTCTGTGGGGGGTTTTGGAGGGTTTTCTTTCTTTTCTTCTTCTTCTTCTTGTTCTTCTTCTTGTTCTTCTTCTTGTTCTTCTTCTTCTTCTCCTCCTCCTTCTCCTCCTTCTCCTTCTTCTTCTCCTTCTCCTTCTCCTTCTCCTTCTCCTTCTCCTTCTCCTTCTCCTTCTCCTTCTCCTTCTCCTTCTCCTTCTCCTTCTTCTTCTTCTTCTTCTTCTTCTTTTTAGGAACCTTTCTACTGTCTTCCATAGCATCTGCCCCAATTTACATTCCCACCAAGAGTGCACAAGGGTTTCCTTTCCTCCACATCCTTGCCAACACTTGTTCTTTTACTCTTTTAATGAACTACCATCCTAACAGGTATGAGGTGATAATGACTGTATACTTTCATAGTACTATGGGATGTTATATTCTGGGATAATATACTGCAGAATGATTACTGCTAACTTGCATGGTATGTTTAATCTCTTCAAATGTGTTGCTTAAAATAGCTGGCTTTCAAAGTAGCCCCTCAGGCACAAAAAGGTTGAGAGCCATAGTTTTACATAGTGGACAATTTAAAAACATTTATTCAGTAATTGCTCAACTTTGCATTATCTAAGTGGTTGGAGAATACCAGCAAAGCATCCTTATATCTTTTCTGTTACCTAAAGAATGTTTCAATTTATGTCTTGCTACAATTGACATTTACAGTGAGCAATAATAATGTTATGTCACTGTGAAAATAAAAAAATATAAAATGTTATTAATTACAGTGTATCATGGCATTAGAGTGAGTAGTTAAAATGTCTATCTTAAAAGTTTACCTAATGGTCAAAAGGAACATCTGAATTTAACTTAAAATAGTGCAGGTTTTTATTTTTATTGAATGAGCTAAATTGAGGATTATAAACTAAGAGAAATTATTTAAAGAAAATTGAAATTTAGAGCAGAAATAAAAACACCAATGACAATTTTAGTTTTTAGAGTCTGTGAATGAATGGTTACAATACAGCAGAAGACTTCTGGGAAACTGGAGGAAAAGAAATGTAAAAATGCTTTATATAAGCTATTAAAATGACTGGCTACATAATCCTTCATATTTAGAAATGTGATTTTATTTGTGGACCTTCTAATAGCAACAATAAATAACCCTCACTGTTTTTTTTTCCTGTGGGTAATAATTTTTGGTGAATCACTTTTTTTGGTATACATTTTTATTACAATATAATTCACATGCCATGAATTGACCCATCCAAAGTGGTACAATTCAGTGGCTTTTAGTATATTCACAAGGTTGTGCCCTCAGCACCACTACATTTTTATTAGCCCAAAAAGAAACCTGCACTCATTAGAAGTCACTTCCTATTTTTCTGGCTCCTGGCAACCATTACTCTACTTTCTGTATTTGTGGATTTGCCTATTCTGGACATTTCATGTAAAAAGAATTGTATAATATATGACCTTTTGTATCTGGCTTCTTTCACTTAACATGCTATAGCGTATATCAAGTTTTTATCCCTTTATATGGTCATGTAACTTTTTTATTACTGATATTGCTTAAGTATCTTGGCAACTAGCTTAATTATAAAGTTTATTGATGCTTTCCTAGCTTAATCCTGCATAGCATAGCTCTCAGTTTTCCTTACCTATAGATGCTGGATACCCACTTAATGTTACTTGAAGATTGCAAAGAAATCTTAGCAACTTGTCTTCCCCACCTAGTCATGCTACACCCCTCCTACCGCCATATTTCTTTAAGTCGCATGAGTAAACATTCATTTCAATGTCTTTGAAAATACATATATCCTTTAGATATATATTGAACTATAATTATCAGGTGACTAGCTCAGTTTCACCATTGACAGTGAGCTAATAGCACAGCTTAGAAATTGGGATTTTTAATAGAGAAAGGAATGAGATAAGAATAATTTTGAAGATGTTTTTTGGAAGCAAAGTTGGCCTGGTGTCTCTGAGCACCTGATGAAATGAAATGATTCATTTTTTTAAATTCACCCAACAACCATTTCCTGAACCCCTAATTCAGCAGCATCAAATCTTATTCTTGGAACCACCGACAGTATGTTGAATCTTATCATTAATAATCATAGTCTAATGCAGAGTATTAAGTGCTGGGATAAAGGTATCTATAAAGGGCTATGAAAGCACAGGGCAAGCTAAATTAGACTGAAGTGGAAATGTTAAGGAACGCTTCCTGGAAATAGTGAAATGAGAAGAGTTTCCGAACTGAGTGTGTGTTAGCTAGATAAAGAATGGGAGAAAGGCATTACAAGCAAAGGAAGCGACGTGGTAGGAAAACGAAAAGAATCAAATCACTAGCTATTTCCACAAATGTCAAGTAGACCAGTATGGCCAAAGAAAAGGGAAGAAAAAGTTTAGAAATATGGTAGTAATAACATCTATTAAAAATAAGTTGCTTATTATATGCTAGGCACTGCCGTAAGTACTTCACATGCCTCCTCTCACTCAATCCTCGCAATAATCTTATTATATAACTGCTATTTCTATCTTTTTCTCATGGAGGAAACTGAGGCATAGGAAGGTTAAGTAACTTCTCTGTATTCTCACCTCTAGTAAGTGAAGTATGATGCTAGAGTATTAACCTTTCTGCCGTTGGATCATGACGGGCCTCAGGTGCTAGGCTAAGGAATTTGATCTTCATCCCGAAAGTCATGGGATACTGAAGGGTTTTAGGCAGGAAAGCGACCTGACATGAACAGATTGACCATTTTAGAAAATCACTCTGGAGCTTGGGTAGAAGAAAGCCTTGTGCAATCTAGAGGCCGAGAGAGCAATAATCAGGCAAACAAATGATGAGGGCCTGAAATTAGCAATGCAATGAAGTTGAAGAGAGCCCAACATATTCGTAGGAGGGAAAATCAGTCTCTTAGGAGGTGGGGACAGAAGTGACAGAGTCTAGAATGATTGAAACACTAAGTTATTGGGTAACTGATTATGCCTTCAACTAGGAGAATACAGTGGAATAAGAGATCTTAATTCAGGTTGAGTATGAAGTGAGTAGGTAACACTCAGGTAGAAAGGTCCAATATAGAGCAGCCTTTGTGGGTCCCCTTTGTGGGTCCAGAACCCAGAAGTGTTGTCTGAGCTGAAAACAAGGTGTCAGAGGCATTGGGTCATCAGTGGTCATTGAAGGAAAGCAGAGACTTAAACACAGCCACCCAGGAGGCTATATATGGCTGGAAGAGCACAGAACAAAGAGTCAGGCTCTGAGCAGCAACAGTAGCATCATGGAGGCATCATTGGGAGATCCTGTATGCAAGACACTGAAAAATGGTCAGAGAAGGAGGTGGATGAGCGGGTAAGGGTGATGTCACTCATGCTAAGATGAGGGTTTCTTTTCTTTAAGATTTTATTTATTTATTCATGAGAGACACATAGAGAGAGGAAGAGACACAGGCAGAGGGAGAAGCAGGCTCCCTATGAGGAGCCTGATGTGGGACTCGATCCCAGGACCCCAGGATTACGACCTGAGCTGAAAGCAGATGCTCAACCACTGAGCTACCCAGTGTTCCCCAAGGTGAGTTTAAAGGATGGAATGGACAGCAGTGTTGAATACCACAGTGAGGTCAAATGAGACCAGGATGGAAACTGTTACTGAATTTGACAATCTGAAGATAAATGTGACTTTATAGAGAGGGGTTTCAGGGACTGGAATCAGACTGCAGCAAAGGGTGGATGTGAGCAGAGGATATAAAGAAAGTGAGCGCAGGCTTTTGTTGACACCATCACTCACTGGGAAGCTCTGAAGGGAAGGGAAGCTACAGGAGGGAATGCAGAGGAGAAAAAAAAAGGCATCTGAGTGCACATGTATCTGCCCACACATCTACATAGGGGAAATATGTTCTAAATCATCGCTCTTAGGTTTGCAGCAACTGGCAAATAAGTAAGGAACTGACATACCATTTCTAGAGTTTTCTGAGCAACAGAATTTGCAAGGCCCTCTGTTGCCTTTAGAGCAAGAAGGGTCCTGATGAGACAGCAAGGTGAATCAAGAGAAAGCAGAGATCACTTTCAGCTTTCTCTATAGTCAAGCTCAGCTTGGGGATATTTGGAGGTTTCCTGTAGGCTTGGAGTCAGCTAGGGAAAGTAGCTGAGGTCTTCGCTGGCTACCTAGCTATGCTACAACAAGAGGCTTCCAAGATGAGACAAGGCCTCATATGATAAGCTGGTGGTATAGACCCACTCACTGGGTATTACCCAACCAGGAAGCTGCCCCAAGCCCTTTCTTTCTAAGCTGCTGTAGACCATCTATAGGACCACTCCAAGGAAGCAGGAGTAATAAAACACTGCTGTCAGTGCACAGACGAAATAAGGATACAGCAGTGATAACATAGCTGTAGAAACGTCCGGGTACCAAGTGCAGTAGGTCATGAAACTGAATCTCCTTTCCTCTCTGGCTGTTGCTGCTACTGCTGCTGTTGGGTATCTTAATTCCCTCTTATTGATCCTGTTGGTGAGAGGATTCCTGGTTTACAGTTATAGGGATGACCAAACATGGGACACCTGACACTGGCAGCTGAAATGCCAGTAGTGAATTATTTACATGTACTCGACTGGGACTAGAATAGATAGTGGGGAGGCAGGTGGGAGGCAGGCCTTATAGTGTCGAGAAGATGAGGTGACCCTGGTTCCTATGGGAAAATGTGATTGGCTTGTGTGAATACTTCTGGGGACAGGCAGGGACCAGAATTACCCATTGCTCAGGGATAAGAAGCAGCTGTGCCTGGTCCTCTTAATAAGGAGGGTTTTCAGCTAGGGGACCTTATACATGAAGCAGAGTAGGGAGGAGAATTTGTAGATTAGGTTATTTGAGGCCCTCCTAATTTTATCACATGTCACATGTAACATTGGGTCTTAATTTTGGGTTTTACAACCAAAGGGGTGATGAGTAGGAGCCTCTCACAGGTGTCCTGAGAATTAGATGAATAAAGACTGCCTCAGTTCATTTGGTTGTTATAACAACATACCACAGACCAGGTAGCTCACAATCAGCACCAATTTCTTTTTTTTTTTCTTTCTTTTTAAAAAAGATTTTGTTTATTCATTTATTTATGAGAAACACACAGAGAGAAGGAGAGACATTGGCAGAGGAAGAAGCAGGCTCCCTGCAAGCAGCCTGATGTGGGACTTGATCCCGGACCCTGGGATCATGCCCTGAGCCAAAGGCAGATGCTCAAACTCTGAGCCACTCAGGCCTTCCAACACACATTTATGTCTGACAGTATGGAAGCTGGAAGCCTGAAGTCAGGGTCCCTGCATGGTCAGCTCTGTGTCTGGCGAAGGCCTGCTTTCTTGATCATAAATGGCCATCTTCTCACTGAGTCCTCATGGGGTGTAATGTTCTAGGAAGCTCAGGGGTGGTGGTGGGAAATGTGAAAGGAAAGATATCTTTTATCAGAGCACTAATCTCATTCATGAGGGTTCCATCCTCATGACCTACTGGCCTACCGAAGACCCACCTTCTAGTACCATAACATTGGGGGTTAGAATTTTAGCATATGAATTTTGAGGGGCCACAGACATGCAGTTCATAGCAGAGGAGGATGATTATAGGCAGAGAAACACGGAACTGGACAGTGATCGTTGATGATAATTACATCTGATTGAATATTTACCTGACAGTTCTCAATTTTAAATCATAAGCAACTGGAAAATTTACTGGTTTGGGTTAAGATTTCTGATTGGACCAAATTTACTTTTTCTGGTACTGAGCTTGTCAGAGAAAATGTGTAGTCATAAAATAAAATGAGTTTTATGTTTCCACAGGGCTTGTGACATTCAATTCATACTTGCCATGCCCATTGTTAAAAGCTGCAAAGGGGCTATAGAGAAGGTTAGGGTCCTTCCAGGAGAATGCGGAAAGACTGTCAAGAAGGCTCATAGGAGACATTACCTTTGGTGAATTTAGCAAGGTACCCAGTCTGGCCCTTAGCTCTGTCATTTTCTCTGAGTTGAAAAGCCTAGGAAGATGATTCATGGCAATTTACTCACAAGAGACTTAAGTAATTCAGTGTGAGATATTTAATTCTAGTTACTGGAATTTGTGCATTCTCTATCTGGGGTGTTCCTATGCTGGAATTAGGATACTCAGAAAGATAAAATGATAATCAGAGTATTGATTAGTGAGCACCAGGAAAGATTTCATTAGTCTGTGACAAGGCCTGATCAATCATCTCTCCTCCACTTAGAGAGATGCTTTTCCAGTGACTGGAAAGTTCATCTTGGCCACATTTGGTGCTTCTCTCTGGATCATGCTGAATAAATGCTGCTCAGGTGTCCCTGAATGCTACCTTTCTTTATGCTCTGCACTGATCCAGACCAGGATCCATATATCTCTTATAAGTTATCTTAGCATGCTCTGATCATGTATAGATCAAAAGTGTATTTTAGTTACCTGCTTACTTGTACATCCCCTTCATGACTATAATACCTTTAGAGCAAGAGTGCTGTCATCCTGCCAATCTTGCTTGCATTTGCTGTTTCCAGACTATTCACACTCAACCTTCAAGTTATTCTCACATATCCATGAAAGTGTATATCTCACATATCCATGAAAGTGTATATCTCACATATGCATGAAAGCTCTGTTCTTTCTCTTCACCCCTAATCCTGCTTTATTCTGGGGAATTTTGATTTTCTGTGGCTAGTCAATTGATGGTCTTTACCTTCAGTTTCAGTCCTACATCACTGCATCTCACTGCCTTCACCACACTATGGATTTCTCCATCATCTGGAATTGTTCTTCCCACTTGAAGACAGGATTGAACTGAGTGAGAGGCTGCCCTGGTAGCAGGGCTGATGTTGGAGGGACTGCAGGTTAAGCTGAATTGGAAGGCAGATTTACCAAAGGAAGCATTAGGCATGAGAACTTCAGACACTGGCCTGGTCATCCTGTTAACATTGATGTTACACAAGAGAAACTCTTTGCGGACTTAGAGCATGAGCTTTGACTGGCTAACTTTGCCTGGGGTGATGGATGCCATAGAGGTGAATTTGTTCTTGGATGGGCTGCCCCCGAATCACTTCTTTAAAGACTTCAAATATGATTACATTCTGAAGTACTGGAGATTGGAACTTCAACATATTTATTGGCTAGGGGAAGAGTCCACAACTAGCCTATAACAATGAGTAAGATCTGAACAGAACAATACTCAATAATTATCTGTTTAATGTTTCTTTCCCCACAAATTGTTTATATTTTTACTTTGTCTAAACCATGAAGTGAAATAAGATTTTATGTATAAAAAAGAGTGGAAATCTGCTCAGTGGCAAAATAAACTTTTTAGAGAAAAATTTTGCAATGGAAGTTTTGATAGGATAAAGAAAATCACAAAAAAACACCCCACATTAGGGTTGAAGGCTTAATTTTTTTATCAGTGTGAGTAAATATTTATATTACTTAATAGGAATTGTATTACATTGATCTAATAGGTAAGTACTGCTAGAAGATAATTTTCAAAAATAAGGAAGATCATGACTCTTATACAAATATAAAATAAACATGGGTTAAAAATCTTACTTAACTCATGGATCAAGAAAAAACAGATGTTATAAGCAATTCAAAGAAGAATCCAAAAGAATAGATACATTGCTAGGTAAGGACTGTTGAGATGAATATATCAATGGAAACAGACTTTTTCCATAGGTGGGAGGGTGGATCCCTCCATCAGAGTTTACTTGTATGTCTACAGACAAGAATTATTTTGCAGTGCTGTCAGCTGCTTACCGCTTACACAATTGGAGATAAATCTCCCATAGAGTCAGAATCAAGTAAGTGGAAGAGTATGCTACAGACAATGCATAGTTTTCTACAGAACTGCAAATTTTTTCTTAATGCCTCAAAAATACTGTAATTTTAAAATTTTGACACTACAGATTAAATGATACTATAATAAGAAATTGTTAGAATATAGTCAGGGGCAGCCTGGGTGGCTCAGAGGTTTAGTGCCTGCCTTCAACCCAGGGCGTGATCCTGGAGATCCAGGATCGGGTCCCACATCGGGCTCCCTGCATGGAGCCTGCTTCTCCTTCTGCCTTTGTCTCTGCCTCTCTGTCTGTCTGTTTCTCATGAATAAATAAATAGAATCTTTAAAAAATAACAAAATAAAATATAGTCAGAAAGATTCTGATCCATGAATTTCAGGCCTTGACAGCATGTTGATGGGAAAGAGATTTGGGGTTTGGAAGAGGATTTGTTATATCAAACTCCTTCATCATAGAGGCCATTACCACCCACTCAATTTACTCAGGGAGTTTATTTCAGTACTGAGTTAGTAACTATTGGAAATGGAATTTGTGGACCTTCCCTTATTTTGAATAGAATTTTGGTAGAGGTTTTATTAGAAGGAAAACTGAGTGAATTAACAGATAAGAACCTATCTGATAGGTTTGCTGCTCTTTTTCTATAAAGAAATTCCTTCTGGAGCTCAAAATAAATGGATGTATGTTTAAAAATATATTTTTAAACACTAAAATGGCCTTACCTCATAGAGGATAACATTTTTCAATTACTTTTTTGATTTCGGTCTCCCTGTCAAGAATTAAAATGCTAAAAATAATTGTCTTTGGGTTGCTTTCCAGTATTGGATTTTATTGTTTCTCTTTAAAATAAAAATATTTGGACTTTGTTGTTTTAATGCACATTCTAATTCTAAATTTTTATTTATTTATTATTTATGATAGTCACACACACACACACACACAGAGGGAGAGGGAGAGAGAGAGAGAGAGAGGCAGAGACATAGGCAGAGGGAGAAGCAGGCTCCATGCACCGGGAGCCCGACGTGGGATTCCTCCCGGGTCTCCAGGATCGCGCCCTGGGCCAAAGGCAGGCGCCAAACCGCTGCGCCACCCAGGGATCCCAACACATTCTAATTCTAAAGAACAACTCATTTTGGTAAAATAAAATCAGCTAGACTATCAACACAGATTGAAATATTTAATGATCTGACACCCAATTAGTCTAGAGGAGTGAAACTCTGCTCTGATAGTTTTACATCACAAGAACTCTGAATAAATTATATCTTAGGTGTTTTACTGATAGATCACATTGATTATCCTCCATCAGCTCTAGTGCTGAATGTGTTAGCTTGATTTGTGCATCATGAATTATAAGCAAAGGCACCTGATTGTTTGGCAGGGCTCTTGTGTTTATTGAAAGTCAGCACTCCATTTTCCCAGGCTCTGGAGAACTTGAGAGAAACACACCTAAATTGAAGAGTTAAGGAAGTAGGGGCAGCTGAAAACATTTATCCTACCATCATCATAACCATCCCGAGGAGAGTCTGCCTGAAGAATGGCAAACACATGTGTTGCACACCATCGTTCAAAGCTGATATTGCAACACCGTGCTTTCTCTGCTGACCTAGAAATAGCCTCCGAATCCTAAACACAATGCTTAGGGTAACCACAACTAATATATCAGAGTTGGTGTGCAATTTAGAAATTATTTGATATCTTTTAAAAAAATTACTTCCTATCATTGCTCTACCTCTAGTTTTTGAATTTCAGTCTGCCATGAATGCCATGAAATAGGCAGTGACTGAAGGGATCAATGATCATTCTGCATTTTAGAAAAATTACTAGTTGCCAACATTCAAATGTCAGGAAATCATACAAATACTTGGATTTCTGTCTTTTCTTTAAAAATCTGATTTGGCAACACTGGACTTTATTGTCACATGGCAACAACTGACTGGATCTTAGAACTGGCATTTTCCTGAAGTTATGTAAGCTCACAAATTTGCTGTGGATCCCGCTCATCCAATTTGGCTCATTTACATGCTAAATTTCGAATGTATACCTCCACCTTGTTCTACTGTGACTCTAAGTCCCCTGGCCCTTCATGCTGTTTGATCTCACAGAATTTGCCGGCTCAGAAGTAAGGAGGAAGGGTTTGTAGGCCCCTCTGTGGTGCTAAGGCAACTTCAGAGGTGAGGAAGGAGAGCAATAGAAACTCCTTTGGTTAGCTTCTTCCCCTGTGGTTCAGACTGTCAAAGTAGGGCACGCATTTCTCAGCCAGAACTGAAGAGTCCAGAAGGCCAAGATCCCCTCGGGGTGCTGAATGATTTCATTTTGGTGAGATTGGCATGGGGTCTGCAGCCTTGCAGCTGTCAATGAGATGTCACCTCTAAGCAATTAAGATCACAGCAGGGGGTAGGGAGAGGGGGCTAAGAAAACCCAAATAGATCCAAAAAGTGTTTTATTATGGACTACATATTTAGGAGAAGTAGACCTAAAACGGCTGCTTTTAGAATAACTGGCCTAAGCTGCAGGAAAAGTTAAAGCAAGGTTTTAAGGCCCTCTGTGTGCTAAGGAGTTCTTAAGACAGCTCAGTGATCTCACATACAATAAGGGTCAGGAAATCTTAAGAAAATGTGAATTATCTACTTTTGTCTTATGTCATGTTTTTTCTTGATTTGAGGAAAGTATTAGTCATGGGAGATTTAAGTGCTGTAGAGGCTGAGTTCTTATCTCTGGCCCCCTCACTTGGTCTCAAGGCTTGAGCTTGCTATTCCCTTTGCCTGCAACTCACTTTCTCCCTTTAAGGCTTGGAGTGATGTCTCAGAACCATCAACACCTCGCCTCCCCATCTCCCTTTCCTCCTTAATGTTTTCCCCTAGCGCTTTTAACTATCATATATTTAACTTAATAATCTTGTTTGGGGTAGGTTTCCTTCCATCGTTGGATGAAAGGAGAAGTTTTGTCTTGGTTGTTCATAGACGTATCCTAGACAGAGCCACATACAGAGAAATTACTCAACAGACATTTGTTGAGTGGGGATGAAAAGGATGTGGCTGCAGTGCATCTCAAGGACTTTGTATCAGGTTTCCCAGACCCCTTGAATTTTGAAAAAATCTAGGAGCAGGATGACAGAGTATAATGTCCCTAATCTCTCAAATTTCATTATTTAAAAACTCTAAGATTTTATTAAGTGGGAGATGGAAACTCCAGTACAGCTCCCACGCTGTTTATTATGGAGATTAACATTTTTAAATTATGCAAATATAAAGAAAACATCTTGTGAAATAGAGATGTCGGCCAAAGGAGCTTACATTGCTTTGGGAAGGAGCATGTGGAAGGGCACAGTGATCTGGAGCAGACTTGTCACTTTCTCTGCTTGTTGGAGAAAGAGGCAGGAGATCTTTTTATGAAAGACAAAATAAGCCATTTAAAAGCAAATCAAACCATGGGTGTCACCCTTTTTAACCTCTAGAACAGGGTCTATATTTTATAGTTACTCCAACTGTTCTCTATAGTTTGAATGAAGGGGAAACACAGTCAGTGAGAAAGGACACTTCAGCTTTCCTGCTTACATGGCCACATAGCTTGGGATTGAAGCTCCACCATCCGTAAGGTTAAAGGTTGAGCTCCAACTAGTTCAGGAATGTCCCTTAACATCAGCACTCCAACTGCCAGCATCAAGGCAAGGGATGGTAGCCGTACTGAGCTCTAGCTAAGAAAAGTTGCTAGGTTGAAAAAGATTGCCTCTAATTTACCTGGAAATTCTATGTGTAGAGATCTATGAACATGAATTATCTTATAGACCATTATCATTTAGTGTCCAAACGTTAAGCACCAGGCATATCCTGTTGAAAGACTAAAAAATACTTATAATATGATGTGTTCATCTATTTTAATACACTGTGCAATGATCATCATAAGAGGTTAACAAGAAAAAATCAAGCATGACTATAAAAAGAAATCACTGTACTTGGTGATACATGATGTTCCAGAAAGATGGTGCAGTGGAAGAAATAGCACCATAGCATCAGGAAAAAAAGAAGAAAGAAAGAAAGAAAGAAAGAAAGAAAGAAAGAAAGAAAGAAAGAAAGAAAGAAAGAAAGAAAGAAAGAAAGAAAGAAAAAGAAAGAAGTGCCAGCTAAAAAAGAAAATAGCAGAATTCAAGATTTTATCTTCCAAAAACAATGAGGCATGTTCAAAATTCCATGCTCTGTGAATAACTATTGCAGCATCAAAGGGGGAAAAAAGAGTCAACCTGGAGATGGAACCTGTGATGCCTGAAATAATTACTGAAGACTGACCTGTTCTTGTAAATGAGTTAATACTCACTATTCTTGAGAAATAATGAAAGAGAAAACAAGGATTGCAAAGAAGTAATTAGCTATGACAATGAAAGACAAGTTCTAAACCAGTTAATACTACAGATAAACTACACATATTTCTGGAGGCTGTGAAGAGCAGTATATAAAGCAACTAAAAAAAGCTGTCCAGAACAGTGTGTCCCACCATGGATACAATACGTAATTACAATGACACAGGAGAATATGACAGGCCTAGAAAACAGTTTAAGAAAATTTAGTCTACAGAGAAGCCTGAGTGGCTCGTTTTTGAGCGTCTGCCTTTGGCTCAGGTAGTGATCCTGGGGTCCTGGGATCGAGTCCCACATCTGGCTTCTCCCAGGGAACCTGTTTCTCCCTCTGCCTATGTCTCTGTCTCTCTCTGTGTCTCTCATGAATAAATAAAATCTTAAAAAAAAACTAGTAAAAAAATATTATAGGTGACCAATGAAAATTTAAAAATTCTGTGGTGTAGGAAGTCTCATTTGAGAAAAAATTGAAATTTTTCTTGAGCTGGAAGGAGTACCTGGACCACTTGAAAATATCATTGAAGATAATAATGATGTATTTGGATATATTACTGACATATAGCAAAATAACCATATAACTAATACAAACTTTTACTTAAAAATATTTTTAATATCACTATTTCTGTATGTGAGATTATGAATATTCAGAATCTATGTAAGAAATTGTCGAGAGGGGAAAGAGATTTTAGAATCTTAATTTCCTAAAGAGTGATGGCATGCTTCCTTTTTGTATGTGGAAAGACACAGAAATCCAAGGTAGGAAGAGAGGGAAAGTTTAGGGCAGAAGATTTTTCTTTTTTTAAAGATTTTATTTGTATATTTGAGAGAGAGGCGGGGAGAGAGAAAGAAAGAGCACAAGCAGGGGGAGCTGCAGGTGGAGAGAGAGGGAGACGCAGACTCCCTGCCACAGAGCAGAGAGCAGGATGCAGGGCTAGTTCGGAGGACCCTGGGATCATGACCTGAGCTGAAGGCAGTGGCTTCTAGGACTGAGCCACCCAGGATCTCCTAGGACAGAAGGTTTTTCAAAATATTCATGATGTGCAGTAAGTGGACACTGTAAAGGAAATGGGTTGTGTTTGTGAATGGTGTGAGCCAGAAAAAACTAAAATATACAGAATATCTGGTTTTCACTCAAGAAAAAATAGGCATTAAAAGAACACCCTTCGACAGTTTCAGAGGCAGACTGCTTTCTCGCTGTGATACTACAGGAAAGGAGGAAAAAAGAATAGGAATGCAGATATCACAGAACACTAAAATAACTCCAGGAATGTTTGGGCTATGGCTACACTGGCTGGATGTCAGAAAGTATTTCCTTGAGGCATGTGTCCCTGAAATGCTCCAGGAAGATGGCTTAAAATCATGCACTTAAAATTTAGCCTGATGGTGAATTTGATCTTTTCTAAGGCTTGTAAAGGGATTTTTTTTTTTTTAAACAGGTGGTAGGAAATGTAGAAATGTTTTTCTGGTGTTTTTTTTTTTTCTGGTGTTAAAAGAATAATCCATATTTTAGTTATAGTGAATTCTGAATTGTGACCAATTTGGAGAGCAGTGCATTGAAACAATAAAATTGACTCTAATAACTTCATATGTTACAGTCAATTTCATAGAAATAATCTAATGAATAGAAGAGATAAGAGCCATTCTGAGAAATTCCTACTCACTGCTCTGACTGTATTTGCTCAGTTTGCAGATTTGAGTTCATTTAAGACTTTGAATTTAATTCTTACAAAAGGTCTTCCATAGTTTTAGAGGTTGAGTGAGAAAATCAGTTACTTATTTTGATTAATTCTTCATCACAAAAAATATATATATTTATCATTCTTTAATTTATTTCTGTTATCTGTTATACAGGATGCAGCAAAAGTACCATTTTTAAAAAATAACGGAAAAGGAACCTGGGTAGTTCAGGCGATTAAACATCTGACTCTTAGTTTCAACTCAGGTCATGATCTCAAGGTCATGAGATGGAGCCTTGCACCAAGTTCTGTGCTCAGCATGGAGTCTGCTTGGGATTCTCTCTCACTTCTCCCTCTTTCCCTGCCACCTACTCACTTACAGAGAAAGCTGTGCTCTCTCTTTCTCTCTCTCAAATAAATAAATAAATCTTAAAAAAAAAGAAGGGGAAAAATAGGCCATATTACCATAGGAAAAATAGAAAATATGTTAATGATGATTTTTGCGTTACTAAAAAATAAAATAGTGCACAAAACTTCTAAGGAAAACAAGGATTCATAATGATCCTAAAAAATGTATCTTCTATAAGATACTTTAAGACATTTTTTATTCTGTTTTGTTTCTTTCCTTGAACTGAAGATGCTCTATAGGTAGAAAAGATACTTATGAGATGAAAATAAGGACAAATAAGACTTCTGTAAATATCCTGGGATGGAAGGAGGTGAAACAAAAAAGTAAGTTACTAAGGAACTACAAAGTATGATTATTTGTTGAGGAAAAGATTTATAGTTACAGGTTACATTTTTGAATTTAAAAGAGCAAACCAAACCTTAGTGAAAATAGAGATATACTGGTCCGAGGAGATTTAAAAGGAAATTTTGAGTCATAAAAGAGGAGATTCATAAAGAAAGGCATATAGTAACAAGTTATAAATGAGATTTGTCTATACAGTCAACATATATGCTCAGTAAAGTCACTTGGGAATTTTATGGAATATGCAAATTATATTGGAATTTGAAAGTTAAAAGAGTTAAAATGGGAATAACTTATATGAAAAAAGCAAATGTGAACTATTATTCTATAAGAGGAATAGTTGAGCTGTGAGTCTTGGCTTTTGCACCAGAAATAGCTTCAAATTTATTTGTAGAGCTTGCATTGGTAATGTTTTGGGCAGAATAGACTGATGTTCTTGTCACAGAACAGAGAACTTATGCTGGAATCCAAAGGCCTCAGCTCTTTGCCATTAGCTGAACTGTATAATTCTGGCCTTTGTGAATTTCAGTTTTAAACCAATAAACTGAGGGAGCAGGGCTAGATGGTTTCTAAGGCTCTTCTTGGGTGTGATTTTCTGTGTCTTTAGTTTATTTGATCAATAAATAAACATGGACTGACACAAACATTCTGAACTTTGTTCATGAAACCAATAAGAAGACCCTCAGAAAGAAGTCTCACTGTATTGCCTCCTGGAGTCAATAATGATTCAAGAATATTCTTTTTTATAAATCAAGGTCTAGGGTTGATCTTATAATCGCAGAAATAGATTATGAATACTCTGCATGGCACAATACTTCATAACTACCTAGATTGTTCAGTTTCAAACTTTTTCACCCCCAGCTGGTTAAACCTCTTTAAAACCTTAAGCACACTTAGTCTTTTCTGGTGGGACTCCAAGGTTCAATCACCTGGTATTTAAAAATCAAAACTGTACACTTCACAGCTACCTGATTATAAATGGAATTCTTTGCATAAATCCTAAAACCATAACACTATATTTGTTTTTATTGCTCAGATCTTTTAAGCTGGGTCAAATTCATAAGAAGTTTCTTTCATTTAGCCTTAACTCTTAAAGCTCCATCAAATTCCCCTATTCTTATTGGCCTACTGAAACTCCTAAATTTGTGTTGATTTACTTTTTTGCCTGTCTTAAGGCTACTCCCACTGATGTTCTCTCCCACACATGCATAAAGGAAGTCTGTTAACTTCTTTGTCTTCTCCCAACAACCTCAAAATTTTCCTAATCTGGTGGTATTCCTCTCTTTCCAATAGCCTGATTTGATCATCATGTAGGGATAAAGAAGGCAGTTCAAATGCAAATAGATAAAACATAGAAGTTAGGTCATTACAAAAGTTGGACTAGAAATTTGACTGATTTTAATGATAGCCCTAATTAAGTGCTTATCAGTGTATAGAAGGGAGAAATATATTAGATCTTTAGGGAAACAAATCTTTCTGGTATTAGATTCTGAGGAAAATTTCCAGAGTGTAACATCACACTGATAAAGTGTTCTGAAGTACAGTATACCTTTTAGTCTATTATTCCCTTGATGTAAATTAAGGACATCTAGCTCAAGTAGAACTCAGTGAAGGAATTTCTGGGGAGCAAGACAAATATCAGCTTATGAAATCTTCTGTGTTTTGATTTGGCCTAATCTACAGAAAAATAGAAAGTCTATTCTTTAGGGAGTTTTCTGTATCATTTCTCTCACATAGGGTTTTGATAGAAATCGGGAAGCAAACTGAGGTTGCTCAGGTCTATACTTGTGATCCACAACTATTATGAAGAGAATTCAACACTTCTTAAAATACCCCCCTCTATCACCCATTTGTCACACTTTCTTTCCTTTTGCAGGGGCTCTTAGACTTATCTTTTTAAAAATCTTCCTGAAACACTTGTTCCCCAGCCTTAATCTATGTACCTCTTCTCTTTCTGTCTTTTCTGATTCTGAACCATCAAATTCCAGATAATGAACTAGGCAAAGACTGAATCCTCCTTGAAAGATAAGGAAGAGAAAGAAGATGAGACAGGAAGACAAGATCCTCTTCAGCAAGTCTACTGGCAAAGAATAATCCTTTATTATTTTTATTCATTCATGTGTATATTATCTTTGTTAAGCTTCATAATAATCCAGTGTAATATTTATTGGTTTTTCTGCTTACAAAAAGGACTCTAAGGTTCAGAGGTTATGAGATTTTCTCAGTCTTATAACTAGCAAATGCTTCAGCTGGCATTGCCAACTCTGGTTTTTCAAGAGCTTGGAGGACAAGTTTTCTGTGTGACTGGTTAAGGACAGATCCACATACTGTAAAGATTGGATAAGCCAGGGAACCCTGGGTGGCGCAGCGGTTTAGCGCCTGCCTTTGGCCTAGGGTGCGATCCTGGAGACCCGGGATCGAATCCCACGTCAGGCTCCCGGCCTGCTTCTCCCTCTGCCTATGTCTCTGTCTCTCTCTCTCTCTCTCTCTCTCTCTCTCTGTGTGTGTGTGACTATCATAAATAAATAAATAATTAAAAAAAAAAAGATTGGATAAGCCAATGGTAGTGTTGATATCCTTTCATCAAAATGGGGGTCCTGGCTGAGTGAAGTAAGTCAGTCGGAGAAGGACAAACATTATATGTTCTCATTCATTTGGGGAATATAAATAATAGTGAAAGGGAATATAAGGGAAGGGAGAAGAAATGTGTGGGAAATATCAGAAAGGGAGACAGAACGTAAAGACTGCTAACTCTGGGAAACGAACTAGGGGTGGTAGAAGGGGAGGAGGGCGGGGGGTGGGAGTGAATGGGTGACGGGCACTGGGGGTTATTCTGTATGTTAGTAAATTGAACACCAATAAAAAATAAATAAATAAATAAATAAATAAATAAATGGGGGTCCTGGCTGAAGGTCTCAGCAGTTTCAACGACTTGCCCACTTACATGTGGGCTTGGGAACTTTTCACTTACATATTACACACAAACAAATGTAATATGTACAATGATCATGTGTGTACTCTGTGGAAAAGTTACTAATCACAGTCTTACATTTTCCCATGAGGTATATTTACAAAAAGAGTTATGTCTTCAGGGGTCCCCAAGATCACCTCATTTTCAATGATTTGTAAAAAAGCTCACAAAGCCTGGAAAAGCTGTATACTCACAGTTATGGTTTACTACAGCTAAAAGATACAGAAAAAGTGAGCAAAAGTAAGAGAAGAGGCTCATAGAGTAGAGTCAAGGAGAGAGCAACAGTAAACTTCCAGGCATCCTTTTCCAGTGGAATCATGTAAACAGTGCTTAATTCTCTTGGCTTCATTCAGTCTCCAGGACCTCCAGAGGTCACCCTGATTCAATATGGTTTCACCAGAAATCACACTATTAGCATCAATTATCTGGCAAGTTCCAAGGCTGTAGGTCTACAGACACTTTTGCTAGACAGGATATTTCAAGGCTTTAGACATTATCTCCCCAGAGCTGGTCAGAGGACAGTTGTTTCTTTGAAAGGTACAGTGTTTGAATATCCCAAGCCTGCTAAGTTAACTCTTCACTGCACAGTTAAGATAAATCTAACAGGTATACATAGAAACTAGATGAAATAAAATTAACAATATAATATAATGTGGCTTCTTAGAAAAAAATTAATGACTTATATAGTAACTGTTTTGAGGAACATGAAATTGATTTCCAATAGGAAAAGTTTATTTAACACAGTCATTAAGAGAAAAATATAATCTTTTAGGATATTTTATATTCTGAGAAAACTCTTTCAAAGCCAGAATTTACACAGACCAGTGACTTTAGTTTATTTTCTAAAAAATATTTTATTTATTTATTCATGAGAGACAGAGAGAGGCAGATATAGGCAGAGGGAGAAGCAGGAACCTGATGGGGGACTCGATCCTGGGCCCCGCGATCATGCCCTGAGCTGAAGGCAGACGCTCAACCGCTGAGCCACCCAGGCATCCCAGACCAGTGATTTTAAAGATGATGATTTAAGCTTTCTGAGGCATCACTAGAGATGTGAGTTTGGAAAGGGAAATTGGTGGGTGAATAGGCAGGTTTGGGGTCTGCCTACTGTTTCTCCAAAGAGAGCAGTTCTGTTCTAAACTATTTTCTGTTTGATACTTTTGGGTAAAAGGTCCGATGAGGTCATTCTGCAGAAGGCAGTATATAGTGGCTCCTTCATCCAATATGACTGGTATCCTTACAAGAAGGGGAGAGAGATCCACGGGGAGAAGGCAGCTCTGTGAAGGAAAATAGAGGCAGCACTTGAAGCAGCTGCAAGCCAACAAACACCAAGGAATGCTGGCAAACACCAGAGGCCAAAAGAGCCAAGGATAGATCCTCCTCTATGAGTTTCAGGAGAAGAATAGCCCTGCTGACACCCTGATTTTGCACTTGTAATCTTCTGGACTGTGAGACCATACATTTCTGTTGTCTTAAGCCACCTAATATTTGGTACCATGCTACACTAGAAAACTAATTATACCAATCAGTCTCATTTCATCCTGGTGGGCAAAAACTAAGACCTTTTTAGGTTAGGCAATATTCATTCATTCATTCATTCATTCATTCATTTCAGAGATAGAGAAAGAAAGAGCATGAGAAGGAGGAAGGCTGGTGGGGAGGGAGAAACAGACTCCCTGCTGAGTGGGGAGTCCTATGCAGGGCTTGATCCCAGGACCCTGGGATCATTACCTGAGCCAAAGGCAGACAGACGCTTGACTGACTGAGCTACCCAGGCACCCCAATAGGCAACTTCTTGAAGACTGAGAGTACTAAAGAGTTTAAGAATCTACTATATCTCTTTTCAAAGAATATTTTCTAATTCCATGTGTTTTAAATGAATTGTATTACTCAGTTAACAACAAAACACCTCTTTAGATATACATCTCTTAAGAAACAGTCTTTACTGGATCACCTGGGTCTGGCTCCCTGCTCAGTGGGGAGTCTGCTACTCCCTCTCCCTTTGCCCTCCCCTCGGTTGTGCCTCAAATTAATTAAATCTTTTTTTTTTTTTTTAAGAAACAGCCTTTATCAAATCAGCATGTTATATACCTTAAATATGTATAATTTTTATTTGTAAATTATACATCAATAAGATGGACGAAAAAAGAAAAAGAAACAACCTGGCTAATGAAGTTAGATGGCTGATAACAGTGCAAATATTGCAACTGCAATAAGGTGTGGAATTGCAGGGCAATTTTGCTCGCCTGCATTAAAGAAAGCAGGCAAGTAGATTCGTAATCCATTCGAGTGCTCATTCATTTCTATTTTCACTGGAGGGAAAAAGAAATGGGGGTGGAGGTGAACGTGAAGGTGGTGAGCAATGTTTTTAGTTATTGACTGAAATTTTCAGTGGAATAGGCAAAGCACATGCAGGAAAAGAAAATCATAGTCCTATACTGGATGTTAACAGCCCTATTTAGAGAATTTATCTAATGTTACATTTAATCTTTGAATCAATTAACTGTTACTCTGTGGCTTAACAAAAATAATGCATTGTTGCTTGTATCTGCAGGTCACTTGGTAGTTGGGCTTGGCTAGAGTGGCTCTGCTTCAAATGTCTCATGCTCCTTAGACCAGCAGGAGAGCTTCAGAGTATATTTTCCTCATACCAGTGGAAGAACTATAAGAGGGCTAGTGGAAAAGTGTGAAATGTTTTAAGGCTTGGGCTAGGGACTGGCACAAAATTACTTCCAGCTATGCACCACTGGGTAGAGCAAATAACATGGTATATTATTAGTTTGCTATGGCTGCTGTAACAGAGTACCGCAGACTAGGTAGTACATGGAAATTTATTGTCCTACAGTTCTGGAGGCTAGAAGTCCAAAATCAAGGTGTTAACTGGGTTGATTTTTTGAAGGCTGTGAAGGAAAGATGTGGTCCAGGCCTCTGTCCTTGGCTTGTAGATGGCCATCTTCATACTCTCCCTGTGTGCATGTCTGTCTTCAAATTTTCCCTGTCTATAAGGATGCCAACCATATTATATTAGGGCTTACCAGTCATTTTAACCTCGATTACCTCTGTAAAGACCCTAACTCCAAGTAAAGTCACATTCTAAGGTATTGGGGGTTAGGACTTCAATGTATACATTTTGAGAGGAGGAGCAGACCACAGTTTAAGCCATAATATATATTCAAACCCAAAGTAAAGGGATTATACATCCTCCCACAAATGAAGACATGACAAGGGTATGAATGCAGAAAGGGGTTAATAATGGGGGTCTTACTAGTCTAAAATTTAAATCAGGCACAAGGGTTGACAAACTATGACCCATTGACCAGTTTTTTATAAAGTTTTATTGGCATACAGGCATATTCATTTTTTTAAGATTTTATTTATTCATTATGAAAGACACAGAGAGGCAGAGACATAGGCAGAGGGAGAAGCAGGCTCCATGCAGGGAGCCTGATGTGGGACTCGATCCCGACACTCCAGGATCATGCCCTGGGCTGAAGGCAGACGCTCAACCGCTAAGCCACACAGGTGTCCCAGCATATTCATTTTTTAATATATTAATTGTATTTTCTTCTGTGAAATAACAACAGAGTTGAGTGACAGGAACGTCTGCCACTTTCAGGCTTTATGGCCTGAAAAGCCTAAAATGATTATTATCTGGCCCTTATAAAAAAAAAAAAATGTGCTGATCTCTGATCTTGCCAGAGCCTCAAGGCCTATGGATAAAAAACGAATACACTTTCTTGAATCCAAGTAACTGTGACAATGGAGCAATGGGAAAAACACTGTTTTGGAAGTGGAAATATTGTCTTATGGCATCAATTCTACCATTAGTTGGGTTTTGTGACTTGAGCTTTAGACGTCCCTGTTTCTATTTCTCATATAGGAAATCAGGGAATTGGTCATGGTGCCTCCCTAACTTTGCTTCTTAATTATAACCAGATAGTAACCTTTAGTTACCACCTCCAAATACTGCACTGTACTGTTAACCCACCGCCCGCCCCCAAACCAAAAATCAAACATGGTGTAGTTGTAGAAAACATGGGCCTTAATCTCTTATTTTAATGAAATAAACGTTATATAGTTTTTCTGAATTGAAATCCTGCTTACCCTGGAATTAAATGAGATCTAAATCTTTTCTTCTTTTAATATTAGGGCTGTACAAAATCAAATATGAAAGGAGGGTCAATGTGTGAGATATACTCAGACAGAAATGAGCTTCATTGTGACAGAATTTTATTAAACCAACTTCTTATCCATTGAAGCTACTGTGGGCAACAGAATCTTTAGATGTGTCAGAGAGGCCATCTGGTCCTGCTATCCATAATAATTGAAAGACTTAATTTAGGATTTTATGAAGGAACAGAAGAGTGTATTAAATAAAGCTACAGCTTCAACCAGGAGCGTCAGATTGAAAAGATGTCTCCAATATCTTGTAGAGCTACCCATCAAAAGCTACCCATCTTGTAGAGTCTTCTTTCCCACCCCCTTGAATCTTACTTTGATTAGAGGAATGTGGGTAAAGTGGTGAGCAATTCTGAATCTTAGGCCTCAAAGGGGCGTGCAAGCTTTCGGTTTTTGCATTCTTAGAATATCTCCAAGACCGCCATGTAAGGAAACCGGTCTAATGTACTGGAGATGAGAAGCCACATGGAGGAGAATCAAGGTTGCAGGTGATAATGCCAACTACCAGTTACGAGCGTGTGGCTAAGAAAAAGTTGCAGTCCATCTGAGTCACTTTTTGTGTGCCCCACATTTCTCTAGTTTCATACCAGCTGCCCCAAAGATTTCTGCTTCGGGCTTTGTTTTATATAAATGGTAGAAAGGTTTTTGCTATTTCCTTTCACATGAGCTCAAATTATAGTCTTTAATTCCAGAATTTGTACCAATATTTCTATGGGATTCTTTGCTCTTCTCCCAATACTCTGTAAATGCCGACTACATGCTTTGGATAAGATGCAGCTTGCTGCAGTTCTCTGCATCTCTAACATGCACATGCAGCTCTATGTTCCCTCTGTGAGATCAGCACACTTTTCCTGTGGTGATGGGAAGGGCGTATATACCCTTGGAGAGAGAATAATTTCCTGCTTGTTGTCTGAGCTGGAAAAAACATCTCCTACTAGGCTGAGAACGTCACAGAGATTTCATCCTGTCTGCTAACTGATTTGTGATGACTGCCTAGAGCAATATCAGGAAATATTGTGAGGCCACATCTAGGCTTAGCTATAACTGATTGGCAGTGTTTTTCCTGGAAAGGGAAAGGGCCTCATGAATACTGAGTATTTCCTCCTATGACCATGGTACTTTCTACAAAAACAAATAGTTCATTTCCTCTAGTATGTAGCACTAGGTAATTTCTATTTAATCACTTTATACCAAGAGGCATACTTTATAAAGTTATATTAGCCAGGATAGTAATGAAATTTACTAAATGTAATGAAATTCACTAATAACTGACATCATTAAAGATGGTAATCTTATCAAAAGTTTGGAGGTTATTATTTTGGTCTTCTCAATTATGCAATTTCTTTAATAATCATGTATAATAGTTACTTATTGTCCATGGCAATATTTTTGCAAGAAATAATCTTTCAAAACTATAAAATAAAGGCACAACAATAAAATTGCACAAGGCTGAGAGAGTTGAATTGCAAGGTGATATACTGCAGGGTTTAGCAAACTATGGCCAGTGGCCAGCAAGCCAAATCCATCCTGCCACCTGTTTCTGTAAATAAATTTTTAGTGGAACACAACTAGGCCCATATGTTTCATCTGGTCGATGGCTGGTTATGCAGTACGATGACAGGATCCAGTAGTTGTGATGGAGACCAACAGAGTTTCTACAGGATCCAGTAGTTGTGGCAGAGACCTTATGACCTGCAAAAGCTGAGATATTTATTATCTGACCTATTATAGGAAAAGTTTGCCAACCCCTAGTGGGTTAAAACAGTTGAGATCTAAGTTATTGACCACTCTTCATATTCAGGGAAAAGTGGTGGACAAAGCCCTTTGAAGGCTCTTTTCTATTGAAAAAGAAAGATTGTGGCAGAGCAGTGGTTTTTAATTCTGTTTGCATGTTAAAATCAGCTGGGTAGAGTCGTCAAAATTACTAACACTAGGACATGACTTGTGTGGACATGGGTATTGCATGTTTTTGAAAGCTACTCAGCTGAGTCTCTTGTGCAGCAAGGTTATAAAGCATTGATCAAGTTCTTATTTTATACTTCAGCTATTGTTCTTCTAGAGGTTAGGTGGTATAACTATCCAGTTTGACCTACAGTGACTCAAATGTGATAGAAAGTAAATCTGAAATAGCTTAACAAAATGAAAAATCAAAATTTCAAGAACATTGGGTGTTCATTCAAATTGGGTGAACCTCTCAAAGTCCTAAGCTAAAGGAATTCTTGCTGGCCTAACATCCTTGTAAAGTATCGTCATTCCCTCCACAAATATCCAGATTTCAAATGCATTTCAGGTGTCAGGTTAACAAAAAAAGTCCGTTTTTGATAGTCTGTTTGTGATAAGTCTGTTTTTGATAGTGGTCAGGAGGCTTACTTTCTTACCATCTCAAACCATCTACTTCAGAAAATAAAACTTACCTAGCTATATTCTGTCCTGCTGTCAGAATTTTTTCACATTGCAATACTCAGAAAGTACTTGAGAAATTGGGTAAAATACAAGAGATTAATTTTGGTTAGCTAAGATGACTTTTTCTAGTTTAACATTATCTAGTTAACATTATCTAGTTTAACATTTTTTCTAGTTTAACACCGTCCCCAGAAACAGTGGACCAGGAAGCTCTCTGGGTTTAAGTATTACAAGGGTGTATAATCTCATTGTCCTGTCTAGTGGACCACTGATTTTTTATGGTTTAAATAATAATAATTGAATAAGTCATAAACCAAAATTTTCCATAGCTATCTGAAAATAAGGCTTGTGTGAATTATTGGAATTACACATTAGGGAGAAGTTATTTATGGGTGGAGAAAGTCACACTTTAGGATGCTTATTCCTAAAATAGATGTTGAGAATTTCCTAGGCAGGTTATTGCACCAATACAAAATTACACGTTTATAATTTAATATTTTACCAATCCAACAGCTAGTTCAAGCATATGCAAAGATGAAATTTCCCCCATTTTGCCAAAATCACACTTTCATCATTTGCAAAATCTATCTTGGCTCCACTCACCCTTTTTGGTGCCAATTCTTCTCTGTTACTATCTTCTCGAAGCCTGAAATGTCCTCTCCCAGAAAACTAGGACAACGGATATCTCTCCAGGAGAGAGACTCTTACAGATCCTTAAAAAATTGCAATTCAGACAGAGAATATAAGGATGAGAAGTTCATCATATTTTCAAAGATTATTCTTTATTCTCTCTTTACACTCTCCTGTTCTTATTTTCTATAGAATTGGCAGTGCCACCACCGTTAAAGCCATTCTGACCTTTGTGGCCCATAGATTTCTGTTTTCTACTGAGACTAGTTTTTCTTTAAATGACACATAATACTTTTCCTTTGCAGAATCTTCAAAGTCCTGGGTCTGCTTCCCTGAATTGTCCCTATCTTGGAGCAGGACCCCAGATCATACCAGAAGCAATATTCTCCACAGTGAGATAGATACATATTTTCCTGCATTACTCTTACTCTCATTTTAAGAGAAAGTACTAAGAAGCACAATGCAAATATGTACTGTGATATCAGGAAAGAAACAAATATTTATTTAGTATCTAATATACACAAAAACACTGATAAGCACCCACATAATGTTATTTAATCATCATAGGAAACCATTATGTAGGTATTTTTCCCTTTTTCTGATGAGTAGATAAATTTCTAAAGGTCACACAGCTAGTAAACAATGCTTTATATAGTCTTGTATGGCTAACAAGTGATCAATTAACATTATGTATGAATCACTGGATTCTTAATTAATGAGCTTTTGCTCATTAAATTTGAAATCACTTTTAATTTTCACATATATGTCTCAGAATGTATCACTGGCTTTAACTGATGGGCAATTTCCACTTCCATGTGAGGAATGTAGGTGACTTTCAAAAATATCTAGAAGAGCTTCCCACTACTTCCTAAAAGTGAGTTAGGTCTCTTTACAATGTCAATCCTCTGAAGCTCAGCCCTTTTCTTTAGTGGAAGGTGCAACTTTGAAAATTAGTGCAGTTTGATGTCTTACCACTTACTGCAGTTCTCTGCAAGTTCAGACATTTCTGAGGTGAACAGAGAGTACAAATGTAGCTAAGTGTTAATTAAAAGAACATCTTGAGTGTAAACATTAAAAATTGATCACCTTCTGTGAGCAATTTAATTTATGAGCATTAACATATTCTAAGCTGATGTCTTGAATTTTACTAGAACATATCTTGGTGCATAATGAAGGAGAAGAAGGAGAAACCTTAACATTTAAATGTCTCTTTTCTCAGTCACCGGGGTGTGTGCCAATTCTAAGGCCAAGAAGCAGCTCCTCCAGTGTGGCTCCAGCAGCAGCAGCAGCTGCACGGGCAGCCGCAGCCCTCAGCAGCACCCCTGCAGCCGGGCCTCCGCGAGATGGGTTCCTGCTGGCAGTTCTACCTACCCCACTGTAGTTGGTCCGGGCCAAGTGGGAGACTGGTGGAGTGGCTCCGGCTGCTTCCCTCTCCTTTTGGGTTACACTAAATCATTAATGAATGTATTTATTTATTGCATTTTCAGCTTGTTCAGTAAGGTGCAGCAGAGTGTGCATGGGAGAGAACATAGAAAAGAATAAATTACATTTCATTGCACAAGTTAGCCAGCTATCTACATGAGCTTAAGGAATAACCCACCTCCCCCTTCCTTAGTTCGGGGTCTGTCCTCTTGATCCTGATAGAATTTTGAAAATGTCACTAAATAGGATGAATACTGTCATTTTGAAAATGTCACTAAATAGGATGAATACTGTCTGAAATGTGAAGACAGCTGAAATTCCTTGTGGGTTTCTCTCTAGGTCCTTCTACGCTCCCCTTGTAGCCTCTTCCTCTCTGAGTCTGAGGCCCAGGGCTTTCCTGATGCTCCCTGGCTGCTCAAAGTTCTAGGGGATCATTCTGAACTTTCCCTTCCTGTCTCTCCAATTTTCTACCAAAATGCCTCAATGCACTGTTCCATTCCTTTAGTATTTCACGCTAAAATCTGGTTTGTTAATCCATGACCAAGTTTAGCAATTGACAATGATCATGCAAGGAGCTACAAAGTGCCCACTCTCAACAGTATAGGTGCTTTCAATTTTGAAGATAGGGAATCTTCAAAATCATATTGTATTGACAATACTTTGCACAGATAATTGAGTCTACAGTCTCTGTATATTATCTCATGATTAATCTTTGTGTGAGATGGAAATAAGTTCAGAACAATTCTTAGATTGAGCTTATAATAACCAAAAAGCTTTCAGAATGGGCTTGGAAAAAATTTCTAGATTTGTTTCTTTTGTTCATACTAGCTGATCTACTTAATGAGATTGCTGTTCATGCGGCCCTGGCCTGCCTGGGTTGATAGAGTCCACTGTGGCAGGAGTGGGCTCTCCGGAGAGCTCAAGCCCTCAGTCCAGCAGAGCCCACTTCCCGTCATACCCTCTCAACGTCGTGTCCTGACCTTCAGCCCTGCTGCCTGGAAGCCACCTTGGCTCCATCCCGCCCGACTGCTGGGCACAACAGTAGCTTCTTTAGGAGCTCCAGGTCAGGAGTCTTTTTAAAACACCAAGGCACCTAAGGTCAGGTCTGCCCGAGCCCTCAGCCTTGGGCGAGAGGTGTTCTGATCCTACCTTTCATTCTACAGAGGAGGAAACCAAGGCTCAGGGAGGGGACTTGCCCAGGTTTATACCATGGCAGGCACTGTATTTGGCAGGATGGGAGTGCAGCACATGCTCTGAATCAGAGGAAGCAAGGCTTACTTACATCCTCTCCTGTGCAATCTCTTGGACATGTTGCATTCCTTCTGCAGGCCTCCAGAGGACAATGGGACAGTGACAGAGCCACCTCAGGGGTTATTAAATGGGCTCTCACGTCATCCTCAGTAGGGTCACATGGGTCCCTCCTGCCCAGCACATCTGAAAGGAGATGGTTCTAGCTGGCCGTTCAGTAGAATCATGTTTCTAGCTGACTCCTCACAGAGGGCAGGAAAGAAGGTGGCATTCATGGAGCTTTCCTGTGTGCCAGAGGACACAGCAGGTCCCCACTGGGACCCACTGTTTGCTCACTTGCTCCACTGACGAGAACTTCCACTTGTCTTAGAGGGCAGTTTAGGTACCCATCATTTCATCTCATCCGGATGGTTCCTTGTGACCAATTTGCTCTAGTTTCAAGGAGATCATGTTTTCCTATATCCTTTTTTTTTTTTTCATGGTTTCCTATATCCTGATAAGAAACCAAAGTAGAAATTTTAAAGTTTCTTTTAATTTCAAAGTTATGCTTTTAATCTGAATCTTTCGAATATTAGTCCCATCTCTAAATATTTTTATAGCCTTCATCTTAATCTTGTCTGTTACTGGGCTTCAGAGAGCTTTCCATACCCTGTGAAGATGCAAAGTGATCAGCCACTAACTCTTTTTACTCTCCTGTTGACTCTATTCTCACTGTTTTGGAATTAGGACAATTTTGTCAAAATCTAAAAGGAAGCCTTAAGCAGACCTAACTGACCTGTATTTCAGACTATTTGATTAATCTGAATTCATAGGAAAGATGAGTGAGTGTTCTCTAGAAGTCTACATGTACCACACTGAACTCTTTTCCACCAATTCACCATTCTTAGGGGAAAAATAATTGTAACTGAGCAGAACTGAGCAGCATTTTTACTTTCTTTAAAGAATAATTTTGAGTATGTTATCAAACAATGGAATGTCAAAGGTTTATTCATTTATTTTAGGGATGGCATCAATAAGCAGCTGAAACAGGAATTCATAATGGATGGCCCAGCTTAACCCTAATATTTCACTGCACCCACATTGTCATGACACAGCTGTACAGAACAGTGTGAAATCATCAGAACTAATGAGTTGTCTGTGAAAATGTTGCAGGCTAAAATCCTAATGAACTATTTAAGCTGAAAAACTTAAATATTTTCATTCCTATAGTGAGAGCTTATACAAATGAATTTATGGATATAAATATAATGAAAAAACTGGAAAATGGTAAGGAATCTTTTTTAAAGCTTCCTCTTTCATGTTAGCTTTTGTATTTGAGTTCTTTCCAGTTTTTGAATGGATGCTTGTATTGCGATGTATTTCCCCCTTAGGACTGCTTTTGCTGCATCCCAAAGATTTTGAACGGTTGTATCTTCATTCTCATTAGTTTCCATGAATCTTTTTAATTCTTCCTTAATTTCCTGGTTGACCCTTTCATCTTTTAGCAGGATGGTCCTTAACCTCCACGTGTTTGAGGTCCTTCCAAACTTCTTGTTGTGATTTAGTTCTAATTTCAAGGCATTATGGTCTGAGAATATGCAGGGGACGATCCCAATCTTTTGGTATCGGTTCAGACCCGATTTGTGACCCAGTATGTGGTCTATTCTGGAGAAAGTTCCATGTGCACTTGAGAAGAATGTGTATTCAGTTGAGTTTGGATGTAAAGTTCTGTAGATATCTGTGAAATCCATCTGGTCCAGTGTATCATTTAAAGCTCTCGTTTCTTTGGAGATGTTGTGCTTAGAAGACCTATCGAGGGTAGAAAGAGCTAGATTGAAGTCACCAAGTATAAGTGTATTATTATCTAAGTATTTCTTCACTTTGGTTATTAATTGATTTATATATTTGGCAGCTCCCACATTCGGGGCATATATATTGAGGATTGTTAAGTCCTCTTGTTGAATAGATCCTTTAAGTATGATATAGTGTCCCTCTTCATCTCTCACTACAGTCTTTGGGGTAAATTTTAGTTTATCTGATATAAGGATGGCTACCCCTGCTTTCTTTTGAGGACCATTCGAATGGTAAATGGTTCTCCAACCTTTTATTTTCAGGCTGTAGGTGTCCTTCTGTCTAAAATGAGTCTCTTGTAGACAGCAAATAGATGGGTCCTGCTTTTTTATCCAGTCTGAAACCCTGCGCCTTTTGATGGGGTCATTAAGCCCGTTCACATTCAGAGTTACTATTGAGAGATATGAGTTTAGTGTCATCATGATATCTATTCAGTCCTTGTTTTTGTGGATGTTCCACTGAACTTCTTCTTAAAGGGGAATTTTAAGAGTCCCCTTAAAATTTCTTGCAGAGCTGGTTTGGAGGTCACATATTCTTTCAGTTCCTGCCTGTCTTGGAAGCTCTTTATCTCTCCTTCCATTTTGAATGAGAGCCTTGCTGGATAAAGTATTCTTGGTTGCATGTTCTTCTCATTTAGGACCCTGAATATATCCTGCCAGCCCTTTCTGGCCTGCCAGGTCTCTGTGGAGAGGTCTGCTGTTACCCTAATACTCCTCCCCATAAAAGTCAGGGATTTCTTGTCTCTTGCTGCTTTAAGGATCTTCTCTTTATCTTTGGAATTTGCAAGCTTCACTATTAAATGTCGAGGTGTTGAACGGTTTTTATTGATTTTAGGGGGGATCTCTCTATTTCCTGGATCTGAATGCCTGTTTCCCTTCCCAGATTAGGAAAGTTTTCAGCTAGAATTTGTTCAAATACATATTCTGGCCCTCTGTCCTTTCGGCCCTCGGGAACCCCAATTAAACGTAGGTTTTCTTCCTCAGGCTGTCGTTTATTTCCCTTAATCTATCTTCATGGTCTTTTAATTGTTTGTCTCTTTTTCCTCAGTTTCCCTCTTTGCCATCAACTTGTCTTCTATGTCACTCACTCGTTCTTCCACCTTATTAACTCGTTTAGGACTTCTAGTTTGGATTGCATCTCATTCAATTGATTTTTAATTTCTGCCTGATTAGCTCTAAATTCTGCAGTCATGAAGTCTCTTGAGTCCTTTATGCTTTTTTCTAGAGCCACCAGTAGCTGTATAATAGTGCTTCTGAATTGGCTTTCTGACATTGAATTGTAATCCAGATTTTGTAACTCTGTGGGAGAGAGGACTGTTTCTGATTCTTTCTTTTGAGGTGAGGTTTTCCTTCTAGTCATTTTGCTCAGTGCAGAGTGGCCAAAAGCAAGTTGTATTGGGAAAAGGAGAAAAAGAGAGGAGAGAAAGAAGGAAAGAAAAGAAAGAGAAAAAAAAGTTAGAAAAAAGAAAAAGAGAAAGAAGAAAAGAACGGGGAAAAAAGGGGTGGGGAAGCAAACAAATCGAAAAGCAAAACAAAACAAAACAAAACAAAAAAACAAAAAACCCACGGGGAGTATCTTCTGATTCTGTGTACTTTAAGTCCCTTGGCTTCTCCTGGAACTTGTCCGTCTAGCTGGTCTTCTGGGGGAGGGGCCTGTTGTGCTGATTTTCAGGTGTGAGCACTTGGGGGAGCTGCTGTGCCCCTGCCTGGTGCAGGGCTCAGTGGGGGTTGTTTACCCCGTGAGGCCCAGGAGGAACAGCCCCAGTGGCGGGGCCAGCTCTGCAGCCCTGGAGTCAGCCGCAGTAGCTCCAGAGCTCTCCGTCTGCAGGGCCTGGAGGCTCCGGGCGGGGCCGCTGATCTGCTCAGCTCGGGGCAGGAGCGTCCTCGCTGTCCTGGGCCCTCCCGGCCTCTGCCTGTCCCGGGAGGCCGGATCCTGGGCTGTGTCCCGGCGCCCTGTGCTCGGGGCCTGCGCTGGTGGATTCGCGCTCCCGCCCCGCAGCCCCCTCCGCGGAGCCGCCCCCGAGCCCCGAGCCGCTCCGGGTCCCGCCGTGCGCGCTGCAGCCCTTAGGGAGCTCGGCGCACTCTCGGGGCGCAGGTGTCTGTTAGTGTCCCGGGAGCCCGGGGCATCCCCGCCCTCCTGGGTCCTGCTCCACCTCCCGCGAGCCCCTTTCCGCCCGGGAAGGTCGGTGCAGCTCCTGCTCCTCCGGGACGGGGCTCTCCTGTCCTGGGGACACTCGCCCGGCCTCAGCCCGGCTCCTCCTGGGCCCCTCCCCCTTGGAGGCCTTTGTTTCTTTATTTCTTTCCCCGTCTTCCTACCTGATAGAAGCGCGAACTCTTCTCACTGTAGCATTCCAGGTGTTCTCTCTTTAATTCTCAGGCCGAATTCATAGATTTTCAGGATAATTTGAAGGTTTTCTAAGTAATTTGGTGGAGACAGGTGATTTGGGGACCCTCCTCTTCCGCCATCTGCCCCTCCTCCTCCTCTTTCATGTATAGGCTGATTTGAGCTGTTATGCCTAAACTCAAACCTGTCTGATATCCCTCAACAAAGAAATAACTTAAGCCCATTGCCAAGAGCATTTGCTTCTACTAATTTCATATCCATGATAAATGATCTCTAGGTTGAAAATATTCTAGAACACAGAACATATTTTCATTTAGGATGAATCTGGGCTTGTAAGAGAGAAATAGAGCGAAAAAAACTTCTCTTTGTATTGAGCTGTTGCACTTTGAGTCTGTTTTTCCGTTAGCCTACCCTACCTAACATGGGATGATAATAGTATAGGTTGGGACAGAAAGGCATGGGATGGTAAGCTGGATGAGGTGCGGCAGCCTAGGCAACGCTTCTGCCATTGAATGCTGTCTCCTGTTCCTCCTGGAAGTTTCATACTTCATTCCCTCCCAGCTCCAGCCAAGCTTGGGAATCAAATTGGAAAGGCCAAAGGAGCAACAAGTTACTCTAGCTCTGGGTGACCTACCAGAAGGTTTGGATACTAAAACCATTTGGTGACCCTTTCCAAATGTTTGACTCTAGCCAAATAATAACCTGAATTAGTTTGGATCAAATTGGTATTTCCAGCACCTTAAATGTATCATAAAAGTCAGCATTTTCATAACTCATCTACTTACCTATGGAGTTTCTAGGGACTCCTGTAGCAACAGCTACCAGGTTGCTTAGAGAGGGATATGTAAATAAAGGGGCTTCACCAGAGGCTTCCAGTGTTACCTGTGCAACAAGCACTTGTTTATAAGAAAATGTTTTTCTTCCTTGCTGGTGACTGTAGAAAGAACATATGTGGGACACTTGAGTGTGGTGACAAACACCTATGGTACAGATGAGGATATTTGTATCCTAAATGCATCCTAAATACAACCCAGAGTTAGAAAGGGGAAGGCAAAAGAAATGGACACGATCTAAAGATTTTAGATACGTACTGTATGTCATATAGAGCACTAAAACTATAATGGTAAATCAAGATCATTAAGCACACTTAACATTATCATAAACTATTTAGGAATCATGACCTGAAAACAACACTCTAATCAGCCTTTTCAAAAGCTTTTAAGTGCATCTATTAAATCATGTCAGAGTTCAGATTTTCTGGTATAGCATAATAGTCTCTTAAATTACTGTCTGAGGGCAGCCTGGGTGGCTCAGTGGTTTAGCACTGCCTTCAGCCCAGAGCATGATCCTGGAGACCCAGGATCGAGTCCCATGTCAGGCTCCCTGTATGGAGCCTGCTTCTCTCCCTCTGCCTGTGTCTCTGTGCCTCTCTCTCTCTTTCATGAATAAATAATCTTTTAAAAAATAAAATAAATAAATTACAGTCTGAGACACCTTGGGAGATAATTAGAGAATTTAGTAATATTAAGTTTTTGCAAATCTTTGGGATTCTCAAATGTCATAATGAGTACAGAAGTGTAGACAATGTTTTCCTTTTTTCTAAGTTAAGAACATAAAGATGGATGCTTACTTAACCATAAACAGAAATGTCAGTCAAAATTTAATACCAACTTCCTAGGCTCATCAGATTATGCCTACAAAGGCTAGAGAGGATCAGAGATCTAAATCTAAGAACTAAGACTATAAAACTCTTTGGAAAGAAAATAGAAGAAGGCTTCATGACATTAGATTTGGTAATAATCTCTTCTACATGACACCAAAAGCACAGGCAACAAAAGAAAAATAAACTGGACTATCTCAAAATTTAAAATGGAGACTATCAACGAGTGAAAAGACAACACACAGAATGGGAGAAATGTTTTCAAGTCATACATCTAATAAAGGGTTAATATCCAGACTATATAAAGAACACTTACAACTCAACAACAACAACAACAACAAAAACAGACAAATTAAATGGACAAAGGGCTTGAATAGATATTTCTCCAAAGATATACAAATGGCAAAATATCACGAAAAGAAGCTCAACATCATTAATCATTAAAGAAATGTGTATCAAAACCACAATGAGATACCCCCTTTCATCTTCTAGGATGGTTATTATTAAAACAAAAACAAAAACCAGAAAATAAGCATTGGTAAGGATATAGAGAAATCAGAATCTTTGTGCTCATCTGGTGGAGTATAAAATGGCACAGCTTCAATGGGAGACATGATGCAATTCCTCAAGAAGTTAAAAATAGAATTACTATGATTCAGTAATTTCACTTCTGAGCATATACCCCAAGGAACTGAAAGCAGGGACTCAAACAGATATTTGTATACCAGTGTTCTTAGTAGTATTATTCACAATAGCCAAAAGGTGGACCAACCCAAGTGTCTGCCCATCAGTGAATGAATGGATGAAGAAAATGTGGAATACAGATACAGTGGAAGATTATTAAGCCATAAAAAGGAAGAAAATTCTGAGACATGCTACCAAATGGATGAATCTTTGGTAAGGGCATTATGCTAAATAAAAGAAGCCAGTCACAAGAAGACAAATACTCTGTGATTCCACTCATTTGAGTTTCCTAGAGCAATCAGAATCAGAGACAGAACATAGAATAGTGATTGCTGCAGGCGAAGGGGAAAGGGAAATGTGAGATTAATAAGTTTAATGGGTATCAAGTTTCAGTTTTGGAAGATGAAAAAAGTTCTTGAGATGGATGGTGGCAAGGGTCGTACAACATTGAGAGTGTACCTAACACCACTGAACTATATGGCTAAGAATGGTGAAAGTAGTAAATTGTATGTTATATATATTTTATCAAAATTCAATGAATAAAAACAAATTTTTAAAAAGGATAATGGCACATATTGTGAATCATTTAAAAAGCACATTAGCCTTAGTTACATAATAATTTAGGATTAAGGGCTTCAAGAATCTGAATTATTCAGAAAATCTGTATGTACAGAACTTTAGTCCTTTGGGAGATGAATAATCTGCTAGGAAAGTTTTTATTTCCATTAAGAAAGAATGGTTAAGAAAGTTGGTGGTAGTGATATTTTGGAGTATTTTACTCAGGTTCAAACCCTTTAACTGTCTTCCTTTTCCATAATGGTCCCTCCTCTGTCTTGCAATACTACTACCCTCCACCATGTGTACCACATATACCATGGGTCTACACTCTTTCTACAGCTAGCTGAGACAACTACAGGCATCGGACCCAAGTTAGGTCAGTGAAAGGCCTTTGCCAATGGATTTGGAATTAGGAGACAAAGACAGAGAGGATGTGATAGGCATCCTCTATAAAGGCCCTCTGCGTTCCCTGTATACTAGAATTTATGCCCTCTTTTCTTGAGTGTGGACTAAACCTAGTATCTCACTTCTACCAAATATAATAGGAAAAAGTGATGGAATGTCACCTCTGAAGTTAGGTTATAAAAAGACAGCAACTACTATCTTTGCTCTCCTCTTCTCGCTCCTTCTGATAGAAACCAGCTGACATACTGTGAGTCACTCTAAGGCAAGGCCCGTGTTGCAAGGAATTATAAGAAGTCAATAGCCAGTGTGGCCAACAATCTCTAAGGAACTGAATTTAGGAGCAAATCTCCTTCAGTGCAACCTTTCCATAAGGACTGCTGCCCTAATCAACATTTCAATTGCAGCCTTGTGTGGGATTTTGAGGAGAAGGCACTCAGCTGAGCCACACCTTGTTTCCTCCCCCACAAAAACTATAGGATAATAAATGCAATAAATAAATAAATGAAGTAAGCAAGGTAATAAAAGTCACTAACTTTAAGGTAATTGGTTATACAGCAATAGATAACTGAGATAGAGGAACAGATGTCATCACTTTTGGGGAAGCAAAAATTAAAACATATAAACATGGCAGTTGAGAATGGCCACATTATGCCATGTAAATAAAGGAGCAGAAAAATAGGTTTTAAGAGAAAGACAACGATTAGGGATAGACATGAAGAGAAGCAGAGATCAGAATCTGAATGAGACCATGTGTAGGTTCCCAGTGGCCTGCCAGTTGCCCCATTCCTTCTGAGGTGTGGCTGCATGCTTGTCTTTCTTTCTGTTCTGTGAGGTCTCTGGTTATGTATAATAAGTTGCCCATATCTATTTTCTGTGGGCTGATTTTTATAAGTTGCAATCAGAATCCTAAAATCCTAGGATGTATCAAATTGTACAGTTGTATAGGATGTAGCAAGTCTCACACAAGACTGACTTTTTTTAAAGATCTTCAAGTACCTGACAATGAGTTTGGCTGTTTAAGGAGGCTCTTGGCCTGAGAGGCACCTGGATATTCTAAGCCACTTGACTTTGGGTCAGAAGAAATTGAGTCAACTTCAAGAGTAACTAGCTCTCAACCTACTGCTCTAATCAATGACCAACCATGGCAACATTTATGGTATTAGGTGGTTTGGATAATATTTGTGCAGAATTTAGAGATCCCAGCTGAAAGCTGTTTGAAATAGACAATGTTGCTGTTGATACAGAACAAATTGTTGCCCTTTCTTGCAAAGAACACAGTGATATTTTTGGAGCTCTCTTATTATGTTACATGATGCAAATACATATCCAGAGGAGGCATATTTTAATTCTTAGTAACAGAGTAACTACATAAAATGTACTATCCTTTTCTCCTAATCCAGTTAAATCTTTTTGTTTTCTGTTTTAAAGTCACGTCACTGTCTAATCACTATCCTAACAAAATTCAAAGCAGTTTATGTATTACAAACTTGACAATAAAATAGAGACTTAAAAGCAATAAACATCTTTGAAACAATTCATCAAGTCCCAAAAAGGTGCCAGAATGAGTTTTGGAATGATAAGTTTGAATTTAAAAATCAAAATTTGTTCTCAGCCTGGGACTTAAAATGTCAAAAATACACTTTTATAGCCCAGTTGTAAACCTTGAAAAATAGCCCAGACCTCCAAGAAAATACAGATGTAGTGCAGTGGTTCTTCTACACTGCTCATACCCCATTTTGGTTCTGTGCATGTGTGTGAATTATCTGGATTTCTGCCTTATGACTTATTTTCACATGTTGAGCATTCTTTCTTTCTTGGAAAGATGTAGGTTTGGCATGATTTGAAACGTCATGCTGGTATACCCTGCATCTGCAGCCTCACTACAGCTGACTGCAAAAACAGTACACACATGACCTGAAGGCATCTTGACTCAATTTTAAAAAAAACATTCAACAGTTTATCAACTGTTATTAACCTTAGGCCAAACAAAGCATCCTCAAAACAGGTCCTCAGGCTCAGAGCTGTCAACCACAGGTAGAACTTTTCTTTCTTCCTGATTCAACTTTGCACTCTGCTGGTCTGGTGACCTGTCCCTTCAGGACCCATCTGCCATGTACACTTAGCTGGGTGTCACATTTGTCCGTGAGCAAGTTCTTCCTACCTTCCCAGATGATTCTATATGCATCATTAGTGTTACTGAGTTCTGGATGCCAGGATCATGACTGCAATTGTCAATTGGTTTTCCCATTTTTGGGTAACTCTTTTGAATGATAGGATATTCTGACATTTACGATGTCAGTAAAATTGAGAATATCTGATGAGAATACTGAATAAACTATATGCAGTTTACCATGTTGTTTACTTGGAAAAATATGTATTCATCAGGTAGATGTATATTCCTCAACAACACCTGCTGGCCTCTCCTGGCTTTTGCATTCTGTCCTCTCTCTTCAGGGATGGCTCTTCCTCCAGATACCCAGCTCACTCCTTTCTCTTCTTCAGGTCTCTGCTCAGATGTTGCCTCTCACAGAGGTTTTCCTTGACTGTCCTGTACCAAATAGCACTCCTGCCACTCTGCCACACACACCCCCTCTCCCTTGTCCTGCTTTATCATTCTCCATGGCATTCACCACCCTCTGACATGCTACCATCTGTCTTCCTCCACTGGAGTCTGAATGTCAACACGGCAGAAACTGCAGTATAGAATAGAACCTGACCTGCAGTTGCTTCTCAGTAAATATCTGTTGCATGAATAAATTATATATAAATAACAAAAAATCAACACAATGTTTCAATTAATTGGGGCTATAAGGCCTGATGAAGCTTGATTCATCTTATCTTACTCTTTGGGATTTTTGTTTCTACATCACTGGTTCATCTTTCCTGCATACTTCTTCCTGTCACACTGCTTTGTATCAAGTTCTTCCCTCCTATCATGTCTGAAACACTGCTTTGCAGAAAAAGCTTACTCTCTCTGTGGCAGCTACTCAAAGTGGTCATTAGAGGTCAAGTTTTGATCAACTCTATACCTCTAATTATTTCCATTACTGTTGGTTTCTATACAACTCTCTGCAGTGTAAGAACCAGAAATGTCCTCCCTTCTCAAAACTGCACTTAGCAAAAGTGGCAGCAGAGATTATCTAAAGTGGCTTTCTTCTATGCTCTGTTTTATTATGTATGGTTTGGGCTTCACCCCAGACCCATACACTTCCTTGGTGTTTCTTGGAGTCATGGAGCTTGGTTGCTGCTGCTCTTTCTTCTATGGATCCAGGACCCTGAGACACATCCTTAGTGCTGTGTGGGTGACTCATCGTACACCCAGGCCACGTAAGCACCCGAGTACTCCTCTGTTGCTACAAAGTGCATATGGGTGTGGATCCAAAAACTAAAGGGTATTATAGTATTAATATACTACAGAGGCAAGTTTCAACCAACTGGACTTAGAAACCCCTGGAGAAATTGGTGAGACAGGGAGCAGTGTCATGTATTCTTTCCAGAGCTTGCTATGGCACTAAACAATCAATTCATCATGAGGCCAAGCATCTCAGAAACACGGTCCCTTCTTCTTGCTCACACTCCTTCCTTCCTCACTCCACTTCTTCCTAACTCTTGTTTTCCTAGGATTAACTCTTCAATAAAGTGTGATCACATAAGTTTTGGTTTAGGCTTTATTTTCCAGAAAATTCAGGCAACTGGTATACACACATATATATATACATATATGCATATATATGCAAACACATATAATATATATATACACATACACATATATATATGCCTGCCTCTAGCTTTTAAAGGACAGAAAGTAACTTTTAGGTTGAAAGCTACAAAAAAAAAAAAAAAAAAAAAGAGTAAAGCAAAAAAAAGCAAAGACAAAACAATAACCAAAACTGTTTTGTTGCCTGGAAGTTATTATCACTGTTATTTCCTATGTCATAAAATAAGAAATTTTCCCTACAAAGAGTGGCTTGATTTTGCTATTTAATTATTTGCTCTCCAAAGATGTGTGGGCTTTAAAAACACTTGAAAACATACAAGGTTCATGCATATACATCATTTGATTTCCTCCTGAGTTGGGAGGACAGGCACTGTTGGTTATGTTACATAGGGTAAATTTACCTCCTCCCATACCACCTAAGAATCCTTTGGCAATAAAGCACCCCTAAACTAATAATGAAAGGGTAACAATGATTTTTGTGGTGTGGGTAGAGAAGGTCAATGAGATCTGTGGGTCAGTGAAGCATGGTGGGCGCCTCAGATCAGACGACTTTTGACAATTAAGATTTTAGCTTAAGTGTATTTCTGCTTCTAGTGAAAGCCACATTGTTTGTTGGTTCTCTACTATTACGTCATTCAGATTTGTTTTGCAAAATATGGATACTTTATGATATTAGTACAGTAAAGAGCTTTTCTTAAAAATTAACTTAGAAATGTCAATATGGGAGTGCCTGAGTGGCTTAGTCAGTTAAGTACCAGCCTTCCACTCAGGTCATGATCTCAAGGTCCTGGGATCAAGTACTGCATTGGGCTCCCTGCTCAGCGGGGCGTCTGCTTCTCCCTCTGTGACTACTCTCTCTCTCAAATAAATAAATATTTTTTTCAAAAAATAAAGAAATGTCAATAAAAACAATTTATACAGAGCTTAGCACCACAAAATGAAAAGGGATCAAATATTTACTTAATGAAATCAAGAATCTAGAAGTGATCGCAACCATGACCTTTTGCAAACTGCATGTTTATATTTAGTTATGTGTTCTGCTGAAAATTAGTGCAGGGGCAAGTAACCTACTACTCTGAAGAGTGGCATCTCTGTTGGTCATTTGGAAGTTGGAACATATTTCCCATGGGAAGGACATCCTACATGGTGATTAAATTTCCAAACCTATTCCTAAATGCCTATTTAACCCATAATGAAGTTGAATACTACTTCTGAAAAGAACTTGCCTTTACACCAGAAGAGAAACAATGGGTCCCCAGTGAGTTTGGGTTAACCGTGAAATAAATAATTGGCAATTGATCTGTGGGCAGATCAATCCCCATAAAAATCATTAAATAGAAATTCTGGAGCCAGCTGACATTTGCCTTCAACCCTGCTCCTCGGGAGCATCACTGTTCAAGGTGCTATGTCAAAAGTGCTGCTCTGCTGTTTATGCTGCATTTCCTCTTTCAGTGGTTTTACTGCAGGTACATGGACTTAAGGACCCACCTAGAGACATGAGGGAAGCTGCCCTTCTGATCTGGTCATTTCCATGGCCTCACTGAGCAGTGCAGATTGATGTAGGCAAAGCTGTCAGGATCAATTGCAATGATTGGCCCTTCCATTGCCTGGCTTATTCACTCACTCTGTCTAGACTCCAATTCCTGGAGTCTTTAGTGACTCATTTTTCAACAAAATGCAAGTAATTTCACTTTGTTTTGCCTTAAGCACTATATAACCTAATATTTAATGTGCACTGAGTAATACTATGTGTACCCCAGCAAAAAGCAGTCTGCAGATACCCCAGAATAGCATATCACTTGGACTTTGATCATAATTACACATTAACCCTTTTATTGAAATCTTGGTCTTGTGAAAATATGCATCCTAGCACCCTACTCAAAGCTACAGCATTGACCTGAATACCTTCAATAATGCCTTTTTTATCTCATACTTGGTCTACAATGTCTTAAAATGCCATAACCTCTCTTTAGATGAGTTTGAAGTAGAGCTGTTTGTTCCTCTCAAAACACGTCTTAAAAGACTAGAAGAGTCAAACCAGAATGGGTGATTGTTCAGGGTGCCTTGAAATGGTCAGCATGCAGAGCCAGCTGCAAAATGCTGGGGGTTGTTCTAAAAGCAGCCAACTATGAGCCTACAGACACAGCATCATGGAACTTGACTATGTCATGCTTTCAAAACAAACATATGTAGGTATAGGGCCAAAACCCTTGTTTGAGATTCCATATCTCTAGGGCTCTTGGAAGAAAAGTCTAACCTTTTTCTGCCTCTAGATTATCAGAGAGCTGGAGTCAGAGGCAGAATGCAATCTGGTGGAGTCAGTTTGCTGAGCCTAGTGCAGTGGTGGGATTACATATCCCTACAACGTTAACCATTCTCCAGCAAGAATGGTCCCTTACCTTCATTGCAGAACATTGTTCCACAGTCTAAAAAGATGTAATGTCAAAATCATTTCCTGAGATAATGCTTTCCTCCAAGACAGTTATTTCTGCTAATCCTATATGATCATTTGAGACATGTGTGCCCTGCCCTGGAGTTGACCTTTTCACATACATGTTCCCTGTTACCTAACCAGAATTTTCTTAATGTTTTTCTCATAAACCAATCTTTTCAATATATTTTTTTCTTTCAAGTTCCTCATTTCTATTCATTTATGACTCTTCTTAAACTCATTATTTCAGTGCATGTTTGTTGAGAGTCCATTATAAGATAGATATATCCTTTTATTCATCATATATATGTGTGTATATATCTATATTTACATATATTTGTATATTACATCTTTTGGGCCAAAGCATGGCAATAAAGAGGGCAAAGTCCATGTTCTCATGCAGCTTACAGACAAAGGAAATGATATTAGCTACAATCGCCAACTGCTAAAACTTTTATACCCATCACCTCCTTGAGTTCTCATGTCAGTTTTATAAGGCAGGCAGTATCCTTATTTTACAGATGAGAAGAGTGAAGCTCTGAAAGACATGCCCAACGCCCCCCAGCAAACAGAACTGAATCCTGAACTGCTTCTGCATCCAGCACACTGCTTCCGGTTACCAACATCTAAGGGGACAGCCCTGCATTACCTTCCCTCTATTATCCACACTCCTACACGCATGTGGGCCTTCTCTTCTTCTGCTAACAATCAACACATCTCAACTGCTTTTCTTTATTGTCTCTGGGTCTTCTCAGCAGGTCCCATTCATACCAAACAGCTACTGTATCTATATTCATGTTACTCTCACCGCATGATTACCAAATGGGAAAACATCTGTAACATTATGGGTTTCCTTCCTCTTTTAATTATGGGTTTAGCAATCAGTGGAACTTTAATATTTAATAGCTAAGCCAAACACTTAATGGTTACAAAGTGCTGTTACACATTTGATGTAAAATCAGAGTGAAAGTGAACTCTAAACCAATCAACTCTGTGCACCTGACACATGGGCAGGCCAGGGGCGGGAAGAAAGAATGCATTTAAACCCATTACCGATGACCTGCATAACCAACCCATACCTCTGCTCTGGTCCCTGCTTTACTTTTTGTTCGTGAATTATACAGGCAATTTAAATCATGAAGAAAAGCAAGGCCTTCCATTGTCAATACCCTTCCACACACCCATGATGCAGATAAGTTGATAAAGAGGCTGCTAATTATATTAACATTTTGTAATGTATGATTCAGTGTTGTTCACCATGAAAATCCACCTCCTTTTCTTAGAATATTTACCTTCTTTTCTGATTGTGCTTTGCCTCAGGGAAGTTTTGGAGGACGGCCAATACTGCTGTCCTGTGATAGGTGACAGATTTCAGGAATTATCAGAGTATATCACTAAGTGATCTTTTTTTACATTAAAATGAAATACCAGGACTGCCTAATAGATGACAACTTGAAACTGAGGGGGAACAATTTCTATTCATAATAAATTATCAGAAAGATCCCTGCCTATGAATATTTACAGAGGGTCACTGAGAGTAGCTTGACGTTGCCAAAGCTCTTTTAAAATGAGCCACCAAAGGCTGATTGGGTTCAGATTTTGCTGGTGCCATAACCATGGATGAGGGAGATTTCAAGATTTCTGGTTAGGCCTTGGAAGGTTACTCAAGGGTAAAGAAGATGGTAGAACCAAAATAACCCACACTTTCTCAAAAGACAATGTCAAATACAAATGATGACAAACCCTAGGTTTCATGTGAGGGAAGAAAAGAGATCAGAAGCTACAAGGTTGGAGACCCAAGGCAGCTTCAGATGAAGAGTTGAAATCAAAGATAAAAATAGTGCTTTGGGGCACTTTTTAAAAAAGATTTTATTTATTTATTTGAGAGCGAGAGAACGAGTGTAGAGAGGGACACAGGGAGAGGAAGAAGCAGACTCCTCACTGAGCGGGGATCCTGATGCAGGGCTTGATCTCAAGACCCTGGGATCATGACCTGAAGCAAAGGCAGATGCTTAATAGACTGAACCACTCACTCAGGTGACCTGGGGGGCATATTTTTACACACTGCTGGGATAATTGTGCAAAGCCCTATAGCTCCACTTTGGCAAAACAATGGAATTTATTTACTTCTCACTAGGTGCCAGAGGACTTGGTTTAGAATATTGGTTCTCTAACTAACTAGATGGTCCTTGGCTAATAAACTAACCTTTCTACCACTTACATGTTAGAGCTATTCAAGGATAAGGTATGATGTGACTTAGCGTCTTGTCCACAGAGGTTCCCACATGTAGCTTTTATTATTCGCTTATAATTTATTATTACTGATGTTATTATTATTGTCACCAATATTTTTTTTCTGATATGAGGTAATTTATATGGGTTTTCTTAATTATTCTCTTCCCTCCCTTCAGGTTTGTATTTCTTTATCCTTTTGACATTGGGCTTGGCCATGTGGCTTCTTTTAGTCCATGAGATGTAAGGGAAAGTGATTTGTGTCCCTTTAGGGTGGAAGGTTTTAAAGTCATCATGTAACATTTCCATGACACCTTTCTACTGCCACAAGTCCAGAATTTCCCAGATGGGTTGAGTCTTTCAAAGACCTCACTAGGAGGACACATAGAACAGAGTTATGGTTGACCTGCATCTGTCATATAGAGTGAGTTAAAACTAAACGTGTGTTGTGAGTCACTAAGAGTTATTTGTTACTATGGCACAACCAAGCAGACTGACCAACACATGGGATTTTCATGGGGTAATGGGAAAGTGGCCAAATTTCCAGCTATGATCTCATCTACCTCTAAAGATTCTATTTCAGGCTTCCCATGACACCAGTAGTGGTTCCAAATGTTGAGGATGCCCCTGTGGTAAAACAACAGAATTTCTTCACAAGCAGTTTTTATTTCTTGGTCACTTCCCATTACCCCATGCTGAAATCCCCATCTATCCTTCTTATGGAACACTAACTGGAACACCCTTGCGGGTAGTGGTGAATTCGTACTAAGAATTATTAAGACAAGTTGTTGAGAAAGCACGAAGAATCCTAAGAAATATCTGTGGTAAATGTATAGGAGCAGAAAATGTGGCATTTTTCTCCAGTGAACAACCTCTGCAAACCCTTGTCAGGCTCCCATTGTTCTAGGAGTTGTAGAAAATCCAAACCTAATTGAGACATATACTTTGTCCTCCATGAGGCTATAGGTGAAGGAAGATGAGATACTGCAGGAGCAACCACAATTGAAAATGGTTGTGCTAAATCCCACAGAGAGCTGCTAACGTCTACAGTATGCTGTGGAATCACAGAGGAGCAAGAGACAGCGACTGGCTAAGGTCAGAAAAAACTCATCAAAGTAGTTGGTCTTTGACTTGCACTTCTGTAGGCTAGATCATGTCTAGAGGGGCAGATATTGAGGTGAAGAAGCATTCCAAGGGGTGGGAGGACAATGCAGAACGAAAGTAGGAAATTAAAGTTATTTTCAGGAAATTGTAAGCAATTCAGTTTGATTGGAGCAAAGGGTAATGAGGAATTAATGGGAAGCAATAGTTCATCTGTTTGGTACTGAGTCAGGGAGGGCTAAAAAGCAAGGAAGGGGTGAAGACCTTCTTGGGAAGACACTCCATGTCTTTGAACAGATAGACTGATCAGAATGGTATTCATTCCAATCTCTACATATGAAAAAAAAACAAAAACAAAAACAAAAAACAAAACAGTTGAGAGCTTTGACTGAAGAGTAAGGATTGGAATGGAAAGATCAAGACTTTCCAGATGGTGGCCCAAGCACATGTATTTCACTCCCTTCCCTCCCAAAGAAACACAAAAGCAATAGATCCATAATAACACTGAGAATGAGTGGATCTATCAGGCAATCAGAGATTTTGATAAATTTTCATAAGATGGAAATTTAACAAGATGAAATTTGTGGATAAAAAAAGAATTCAGAAAGTCCCCACTCAGCATAAGAAGTAATAAATACTCTTTGTAGTAAACTTAGTAGGAGCTTGAAGCTCCAGACTGAGGACAATGAGAATGGAAAGTAAAGCAAAATTCGGGTGGTGATTCAAGGTCTGTCTATGAATCAACCTTGCCAGTAGGTATCCTCACTGCCTCTTCTCAAGCACCTGTCCAGTGGTACTTTCTACCAACTAAAACTGAGAAACTTCTGTCTAAATAGGTTGGAACTCACCAAGGGAATGCTAAAGGTATTGTCCTATGGGCTGTTAAGGCCCTCCTCATTTGAGTGGAATGGAATATAAGTGAATGAAGATGCATTTTCTCTCCTAACGAGTGTCTGGAGATACTGTCTAAAGTTGATGAATGTCAAAAGGTGTGAGCACCTTATTTAGAGATGTAGAGGTAACCAAAACAAGATCCAAATTTTATAACATAACAAAAAAGGAGAAGTGGAAGAGGTGGAGAGATGCTTAAGTGTGCTGAATTCCTCATCTGTCACAAGGGGATGGTACTGGATGCATTAAATATATATTTTTTAAGCACCCAGAGAAGTTTTGCTGTAACCACATGATTTTGATGTACAGGGGTAGCCACTGGAAGAATCAAAACAGACAAAGTTAAAAATTGGGTCTTCAGAGGACTGAAACATGGGTCAGGTAGAAGATTATAACAAGGGATCCCTGGGTGGCGCAGCGGTTTGGCGCCTGCCTTTGGCCCAGAGCGCGATCCTGGAGACCCGGAATCGAATCCCACATCGGGCTCCCGGTGCATGGAGCCTGCTTCTCCTTCTGCCTGTGTCTCTGTCTCTCTCTGTGTGACTATCATGAATAAATAAATAAAATCTTTAAAAAAAAAAAAAGAAGATTATAACGATTGGGAGAGACGTTTTTATTTTATTTTATAGCTTTTTATTCTTTTTGAATGGTTTAACCTTGCAAAAACTAGTTTCTTTTGCAAGTTTTTTTTTTTTTTAAGATTTTATTTATTTATTCATGAGACACAGAGAGGGAGGCAAAGACATAGGCAGAGGGAGAAGCAGGCCCCATGCAGGGAGCCTGCCATGGGACTCGATCCCAGGTCTCCAGGATCACACCCTGGGCCAAAGGCAGCACTAAACCGCTGAGCCACCCGGGCTGCCCTCTTTTGCAAGTTTATTTTATTTTTTTTTTTAATTTTTATTTATTTATGATAGTCACAGAGAGAGAGAGAGAGAGACAGAGAGAGACAGAGACACAGGCAGAGGGAGAAGCAGGCTCCATGCACCAGGAGCCTGACATGGGATTCGATCCTGGGTCTCCAGGATCGCGCCCTGGGCCAAAGTCAGGCGCCAAACCGCTGCGCCACCCAGGGATCCCCGGAGTCTGCTTGGGATTCTCTCTCACTTCTCCCTCTTTCCCTGCCACCTACTCACTTACAGAGAAAGCTGTGCTCTCTCTTTCTCTCTCTCAAATAAATAAATAAATCTTAAAAAAAAAGAAGGGGAAAAATAGGCCATATTACCATAGGAAAAATAGAAAATATGTTAATGATGATTTTTGCGTTACTAAAAAATAAAATAGTGCACAAAACTTCTAAGGAAAACAAGGATTCATAATGATCCTAAAAAATGTATCTTCTATAAGATACTTTAAGACATTTTTTATTCTGTTTTGTTTCTTTCCTTGAACTGAAGATGCTCTATAGGTAGAAAAGATACTTATGAGATGAAAATAAGGACAAATAAGACTTCTGTAAATATCCTGGGATGGAAGGAGGTGAAACAAAAAAGTAAGTTACTAAGGAACTACAAAGTATGATTATTTGTTGAGGAAAAGATTTATAGTTACAGGTTACATTTTTGAATTTAAAAGAGCAAACCAAACCTTAGTGAAAATAGAGATATACTGGTCCGAGGAGATTTAAAAGGAAATTTTGAGTCATAAAAGAGGAGATTCATAAAGAAAGGCATATAGTAACAAGTTATAAATGAGATTTGTCTATACAGTCAACATATATGCTCAGTAAAGTCACTTGGGAATTTTATGGAATATGCAAATTATATTGGAATTTGAAAGTTAAAAGAGTTAAAATGGGAATAACTTATATGAAAAAAGCAAATGTGAACTATTATTCTATAAGAGGAATAGTTGAGCTGTGAGTCTTGGCTTTTGCACCAGAAATAGCTTCAAATTTATTTGTAGAGCTTGCATTGGTAATGTTTTGGGCAGAATAGACTGATGTTCTTGTCACAGAACAGAGAACTTATGCTGGAATCCAAAGGCCTCAGCTCTTTGCCATTAGCTGAACTGTATAATTCTGGCCTTTGTGAATTTCAGTTTTAAACCAATAAACTGAGGGAGCAGGGCTAGATGGTTTCTAAGGCTCTTCTTGGGTGTGATTTTCTGTGTCTTTAGTTTATTTGATCAATAAATAAACATGGACTGACACAAACATTCTGAACTTTGTTCATGAAACCAATAAGAAGACCCTCAGAAAGAAGTCTCACTGTATTGCCTCCTGGAGTCAATAATGATTCAAGAATATTCTTTTTTATAAATCAAGGTCTAGGGTTGATCTTATAATCGCAGAAATAGATTATGAATACTCTGCATGGCACAATACTTCATAACTACCTAGATTGTTCAGTTTCAAACTTTTTCACCCCCAGCTGGTTAAACCTCTTTAAAACCTTAAGCACACTTAGTCTTTTCTGGTGGGACTCCAAGGTTCAATCACCTGGTATTTAAAAATCAAAACTGTACACTTCACAGCTACCTGATTATAAATGGAATTCTTTGCATAAATCCTAAAACCATAACACTATATTTGTTTTTATTGCTCAGATCTTTTAAGCTGGGTCAAATTCATAAGAAGTTTCTTTCATTTAGCCTTAACTCTTAAAGCTCCATCAAATTCCCCTATTCTTATTGGCCTACTGAAACTCCTAAATTTGTGTTGATTTACTTTTTTGCCTGTCTTAAGGCTACTCCCACTGATGTTCTCTCCCACACATGCATAAAGGAAGTCTGTTAACTTCTTTGTCTTCTCCCAACAACCTCAAAATTTTCCTAATCTGGTGGTATTCCTCTCTTTCCAATAGCCTGATTTGATCATCATGTAGGGATAAAGAAGGCAGTTCAAATGCAAATAGATAAAACTTAGAAGTTAGGTCATTACAAAAGTTGGACTAGAAATTTGACTGATTTTAATGATAGCCCTAATTAAGTGCTTATCAGTGTATAGAAGGGAGAAATATATTAGATCTTTAGGGAAACAAATCTTTCTGGTATTAGATTCTGAGGAAAATTTCCAGAGTGTAACATCACACTGATAAAGTGTTCTGAAGTACAGTATACCTTTTAGTCTATTATTCCCTTGATGTAAATTAAGGACATCTAGCTCAAGTAGAACTCAGTGAAGGAATTTCTGGGGAGCAAGACAAATATCAGCTTATGAAATCTTCTGTGTTTTGATTTGGCCTAATCTACAGAAAAATAGAAAGTCTATTCTTTAGGGAGTTTTCTGTATCATTTCTCTCACATAGGGTTTTGATAGAAATCGGGAAGCAAACTGAGGTTGCTCAGGTCTATACTTGTGATCCACAACTATTATGAAGAGAATTCAACACTTCTTAAAATACCCCCCTCTATCACCCATTTGTCACACTTTCTTTCCTTTTGCAGGGGCTCTTAGACTTATCTTTTTAAAAATCTTCCTGAAACACTTGTTCCCCAGCCTTAATCTATGTACCTCTTCTCTTTCTGTCTTTTCTGATTCTGAACCATCAAATTCCAGATAATGAACTAGGCAAAGACTGAATCCTCCTTGAAAGATAAGGAAGAGAAAGAAGATGAGACAGGAAGACAAGATCCTCTTCAGCAAGTCTACTGGCAAAGAATAATCCTTTATTATTTTTATTCATTCATGTGTATATTATCTTTGTTAAGCTTCATAATAATCCAGTGTAATATTTATTGGTTTTTCTGCTTACAAAAAGGACTCTAAGGTTCAGAGGTTATGAGATTTTCTCAGTCTTATAACTAGCAAATGCTTCAGCTGGCATTGCCAACTCTGGTTTTTCAAGAGCTTGGAGGACAAGTTTTCTGTGTGACTGGTTAAGGACAGATCCACATACTGTAAAGATTGGATAAGCCAGGGAACCCTGGGTGGCGCAGCGGTTTAGCGCCTGCCTTTGGCCTAGGGTGCGATCCTGGAGACCCGGGATCGAATCCCACGTCAGGCTCCCGGCCTGCTTCTCCCTCTGCCTATGTCTCTGTCTCTCTCTCTCTCTCTCTCTCTCTCTGTGTGTGTGTGACTATCATAAATAAATAAATAATTAAAAAAAAAAGATTGGATAAGCCAATGGTAGTGTTGATATCCTTTCATCAAAATGGGGGTCCTGGCTGAGTGAAGTAAGTCAGTCGGAGAAGGACAAACATTATATGTTCTCATTCATTTGGGGAATATAAATAATAGTGAAAGGGAATATAAGGGAAGGGAGAAGAAATGTGTGGGAAATATCAGAAAGGGAGACAGAACGTAAAGACTGCTAACTCTGGGAAACGAACTAGGGGTGGTAGAAGGGGAGGAGGGCGGGGGGTGGGAGTGAATGGGTGACGGGCACTGGGGGTTATTCTGTATGTTAGTAAATTGAACACCAATAAAAAATAAATAAATAAATAAATAAATAAATGGGGGTCCTGGCTGAAGGTCTCAGCAGTTTCAACGACTTGCCCACTTACATGTGGGCTTGGGAACTTTTCACTTACATATTACACACAAACAAATGTAATATGTACAATGATCATGTGTGTACTCTGTGGAAAAGTTACTAATCACAGTCTTACATTTTCCCATGAGGTATATTTACAAAAAGAGTTATGTCTTCAGGGGTCCCCAAGATCACCTCATTTTCAATGATTTGTAAAAAAGCTCACAAAGCCTGGAAAAGCTGTATACTCACAGTTATGGTTTACTACAGCTAAAAGATACAGAAAAAGTGAGCAAAAGTAAGAGAAGAGGCTCATAGAGTAGAGTCAAGGAGAGAGCAACAGTAAACTTCCAGGCATCCTTTTCCAGTGGAATCATGTAAACAGTGCTTAATTCTCTTGGCTTCATTCAGTCTCCAGGACCTCCAGAGGTCACCCTGATTCAATATGGTTTCACCAGAAATCACACTATTAGCATCAATTATCTGGCAAGTTCCAAGGCTGTAGGTCTACAGACACTTTTGCTAGACAGGATATTTCAAGGCTTTAGACATTATCTCCCCAGAGCTGGTCAGAGGACAGTTGTTTCTTTGAAAGGTACAGTGTTTGAATATCCCAAGCCTGCTAAGTTAACTCTTCACTGCACAGTTAAGATAAATCTAACAGGTATACATAGAAACTAGATGAAATAAAATTAACAATATAATATAATGTGGCTTCTTAGAAAAAAATTAATGACTTATATAGTAACTGTTTTGAGGAACATGAAATTGATTTCCAATAGGAAAAGTTTATTTAACACAGTCATTAAGAGAAAAATATAATCTTTTAGGATATTTTATATTCTGAGAAAACTCTTTCAAAGCCAGAATTTACACAGACCAGTGACTTTAGTTTATTTTCTAAAAAATATTTTATTTATTTATTCATGAGAGACAGAGAGAGGCAGATATAGGCAGAGGGAGAAGCAGGAACCTGATGGGGGACTCGATCCTGGGCCCCGCGATCATGCCCTGAGCTGAAGGCAGACGCTCAACCGCTGAGCCACCCAGGCATCCCAGACCAGTGATTTTAAAGATGATGATTTAAGCTTTCTGAGGCATCACTAGAGATGTGAGTTTGGAAAGGGAAATTGGTGGGTGAATAGGCAGGTTTGGGGTCTGCCTACTGTTTCTCCAAAGAGAGCAGTTCTGTTCTAAACTATTTTCTGTTTGATACTTTTGGGTAAAAGGTCCGATGAGGTCATTCTGCAGAAGGCAGTATATAGTGGCTCCTTCATCCAATATGACTGGTATCCTTACAAGAAGGGGAGAGAGATCCACGGGGAGAAGGCAGCTCTGTGAAGGAAAATAGAGGCAGCACTTGAAGCAGCTGCAAGCCAACAAACACCAAGGAATGCTGGCAAACACCAGAGGCCAAAAGAGCCAAGGATAGATCCTCCTCTATGAGTTTCAGGAGAAGAATAGCCCTGCTGACACCCTGATTTTGCACTTGTAATCTTCTGGACTGTGAGACCATACATTTCTGTTGTCTTAAGCCACCTAATATTTGGTACCATGCTACACTAGAAAACTAATTATACCAATCAGTCTCATTTCATCCTGGTGGGCAAAAACTAAGACCTTTTTAGGTTAGGCAATATTCATTCATTCATTCATTCATTCATTCATTTCAGAGATAGAGAAAGAAAGAGCATGAGAAGGAGGAAGGCTGGTGGGGAGGGAGAAACAGACTCCCTGCTGAGTGGGGAGTCCTATGCAGGGCTTGATCCCAGGACCCTGGGATCATTACCTGAGCCAAAGGCAGACAGACGCTTGACTGACTGAGCTACCCAGGCACCCCAATAGGCAACTTCTTGAAGACTGAGAGTACTAAAGAGTTTAAGAATCTACTATATCTCTTTTCAAAGAATATTTTCTAATTCCATGTGTTTTAAATGAATTGTATTACTCAGTTAACAACAAAACACCTCTTTAGATATACATCTCTTAAGAAACAGTCTTTACTGGATCACCTGGGTCTGGCTCCCTGCTCAGTGGGGAGTCTGCTACTCCCTCTCCCTTTGCCCCTCCCCTCGGTTGTGCCTCAAATTAATTAAATCTTTTTTTTTTTTTTTTAAGAAACAGCCTTTATCAAATCAGCATGTTATATACCTTAAATATGTATAATTTTTATTTGTAAATTATACATCAATAAGATTGGACGAAAAAAGAAAAAGAAACAACCTGGCTAATGAAGTTAGATGGCTGATAACAGTGCAAATATTGCAACTGCAATAAGGTGTGGAATTGCAGGGCAATTTTGCTCGCCTGCATTAAAGAAAGCAGGCAAGTAGATTCGTAATCCATTCGAGTGCTCATTCATTTCTATTTTCACTGGAGGGAAAAAGAAATGGGGGTGGAGGTGAACGTGAAGGTGGTGAGCAATGTTTTTAGTTATTGACTGAAATTTTCAGTGGAATAGGCAAAGCACATGCAGGAAAAGAAAATCATAGTCCTATACTGGATGTTAACAGCCCTATTTAGAGAATTTATCTAATGTTACATTTAATCTTTGAATCAATTAACTGTTACTCTGTGGCTTAACAAAAATAATGCATTGTTGCTTGTATCTGCAGGTCACTTGGTAGTTGGGCTTGGCTAGAGTGGCTCTGCTTCAAATGTCTCATGCTCCTTAGACCAGCAGGAGAGCTTCAGAGTATATTTTCCTCATACCAGTGGAAGAACTATAAGAGGGCTAGTGGAAAAGTGTGAAATGTTTTAAGGCTTGGGCTAGGGACTGGCACAAAATTACTTCCAGCTATGCACCACTGGGTAGAGCAAATAACATGGTATATTATTAGTTTGCTATGGCTGCTGTAACAGAGTACCGCAGACTAGGTAGTACATGGAAATTTATTGTCCTACAGTTCTGGAGGCTAGAAGTCCAAAATCAAGGTGTTAACTGGGTTGATTTTTTTGAAGGCTGTGAAGGAAAGATGTGGTCCAGGCCTCTGTCCTTGGCTTGTAGATGGCCATCTTCATACTCTCCCTGTGTGCATGTCTGTCTTCAAATTTTCCCTGTCTATAAGGATGCCAACCATATTATATTAGGGCTTACCCAGTCATTTTAACTCGATTACCTCTGTAAAGACCCTAACTCCAAGTAAAGTCACATTCTAAGGTATTGGGGGTTAGGACTTCAATGTATACATTTTGAGAGGAGGAGCAGACCACAGTTTAAGCCATAATATATATTCAAACCCAAAGTAAAGGGATTATACATCCTCCCACAAATGAAGACATGACAAGGGTATGAATGCAGAAAGGGGTTAATAATGGGGGTCTTACTAGTCTAAAATTTAAATCAGGCACAAGGGTTGACAAACTATGACCCATTGACCAGTTTTTATAAAGTTTTATTGGCATACAGGCATATTCATTTTTTTAAGATTTTATTTATTCATTTATGAAAGACACAGAGAGGCAGAGACATAGGCAGAGGGAGAAGCAGGCTCCATGCAGGGAGCCTGATGTGGGACTCGATCCCGACACTCCAGGATCATGCCCTGGGCTGAAGGCAGACGCTCAACCGCTAAGCCACACAGGTGTCCCAGCATATTCATTTTTTAATATATTAATTGTATTTTCTTCTGTGAAATAACAACAGAGTTGAGTGACAGGAACGTCTGCCACTTTCAGGCTTTATGGCCTGAAAAGCCTAAAATGATTATTATCTGGCCCTTATAGAAAAAAAAAAATGTGCTGATCTCTGATCTTGCCAGAGCATCAAGGCCTATGGATAAAAACGAATACACTTTTCTTGAATCCAAGTAACTGTGACAATGGAGCAATGGGAAAAACACTGTTTTGGAAGTGGAAATATTGTCTTATGGCATCAATTCTACCATTAGTTGGTTTTGTGACTTTGAGCTTTAACTTCCCTGTTTCTATTTCTCATATAGGAAATCAGGGAATTGGTCATGGTGCCTCCCTAACTTTGCTTCTTAATTATAACCAGATAGTAAACCTTTAGTTACCTCCAAATACTGCACTGTACTGTTACCGCCCGCCCCCAAACCAAAAATCAAACATGGTGTAGTTGTAGAAAACATGGGCCTTAATCTCTTATTTTAATGAAATAAACGTTATATATTTTTTTCTGAATTGAAATCCTGCTTACCCTGGAATTAAATGAGATCTAAAATCTTTTCTTCTTTTTAATATTAGGGCTGTACAAAATCAAATATGAAAGGAGGGTAAATGTGTGAGATATACTCAGACAGAAATGAGCTTCATTGTGACAGAATTTTATTAAACCAACTTCTTATCCATTGAAGCTACTGTGGGCAACAGAATCTTTAGATGTGTCAGAGAGGCCATCTGGTCCTGCTATCCATAATAATTTGAAGAGCTTAATTTAGGATTTTATGAAGGAACAGAAGAGTGTATTAAATAAAGCTACAGCTTCACCAGGAGCGTCAGATTGAAAAGATGTCTCCAATATCTTGTAGAGCTACCCATCAAAAGCTACCCATCTTGTAGAGTCTTCTTTCCCACCCCCTTGAATCTTACTTTGATTAGAGGAATGTGGGTAAAGTGGTGAGCAATTCTGAATCTTAGGCCTCAAAGGGCTTGCAAGCTTTCGGTTTTGCATTCTTAGAATATCTCCAAAGACCGCCATGTAAGGAAACCGGTCTAATGTACTGGAGGATGAGAAGCCACATGGAGGAGAATCAAGGTTGCCAGGTGATAATGCCAACTACCAGTTACGAGCGTGTGGCTAAGGAAAAAGTTGCAGTCCATCTGAGTCACTTTTTGTGTGCCCCACATTTCTCTAGTTTCATACCAGCTGCCCAAAGATTTCTGCTTCGGGCTTTGTTTTATATAAATGGTAGAAAGGTTTTTGCTATTTCCTTTCACATGAGCTCAAATTATAGTCTTTAATTCCAGAATTTGTACCAATCGATTTCTATGGGATTCTTTGCTCTTCTCCCAATACTCTGTGAAATGCCGACTACATGCTTTGGATAAGATGCAGCTTGCTGCAGTTCTCTGCATCTCTAACATGCACATGCAGCTCTATGTTCCCTCTGTGAGATCAGCACACTTTTCCTGTGGTGATGGGAAGGGCGTATATACCCTTGGAGAGAAGAATAATTTCCTGCTTGTTGTCTGAGCTGGAAAAAACATCTCCTACTAGGCTGAGAACGTCACAGAGATTTCATCCTGTCTGCTAACTGATTTGTGATGACTGCCTAGAGCAATATCAGGAAATATTGTGAGGCCACATCTAGGCTTAGCTATAACTGATTGGCAGTGTTTTTCCTGGAAAGGGAAAGGGCCTCATGAATACTGAGTATTTCCTCCTATTGACCATGGTACTTTCTACAAAAACAAATAGTTCATTTCCTCTAGTAGTCGTAGCACTAGGTAATTTCTATTTAATCACTTTATACCAAGTAGGCATACTTTATAAAGTTATATTAGCCAGGATAGTAATGAAATTTACTAAATGTAATGAAATTCACTAATAACTGACATCATTAAAGATGGTAATCTTATCAAAAGTTTGGAGGTTATTATTTTGGTCATTCTCAATTATGCAATTTCTTTAATAATCATGTATAATAGTTACTTATTTAGTCCATGGCAATATTTTTGCAAGAAATAATCTTTCAAAACTATAAAATAAAGGCACAACAATAAAATTGCACAAGGCTGCGAGAGTTGAATTGCAAGGTGATATACTGCAGGGTTTAGCAAACTATGGCCAGTGGCCAGCAAGCCAAATCCATCCTGCCACCTGTTTCTGTAAATAAATTTTTAGTGGAACACAACTAGGCCCATATGTTTCATCTGGTCGATGGCTGGTTATGCAGTACGATGACAGGATCCAGTAGTTGTGATGGAGACCAACAGAGTTTCTACAGGATCCAGTAGTTGTGGCAGAGACCTTATGACCTGCAAAAGCTGAGATATTTATTATCTGACCTATTATAGGAAAAGTTTGCCAACCCCTAGTGGGTTAAAACAGTTGAGAATCTAAGTTATTGACCACTCTTCATATTCAGGGAAAAGTGGTGGACAAAGCCCTTTGAAAGGCTCTTTTCTATTGAAAAAGAAAAGATTGTAGCAGAAGCAGTGGTTTTTAATTCTGTTTGCATGTTAAAATCAGCTGGGTAGAGTCGTCAAAATTACTAACACTAGGACATGACTTGTGTGGGACATGGGTATTGCATGTTTTTGAAAGCTACTCAGCTGAGTCTCTTGTGCAGCAAGGTTATAAAGCATTGATCAAGGTTCTTATTTTATACTTCAGCTATTGTTCTTCTAGAGGTTAGGTGGTATAACTATCCAGTTTGACCTACAGTGACTCAAATGTGATAGAAAGTAAATCTGAAATAGCTTAACAAAATGAAAAATCAAAATTTCAAAGAACATTGGGTGTTCATTCAAATTGGGTGAACCTCTCAAAGTCCTAAGCTAAAGGAATTCTTGCTGGCCTAACATCCTTGTAAAGTATCGTCATTCCCTCCACAAATATCCAGATTTCAAATGCATTTTCAGGTGTCAGGTTAACAAAAAAAAGTCCGTTTTTGATAGTCTGTTTTGATAAGTCTGTTTTTGATAGTGGTCAGGAGGCTTACTTTCTTACCACTCTCAAACCATCTACTTCAGAAAATAAAACTTCACCTAGCTATATTCTGTCCTGCTGTCAGAATTTTTTTCACATTGCAATACTCAGAAAGTACTTGAGAAATTGGGTAAAATACAAGAAGATTAATTTTGGTTAGCTAAGATGACTTTTTCTAGTTTAACATTATCTAGTTAACATTATCTAGTTTAACATTTTTTCTAGTTTAACACCGTCCCCAGAAACAGTGGACCAGGAAGCTCTCTCTGGGTTTAAGTATTACAAGGGTGTATAATCTCATTGTCCTGTCTAGTGGACCACTGATTTTTTTATGGGTTTAAATAATAATAATTGAATAAGTCATAAACCAAAATTTTCCATAGCTATCTGAAAATAAGGCTTGTGTGAATTATTGGAATTACACATTAGGGAGAAGTTATTTATGGGTGGAGAAAGTCACACTTTAGGATGCTTATTCCTAAAATAGATGTTGAGAATTTCCTAGGCAGGTTAGTGCACCAATACAAAAATTACACGTTTATAATTTAATATTTTACCAATCCAACAGCTAGTTCAAGCATATGCAAAGATGAAAATTTCCCCCCATTTTGCCAAAATCACACTTTCATCATTTGCAAAATCTATCTTGGCTCCACTCACCCTTTTTGGTGCCAATTCTTCTCTGTTACTATCTTCTCGAAGCCTGAAATGTCCTCTCCCAGAAAACTAGGACAAACGGATATCTCTCCAGGAGAGAGACTCTTACAGATCCTTAAAAAATTGCAATTCAGACAGAGAGAATATAAGGATGAGAAGATTCTATCATATTTTCAAAGATTATTCTTTATTCTCTCTTTACACTCTCCTGTTCTTATTTTCTATAGAATTGGCAGTGCCACCACCGTTAAAGCCATTCTGACCTTTGTGGCCCATAGATTTCTGTTTTCTACTGAGACTAGTTTTTCTTTAAATGACACATAATACTTTTCCTTTGCAGAATACTTCAAAGTCCTGGGTCTGCTTCCCTGAATTGTCCCTATCTTGGAGCAGGACCCCAGATCATACCAGAAGCAATATTCTCCACAGTGAGATAGATACATATTTTCCTGCATTACTCTTACTCTCATTTTTAAAGAGAAAGTACTAAGAAGCACAATGCAAATATGTACTGTGATATCAGGAAAGAAACAAATATTTATTTAGTATCTAATATACACAAAACACTGATAAGCACCCCACATAATGTTATTTAATCATCATAGGAAACCATTATGTAGGTATTTTTCCCACTTTTTCTGATGAGTAGATAAATTTCTAAAGGTCACACAGCTAGTAAACAATGCTTTATATAGTCTTGTATGGCTAACAAGTGATCAATTAACATTATGTATGAATCACTGGATTCTTAATTAATGAGCTTTTGCTCATTAAATTTGGAAATCACTTTTAATTTTCACATATATGTCTCAGAATGTATCACTGGCTTTAACTGATGGGCAATTTCCACTTCCATGTGAGGAATGTAGGTGACTTTCCAAAAATATCTAGAAGAGCTTCCCACTACTTCCTAAAAGTGAGTTAGGTCTCTTTACAATGTCAATCCTCTGAAGCTCAGCCCTTTTCTTTAGTGGAAGGGTGCAACTTTGAAAATTAGTGCAGTTTGATGTCTTACCACTTACTGCAGTTCTCTGCAAGTTCAGACATTTTCTGAGGTGAACAGAGAGTACAAATGTAGCTAAGTGTTAATTAAAAAGAACATCTTGAGTGTAAACATTAAAAATTGATCACCTTCTGTGAGCAATTTAATTTATGAGCATTAACATATTCTAAGCTGATGTCTTGAATTTTACTAGAACATATCTTGGTGCATAATGAAGGAGAAGAAGGAGAAACCTTAACATTTAAATGTCTCTTTTCTCAGTCACCGGGGGTGTGCCAATTCTAAGGCCAAAGAAGCAGCTCCTCCAGTGTGGCTCCAGCAGCAGCAGCAGCTGCACAGGGCAGCCGCAGCCCTCAGCAGCACCCCTGCAGCCCGGGCCTCCCGCAGATGGGTTCCTGCTGGCAGTTCTACCTACCCCACTGTAGTTGGTCCGGGCCAAGTGGGAGACTGGTGGAGTGGCTCCGGCTGCTTCCCTCTCCTTTTGGGTTACACTAAATCATTAATGAATGTATTTATTTATTGCATTTTCAGCTTGTTCAGTAAGGTGCAGCAGAGTGTGCATGGGAGAGAACATAGAAAAGAATAAATTACATTTCATTGCCAAAGTTAGCCAGCTATCTACATGAGCTTAAGGGAATAACCCACCTCCCCCCTTCCTTAGTTCCGGGGTCTGTCCTCTTGATCCTGATAGAATTTTGAAAATGTCACTAAATAGGATGAATACTGTCATTTTGAAAATGTCACTAAATAGGATGAATACTGTCTGAAATGTGAAGACAGCTGAAATTGCTTGTGGGTTTCTCTCTAGGTCCTTCTACGCTCCCCTTGTAGCCTCTTCCTACTCTGAGTCTAGAGGCCCAGGGCTTTCCTGATGCTCCCTGGCTGCTCAAAAGTTCTAGGGGATCATTCTGAACTTTCCTTCCTGTCTCTCCAATTTTCTACCAAAATGCCTCAATGCACTGTTCCATTCCTTTAGTATTTCACGCTAATAGGAAATCTGGTTTGTTAATCCATGACCAAGTGTTAGCAATTGACAATGATCATGCAAGGAGCTACAAAAGTGCCCACTCTCAACAGTATTTTAGGTGCTTTCAATTTTGAAAGATAGGGAATCTTCAAAATCATATTGTATTGACAATACTTTGCACAGATAATTGAGTCTACAGTCTCTGTATATTATCTCATGATTAATCTTTGTGTGAGATGGAAATAAGTTCAGAACAATTCTTAGATTGAGCTTATAATAACCAAAAAAGCTTTCAGAATGGGCTTGGAAAAAATTTCTAGATTTGTTTCTTTTGCTTCATATGCTATTATTTTAATGAGGAAATTGTGGTTCATGAACACAAATATGAAGATTTAATAAATATCAGGATATCTTAAGGGCAACAAATAGCAACATTTGCACTTTAAAATAAAGCTTTAGTGAATAGTTCATCAAAGTAAAAATGTAGTAAGTAGTGATGGCCTCTGGCTTATTTTAGCAGGTGACTTAGTGAAAGGCTTGCATTTGCAAAACTCTTGGTATCAGTCTTCAAAGACCGACACACACACACAAAAAAAAAAAACCAAGACAGTATTCAAATGGAGTTCTAAGGGACAAAAATATAATGGAATTGGAAAGAGAGAGTTTAGTTTTATTAGATTGTCAAGAAAATAAAGTGCAGTGAATTTCAATATACATTAAATCATCAGTGAAATTTTAAAATAAATAGTATTTTAAATGTTCTAATCCAAATTTATTATTTCTTTGGCATATTTTAGGGTAATGGAGCAAAAAATTATTTCTTTCCCCTAAATCCCACAGCTTTAAGGACCAATCTCTTAGCAGCAAAGGAAATTCTTCATTTACAAATAAATAGTTGTAGTTTTCTGAATTTTATTTTTGCTCAGGAGACCTGCATACTTAAGAGGAAGGAATCTAGATGAGAACAGTATTTCTGCCTATCATCTGATGAATACCTATGTGTGTTATTGCTGTAGCTATTTCCAGATATTTTTGCCACTTTTGAAAAATATGCATTTATCCGCTGCATTAGAAAAAAAAACTTGGCATGATTTAAAGTTCTTAAAAAATCTGATTATAGCACTAACTTATAAAAAATTGCATATTAAAATTAAACTCTAGCTGGGTAATAAAATTTATGCTATGATTCTAATTCTCCAGAAAAGATAATTAAATAGATTCATAATTTTTCTGTGGGCATTTTCCAGTTGGTACCTCAAGTGAATAGGACTGGAGCTGGTGGCTGATTACAGTGCCACTGGCATGGGGTGGGGCAAGGGATGGGATTCAGAGGGAACAGGAATCAGAGATGTGGAGTGGTGCCAGAATGACATTCCAGGTACCAAATCAATCACTTTGTAGCTGATCAACCTCGGAACACCACTGCAAATAAGGATGATAATACCCACTTCCCAGAAATAGCAGCAGGGCTACAGGAAACCATGTGAAGAACTGTCACAGCAAGTATTCTGCAAATGAGTTATATTGTGGGAAAGAGTAGGGGATAATAGGACAAGGACAAGTCAGTTTTGTCCTCCCTGTCCCCAAACCCACTAAACCATTTGGTCAGGGATGATTTGTGTACAGGACAGAAATTTATCAGAATAGCTATATTAATGAAGATGTTTTTAGCTGTGACTGGATGCAACTTGTTTCATTTTAGAAACAAAATGAATTTATGGGCTCATGTAACTAGAAAGCCTTAGAGGTACTTAAAATACTTCATTGGGAATCTTTGTCGCTCAGAATCTCTCAGCTCTGCCTGCCTCTGCAGTGTCTTCATGCTCAGGTAAGCCGTCTCCAAGTGTGGCAAGAGTGGTCCTAGCAGCTCCAACCTTATATGGTCCGTTGTGTTTGACATCCCAGGACAGAGACTCTCGCAGTTCTCTTCTATCAGTCCCCTCAAAATGATTCTGAGTCACCTGGAGAAGCAAGGACAGTTCCTAAGATGACACCATTCAAAAGATGACAGGACAGATGAAATGTATCAGATATCTAATATGCTGGTTCAAGTGAAAATAGAGCTTATTCTTAAAGAGATAAAGAGGAATCTTATAGATACCAAAGGGCAGGAAATAAGATACAACTGGGCCACAGAGGGATTGGATCTGGAAAGTCTGACCAAGGGCTATATCAGGTTGGGTTCCCCAGTTTTATGTTCCCATAGCATTCTGAACTTTCCCTGTCATAACATTTGTGAAACTTCATCATGATCAGTTTCTACCGCTCTTTCTTATAGGACTTCAAGCCCTACAAAAGCAACAACTTTTATTGTCCTATTTGCTGTTGAATCCTCAAGAAGTATTTGAATGGATACATAGATAAACGAGGCTGCCCTCTTCATTTCTTATGGTACTAGATAATCTGTCATCCTTGCGTGCTTGTTCCATTCATCTGCTTCTTTGTGCAATGCATAGGCCCTTCTGTTCTCTCAAGTTATGTTTGTCATTGGTTTTGTCCTGCTGTAGCAATGATTTGGGCCTGATTTTATATGTTCTTTGGCTCCAGAGTCTCTCAGTTTCCCGATTTCAAATTTAATAAAGAGAATAAAGTCAGACACATTTGGGTCTGGTGTCCAGGCCTTATCTTCAGATCAAGGGTGAGGGGGATGGGTTGTCATAGGCTATAAAAGGTTGTGTAAAGGGGGATCCCCGGGTGGCGCAGCAGTTTAGCGCCTGCCTTTGCGGGCGCGATCCTGGAGACCTGGGATCGAATCCCACATCGGGCTCCCGGTGCATGGAGCCTGCTTCTCCCTCTGCCTGTGTCTCTGCCTCTCTCTCTCTCTCTCTCTCTCTCTCTCTCTGTGACTATCATAAATAAAATTTAAAAAAAATAAAAAAATAAAAGGTTGTGTAAACCCAGCTCTTCAGCAATAGCTCTAGTTTTAAGTATATTCATCCATCAACACTCAAGTGTTCTTCTTTTTCAAGAGAAAAAGTGATACAATAAATCTGTCTCAAATCAGACTTAACTATGACATATCCCAGTCCTTAAAAGTCCTCCTATTCTCTTAAATAATGTAAGTGGCATAGCACCTTGAATATAATCTAAGTCTAATGTAGATGGTATCTAAATCTTTCTCATAACTATGATACTTCCTGTCATCTATTTATATACTCACTCAATAAGTAGTCCTTGCAGTAGACTCTAGATTCCAATCTCTAGAAGTGGAGGAAAACACATATGAAGTAAATGATGTTGACTGTATCCTTGAGAACCTTATAAGGGAATTGTTCATTCATTCAATCAGTATTGATTGAACTTTGAGCCCCTAGTATATGTTTAGGAGCTCTGCAGAAGCTGGGGATGAACAAAATGGACAGTCCCTGATCATACATACATACATTAATGGGAAATATAAATAATTAAAATAATTATTATAATATGTCAGATCTGTGGTAGAGTGAGAAGATGTAAGGAGGAAGACAAGAAGGGACCTAACCTCAGCTTGAGCACTAGGGAAGCCTTCCTGAGAAAGTGACCTACCAATTTCCCAATGGGCATGGCAAAGAGAGAATTGGAGGGAAGAGTATTCCAAACAAGGAATGTCATGTGCAGAGGCTAGAGGAACATAAAAAATACACACATAGACACACACACACACAGTTGATAGTACCCAGGGTTTTTGGAGAGTCATTTTCAAGAAAATGATATTCTATCATATATTGTTTCCTGTGCTTTTACATATTGAAAAATCCCTCCAAATCAATTAGTAAAGATCTAATTCATTCTTTTAACAGTTTGCAGAGTATTTCATGTTGTAGATGCACTTTAGTTTGTTCAGCTATTCCTGAATGGATGGGTCTTTCTTTGTTTCCATCTTTGCCACTAAAACAATGTTGCATAAACATCCTATTATTATATATACTGGAAATGTTTGCTTTGTAGGATTGTTGCTGTTGGGCCTAAGACGTGTATTTTAAATTTTAATAGACAAACCTGTTGTAGTGTCAAAATACTACAACAGTTTGTATTTTTACTGATTTGTTTGAAGGTAACTTTATATGGGATCTTTAACAGCAGGAGATATCATCACCAGTTTAAATTACTGTTAATTGATTATTACTTTGGATTTTAAAAAGATTTTATTTATTTATTTAAGAGAGAGAGAGAGCAGAAGCAGGGGGAATGGCAGGCAGAGGGAAGGGGAAAAGCAGGCTCCCCATTGAGCAGGGACCCCAATGTGGGACTCAATCCCAGGACCCTGGGATCATGACCTGAGTTATAGGCAGCTGCTTAACTGACTGAGCCACCCAGGCACCCTTGATTATTACTTTAGTTATATTTCCCTGACTTCTTTGGAGGTTAAACATCCTTTCATATGCATACTAATGATTTTATTTGCCTTTCTGCAAATTATTTGTTTGTATTCCTTTCCCATTATGTTTTCATGAATTTCTATGAGATCTATATTTAAGATATTAATCTGTTATAAATGTGCAGGGTTTCCTTCAAACACAGAACCAATAAGATAGATGGATGATAGATTAGATGGATAGATGATAGATAGATAGATAGATAGATAGATAGATAGATAGATAGATAAATAGAGTAGTTTATTACAGGAATCACTCACATGTTGTGGAGACTAAGAAGTCCCATGATCTGCTCTCTGCAGGAGGACCAGTGGTATAATTGAGTTTGAGCCCAAAGGCTAGGAGGTCCAATGTCTAAAGGCAGTCATGAACATGTCAACTCAGGAACAGAGAAAGAATTTGCCCTTCCTCTCACTTTTTGTTTTATTTTGGCCCTCCAAAGTTGGATCATGTCCACCTACATTGGTGAGGGCAGTTCTTTCGTGTACTGGATTCAAATGCTAATCTCTTGCGGAACATCCTCACAGGTATACCCAGAAATGATGGTTTGCCAGCTATCTAGGCATCTCTTGATGGTTATTAAAATTAACCATCACACTTAGATATCTTTACTTTTAGAGCTTTGGACTTTCTATTGGTTTAAAAAGTCTTCCCAACTCTTAAATTTCCCTTTATAAAAGCATTATTATATTCTTTTTACATGTAAGTCTTTTATCCATTTTAGATTCTGTTTCAGGGTTGTATGATAGAGGTCTTTATTTCTTTCAGATGGATAATCAATGTTATGTTATTAGTTGTTTAAGCTATGCCTTTTTCACAGAATTGAAATGCTATCTTTATAATAGATGAATTCTTCTATATATTGTATGTATTTCAGTTTTTTTTTCTTCTGTTTCACTGATCTATTTGTCCATTTCTGTGTCAATACTATCTTGTTTAATTACAGTGGCTTTAGGGCCATTTTGTGGCAGCGAGACCCGCAAATAAAGGGGGGCGCCGGGGCTGCGGCGAGAGGAGGAGCGCAGCGCGGGGTCGGGGCGGGGCGGCGGAGCCTCGGCCTAGGTGACCCGCGCGGCCTCCGTCCCGAGAGGATTCAAGATGCCCAACGAGGAACCTCTTCCTAAAAAGGTTAGACTGAGTGAAACAGACTTCAAAGTTATGGCACGAGATGAGTTAATTCTAAGGTGGAAACAGTATGAAGCATATGTCCAAGCTTGGGAGGGCGAGTACACAGATCTTAATTCTAATGATGCAACTGGGTTAAGGGAGTCTGAGGAAAAACTAAAGCAACAACAGCAAGAGTCTGCTCGCAGAGAAAACATCCTTGTGATGCGACTGGCAACCCAGGAGCAAGAGATGCAAGAGAGTACTACTCAAATCCAGTACCTCAAGCAAGTCCAGCAGCCTAGCGTTGCCCAACTGAGATCAACAATGGTAGACCCAGCGATCAACTTGTTTTTCCTAAAAATGAAAGGTGAACTGGAACAGACTAAAGACAAACTGGAACAAGCCCAAAATGAACTGAGTGCCTGGAAGTTTATGCCTGATAGGTAAACAAATCATACTCCCCAGTCAAGACTTCCCTGACAGTCCCACTACGAGAAAGCTGTGGTGGGACAGCCAAGTACTCGTTTCCACACCAAGACACAGACTTTTTGAGCCAAAAAAAAAAAAAAGCCACATTCTTATACTGTCCAGCTTGTAATGGTTAACGTAAAACTTACCAGATGAACCTTGTGTTTCAGCTTTTTTTTCTTCCCCCTCCCCTTGCTTCAGAGGCCTGATGGCGTCGGACTATTCCGAAGAAGTGGCCACCTCCGAAAAATTCCCCTTCTAGAACATGTAGACACTTGAGAAATGTTTCTGTTTGAAGAAAATAGAGGGAGAAACAGAAGTCTTAAGTCTGTGGCACACTGTGTCTTCAGACAGTTTGGAGGAATGAGAACCTAGAGATTTAAAATCATGAATTGAACATGTAAAATTCCAGTAAAATGTAAAAATGGAATATGCATCGCTCTTAACCTTGAGCGTAGTGACTTAGAGACACTGTATCTCAGGTGTGCCCATAAGACTGTGGACTTCGTGATTGTTGTTGAACTTCTGGGTCAAAACTCAAATGAGCCAAACAGGCAAAAAGTTCATGGCGAAGTGTCGAATGCTTATCCAGGAGAATCAAGAGCTTGGAAGGCAGCTGTCCCAGGGACGTATCGCACAACTTGAAGCAGAGTTGGCTTTACAGAAGAAATATAGTGAGGAGCTTAAAAGCAGTCAGGATGAACTGAATGACCTCATCATTCAACTTGACGAAGTAGAGGGTATGCAGAGCACCATTCTAGTTCTTCAACAACAACTGAAAGAGACGCGCCAGCAGTTGGCTCAGTACCAACAGCAGCGCCTCAAGCTCCAGCCCCAAGTACCAGCAGGACTACATCTTCTGAGCCTGTAGCACAGGCCGAGGCCACAGGTAAAGACCGTGGCTGGCCAACGGCCCAAGTAATGGCAGTTCCTCCCGGCAGACGACGTCTGGGTCTGGATTTCACAGGGAGGGGGGCACAGCCGAAGATGACTTTCCTTCTTCTCCAGGGAGTGGTAATAAGGCCTCCAACGGCTCAGAGGAGAGAACTGGCAGAGGAGGGAGTAGTTACGTAAATCAACTCAGTGCGGGGTATGAAAGTGTAGACTCTCCCACGGGCAGTGAAAACTCTCTCACACACCGCTCAAGGACACAGACTCCAATCATGACCCTCAAGAGGAGAAAACAGTGAGTGGGAAAGGTCACCCAACTGCGGGCTCCCGCCACGTTCAGAATGGCTTGGACTCAAATGTAAAGGTACAGGGTTCAGTTTTGTAATATTTTTTCCAGCAAATTTGTATACAGTGTCATTTAATTTGGGAAAGGATACTGTCCAGAAAATTAACGCATACTTTTGTCACAATTCGCCTTTTTTCGTGGGTGTGGTTTTTTTTCCCCCTTTTTCTCCCCCCTCTCTTTCTTTGCTTCAATACCTCTGCCACTTTGGAAATTCTAACAGTTAATTACCTTGAATGTTGCTAACAGGACATTTTGTGTAGGGTCAAGTTATTTTTATAGGAGTTAATGTGAAGTTGTAAATGGAAATCTTTCCTTAAAGTATAACACAATGATGTCTGTGTAAATCTGTGTCTATCCTAGAACCTGTGCTGTGTAAGGGCATTCTTACTCGTGCTGTTATTATACTTATGCACCATTCAGACTTGTTAGAATAGATGTGGGTTTATGACTGCCAAGTTTGCCCAGTACAGTAGTTTTATCACTAAAAGTTGGACTTGCTGATGGAGTCCTATAGTAGTTTCAGTGTTAGATACGGTTTTTTCCACCATACATCCGTGCATTTTCTCTTTAGGTGACTGAATGTTTAAGAAATTTGTGTGCATAGTTACTCAGTTTTTATGAACTGTTGTATCCTGTTAATGCATATTGCTCTGTGACTCCAGTATATCTTACCTGTACTGACCAAACCTAAATAAAGATTTTTATTGTAAAAAAAAAATTACAGTGGCTTTAGTATATATTTTTGTATCCAGTTAGACAAACCCTCCCCTTCATTTTCCTTATAAATAACTTTCCTCATTATTCTTGCACACTAATTCATCTATGCTGACTTTAATATTATATTATACAAACTCATTATCCTTTCAAAATTTCTTGTATATATTTATTTGAAGAGATTTGGCATTTTAACGATACTGTGTTCCTATCCATGGATATAAACTCAGAGCTATATATCATTCAATAACATTTTATAATTTTCTTCATACAGGTCTTATGTTCTTGTTAAATTTATTTCTAAATGTTTTATTAGCTTTCATTATCATTGTGAATGGAATATTTCCAGTAGCCACTGATAATGGAGGAAAAAACTAGTATATACTATTTACATTTATTATTTATTACATTTATTATGGATTCAGCCTTACTTTCATTTATTATGCATTCATCCACCTTATTATATGTCTTACTAAATTCTATTAGTGTTTTACTGGGGTCTCTTGGAATCCTTAGGTATACAGTAATGTCATCAGTAAATAGAAACCAAGTTTTAATCTCTCCTTTTTCAGTTTATACTGGTTATTTCATTTTCTTGTCTTATTACATTTTCTAGAATCTTAAATAACAATGGTATTAATAATTAGTAATAATAATCTTAAATAATGAATAACGATGGTATCAAGCATCTTTATCTAAATTTAATGAAAAAGTCTATCATTTTATAATTTTGAAATCATATTTTGTGATTAGCCTTGATAAGAAGTTTTTATCATATTCAAGTTGTTTCTTTTCATTGCTATTTTACCTAGTGTTTTTCTTAAGAATAGCTGCTGAGGGACACCTGGATGGCTCAGTGGTTAAGTGTCTGCCTTTGACTCAGGACGTGATCCCAATCCCAGGATTGAATCCCACATCAGCTCCCTCCGAGGAGCCTGCTTCTCCCTCTGTCTATGTCTCTGCATCTCTCTCTGTGTCTCTCATGAATAAATAAATAAAATCATAAAAAAAAGAATAGCTGCTGAATTTATCAAAGGCTTTACAGCAACTACTGATAGAATCATCTGTCTTTTTCTCCTTTGTGTAAAGAATTATATGACAGGGGAGTATACTCTTTAAGTTTAGCATAACTATTTGATTTCAAGACTCTTTATTTAAGATACATTTTACACATTTTGAGTTATTATCCATTTAAATTTATAAAATTTATAAAACCCATTAAATTTATATTATATTACATACTAATACCTTTTAATTTTGAACAATTCTTGAAATCCCAGAATAAATACTACTTAATCAGAGGAAATTACTTTCTTTTGATACAATGCTGGAGTCTATTTGTTAATATTTTAATACAAATTTTTGCATCTCATTCATGTTTTATATTTTTCTTCAGAATTTTATATCTTATCATTATCATATTTTATTCTTTCATCTCACTTTGGTAACATTAATTTTGTTCTAAGATTTCTTTATTCTTTTTCCTTATTTTTTGTAACTTGGTGATGTTACTTGATGATGTTACTTCTCACCCCTGCCCCTTGTATTTAGAGGTTCTCCTGCAATTTTCCACTCAATTAGTAGTTATCCTTCTCCCAACACTAATAAATGCCTATTTATATATTATTGTGTGACAATAAGAGACTATTTCCCCCAATTACTCCAAGACTTTTGTCCCATGCAACAAGCATTTTTAGAATGTTTTTACTTTTCTCATGCTAGTCTCCCCCATATAAATGGAACATCCAGAAAACTTTTATCTTACCCCTTTCTTCACTACCACCTCATGTCCTTGATTTTCTTGAGATAATTTTTTACTTTCCAAACTATTAGGTTTTCACTTGTAGCATAACTGTTTTTTTTCTCCTGAAATATCTTTATATAGGATATATTTTACACACTCCTGATTCTTATCCATTTAAATTTAAGTATGCTGTTGCAAGGTTAAAATCACCTCCTTTTTCATCTTTCTTTTTCCTGAGGTCTTCCTCCTTAATAATTTTGCTCTTTGGTTGTAGCTATATATCTAGTACTCTTTCAAACGGAAGTCACCTGAATTCCTGCTTTTTGGCAAATATCTTTCTTTTAACCTAGCTAGTTAGAGGTATCTTGGAGGACTTTAGGATTCTTGGGTTGGTGTCTCTAGATTAGGTGATAGTAATCTATTATTTTCTGGGCTCCTCTGTTATGTATAGATGAGAAGCCAAGTCTTCCTAATATTTTGTTTTTAACTTCTCTTAAGTTAGGGCATTTTACTTGTGTATGTTAAATGTATGTCCTGCTTGCAACTCAGCAAGCCTTTAAAATCTATTCTCTTCCATCAGCTCAGGGACATTAGTTTTCTTTTATGTGAACAACTACCATCTCTCCTCAATCTGTAACTGTTTTCCTGGAATTCCTATCACTTTTGCGTTACTACCCTAAGTCTGTCTACCTAGTCTCATGTTTTCTTTCATAATTTCTAGCTCTTTGAATAGAAATTTTCCAGCAATTGCTTCCACTTGACCTTCCAGGTTACTCATTTGGGTTTCATTTTTTTAAAGTTTGAAAATCATAGATTTGTATTCTCTATGTCTTTCTTTGGGAAGTGGAGGAAATGGTGATATTGACTTCTCCCATGTACTGCTATAACTGTTGTTGGTAGTACCATTACTGCTGCTGGTGGTGGTGCTACATATACCTAGATATCTATATGTACCTCGCAGGTGCATATCTAGTAATAGCAGTAGTAGTAATGTAGTAATATTTTGGCTTGGGTTGATTGTTGTCTTCATTTGCAGTTCCATTTTGCTAGAAATCTTCTCTTCTGGATGTTTTTAAAAAATATTTTGTTTATGTATGCATGAGAGACACAGAGAGAGAAGCAGAGACGAAGGCAGAGGGACAAGCAGCCATGTAGGGAGCCCGATGTGGGACTCGATCCTGGGACCCTGGGATCATGACCTGAGCAGAAAGCGGATGCTCAATCGCTGGGCCACTCAGGCATCCCTCTTCTGGATGTTTTAACCAAGCTTCCTCTCCCTGATTGCTATGTCATCCTTGGATAGATGTGTTGTTTTCTTCACACCATCACTGGGCTCAGGTCCTGCTGCTGGGCTACTAAACTTCTCTACTTCCACATCTCCTTAGCTTTAAAGGAAAATCCTTGGTTAGTCTCAGAGGCATGGAGGATTCAATACCAGAGAATTAATTATTATAGTCTTAATAGGAAATGCAGTTGAATGAAACTTAAACTAATGTATTCATTTCTAAAAACTGAAGAGTAAGTACCAAATAATTTCCCATTTCACGTTGTTCTAGATGTACTACTGAGACTGCAATTAGGTTTTATCTGCATATTATGGGCTCCTATACAAAGCACTGAACTCCAGGATGAGTTCGAGCCCAGCCTCCACAGCTAACAACCAAGGATGGGCTGTTCCCTAACCTCAGCATGCCCCAGTTTCTGAATCTTTAACAAGGGATAAGAATACCTGTCCTACTTCCCTCATAGACTTGTTTTGTGACTAAAATGAGACATCAGAACAAATTTTAAAGTGGTGTGAAATATAAGGTATTGACATTATCATAGGACTTCAGCTTAGAGTATTTTAAATACAAAAATTCTTTTTTATGTGAGGTTTCTATATTTTACATAACTATATTCTACTATTAAAGTCTTCTTGCTCCTTTGTGTTAGCCTGCAAATGAGAAAAAAAAAAAAAACTAATGTGTGCTGTTTTTACTATATGGCAAGAACACATTGGTGCAGATTATCTCGAAAAAAGTAAGGATTATCCACATTTTACACACAAGAAACATTAGCAAGTGCCAGAGCAAGAGTTTGAACCCAACTTGTTTTGATTTCCATGCCGTGTTGGTACTTGCTCTGCAATCATGCAGATTCACAACAATCGGTCCCTTCCTCTGACTTCCTCCATGCCCCACTGTTACGGTCTGCTCCACATTGGTTCATGTTTGTTTTGCACGGCTGTCTTAGAATTGCTCTCCAATTATTATCATGATGCCTCATCTTCTCAGTTATACCTTATCTTCATTATATGTCCTTCTCCACCTGTGCTTTCTCTCTCCCCTACCCTTGACAGGTAAACTTAGTGAATGCCTTTCTGTACTTGGTCTCTCCTTCTCACTCTTTTTCCTCTCTAATTTGTATACTATTCTTGCTGTGTCATTGAAACTGCTCTTTCCAAGGTAACCACTAGCCTCCATGTCCTTAAAATGAATGAGCACTTTTCAGTAATTATCTTATTTCATTTTTCAGCAGTATTTTATAGTGTGAACCACACCCTGCTCCTTGTGATTTTCCATACATTTTACTCCCCTGACTGGTCTTGTCCCTTCTGATAGACTTTCCTTTACTTCTCCAAAGGCTCCTTTGTTCTCTAATTTTTTAAAAAAATATGGATCTTCCTCTGGGTCTGGCTATTTGTGTTCAATTAATTCTCCCAGGGAGATGCTAGGATTGCAGTCTACATGCTGATGATACCAGAATCATTTATTCTGCTCAGATTTTTCTCCCAACCCCATACATGAATGTCCAGACCACCAGACATCTCCACTTAGAGGCCTCATGGGTGCCTCAACTTCACAAGGTTTGCAATTGAACATCCTATGTCCTGTGTTCTCTAGTTCAATAAATGAAACCGCCACCTACCAAACTGTTTAGATCAAAAGCCTGAAGTTTTCCTTGATTCTTCCCTCTCCTTCATCACCCACGTTCAATTGACCCCTAAAATTCTGACAAACAGTTCTCAAATCTTTATTCTTCTCTTCGCCTCTGTAGCCACCATCTAGTCCAGGCAACCACTGCCTGCTTGCTGCTCTTGTTTCTCTCAAATTCATTGTCATTCAGTATCCATTTTAGCTTCCTAAAGTACTGATCCTAAGGGAACCAGCAAGTACCTAGGGGCCTACCTGCATCTTTCAGGTCCAAATGGAGACAGTTATCACAGGGGTTCCTTCCATCTGGGCATATAAGGCTGGAGCCAAGAGGGGGAAGATCAGAACACAATGACTTGGAATTCTTGAGGTCAAGGGCAGGGTAGAATGTGAGTTTGTAAAAGGATCTGATGCTCATTCTGGTCCCTGGAGGAATTATATGAAAGCTGAAAAGGTGATTTGAATCTTCCTTGCTTCTGAGACTGGCCAAGTGTGAGCCTTTGCAGCCAAAGAGATCTGAGAACAGAGAGATTTAGTCCTGCTACTAAACAGCAGGGCCTGAGACCCAGTGATAGAAGATTAACCTATATAAAATGAGGTTTTCTCTTTTCTTCCTATTTCTTTTTTTCTGCAACATCAGAATTTATTGCTACATTTATTTCCAGGCAAGCCATGGTAATAGGTTTTAGTTTCAGGTAAAGGGCATCATTTCCAATTAGATGCAATGCAATGCATGCCTTTGCATATAGATCCCACCTTCACCCCCTCTCCTCTCTTCTCTCTTTATGAAGGCTGCATCCCAGCCTCCCTAGTCCATCTCTCTGAACCCCATGTAGCCCTCAGTTTTAGTACAACAGATTTTGAAATTTAAACATCTAATGCTTGTTTTTTTGAAACCACCCTTTTACAGTCTAAAGTCATGTCAGGCTTCCCACATCTCCCATAGGGGCTTTAACAATTGCCTGCTTAACTGGTTTCCCAGTGTACATCCCGTTCAATCTACTCCCCTCTTTGCCTCCAGAATATTCATTTTGATCTGCAGATTAGTTCCTTCTAATCCTTCAACAGATATTCTTCACTTACAGAAAGAAGTATAGAGGCTTAGATTGGCAAACACAGTCTTTTATCACATCTTTTACCATAACACTATCATCTATGTTGAACTAGCTGGAGCTCCTGAGTACCTCATCCTTGCTCCATGTGTCTGTACCTATGAATACTTTTCTCTCTGCCTTGAGTTCCCTTCCACCCTCCCCTTCAGGGAAAACTCTGTTTAACTTAAAGAGCTTGACTAAAAGATCACACTGAAGAGCCTTCCTACACATCCTGGTTAAATCTAAATTACTCCCATGTTTTCTTGCAACTTGATATTGATATAATGTTACCTGTATTTACCCAGGTATTCACACACTGGGTAAATACCTTTTTATTAACATGTCTGTGTCTTCTACTAAATCATATGCCTTTTGAACCTTAGATAGGGCCTGGCACATAGTAGATGCTCAATAAATGCTTGTTTTGAAAGATACATAGAGATATAGATACAAACATAGGTATATAGATGTAATAAATGAAGGAATAATGTGTGACTTGTCTCCATAGTGTCTTAAACGTTAAAGACTTTAAGCCTATTTCCTGAACCATTGACTATGCTCTCCAAATTTGTCACACTAAAATTTAACAAGGTATTTCTAATAATGTTTAAGTTTGCCTTTATATTCACCCAGAAAAGTTGGGCCTGATCAGAGTAGGAAATGGGGCAAAAAGAGTAAAAATCAGAAGGGGAGAATTTACTCCTTTCTGGAGCCCAAGTCTATTGTAGAAGAGACATGCTATAAAGTGTTACCATTTGGCCACGTAGGAAAAGAAAGCCTATGTCTATAGTTTTATGCAATATACCAAGGGTTACATACTATGTCACTTCCACTGAATAGCTACCAGTACAAAGTGAGACGAAAGTTTCCAACTGAGAAAGCCACTAACATAGAGAACCATTGCACCAAAGCCCAGGTTCAGCCTTACATCTGTCTGTACCTTCTTCTTCTTCTTCTTTTTTTTATTTTTGTCTGTACCTTCTTGTCCCACTTCTGTTTGTTTCATGTATGTCTGTGATGCTAGTTTGTACCCTTGCACCTTCTGGGGACTCAGAAGCCTGCTGCCAATTATGCTCATCTTCCTATGGTTTCATTGAGCTTAATCGGTACCTGTTTGGCAGCAGTTTCAGGACAACATAGGCCGAGGTATTTAAGCTCTTGCCCAGCTGGCCAGATGCAGGATCACCTACCTCACTGTAAGTATAGAGTCATATCACATGATACAGTGTGACAATGTAAATGAAACAATTTCTGAATCACTCATGACTTGATCATAAGGAGATGATTTAAGATTTTTTCCCTTAGTAAATCACAGTAATACCTAGATATTAATGGAAAAAAAATAAAAGAAGGGGGAAATTTTAGGTTTACTATTCCTTTTACGGAGAATGATGTCCACTGGTGAAAAGACTGAATAACTGGAAAAGCATAATTTCTGTCAAGCAAACTATAAATATTAATAAATTGATTCTAATAGAGATAAGTATTTATTTTTAAAGACATACACAGGTGACATTTAAACATTTTAAAAATATTCTTTATTTTAGATAAGCTTTTCTTTTCAGTGCACCATAATGACATTTTTAACTGTAGTCGCAAAAAAATGGCTACCCTTGGGACAGAGAATCAAGTTTCAGCAATATCTTACATACATATATTTTGGTGGATATTACATAAAAAATTTTAATCTCTCCGAAGAAAAACTTTATGGGGGGAGGTGGAGAATTTTTTTATTTGGAAGACATTATATATCATTATTTTAATTTTTTAAAAAATGAGAAAAAAGTTTTAAAAACACACAAAATTCACCCAATCCCAGAAATAACCTTGTTAACATTTCTGCGGATTTTCTTTCAGTTTTTTACAGCAAATATTGACTATTAACCAGTTTGAGATTATCCTATGTATATAGTTTTATAACCTTAGAGTAATTATTATGATATTGTCTACATGTTTGCTTATTTAAAGTCTATATAATTATCATTTTAATGGCTACATTAGAATGCATAATACATATAATAATGTACAATGTACCATCATTTACGCGGTCTCCTCTATTTTATGGACATTTAGTTGCCCCTTTTTATTATTACAAATAATATGTATGAATACTTTTCTAACTAAGAATAGTTGTCTATATACATGATCATTTAATTTGAACAAACTCCTGAAAATGTACTGGATCAAATGGCATGAGAACACTTAAAGTGCCAATGTATTTGGCTAGATTGCTTTCCTGAATGGTGGACACAATTTATACCCCCACCAGCCAGGTTAAGTATTATATTTATACAGCCTACACCGCTTTTTTCCATTGAAACATAATTGACAAACAATATGCTACTAGTTTCAGATGTGCATCAGAGTGATTGGATATTTTTATACACTATGAAATGATCCCCGTGAGTCTAGTTTGCATCTATCATCATACAAAGTTATTACAATATTACTGACAATATTCCCTATGCTGTTCATTACATCCCCATGACTTACTTATTTTAAAACTGGAAGTTTGTAACTCTTAATCCTCTTCACCTATTCTGCCCCCTGGTAACCAGCAGTTTCTTTCCTGTATTTATGAGTCCGTGTTTTGTTTTGTTTGCTTGTTTTGTTGTTTAGACTCCACATCTAAGTGAAATCATATTGATGAGGGACAGAAGCAGAAAAATGTTCACCTTTAGCCCAGAAGGCTGACTTATAGCCTGCATAGTTTTGATAAGGATCAAATAAGTGCTGGTTGCTATATTCTTTTTTTTTTTTTTTTTTTTTAAGATTTTACTTCTTTATTCATGAGAGAGACAGAGAGAGGCAGAGACAGAAGCAGAGGGAGAGGCAGGCTCTCTGTGAGGAGCCTGATGCAGGACTCGATCCCAGGTTGCCAGGATTACACCCTGAGCGGAATGTAGACATTCAACCACTGAGTCACCCAGGTGTCCCTGGTTGTTATATTCTGAATGACTGCCTGTAAATCTCATTGATAGTTGATATTGAACTGAATGATAGACACCAAAGAAATCTTGCAAAAGTACTTTTATGGGTAAAATTTTCGAAGAAGACATTTATAATCTTATAGTCCCTGCAAATCCCCTCCCCCTTGAGCACTAAGCAGATAACCACCAGCTTCACACAACAAGAGTACAATTCTTTCTTCCCACTGGTCCTGTCCCTGTGCTACTTGAATAAACTTACTAAGTTGCACAGCAAAATGTCTCAAGACTTCTTTCTTGACCATAGCACGCAAAGATCCTGAAACAATACGGCCTCTGTCTTTCTCTGCCTGACTTATTTCACTTAGCATAACATCCCCTAAATTCATCCATGTTGCTATAAATGGAAAGACCTCATTCTTTTTTATGACTGAGTAGTATTCTATCATGTACATATATACCACATCTTTATCCATTCATCTTGGTGGACATTTGGGTTCCTATTCAGGCTTACTTCGGAAAGATTATAGAGGTTCAGTTCTAGACTCCTGCAATAAAGCACATGTTGCACTAAAGTGAGTCAAATGAAGTTTTTGGCTTCCCAATGCATACAAAAGTTACGTTTATACTATACTGTGGTCTAGTAAGTGTGCGATAGCAGTATGTCTAAAAACAATGCACCTATCTTTAAAAAAGATTTTATTTATTTGAGAGTGAGAGGGAGTTTGAGCAAGAGAGAGAGAGAGAGAGAGAGAGAGAGAGAGAAAGAGCATGAATGTGGTGAGGGGTAGAGGGAGAAGCAGACTCCCTGCTGAGCAGGGAGCCTGATACAGGGCTCAATCCCAGGACCCTGGGATCATGACCTGAGCCAAATGCAGATGCTTAACCTACTGAGCCACACAGGTGACCCACAATGTACATATCTTGATTAAAAATATTATAAAAATGCTAGCCATCATCTGAGCTCTCAGTGTGTTATAATCTTTTTACTGTTGGAAGGTCTTGCCTCAGTGCTGATGGCTCCTAACTGAGCGGGGTGGCAATTGCCAGAGGTTGGGGTGACTGTGGCAATTTCATAAAATAAGACAACAGTGAACTTTGCCACCCTCACCTGCTCTGGGGATGCAGAAATGTGGATGCTGTAGGGTTAGAGTGAGTAAATTTCCTTTACTTATAGTCTAGCTGTCCTTTAAACTCTTTCTTTGCTGTGGCTCAGGTCAGGTGAGGCTGGCCCTCAGTGATATCTCTCTCCACTGCAGGTTGCTGTATAGGGGGTGAGGTTCCCCTTATTACCATGTCTCCATTTTTTCTACCCTTCTCTATGTGGTCCTTCTATCATTTGCTGTGCTGAAGCTGTTCAATCAGCCCTCAGTTCTTCTGGAGGATTTGCTCTATGTATAGCTGTACATTTTATGTGTCCATGGGAGGCAAATTTGAAGTCTTCCTATGCCTGCATCTTGGACCATGCTTTCCTGAAAAACTTTCAACCTAATAAGGGAGCATAGAATGTAGTTTTCATGCAATTATATTTTTTATATAAAGCAAAATATCTACCTTATGTATTTCATCAAAAATTTAAGTAAGTGCAAAGCAAGACTTTTCATGTTTCATTATTCGAGCTTAGATCATTTTTTTGAGAGTCCACAATTTGGAAATATAAATATTTCTAAAAGTGATGTAATGAAGCCCATGCAAACTCTTCACATACTGTTCTTTTGTCCATTCACGAATAGGGAGGAGTAGCCCGGTGCCTCCACAGAGGAAACATTAGTTAAACCTGCAACGGATAATGACATGGTAAGGAAGAAAAGATAAAGGAGTCTATGCAATGATGCAGTGAGAGTCCTCACTTTGGGAGGTATCCTGGGCATATTTAGGTGTTCTCCAAGAAGACAGCAGTTATTGGGAGCCCATTCAATAACTACTTCTCACAGTCTGTTTCTGTGCTCAGTACTGGTGGTTAACAGTGCCTTAACACTTAATCTCAATGTTCTTGGGAACATAAATGCATTATGAAGGAGCAGAGGAATGCAAGCATCAGCTGTGAGGAAGGTGACAAATTTACTCAGCCACAGTCAAATAGGACTTAATAAAAGACAATATATGATTGTCATAATGAATTTTAGTTTTAAGAGAACTGGGTGAGGATTTGGGAAATTAGAGCCAGACATCGTCCCCTAAAACTCCCTGTGGTCAGCATTGGACATCTTGCCAACACTGTCCACTTCTGAAATTTGGGACAATCTCACTTAATTTACTTTTAAAAACTCAAATATCACTGACTCTTTGGCTGCTAGTTAACATCCTAATTATCAGCTAACACCTTAGGAGGGGTTTGTACACTGTCATGTGGGAGAGAGACCCAGTAGGAAGGATGGCCTCCCGTCGACTTATACATCTTGCATCTTTTACTCAATTTATCCTCACATATCCTGCCCTGGAGGACAGTAACACTATTTTCTCATATTACCAGTGTGGAAATTCTGAAAGGAAACAGAGAAAATGACTTGTCTCATGTCACAGAGCTAATTAAAGGGAGAGCTGCGTCTGGGCCCTTTGTCTCTGACTCCCTGAAGCTTATGGCTTCCAATTCTGAGACAGCCTCTTAAGGTGGAAGAAATTCAGCCAAGAAACCATACCCAGTTTCCTCCCTCACCTGGTAATTACTCTCTGCAAAGAAATCAGAGCTTTGAAAATATCAAAATCAGCTTCTAGAGTGGGGATGACTGAGCAGTATACAAATTAGTAAAGCAAAATAAAAGTGGCATTAATTGTTTAAAAATTTTAAAAGCTTGCCACAAGACTGGCCTTTTCAAAGGTGGTCTTATTAGTTTCAGGACATTTGGCTATTTATACTGACAAAAATTGATTCTTTTTTTAGCTCATTCATAGAAATCTTCCTTCAAGTGCTTGGATTTCCATAGGAGACAAAAGGTCACATTCTTATTCATAATCAAATTTAAAGAGATTTTGAGCTAACCTGTACTGGGAAAGATATTCCTAACTAATAACAAATTTACCTCCTAGAAAAAGAAAAATGAAAGCACCTACAAAATCTCTTTAGAATTTATTTGCCTGTTTTTATTCCTTTACTGCTGCCACCTTCCCCAGAGTCAATGTAGTATATTGTTAAAAAAATCACTTGAACAATTTGAAGCTCTAAAATAATAATAATAATACAAAATCAATATGTACTCAGTGTAGTAAATTTGAAAAATACCAAAATATTTTTAATAAAACCAAATCACCCTAATAGCACAAGATAAAGATAATCACAGTTACAGTGGAGTGATTTTACATACATCCACGTGCACACACTATGGCACAAGTATATGCTAACAAATGATTGGGACTATGTTGCTTATACTAGTAGGGATGGCAGATACAGTGCGTATGTGCCACTACTTCCTACCTTTTATGCCCATGGCAGATATTACTGATCACAGGCTTCTTTCCTGCAGAGCCCAGACACTATGTCAGAATATACCTCAGTGCAGCACTCCAGGAAGCCATTACCAAAGCATTTCAAAAGCTATCTCTACTGAATCCTGTTTTGTATCTTGATTTTCTTCTGTTAATTTTTTGGTATGAATTTTCTCAAATCACTAAAATTATTTGAAATTTTTATGTGACTGCATAATATTCATAAGAAATACAAACCTACTTAATCTATAATGTCAAATATATGTTATTCTATAAATTTTGCTATTATAAAGAAAACCATGGTAAATATCTTTTTACTTCAAATTTTGACTAAAACTCTGATTAATTCACAGGGAAATTTTCCAAGTTTACTTAGAAGTGGGTTCACAGGATCAAGGATTGAAAACATTTTTATTACTTCTCATTTATTTTAGCCAAATTGCTTTCCAGAAAAATTGGACCACTTTCATCAGAAGGTTATTAGAATCTTGGTCTTAACATTCTTCACCACCATAAAATATCAACATATTTTAAAATCTTTGCTAATTTGTGGAGGGAAAAAATGTACATAGTTTAAGTTTGCAATTCTTTTTCCACTAATAAATTATCTGTGTCTAGTTCTAGACCATGTTTCTATTCAGCTGCTAGAGTTTTATTTTTGCTTAGTATGTTATGGACATAAATACTTTGGGGATGATGTTTCTCAGTTTTCATCTAGATTATGATGTTTCCTAACATAAGGAAGGTTTCAATTCTTATGGAGTCAAATATGCTTTATCTTTTCCTTTGTGACCCCTTTTATATCTTTATGCTTAGAAAGTTCTTCCCCACCCAGAGGGAAGGAAAATATTTACCTAACTTTTCTTTCAGCATTCTTCTTGTTACACAAAGAATAAAACATGGAAAAGAAACAATTTTTAAAGAAAGCCATGTCCATGTCTTGTAAAATCTGTAATCATCAGACACCAGCCTTAGAGGAAAGTAGCCTCCTGTGTCATCTGTGGTTTAACTGAACTAAGAAAATCTTGCATTATATGGCAATCTCCTCACCCATCGTTACATTATAATAGATATATTTTGTTGGGCCCTGTTTCTTAAAGTCCTTCATTACTGAAAGGCATTGTCTCAGAGCTATTAGCTAACATATTCATTGCTGATTAATATTCTTTCAGATTTTCTGGCCTAATAATCCATTAGTGCAAGGTCTAGTAAAAATAGTACCTACCTAAAACCTGTACTTTGGGTACTGAGAGAAGAAAGAGGAATAGATGCCGAAGGTTGAGAAATGGCTTGATTCACAGCTGCTGGGATGTTGCTTGGTTCACAGCTCTTGAGATCTGATGCTAACAGGATGGTGGCCAGAATATATGATGATTTAGTGCTGTTCTTACTCTAGCTCAGAGTGTATATGAACAGACTTTCAGGAATCCCTTGCAATCATGGAACTTTTAGTAACACACAGTCCTTTACTGTTTGACCGGTGCTAGGCCTTAGCATTTTGTTTATTGCTATCACCCCAACCCTGCATGTAAGCTCTCTTTTATTGGATTAGAACTTGCTCATTTATACTTTCTGTCCCTGGTGGTGTTTTGTTTCATAGCAGTGTAATCGTCATCATCATCTGCCTTTTATTGGGTATGTGTTATGTATTATTTAATCCTAACCATCAAATTATGAGGTTGATATTGGCTGTTACCATGGTTTTGTAGGGGAAGCTCTAATTCTCAGTGTTAAAAAGCCTTAATATTTAAGGAAAGATACAATTTCATAAGATATTTAGAGGGTGGCTTCTCAGTCCCAGGCCCTGTTGTAAGAGCATTATCTCATTTAATGACCACAACAATCTTCTCAGGCCATTCTAGGAACGGGGCAGCGGAGGCTTACACAGATTAAGTATCTTGTTTCAGATCACACACAGCTGGAGGGTGGGAGATGTGATTTAAACCCAGGCACACAAACCCCGAAGGCTTCTCCACTTCCCCATCAGGGGCTGTGTTAGCATTTAAGTAGTAGAGATGAGACTCAAAACAAGCTCTGCCTATTTCAAAGCTCATGCTCTTAAACAGGGTAGTCTTCTAGATGTGATGAGTAAGCAGTGATATTTTGCAATCACTTGTGAACTGTGCTGCATCACATTAATAACTAAAGGTAATCATTAAAGCATGAAAGTTTGTGAATGTTGTACTTTGGAATCAATGAGAATTAATTAAAAGTGTCCTATAATGTCATTTTACTAATTTTCATTCTAATGTACCTTCTTAAATGGGAAAAGGTGGAGTAATTCTGTTCAGAGGTTCTGTGGGCCAGGAATCCAGACAGGGCAGAGCAGGGATGGTTTGTCTCTGCTCCATGATGTTAGGGTGTTGCCAATGATTGCTGACTTGAATCATCTACAGCAGTGGTTCTCAAATCGCCAGGAAATTTAGATAAAAATTATCTAGTCTTATCCCAGATGTGCTGAATTAGGAACTTTAGCAGTGGGGCTCAGTAATCTATGTTTTTAATAGTCTCATAGTTGACTCTAATGCATACTAGTATTTGAGAACCACTGATCTAGAGGATTCTTCTCTCACATATATGCATCTCAGCTAGGATGACTCAAAGGAAGAAGTCAGATGGGGGCTATCAACAAGAGTGCCTATGCATTGCCTCTTCCTGGATTTGGGCTTATCATTACATGGCCCTTGAGGTCTTAGAGAAACTCTAAGAATTCAAAAGAGAATCAGGTGGAAATTGCCTGGCCTTTTCTGTTCTAGTCTCTGAAGTCAGGATCATTTTCGCTCTATTCATCTTGATTGAAACATTCACAAACTTACTCAGAATCATAAGGTAGGGATAAAGACCCCCCACTTCTTGACATGAGACATGTCAAAAAATTTGGAGCCAATATTCAAAACCTCCAGAGGTTGCCCTCTGCCTTCTAGCCTAACTGCCATATGTGAAATACACTCCACCACTTGCATGCTCCCCAGATATCTTACTGCATTTGACATCAGGCTCAGACCCAAAGTCCATAGGATCATGATGTGACTAGTTCATGGTGAATATTTTATGGTTGAAAATACATTGAGAAACGCTTTTCTTTATCATTCAGTTATACTTTCCTTAAAAGGATAAGATTTTTTTGAGTGCAGGACTCTTATAAATGTGACTCTTTAAAAATAAATATATAGCAAAGCATAAAATATGTACATGAAGTGTGATCTCAGTCAGTTATTACTGAATTGAGTTTTAAACTTTACTATTTGAGGGGCTCAGGGGTTGAACATCTGCCTTTGGCTCAGGGTGTGATCCCGGTCCCTGTGAGGATCCTGTTTCTCCCTGTCTGGGTCTCTGTCTCCCCCACTGTGTCTCTCATGAATAAATAAATAACATCTTTAAAAAATAATAAATAAAATTTAGTATTTAAACGTCTGTATTCTATCACATATATGCTTTTAGGTTAGTACAATGTTCATTCTTCCCTTTTCTATATTTAACACACCGTAACAAAGCACAAATCTCTAAGAATTGCGAAAGACATAACATAGAGAAGCTATTATCCTGGCTATCTCCCCACACTATATTTCTTACAAATAATTTTTATTTGGAGGTGAAGGAAGCAGTGGTTACCATAGTCTGAGAGAACAGAGGCTGGTAGACTTCTTGACTGGATTGTTTAAGTTTAGGCGAAAATAACTACTCATGTGCTTTATAGTCACATTTTCTAAATTCTAAATGACAATTTAAATTTGTCTTCTCTAAGGCTTATACATGAATTTTCAGGTGTTCAGTTTTTATGCCAATTCTCTGATTTTATAATGCGATCTAAATGAGTTTGTTCAAGAACGTTTAGCAAGAGCTTATTCCATGTCCAGGGGTTAACTTGGAACTTGGTTTTGATAATGAAATAAAATTTGAGTATTATTTTTTTATTTGGTCAGTGGCTTTATTAGCCTGTTTTTGATTTCTAGTGGCTGTGCCTTTGAGTTCCAAGAAAACATTGGTGTCTCAATCCTTTGGCTTTCTTGCTGTACTCTGAGAACAATGCATCTCCATTTCTTCCTCGAGTTAACTGGATAGATCCTTTTAACTCTTAACACACCTATATGCTTTATTTTGAATTGTTAGGTTTTATAGAACACAAAATAGATATTTAGTTGTGTCGGGTAAAGAAGTAGCATAAATCTTATATCTCCAGTTTATATGTTGACATGTATTTGGAAGGGAACATGGAGCAGCATTGGAGAAGACAGTGGGAAGTAAAACATTTTCAACAGTCTGTTGAAGGAATAGAAAATTACACGGGGATTAGATTTTAAGTCCAAGTATTCTACATGGCCACCATCAAGGCAAAGGACTTTTCAGACGCTGAAACACAAATTATTCTGTATAGGCTACCAGTGATTTCTACAATAACTGCAAAAGTACAAGTTGTTCAAAAGCATAGTTGTTGTTCAAAGCATAATTCAAGCTATTTAGGGCACTTGCAAAGGAAGTCTTAAAGAGTGTGAAAAATTGTGGCCAACTATAATGTTATGTTGTATATTCATGCATATGTACACACGTGTGGACAAAGTACAAATGAAAGAAAGGAAGGCTCAGTTAGGAGGGCAAAAGCCTCCTGAAATGTTTCCAAATAATGTGTCATAGTGAGTCTAAACTCAGATTGTTCCTGTTCTTCATTAGTTTCCATTAACTTTTCAATTTTGTTTCTTTTATTCTTGTCCTTCAGTTTCACCTAAATGAAGCTGTTTCTTAACAAATCAATCCATTTACGTGTTCATTCATTCACTTATTTGTTTATGCGGACATCCCACCAATAGCACCAATTGGGAGGCTGAAGGTACAAAGATGAATAAAACATGGCTTCTGATAAATAAAATCTTAAAAAAAAAAAAAAAGAAAGAAAGAAAGAAAAGAAAAGGGCGGCCCCGGTGGCCCAGCAGTTTAGCGCTGCCTTCAGCCAAGGGCGTGATCCTGGAGACCGAGAATCGAGTCCCACGTCAGGCTCCCTGCATGGAGCCTGCTTCTCCCTCTGCCTGTGTCTCTGCCTCTCTCTCTCTCTGTGCCTCTCATGAATAAATAAATAAAACCTTTAAAAAACAAAAACAAAAACATGGTTTCTGTTTTCTAAGAGCTCATGTGCATAGATATGTAAACAAACATATGTTAAGGTACAGTGAAAGCTATGATTGCGGTAGCGACAAGGGCTGGGACTGGGATGGAATATGTGTTTTAAACTGTGCCTATGAGTTGGGGATAAGGAAAAGCTTCACAGATAAGCTGGGGCAGAGCTGAAAATATTCTTGAGGTAGAATAGAAGCATGGGCATTCATATCATTCCTTGGGAGAAATCTTTTTCAGTTCTGATTCTGTCATCTAGCACATTATTTCTCTCCGCTAAATTATCTACATGTGTTATGCCTTCTGTGTTGATTGCAAAAAAGTTCAGCAGAAGAAGCTAGAAGCAAAAAGAACTCAGACATACTACCGTACTTCCTTGCATTATGTAACCATCTTTTAATGGGCCCAATTAAATTATTTGCCAACCCACATTTCTCCATTGAATATACAGGAAAATATTGCAAGAGACCTTTCAAATGCTTTGCTGTGATAAACATATATTCTGTAGTAGAGTACTTTGGCTACAAAAAAAGCCCAACTCAATTGGCTTAATCAGTAATAATATGTATTATATTACATAATAAAGAATCCAGAGGCAAGAGTACTCCAGGATTGATTAATTCAGCCACTCAATGATGTAAAGGATCTGGGCTTTTTCTGTTATTATGCTCTGCCATCTGAGTATATTGGATCATCTTTAGTGGTCACAAAATATCTGCAGTAGTTCCTAGACAAAACACTGTTGAGTAGAAGAGAGTATTTTTTTGTGTCTTTTTTTTTTTTTTTTTTAATAGGCTCCTGGAGCCCAAATTGAGGCTTGAACTCCTAACACTGATATCAAGAGTCAGATGCTTAACCAATGGAGTCACCCAGATACCCCTATCTTTTTATTTTTTTTAATCAGTAAAGAATGCTCCACAGTGGACTTCTATCTTGTTTCATTGATCAGAATTGCACCACATGCCTATTTCTAAAGCAGTCACTGGCAAAGGGTTACCATGATTGGCATGGACTAATGAACTTTTACTCCCCAGCTAAGAATTAGACTATCCTTCCTAAGCACTTGACTATAGGAAATAGGGCAGGCCAGTGCAAAAAAACAAAACAAAACAAAAAAAGGGATCTTTCGGGAAGGAAGATTGGGGAAATAGATTTTTGGTAGATAACCAAGACAGATTGCTTGCCTATGGCATAGCATGTTCCAAAACATGAACATATGGCATGCCTCCTATATAACATGATATGTTTTGCAAAACAACATACGTTACATCATTACTTTCCAGGAGCAGTAATTTTTGTAGTATAAAATATTATATCTCTGCCTATTTCTTTTTTTTTTTTTTATTGGTGTTCAATTTACTAACATACAGAATAACCCCCAGTGCCCGTCACCCATTCACTCCCACCCCCCGCCCTCCTCCCCTTCCAACACCCCTAGTTTGTTTCCCAGAGTTAGCAGTCTTTACGTTCTGTCTCCCTTTCTGATATTTCCCACACATTTCTTCCCCCTTCCCTTATATTCCCTTTCACTATTATTTATATTCCCCAAATGAATGAGAACATATAATGTTTGTCCTTCTCCGACTGGCTTACTTCACTCAGCATAATACCCTCCAGTTCCATCCACGTTGAAGCAAATGGTGGGTATTTGTCATTTCTAATAGCTGAGTAATATTCCATTGTATACATAAACCACATCTTCTTTATCCATTCATCTTTCGTTGGACACCGAGGCTCCTTCCACAGTTTGGCTATCGTGGCCATTGCTGCTATAAACATCGGGGTGCAGGTGTCCCGGCGTTTCACTGCATCTGTATCTTTGGGGTAAATCCCCAGCAGTGCAATTGCTGGGTCGTAGGGCAGGTATATTTTTAACTGTTTGAGGAACCTCCACACAGTTTTCCAGAGTGGCTGCACCAGTTCACATTCCCACCAACAGTGTATGAGGGTTCCCTTTTCTCCACATCCTCTCCAACATTTGTTGTTTCCTGCCTTGTTAATTTTCCCCATTCTCACTGGTGTGAGGTGGTATCTCATTGTGGTTTTCATTTGTATTTCCCTGATGGCAAGTGATGCAGAGCATTTTCTCATGTTCTCTGCCTATTTCTATGTCAAAAGCAATACATATAAAATTTATAGGAAATCCTATTTCCAAGTTTTTCCACTATTATTTTTTAAATTACCATCTTGTTGTCTGCTAGTGATTGGTTGTAAATAAAGGTAAGGCTATCAAAGATTTTTTTAAGTAGAGTAGAGAAGTTCTATCTCTATATATCTTAATTATATATCTATACATATCTTAGATGTATCTTATATATCTATATATCTATAAATATCTTAATTTTCTTGTGATTTTAGCATTACATTCATTTGATATTATGGGGCAATATAGACCCACTGCATTTCAGTAGTAGTAGCTACCAAGTTGAGTTGAGTTACTTATACAGACATCTCTATGTATCAGTTTCTGCTTCTTTTTCCTAGTGCAATTCTCATATATGTCCAAGCATCTTATTTGGTTGAAGGGTTTATGCTGGAGACATGAGTGTACATATTAGAACATTTGCATTTTTGAAATTGGGACCAGAAAGCCTTACAGAAAAGGCAAGAACAAAACAAAACAAAGAACCACAGGCAAACAAAAATAAGCACTTTAAGTGTGGTATTTCACACATCAGTAAGTAGAAATGAGGTTGGTCTCAGCCCTTCAAAATTTATGTCATGTAGGAAGCTTCCTTTACTCACTGGGTAAGGACAACAACCTTGTTGGGGATAATTATAAACTGACCAAGAAGAGCCCAGATTGTCCAGAGAACACTGGGGCACCACTTCAATGTCTCCTCCAAATTTTGAAAAAATAATTCTACACTTAGAAAGTCAATTTCTTTTTTTTCATTTTTATGATAATGGAAATGAAAAAGCAAGCATTCAAATGATTTCAACCTCTCATTGGAATCTGAATGGTTGCTGATTGCTGTAAGCTGAATTCTATTTTATTTACCTAGTATTACTGCTGTTACTAGGAAACCACGCTTCATAGTTTAGCATTTTATTGTGAAGAATAAAATGTCCAATTATTGCAAAGGTATCTTGATATGTGATTTAGCCTGTTATGTTTAAAGCCTCTTCATGTTTTTCTGAAGGTTATTTTATGATGAATTAAGGGCACATATTTAATTTCTTTTCAAAATTATTTATATCAGCCTCCCCAAAGCTGATTTATATTTACATCTTAGCCAATTTATCTGGTTTTTAAAAAATATTTGCAAAACTGTTCCAGAATTGAGGAACCTCTCTGGTGAGTCACTGGATGGTTTTAAGGTGGTTGATATATTCCTCTCTACTTGCCTCTGTGGAGCTGTTTGGTTATAAACCCTAAGTTGAACTTTTTGAGGAAAACTGCATGGACCCTGAAGCATTCACTGTGTTAAGTGCAAAATTTATCTGTTGTATCTGATTTGTAGTGATTTATTATTTTTACAATATAGTATATCCTTGGAAAACTACTTTCCAAAAGCATTAATTTCCATATCTCTCTTGAAATTTCCTATAATATTGCAGATGAACTTGTGTGTCATTTTCCAAACCTACTCTTCAGAGTGTCCAGAGAGTGAAACTATACTGTATAATAACAGCAATTACATTAATATCCTAGATTTATATTGTTCTTTCTGATGAATTATCTCACTTGACATTGTGTTTATAATAATGTGCACAGTATGTGATTGAGATGTTATTCCCATTCTTACAAGTAAGAAAAAAGATATTTGGGTGAGTTAAATGAAGTTTCCAACTTCAGACAACTGATCAGTGCTAAAACTGGGATTTGAATTTAGTTTTTCTGACTTGATATCCATGCTGCTTCCTTTCTACTTGTACAATACTGTTACTGTGTGTTTAAAGTATATGCTTGCTTATCTGGATTCTCTGAATTATGGTGAAAAGTGTTCTTGTTGTAGAGATTTTATCTGAAATATTTATTTGTAATCACTGACAATGGAAATAGATTTAATTCAAATATTTATTGGGTGCTTACAAAATGCCAGGTTCTGTATTAGGCTCTTGTATATGTATTTCACCTATATTAACCCACTTAGTACTCTTAGGGTTCTTCTAATTCCCTTCCAATTCTAAGACTGTCTAATTGTTGAGTGTCTGCCATGGGAAGAGACACGTTTGTAGACTCAAACTTCCAGATGATGAAGCTAGTTAGGTTTTAATATTTATTGTACTTAGAAGTTAGGTCAGCAGCTCTAAATTTTATAATTTAAATGACTTCTTTGAAGAATTCTATAAGCTTGTATTATTAAGCCTTTAATTTCTAGTTCTCAGTTTCTGTGTTTTGAGTTTTATTAAGTGTTTAAAAGTAATCTGCAATGGAAGTTACAGTGGTGTTGAACATTTACATGTTAGTCTACGAATAAAGATTTGGAATCAGGGCTTGAATTGGGCTATTTGGATTTCATTTGTTTTATTTAAAAGGAAACGTATTGATTTTCAAAATATTAATATTGGTCATGCTTTTCCCAAATGGTTAAGATGATTGTGAGTAATACTACTTTTTAGATCTATTGGCATATCTTTAGCCATAAAAGCACAATAAATTTTGGCCAATATATTTAAAATTTGAATTTGGTTCCTTGCTGTTAGGTTACTAAGGCATAAAGAATGGAGTCAGAGATTCAGAACCTTTAGTACTAAGGAAGGTAGCCATCTAGGAATAAAAACATTAAGGAACATTTATTAGCAATAATAATTTGGAGCTACTGACCACCACTATAAGTGGTCCTGTGAGCTATCTCAAAAAGGATGCTAAAATGTGCTGATTCATAGGTATGTGTGTGTGTGTGGGGGGGGGGGTGTGTGCATATACTAAGATTTGACTCCCTATTAATAGATTTCATAGTAAATAGCTATCTGCCTATATCTGCAGCATTGTCGTTGCAGATACATTAACCTTGATCAATTAATGCACACAACAGAGAGAAGGAAGTGATCAAGACTATGCTAATCATGGTTGTAATGTTTATCTGGAAATAGGATTGAGAAAACTTTAATAAATAGTTACTGAACGCCTGTAATTTATTTAATTCATTAACAAATATTTCTAAGGACCTAGTGGCTATCAGTCACTTTATTTGACCTGGGGAAAACAATAACAAAATGTCTTCTGACTTGAAGGGCCTTTTAGTTTGGTGTGGAAAAGACAGATACATAAAATAAAATAAAATAAAATAAAATAAAGTAAAATAAAATAAATACAGTAAAGTATTAAAAAATAAGTCACTGTTATCAAATCAGATTATTCCAGGAATTCAAGGAGGATTCAGTAGTTGAAAATATCTTAATTTAATTTAGGAGATTAATATATTAAAAGAGAACAATTATATCATCCTTGCTGATGCTGAAAAGCATTTGATAATAACTCAATGTTTATTTTTGGTAAAATGTTTTAGTAAAATAGAAATAGATGGATACTTTTTAGCATAATAAAACATACATATGTCAATGCTAACTCCATTGTTACCCTTAATTGAAAACATTAGAAGCATTCCCATTCAAGTCAGGAATAAACTAAGAAATCTTCACACAATCATTATCATTATATATCATTGTTCTGAGTGGTTCTACCAGTGCAACAAGACAAGAGAAAGCTAGAATATGGTAGGAAGGATCCTATGACAGTTTCTGGGCACAAGTCTTTTTTTTTTATTTTTTTCTGGGCACAAGTCTTAAGAAACTAGCAACTTCCTCTTCCTGTCTCTTGGATGCATGCTCTTGCTACCTAGCCACCATACCATCAGGAAACCTAAGCCAATTGCATTGCAAGGGAAGGAGCCCCACAGCCCTGATGAGCCTGTAGGTGGTGGCTAGCATCAGTTTGTCATCTTGAAAGTGGGCCCCCCAGATTTCAGTCAAGCAGCCCCAAGTGATGCTGTGAAGTAAAGGTTAGCTATCTCTGAAAATCTGTGAGAAAAATTAGTGTTTGTTATTATTTTAAGCCACTAAGTTTTGGAGTGATTTGTTAATGCTGTGATGGATAACCTGAGTGGATTTTGGTACCTAGAAGTGGGTACCACTGTAACAAAACCTGAAGATGTGTGGCACTGGCTCTGGGACTGTGCTATCATCAGAAGCTGAAAAGGCCTTAAGGAAAATATCAGCAAAATTCTCAAATATGTTGAGGAAAATGTCAGCAGAATTCAGAAAGCCCTAGTGGGTTGGTGGTGAGGGAATACATCATAGTAAGAACATCCTTTCCCCAATTGTTTATATCCAAGGAAAGAAAATTACTTAGTTGGAGGCTTCTCTGTAGTGGCTAAGAGCAGAAACAACATTTGGGTTCTGAGCAAAAATGGCCTACCCTCACTTCATTCCTGATTATCTATAGTAGTTTTTAGCTTTTCAAAATAGTTTCATATATGTGATCTTATTTAATACTTTTTTTTTTTTTTAGATTTTATTTATTTATTCATGAGACACACAGAGAGAGAGGTAGAAACACAGTGAGAGGGAGAAGCAGGCTCCATGCAAGGAAGCTGATATGGGACTTAACCCTGGAACTCTGGAATCACGCCCTGAGCCAAAGGCAGACACTCAACCACTGGGCCACCCAGGCGTCCCCTATTTTATACTTTAAACAGCCGATTGAAGTAAGCAGGTCAGATATTACTATATGATCCCATTCTAAGATAAGAAGCTGAGCCACACAATGATCTAGAGGCAGGGGCAGGGGCAGCACTAGATCTGGCTCCCATTATCCTGATTCCAGAGGGTGACTTCCCCCAATGAGGAGAAGGTAGCATTTGCTACCACTTGCACAGGGGCAGGAGTAGTCCCAGGAACCAGAGAATAATCAATATGACTTTCAGTCTTTGACTACATCTCAGTATTTCATTCAGAACACACATTCTGGGAGAAACAAAATACTGTGGTCGTATTGACTTGTTTATTTTATTTTTTTTTCCTGTCCTGGCTCTTTATATTCTGAGTATAGTTCCAAATAAATGTTTCAGGTTCTGGAGGGTTGGTTTTGGCTCCAAGAACTTCAATATTTGATGAGTTTGGAAACTGAGAAGCTGATAAGAAACACATCTAACACAAGTTCCTATTAGATTGCTTTTATACTGTCTCCCTAAAAATTATACTTAAAGGTGAATCCTGGATACAATTCACTGGTGCAATTACATGCAGTATTTTTTTTGAATAGGAAGAACTCACAGAGGAGTTTAGCAATAATTTGTGGGTGGGGCTTTAAAACAGTCACCTTTGGCAGGCACCTGCTTCTTTAAAACACATGTAAGAAGAATACAAGCTACTTTTCAACTCCAAAGTCATGCACATATGGTAGTTATTATACAAGATTTTTAAAACGATTCTATTTATTTGTTAGGAGAAAGAGAGCACAAGCAAGTGGGGGCAACAGCAGGGGGAGAGGGAGAGAGAGTCCCTGAGCAGACTCCCCTTTCAGCTGAGTGCAGAGCCTGACATGGGGCTTGATCTCACAATCGCTGAGATTGTGACCTGACCTGAAATCAAGAGCTGGACATTCAAATGACTGAGCCACCCAGGTGCCCCCATTATCTAAGGTTTTGAACCATAGTGCAAAAAATCAAGAAGTTTGAAATAAGGAAGAGTAAGGAGCAAATTTTTGATCTTTGGTTAATCAGGAAAACTACAAGACAGTTTCTGAATTGAACTGTATTAATCTCTTAAGTTTTCTGCTTTACTTTAAAATGAGGCCATAGCTTCTTCAGCTCCCTGAATTCCCAGAGTACTCCTTCCATCTTGAGAGTTTTCCTCCAGTAAACACTAGGCTCACCTATAGATTTATTTATTTATTTATTTATTTATTTTTTTAAAGATTTATTTATTTATGATAGACATAGAGAGAGAGAGAGGCAGAGACACAGGCAGAGGGAGAAGCAGGCTCCATGCACCGGGAGCCCGACGTGGGATTCGATCCCGGGTCTCCAGGATCGCGCCCTGGGCCAAAGGCAGGCGCCAAACCGCTGCGCCACCCAGGGATCCCCTATAGATTTATTTTTATCATTTAAAACAATCAAAATTGAATCATGAATCATGTGTTTGGCAGCCTTCTGTCTTAAAGGAGCGGCACCAGCATACCTGAGGCCCAGGTGAGCAGACTTCTGGCCTCAAAGCAACCGAGATGCAGCAGAAATAGAACATAATGCCTTGGAAGGGAATCCTGTGCAGTGTATGTGGCCACCATAGATAGCCACATGAAATGATGGTGTCAATGCAGAGCACTTTGTAAACTATAAAATGTTCTACAAATACCCGTAGCTAAATAAGTTAGTCTCAATGAGATGTTCTGAAAGTTCAGGGAATGTTTATGTACTCTGGAGCCAATTCTCATGTATGCTAACAATGAAGATCAAATATGAAGACAACCACCATCAGTGATATCAACTATATCAAATGAGTAAAGTAGTGGCATTTGCAAAAAGCACAGAAGGGCAATATGCCATTTGAAGTCTATTTAAGTAAAAAGTCAGCAAAATACTACACCCCTCCCCCACTTAAAAAAATTTTGAGCAGATTGCTTGCTTGTCCAGGTTTTGAAGATGAGGAAATGAAATGAAGAAAAAAATGAAAGAGTTTATTGCTAGAGATTGTATAAACAGTAATTGGAGGTAAAAATCAGGTATATATGATTGTTAGACTCTCTCCTGGCTATAAGCTCCAAGTTTTTGCCCAAGAACCTTCTCATTATTTACTAGGATCCTTCTGAAAGTCTCAAAGAATGGGTCAGATTTTGTGGATTCTAAGCCATGGCACTCCATTAAAAGAGAAATCTTGGGGCAACCTTCAAATTAAGCCAGGTAGGCAGCCACCTACTTTGTTAATGTATGTTGTTGTTTCATTGGTTTTAAGGTAGGTATTATTTAGATCAATGCCTTGAAGAAACACTGTAAATTATTATCACTTGGAGAGCTTTTCATTCTCTTCAAAAAGCAGCCCTAACTTCATTGTAACAACCTTGCTTTTTCTAAAGACTATGCCCCTAGTAACAATTTATGTATAACATCATAGTCTCCTGTATCACTTTTGTTGTAATGTAATCCAGTTCATGTTTATTCTATTTTACAATTAACTTGGGGAAACACAAAACGGTTTAACCATTAGAATGAATTAAATGTATAAGAAAATTTTCATTTTCAAGAAATTTATCCTGAAGTGTATTTCTTTAGATTCCTGACATAGTTGAATCAAAGATTTAAGGACACCAAAGTCATTGTTAGTTATCACCAGGAATGCATTTAGAAATATTTTTCAATTTGGTGATAACAAAAGAAATTTGACATACATTTAAAAACTGTCAGTTTATCATTTTGTAGTTATTACCAAGGATAAAATACATTGTATTTTTAAATGGCAGAGTGAGTTATAAAATCAATTTTGCCATTGTCTTTTGGGTATGGCAAATACAAAGATCATATTAAAGTAAGGGATTTATATAATCTTTATAAAGAATTCTGGGATAAAGCAGGTACGTGAATTTGTATGACATATACACCAGATATCTGTCTATGGGGTTTTGTGGATGAATGGTAGAAACATTCTGATGTCTTTAATCATCTCTCAGGCCTTTCTATCATCATTTTGAAGATGGTATAGATGATGACCATGTTCTGTTGTATGAGAGTGGCTATATTTTTTGGTGTTCACAGAGGAAGTTTCTGCTTGGATGTTTAAAAGCATTAAATTAAAATTCAACATATGAAGTGTGATTTTACTTGAATTTAAAAAAGGAAAATAAAAGTGAAACTTAAGAGTTTTCTCTACTTGAGATAAATGGTTTTCTTCTTTTCCTAACAAGTGCCACTGTGTCCTCAGAGATTCTTCTGGCTCTGGTTCAAGAAAGAGAACTAATCATTTCTTTATGCACGTTTTTCACTAAATTCCATGAAGATGCTAGTTAAAACATATAAAAGGAAATAGAGTCATCATAGGCAGAGAAGAAGGTGATGTAGGTTAGGGCAACAGGCTAGTCAATATGGTAGAGAATTTCTAGAAGATGAAAAAAGATAGGGTTATACAGAGAAATAAACTAGACTGGAGAATTCTTCATGCCAAATATGTGCCAACATCTGAAGTAGAGAATTATCCTTGGAGAGAAAGAACAGTTCCTCAAGCAGTCTTGGAGACAGGATATAGCCAGAAAGAAAGGTGAAGGAGGAGCCCACTTAAATGACAGATGCAATATACAGAGTTCCTGGCCTCATCTGTTCACCCTCAGGATAAACTGCACTTGAAAGAACTAATTGTTCTGTTGAGGTGTGGGATTGGTGAAAGCAAACAGGATATGGCCCTCATCAGTTCAGCCTGATGACAGGGTTCTGTGGGTTGGTAGGGTTGGGAGAAAGCTTATTTGCCACCAGCCCTCCCATTAAAGGAAACAGACCTTAAAACGAACAAACAAACAAATAAATAACAGAACAGAATAGAACAGAAACAGACCTCTGTACTTGCAGAGATATAGGATCCTAGCTGCCTTCATTCATAAACATAAATGGATATCTCAGGACAGCCAGATATTTGAAGAAACAGCACAAAGGAGAAGCAGCGGAAACTAAGTGGCCAAAAGAAAAACAGACAAATAAATCTTGGATAATTTTAAAAAACCATTTCTTCCATATTCATTCAACCAATATTTGTTAAATATCCAATGTCTTCTAGATACTATTTTAAGCACTTGAGACACATCAGTGAATGAAACAAAGATCTCTGTCACATGGATCTTATATTCTAGCAGGAGGGACAAATAATGCATAAATAATAAACAATAAATATGTAATTTAGGTAGGATGGTAACGATGAAAATATAACACATAAAGTTATATAAAAAAATAAAAGTCCTGAGTGGGCAGAATGGATTCGTTTTAAATAGGATAGTTAGGGCAGGCTTTATTGAGAAGATGACGATTGAGCAAAGAATTGAAGGCAAGGAAGTAGCGAGTATGAAAGAGCTCTCTAGGATGATGAAACAGCAGTGCACAGACCCTAACACAGGAGCACGTCTAGCATCTTTCTGATAAACAAGATGTATCACTTCTTTCGTGGCATAAGACTGAGGCAGAGAAAGACAAGAGGAATAACCCAGGCCACATCTTGTAAGGCTTTGTAGGCCTTGTAAGAGTTTTGGCTTTTATCTGAGTGAACTGGAAAGCCCTTACAGGAAAAGGAGCAGAGGAGTAACAGGATCTGACTTTGAATTTAAAAAGATCCTTCAGGCTGCTATAGTGAGGGGCAGGGTAAATGTAGAAACTGGAGACCAGGCCTCTATAATGCTGTCGCTGAAATCCAGGCAAGACAGGATGAGGAATTGGCTAGGGTGTTAGCAGTGGAGAGGGTGAGAAGTGATTATAATTGAGAGTATGTTTTGGAAGTAGAGAAGGCAAAGGAAAATTATACCCTCCTTAAGAAGCTACAGTGGCCTGATGGAGGAAGTCCAAAGATCAGTAACCAGGTAATGCAAGCTAACAGAAGACTGAAAAAATTTTACCAAAAAAAAAAAAAAATATATATATATATATATTATAAATATAAATATAATATAAATATATATATATAATATAAATATCTATATAATGAGAACTCTCAAGGAGATGCATTAAGATCATAGAAAAAGACTTTCAGGGTATCACCCCAACCCCTCATAATTTCCAAAATTATAAACTTGCTAGATGAACTGGAAAAGAGACCACCCATTGCCCAGAGTTCTGGCATATAAATGAAGGAAAAATCTCACTATGTAGAGGAAAAAAGAAAACCACAAAGAGGTAGGCTCTTTGGATTTGGAAGGTAGGTTCATTTAGTATCAGACTGAGAGTGAGGAGGGGGATAAAATGAGGCATAAGCACCCTCCTGTTCTCCATGATTCCCCCCACAATGGGGTCCTGCAATTCCAATAACAATGACTCTGAAACTCACTCCGACTTGTGAGTCCTTCAATGTCAAAAATGCTGTAACCTTCTGAAACTGCAGGTCTCCAAGCTTTTGTGTTTGCAGCATACTTTTGAGTACCGGACTTTTAATTTTTAATTTTTTATTTTTTGGACACAGTTAAGAGATTTACATATTTGAGATGGTATATTTGCAAGGTATTACCCTGGTTGTTTATTTTTCTCATGGAGATCAACCTTAGCATCAAAACTAGTGGGATGGCCAGACATTATGTGCCTCCTAATGTGCTGCAATATGAAATTAAAGCATCGCCTACAAAGTAATCTTGCCAAAAATGCTTAACTGAAATTTATCTAGTTCTTAGCTGTAACTTCCATCTTCCAGAAAATACAGGGTAAAGGAAAAAGTTACAATATGCTGTATGCTCACTTCCCATAGTCCATCACTGTAATACTGCCTTTCCCTATAACCCCAAATCCCTCCTTCTTATGTCTCTTCATTGTACTCGCCTGGCAAAAGCCCACTTTGGTTAAATCCAATCCTCCTTCTGCTGGGCCAACTACAAGCCTACCTGCTTATGGAGCGCCTGCTTATGGCTGGTAGAAAGCACACAACCATGCCAACTGGTTTCATTTTGAATCTCTGACCACAAACCTCAAGTGAGCCCTTGGGACTCCTTGGCAATCTCAGTCTTCTCAAACCTCCAAAACCACTTTCCTCTGCCTTACTGTCAGCTGATCAGCTGGCTTCTTATTTTACTGAGAAAATAAAAGCAGTCATTAGAGAACTTCCTCATTTTCCCACCACAAAAATCTATTCTTCTACCTGCATCTTTACCACAAGTTCAGCCTGACTTTTTAAGGATAAACTAACCATGTTCCTATCTAGGGTAGACTCCTTCTTCCTGTGTATGGGCCCATCTTCTCGCAGCAGTTATGGACTATGCTCCTTCATCTTCTCCTCCTTTTCTTCCATCAGATTTGCCCATAAATTGTATTAGGATAAAGAAGGCTGTACCTGTTGCCATGTTCCATATGACAGCAAAAGAAAGCCTTGTCTAAATTCAATGTTATCAACTTATTAACCTCCCATTTGCCCACCTCACCCTGATATAAAGAGATAACAAAGTGAACATCTATGTCCCTGTTCCCCAGTTTCAGAAGTAAAATATTACAAATACATTTAGAGCTTTTTTACATCTCTCCTGGATTATATCCTTCTCCCTTATAGCCTAGCTCAGAGATAGCCAATGTGACACCCATGAAAACTAGACCACCCAGATCCCCAGCTGCAAAAGCATAGTGCTGATGGTCCAGATGATTTTCCTCTGAAATAACCACTGTATTTGCTTCTCCCAGGCTGCTCCTAGCAATGGCTGAGTTTGGTGAAATACAGGTTCAGGCCCATTTGTGTGCAGGGCAGGACTTCTCTAGTAGATGACTCTGATTTAAGGACTCTTCATTAGCCTGGCTACAACATTCTTAAATGCTGCTGCATTCTGAGCTTTTCCCACCTCGTCCCTCTTTCCTTGTCTCCTGTCACAGGTGATTCGTGGTGTGAAATCCACCTGCCTACTCCTATTCCTTATCTTTATCCTTCACAGCCATTTTCCCTAAAAAGTGTCTGGCCATCTAATCCCAACTTGGCGTCTGCTTCTTGTGTGGTTGGAGAGATGGTGGGTGGGCAAGAACCAAAGTAAACACAGACACTGTCCTGATTTTTGTGTTCATTATTGTCATGTCTGTCTATCTCTTTTTTACGTATTCATATATTTTTATACATAGTCTCTTTTTCTACGGAGTGACATTTGTTTAAAATTTATCCATGTTGAAATATGTAGCTCACAATTCATTTTTACTGCTATATTAGTATATTATACAAATATATTATAACGTATTCATTCATTCATTCATTCTCCTGTTCATGTACAACATTGTTGTTCCAGCTTTTTGGTATTGTAACTCACAGCAAACACTATTTTGTGTATTCCCATTGTACACTCCTGTAAGAGTTTCTTTGGGCCCCATGTACACTCCTGTAAGAGTTTCTTTGGGATATATAGGAGTTAAATGCTGAGTCAGTGTGTACACTCATCTTTGACTCGACAAGATATTTAGTTGTCAAGAGAGGCTGTTCCAATTTTTCACTCCTGACTAGCAGTGAATGAAATGTTCTTGCTTCTCTATCTTCTTGTCATCTCTTGATAATGTCAGGTTTTTTGTTTTTTGCTAATATTATGGGTGAAAAGTTATCTTAGTATGGTTTTAATATGCATTTTCCTGATTACTAGTGAGACAGAGCATCTTATTATATGTTTACTGGCCTTTTGGCTGTCCTCTTCATTGAAATACCTACTTAAAGCTTTGGACCATTTTTCTATTAGGCTGTTTTTCTGATTGACATTGGAATTCTTAATATATTCAGAATATTATCAGTTATATTCATTGAAAATACATTATTCTGGTCTGTGGCTGCCTTTTCACTTTGTTTTTGGCATCTTTGGAATAACATAAGTTTAAAAATTAGAAATAGTCAAATATTTCTATCTTTTCCTTTATGGCTCTTTCTCTCTCTCTCTCTCTCTCTCTCTCTCTCTCTGTGTGTGTGTGTGTGTTTGTGTGTCTCCCTCTCTCCATCTTCTTCCCTTTGATGTGCTTAGTTTCAGAAATTCTACTGTATCTTAAGATCATAAATATATTCTCACAATTTATTCTAGAAGAGTTAAAATTCATCTTCCACATCTAAGATTTTAGTGCATCTGGAATTGATTTTTGTGTATAGTTAGGTAATTAATTCATTTAGTCTATTTTCCATGCAGCAATTGGAGTGATTTAAAAAAACAAAAACAAAAACAGAGATACAATCCAGTGATTCTCATGCTCAAAACTTTTTCTTAAAATTTTATTTATTTATTCATGAGAGACACACAGAGAGAGGCGCAGAGACACAGGCAGAGGGAGAAGCAGGCTCCATGCAAGGAGCCCGATGTGGGACTCGATCCCAGGCCTCCAGGATCACACCCTGGGCTGCAGGCGGTGCTAAACCGCTGCACCACCGGGGCTGCCCTGCTCAAAACTTTCTGATGACTTTCTATCACACTTTGAATACAACTCAATGTCTTACTTTGTCCTACAAGATCTCACATGGACTTACCCTAGACCACTTTCTGACCTTATCTTCTGTCACCCCTTTATTTATTCTATTCAAGCTGTAGTGGCCTATTAGCTATTCTTCAAACATACCAAAGTTGTGTCTACCTCAGAGCTGTACTATTTCCTCTGCATCTAATGTTCTTTTTCCTTGGCTATATTCATGAATCTCTTCCTCTGTTTGTTTAGATCCCTACTCAAATATTAATTTATCAGAGAAAACTTCCCTGTCCACTCTATATAAAATTCCTGTCTCCTCCCTACTTCCTCTTACCTTGCTTTATTTTGATTTTTTTGAGTTTTCTTCATAGTACTTACAACTCTCTGACCTACATTTTGTCTAGTTATTTATTATTTGTTTTCTCAACCAAAATATAAATTCCTTGAGGAAAAGTGCTTTCTATATGTATACCTCTGCATTGCTAGTACCTAGGGAAGTGCCTAGAACATAGTAGGGGCTCAGTAAATGTTTGCTGAATGAATTAATGAGTGATGTCTCTCAGGAATTACAAAAATATCTACAATTTGTTTCCTTGGATCTGTTTGCTTTTTGAGTCTATGTCACAATTTGAATAGAGCAGTTTCCTATCCTGTATAATTTATAGCAAAATTCCCATCTGTTTTAGTAAGTACACACTTTTTCTTTAGTCATAATTGGATGATAACTATTATCTCTTTATTCACAGCAAGTTTTATCTTTGAAGTCCAATCTGTTGCATTGCCTCACAATCCTTTTAACTCAACATTTCATTTTATATCAAGCACTTTGACTGGAAAAAAGAAAAGTTTACTCAATGGCCAAATTTGGTGGCACACATGCAAAGAGTTGGCTGTCTAGAATGTGACCTAAAGGAAAATATTCTTAATGGTAAAGTCTCATTTCTGAGGATGTTAAGACTGTACAACTGAAAATGAATGTTTTATCACCCAAAACCACACTGCAGGAAACCAAGAGGGTGTATTCGTTTTTGGCTTTAATATAGTTGTCTGAAGCCAATGATCTTGGTTGATAGAAGGAAAATCTCCAGGTGGTCTCTTTGATTTATAGACTTCATGCCCCCAGCATTGGCTGTCTTTGTAATCATTTTGTAGTTGGCCTGTGTATTTACTCGCACTATGTCTGAAATGTGCAAAGAAAAATGTAATTTGGTTCCTAAATGCTTTACTTCCTAAAACAGATCTAGTCATCATCATGAACCCTACCGTGTTGCAGAGAAAGTCTTAAACATGTAATAATAAGTGATTTCCCAGTGTTTCATCAGATGTTGTGTATAGAGTGGTGCCTCTGTGTCTGGAGCATGAATTATTTTACTTATGGATTTTTATTTTTTTATTTTTTTTACTTATGGATTTTTAAAAAGTATTTGCTATTAATTCATTTTATAAATGATTGAGAAGGCTGTTGCTTGTAGATAAATGTTCAAATTTCTTCCCTCTCAGTGGATGTCTTTATGGTGATTCTATGTGTAAACCTTTGTGTTACCCTCCAGGTCCCTGCTTCCTTGAGGTGGGCTTGCCCTCCATCTGCCTTTGGGCCACAATGTTAGATAGAAATCTGAAAGAGAAGCCAGATTTCTGATGACAGGAGATCTAAAAATCTTACTATATTATATTTGAAAGCAATAGTACTACAAATATTTAATTGTATTTTATTAAAATACAATGCTAGGTGTCTTGACAATTTAGCATCTACTCTATATAAAGGGGAGAGGCTAATAAAACTGCATCAAAGGATGTTGTGAGAATTCAAATTAGAACAGTGGACAGAGGGATCCCTCAGTGGCACAGCGGTTTAGCACCTGCCTTTGGCCCAGGGCGCGATCCTGGAGACCCAGGATCGAATCCCACGTCGGGCTCCCGGTGCATGGAGTCTGCTTCTCCCTGTGCCTCTCTCTCTCTCTCTCTCTCTCTCTCTCTGTGTGTGACTATCATAAATAAATAAAAATTAAAAAAAAAAGAACAGTGGACAGAGCCTGGGAGAAGGCCTAGTTCATAGAAATTGGCTCAGAACTGGCTCATTGCCTATTTCCCTGGGAGAGTAATGGAATGGGCTTTTTTTCTCCCTAAAGCATGACTTGTTTTAATTATAGATTTTTTTAAATGTTTGTTATTAATTCCTTTCTATAAATGATTAAAAAGACTGCCTGCCTCCCTTCTCTGTGCACTTAGTTAAAAGCTTTTCATCCTTAATGTAGACTCTACCATAGAAAATGTTTGAAAGAGCGATCCTGTACAGGAGATGCCAAGAAGCTATTATTGGCTAAGTAAAGTGATACTCAGTGTTATTAAGATCCACAAGTTTTATGAATATCATCTCACCAAATCACCACACTTCTTTATCAGTTAGGAAGCAAATGCCTTATTTTCAATATGGAAAAAACTGTGAAAGAAGTTACATGCTTTTCCCTAAATCAAGGAAAATAGAATATTAGAACAGAATCTCTCTACATTGATTTATAATCTGGTGTTCTTTGCTTCTACAATCTCTTGTACTTTGCCTGTACTGGAAAAAATATTGAATTTGGCCCATGTTTGAACTAAATAGGAAAGTAGAACATTATGATTGTTTTACAATTTGGGGCTGTGTAGTGCTTATTTTGATTTTGATATTTAACAAAAGTGAATAAAATCTGTAACTATCAGAAGGAAGTAGTGCTTGACATAATTTCCTGAGCTTGTACCTACCCACTTCCCCAGGCACTTCGTTAAAAGCATTTCAAACTTAATGTAGGCTATAGAAGAAAGTGTTAGAAGGAGGAATCATGTACAGGAGATGCCATTAAGTTATTACTAAGGATCTGCTCCAGGAAAATTGAAAGTAGCTGCCTTCTAGAAATTGTAGAGTTTGGAAGAAGCAGCAAATGTATTTTGCCCTCTCTTAGTTGAGAACAGTCAGTGCTAGACACTGAGATTCCCTAAGTGATTTGATTTTTTTTTTTTCTGCTGAGTGGGAGTAAATTGGGCTAGAAGGACAATTGTAGTGTGTGGTTAATTCTTGGGGGAAAGACTGTTAAACTATGCTTGAGAGTTAGGTCAGACATTTAGATAAATATTCAGTTGCTGCCTTTCCCACAACATGGAACAGAGATTGAATTCCAATGATTAGAGTGCGTCTCTCATTAGAATAATTCAATATTTATTCATTAGTCAATCATGTGTTCAATCTTTCAACAGATAACATGCTAAGTGTTGAGGACATCAAATAAGACACAAACTGTTCCTCTGAGGATGAGTTTCTATGTGTGCCAAAGATTATCTGGAAGAGAGAAGGTTAAGGTATTAAACGAAGACATTGCTTATCTGAAATAGCAGCAGCTGTGGATGGCTTCTGGTTGCATAGGTAGGATTTTTGATAAATGAAAAGTCAAATCTGGACCTTTTTGGGCAATCCAAGGGGTATACTAGGTACCTTCATGGTCCAAAAGAGAACACCTCCTGGTTGAAGATGCTGAAATCAGGTAAACAGAGAACAACATTAGTTATGTGACCTAGGGGATCCCTGGGTGGCGCAGCGGTTTAGCGCCTGCCTTTGGCCCGAGGCACGATCCTGGAGACCCTGAATCGAATCCCACGTCGGGCTCCCGGTGCATGGAGCCTGCTTCTCCCTCTGCCTGTGTCTCTGCCTCTCTCTCTGTGTGACTATCATAAAAAAAAATTTAAAAAAAGAAAAGAAAAGTTATGTGACCTAAATTCACATCTCAATAAGGTAACTTTTTGGAACAAAGAGAGTAGAACATATTTTGGAGTGACCACTCCAGCAGACTTTGGCTCATGGAAGAACTTACTGCTAGAATATTTCTCATACCAAGATAGTAAGTGATAAGGAAGGATATGGTTATAAGTGTCTATAGATAATACATAATATTATCTATCTATCTATCTATATTAAAAATTTCATTTTTAGTCCTAGTGAAAATATCCTTCTGAGAAGTCTGGGAAATTCCTATTGGGTTTTGAGTAGATGCTTTGTCTAAAGCCAAGTATGATACCATCACACATGTGTGACACAGAATTTTATAAGGAAAATCAGAAATCTGCACTATATATAAAATTTCATAAATTTTATTCATTATTCCATGTATCTATTCATCAATTCATTCAGAAAATATTTATCAAGCATCTCCTCTATTCCAGACATTGTGCCTCCTACTGCAGATACAGCATAGGTACACCCTAACTTAAGAAGTTTGTAGTGTTGGGCAGCCCAGGTGGCTCAGCGGTTTAGCACTGCCTGCAGCCCAGGGCATCATCCTGGAGTCCTGGGATCGAGTCCCATGTCAGGCTCCCTGCATGGAGCCTGCTTCTCCCTCTGCCTGTGTCTCTGCCTCTCTCTTTCTCTCTGTGTCTCTCATGAATAAATAAATAAAATCTTAAAAAAAAAAAAGAAGTTTGTAGTGTTGCTTCCTCAACTATTGATTTACTCCCAGGATCAAAGAATTTTTGTGAATATTATTTAAAGAAATACATAGGAAGACAGAATGAACTGACACCTCAAGATATCTGTGCTTGCATGGTGGTAAATGGGGAGAGCCCAACAGAAAAGGTATAATTTTAAGTGTTGCCCTCATAATATTTTTTTTGGAAAAATCCTAAAAACAGTAGTAAAAATAACTAAAAATTTTTAGCTTAATGTACAGCATGATGACTATAGTTAATAATACTGTATTGCATATTTGAGGGTTGCTAAGAGTAGATCTCGAATTCCATCACAAAAAAGCATATGTAATAATATATGTAATAATACATGATAGTTGTTACCTAGAGTTATCATGGTGATTGTTTTGCAATATTTACAAATATCAAATTATTATGCTGTACACCTGAAACTAATATAATATTATACATCAACTATACCACAATAGAAATACTTCTTAGTTGGCCATAGCAACATCTTCATCTTTCTAGATATGACACCTGAATTAAGACAAACATAAGCAAAAATAAACTATTGGGACTACATCAAAATAAAAATCTTTTGCACGGTAAAGGAAATAATCAACAAAACTAAAAGACAACCTACTGAATGAGGAAAGATATTTGCAAACAACATATCTGATCGAGGGGTTTTATCCAAAATGTAAAGAATTTATACAACTCAACACACAAAAACAACAAATAATCCAATTAAAAATGGGCAGAAGACATGAACAGACATTTCTCCAAAGAAGGCATTTATCCACAGATGGCCAACAGACACATGAATAGATGCTTAACATCACTCATTATCAGGGAAGTGCAAATCAAGATCACAGTGGAGATAGGACCTCACAGAACACCAGAATGTCTGGTGGAAAGGCTAAAATAAAAAACACAAAAAACAACAAGCATTGATGAAAATGTGGAGAAAAGGAACCCTCATACACTGTTGGTGGGAATGTAAACTGGTGCAGCCAATGTAGAAAACAGTGTGGAGATTCCTCAAAAAGTTAAAAGTGGAACTATCTTATTATCCAGTAATCTCACTACTGTGTATTTACCCAAAGAATACAAAAACACTAATCAAAGGTATACATGTACTCCTATGTTTATTGCAGCATTATTTACAACAGCCAAACTATGGAAGCATTCCAAGTGTCCATTGATAGATGAATGGATATATATATATAATGTTATATATTATATATAATTCAGCCATAAAAAAAGGATTAAATCTTGCCATTTTCAACACCATGTATAGAGCTAAAAAGTATAATCCTAAGTGAAAAAGTCAGAGAAAGATGAGTACATGTGATTTCACTCATTAGTAGAATTTAAGAAATAAACGAGCAATGAAAAGAAAAAGACAAACCAAAAAACATTTTTAAAAAAGATTTTAAGTAATGTCTACATCTAGTCATGGGGCTTGAGCTCACAACCCTGAGATCAAGAGTCACATACTATACTGACTGAGCTAGCCAGGTGCCAACAGACTCTTAACTATAGAGAACAAACTGATGATTGCCAGAAGGGAGGTGGGCGGATGGATGGGTTAAAGAGGTGATGGGGATTAAAGAGTAGACTTATCATGATGGGCACTGAATAATGTATAGAATTGTTGAACTACTGTATCGTATACCTGAAACTAATATATCACTGTATGTTAACTATACTGGAATTAAAATTAAAAACTTAAAAAAAAGTTTTGGTTTAAAAAAAAAAAAAGTTTTGGTTTTGACAAAAAAATTCAATCAATTGAAGTATACATTGTATTTATCAATGCCAAAGTAAAATGCAAGAGCAATGGATAATTGTGAGAGTTGTTAATTTTCTGGACAAATTTAAGAGTTGTAAATAGTTAAATAGGAGAATAAATCAATATTTAATGTAAATATTAAGAGACAGTGTGTTGGATATTAGTTTTTTAAAAACACATAATACCTTGTTGAGCCAATAGATATTTACAAAACTTACATATACAAAACAGAATAATGGAAATTAGATATCAGAATACTAATCTTTGTAAAATTATCTGGTGTTCTGTATTTATAATTTTAAATAAAACAACTGTTTAATACTGTAAAATAATAAAATAAAAAAATAATTCTTAACAGGCAGAAAGATTATTAGTTAATATTTTGATTAACTATTGAGTGCTGGGAAAGGCATAGGGCATGACTTTTTTCCTTATGGAGTCTCTATAAATGATATGAATACACAGTTTTTTTTTTTATGAGAGGGATATCTTTGTGGGCTATCATTGTTATTTATAGGGCTAGTATTTTAAAATCTACCATTCTGGAGAAAAATAGTTTCTCTTTCATGATTTATGCTTAATTCTTAGTGGAAGGTTATTTCAAAGACTCCTGATATTCATATGTTGAGAGTTTGGGAACTCACGAAACCAGTCAGAAGGCATGCTGAAACTTTTTTCAGTTAAGTGCAGAGAAGAGTATAAACTAGGAACACAAGACTGGGACTCTGAGAACTCACCCAGCAATAAGACTGACTCCTATAGTCCACTGACAATTTTATCTTTGCAGCTTAGTATTCATTCTCTCTTTCTGTGATAACAACATTCCAGATGTGGTTTGGAAAATCACTCCTTTTCTATAGGATATAGTCAGTAGTGATACCTGTCTTCTTCTGGCAATGGGTGGGCATGTGGCATATGTTTAGCCAACCTGATGCCTTCTCCCTAAACTTGAAGTACTGGAGAATGTGTTCAAAGTAGTAGAAGTATAGAGAGAACGTATTCGTCTCAGTAGTGGCCTCTTGAAGAGATTGTCCTTTCATTCCTACTTACCTCAGTACCCAGAACCAGAACAGCTTTGGGTTTCTGGTCTTTCTGAACTTCAGTGTTTTTTTCAGTTATTTATTTATTTATTTATTCATTCGTTCATTCATTCATTCATTCATGAGAGACACAGAGACAAAGAGAGAGGTAGAGACATAGGCAGAGGGAAAAGCAGGCTCCATGCAGGGAGCACGATGTGGGAGTGGATCCCCAGACTCCAGGATCACGCCCTCAGCCGCAGGCAGATGCTTAACCGCTGAGCCACCCAGGCGTCCCCTGAACTTGTGTTTTAGATTTTATTTCCTTTTTGAGCTACACATGTTCTTCCCAATTATTTTTCTTCCATTAAAGAAGCTCAAAATGATTTGTATTGCTTGCACAACTGATACACATCCCCACCCCAAGTGAGGGACATCTAGCAGTGTCTGCTATATTACTATGTTTATGAGGATGAGGCTACTTTTCTGATGAAATGGTATTTGTTTCCTTGAGGTTCAGTTGGATGGATTTTCTGGGCCCTGCCCCATAATGCAAGTTATGGGTCACTGGAAACTTTGATCCCTGAGAAGGGTAGGAATGAGATTGGGAGAATTTGGCAAGTACCAGACAGAAGGTCAGGGAACTGGACAAACCGGTTGAGATTCAGGAAAGTGCTCCAGTCTCAGTGGAAATTGAAATTCACTCCTCAAATCAAGACAGCAAAAAATTGAGAGTAATGGAGATAACGTTATACATTGGGAAGCACAATCCTTGGGGCTCTTTTAGGCTCATCAAGTAAGGGATTTAAGAAAGCAAGAAAGACCAACTCAAGAGTGAGCCAAATGGGAATAAGAGAGTAGCTAGCTAGCATTATGCTACAGAAGAGTCACATAGAACGGGGTTCAAAACTTAGGTTCAAAATCTGGGTTCTTCCTTCTTCCTGTGGTAATGGTGAGACTATGGAGAAGTTCTCAGGGGGTGAGATACTTGTATCTTTCTCTGGATTGCTTTCCCTGTCATTTTCCCTTTTTCCTTCTTTCCACCCTACGCTGGTTTTGATGCTCCTGCTATGTGCCCCAGTAGTAACACCCACTGTCTCTCTCATGGTGTCTGTGAACTTCATGTTATTTGTCAACCCAACCAGACTGTCAACTCCACAAAAGAGTAAACTTGTCATTCTAATTCGCTTTTGTATCCTCAATGTAGCCACAGTGCCTGATACTTAACAAAAATGAATGGAGCATTGAATAAACAAAAAGGAGGCTGCAGAGCCATAAGAGAGGTGGAAGGAGATTCTGTGATAAACAAGGCCATGGAAAGCCCTTTTAACATGTTGTAGTAATGCATTAAGTAATGTATTTTCAAAGTACTATATGTGAAGTTGATTCTAAATGATAAAAATAAGAGGTCCCTTGGCAGTAATTATGGGATTTTTGATAATAATGTAAAACTTCTTTAAAGCCTGTTAAATCTTCTCACACAGGGTATTTTTCTTTATTATACTAGACCAATCACCTAATATATGTAGGAAAATGTTTTGCTTCACAATGACATGTAACAATTTTAATAGCACCTATTAAAGTGCTTTACACATAATAGTTGTTCAGCAACTAATTGTTGATGGAGCAAATATATTCAGCAAAATTGGCCTCTTTTTATAAAGCACTTTTAAGGCTAAGAATAACTACTTGTCATATAATTCTATAATAGCTCACATTACAGCAAAAGATTAAATGAGAATAAAAAAGAAAATATATTATTTTTCTTGATATAAACTTGCATTATAACTTATTCTTGCCTATCCAACCAATGAGGTGCACATTTTGAAATGAATTACAACACATCTTGTCATCTGACACATTCTTTCACAAAGAAGCTTTGATAAATCTAACTTGTACATATTTGCTTTGTTAAGGTCTTAATCCTACATGAAAAAATATCTCTGTTTACCTAGTGAGAAAAGATCATTTTCTTCCTCCTGGTAGAAATTAAAAGCTCATAGCATTTGAAAAGGTAGACTCTGCCAATGTACTTCTGTCTCTATAAATCGTCAGAGACAGTGATTTCTTACAAAACAGGTTTCATGTAATATTTATGTAAGTGGCACATGACCCTGACTGAAAGCAAGGGTTAGAAGAAACCGTGTTCTTATTGTTCAACAGAATACTTTTTTATTTTGTCAGATATTACTTACTTGGGTCATATGTGATTTTTTTTTAACAGAATGGAAGTTGTTTATTTTAAAGCTGAGTTATGGAGAACTGTGACATTTCTTTTTAGAATCAATACTATTTTATCTTGTACTTGTAAAAGATTTCTGTAAATAAGCAAAAAGGAATACCAGCAGCAAGCTGGATATAAAATAAATGTAGATGAGTAGAAAATTAAAATGTCCTCTTACCAGTCACAGAATTGATTCTGGAGGAATCATGAGAGCAGATGGAAAAGATCAGATGTCTGAGAGGTAGGGTGCAGGTTGCTGTGTTTGATAAACATGTGCCCTTTTCCAACTTTGCTACTCTAAAGAAAATCTGTCCAGTAAGGATAGGATAGGTAGTATTACTGAGTTCTGTCTTGGCCTGTAGAATTTATTAACTGTGTGACCTTGGGCAATTCATTTAGCTTCTCTGAACTTTTCATTGCCCATAAAATAATATGTAGGGTTCTTACCCAGGGTTACCTGATTATAAAGCTCCTCTTACCTTTCCTACTTATCGTTCCCTTCTTAGCACTTAAGTTCCAGTCATATTCAACTCCATATCATCTCCTTTTATTTTTTTCATAGAACTCCCTTGAAATGATCTTGTTCATGTGCTGTTTTCCTTCACTAGAATATAAGTATCATGACAGGATGGATCTTGGGTGTTGTTCTTACCATAGACCAAGAACTGCAGCAATGCCAGGAAATTAGTTGGTGCATAAAAATAATTGGTGAATGATTTCTAGGCATATATCCATAAGAAGCGAATGCAGGGACTGGAACAGATACCTATACACCCATGTTCATAACAACCTTATTTACCATAGCCAAAAGGTGAAAGCAATTTAAGTGTCTATTGATGAATAAATAGATAAGCAAAATATGGCATATACATACAATGGAATATGATTCAGCCTTTCTGACACAAGCTGCAGCATGGATGAATCGTGAGGATATTATGCTATGTGAAATAAACCAGACACAAAAGAACAAATGCTGGATGATTCTATTTACATGAGGTACCTTGAGTAGTCCAATTCACAGAGTAGGGAAGTGAAATAGTGCTTGCCAGGGGCTAAGAGGAGGGCGATGGGGAGCTGTTCTTTAACGGGTACAGAGTTATAGTTTGGGAAGATGAAAAAGATCCAGAAGTAGATGGTGTTGATGGTTGCACAACAATGTACTTAATGCTACTGAACTATATACTTAAAAGTGGCTGAAATGGTAAATTTTATGTTATGCATATTTACAACAATAAAAAAGAAACTGGTGAATCAATGAGTGTGGAGGTCTTTCACATAAGTGTTCTCACTCCCTGGAGCACTGTCCTCTGTCATTCCTCCAACCTTGCTCTATCCTCCCCTTTCCTTTCACCTCGCTGATTCCTAGTCACATACCGTTTCTCAACTTATCAAGGTTTCTCGACAACAGCACTGTTGATGTTTTGGATCAAATAATTCTTTATTGTGGGAGGTTGTTCTGTGGGTGAGTCTCTAACACTTCCTATAGTTTATTTGCTATAATTAAACAAAGTACTATATCTTACATAGCTCACTTGTATTACTCAAGAAGTCAGTGGCTGAATTGGGATAGAGTAAGTCCTATCACTAAAGCCTATTTTTATCCTTAGAAGCTCAGTCTGGGTACATAAAAGCCATGAGTTGGAAATTCCCTGCAAGATTTCTAATTTTGGGCTTGATCTTGGGGAGACAAAAAGTAAAACACAGGTAAAAAATGAATTTACTTTGGCTTACGAATTTTGAGAAAAGAATTCTATACTTAATATACTGAAAATAGATAATTGTTATCTCTAATGTGCTATAAAGATACCAAGTACAGAAGAAGAAATCGAAATTATGTTCAATTGATCTGTTCTGATAGAAATAACTTAGAATTATGATTTCACATTTGAGAGAATCTTTTGTTGTTGTTGTTAGTCAGAGTCATGTGTTATAATCAGAGGGTTCATGTTCTCATACAAATAAAAAGGAACGCAATGTATTTCAAATCACAAGCTAACTGGAAAAAACACATAGATGGTATAAGCATTAGGAAAATTTAAAAATAAGTGATATACTAAAGACAGAGCAAAGGAAATAATTGCCTGAAAAGAAGAACATAAATAATATTTTTGAAGAAATAATGGTACATTTTGTTAATTAAAAGCTAAATTTGGGGATCCCTGGGTGGCTCAGCGGTTTAGCACCTGCCTTCAGCCCAGGACGTGATCCTGGAGTCCCAGGATTGAGTCCCACATTGGGCTTCCTGCATGGAGCCTGCTTCTCCCTCTGCCTGTGTCTCTGCCTCTCTCTCTCTCTCTATGTCTCTCATGAATAAATAAATAAAAATCTTAAAAAAATAAAAATAAAAATAAAAAAGCTAAATTTAAATTATTTAAATAGCAAATATAGGGGAGATAAGGTGACCTTCACATTTCAATCTTCTATCTCTTCATTCCTTCCTTACCATTTATGAGGCATGTATGTGAGGAACTGCAAAGCGGCTCACTCATCACCCACTCCTGCCCCTTTTAGCTTGGCTTGTTGAACCTTTGAGGCAGGAAGGTTAAACTACATTTTCAGACTCCTTAAGATTTCACATGTGAGCTGTTTCCTCAGCCATGTGTAACTTGTGTGAACTGAGCCTCACTGTATGGCTTACCGGCTTTGCGTTATGTGATGACACTTTCTGGAATTCTGCATGGTCTCTATCATGTAGCTGAGACTGGAAGGAAGAAGTGAGTAATGAGTGGTTGGTATAAATATGCAGGGAGAAAGAATCCTCTGGCAAGTTTGGCAGTGAAATGTTTGGTTCTTCTGGGGAAACTTTGACAAAGGAACTACTGATCCTATCATTGGCCTGGGGCAGTGAAGTTTCAGCCAGAACAGGACCTTTGAGGAACTGAATGTTCTCCTCAGTTAACTGAGTATTGTTGGTTGAGCAGTAACCAAGCTACACAACCTGCCTCTCCTAGACATTTCATTAGCTGCCTAGTTATAATAATTAATAATAATAATATTCCCTTGTAATAATTCCCTTTTGGCACAGACTAGCTAAATGAGATAACATTTCTGGAAACTATGGATTTTGACAGACACAATTTATTATGGTCAATATTTGTGATAGGTATTATAGATAGAGAAATAAATGTATGCCCCAATTTTTCATAGTTGCTCATGAATGATCATTTTGAAGGGCTTTGCAGTCTTGTGGAGGGAGCCAGAAATAGGCATGTAAACAAACAGTAACAGTACAATTTACTAGATAGCCTTTTAGATGTGTAATACAGGGTGAAATAGGAGCACAGAAAATGAACAATGGACTAATAGGGTAATCAGTCAAGAAGGGTAATTGGACCAGAGAAAGTCCGTAGGAAGGGTAACATTTGCACTCTATCCTTAAGAATGAATGGAAGTAACTCAGCTAAAGAAAGTGAGAACGATATTCCTAGAAGAAGGAATATGGAGTGAGGAAACAGCATAGGGCATTCAGCAAGTGTAAGGGTTTTGCTATTTTTGTGGCGCACAGAATTGATGTCAGAGAGGTGAACCCAGGGGAAAAAGGGAGAGCCATATATGCCAGAATTAGGAGTTTGGCTCTGAGGATTTGGGGCAGGAGAATATCACATGTTTTAGGAAGATTACTTACTTGGGCAGCTGTATGTAGAATAGAGGGAGGGTTCTTTTGGAGGTAGGATGCAGGGAAGATGTAAGAGGCTATTTCCATAATCTAAGAGAGAAATGGTGAGGCCATGGCACAAGGAACTGAGTAGAGTGGATGGATTAGAGAGATTGTAGTTGCTGATCTGAAGCCTTGATCAATAAACACTAACTGAATGAAATGCAATGAGGGAAAGTTGAACATGATGAAGAGTTCTTGGCTTGGGTGAATAGAAGGAGATAGAACATGCTTTTCTGTAAATACAGAAAGTATGCCAGTGGTGCTAGTATCTACTTCTACTAGAAAGTAGAAAATACGTGATGATTGACCTTATAGTGTGTTTATTCACTTTCATCCTTCCACTCACTCCTTCACTCAACAAGTATTTATCAAGAACTGTTGACGTGGTAACACTGAACTAGGCACTGTGGATTTCATAGTGAATTTTCCAGGCTAAGTGGAATAGCAGACATAAAATGAATGATGATCAAATAATTAATTACAGTCATGATGAGCATTCTAAAGGATAGGTACAGGGTGTTCGTGATAGGAAAAGTTTAGGGTTATTTGAGACAGAGGGGGAGGTGCTGTGGAATAGTGAGTATTATTGATGCAGTGAAATTAAAACTTGTTTTTCCAAAGAAGATTGTACTTTTAAATATATATCATGCTACCCAGATTTCATAAAGGCTGTTGTTCTTGTATCTTTAAGGCATTATGTTATGGTGTTGTTGGAAATCTTTCTCTATGTGGGGCAGATCTACTCATTCATTTTCCCTTCTGCCACTATTAGTAAAGACTCTTCTGATTAATTATTAACTAGTAAATGTATCTCCAGAACTCTACACTAAGTGGTAACATATTAATGAAGATGGATTTGAGGTCCTATTCACACTTCTTGAGGGAAGGAAGCTGGACTATGCTGACAACCAATCCCATTAATCACTTTCTATTAGATTTACTGTGTGATTTAGTTTGCTTTTCAGTGGGGATTCTTTTCTCCATTTGAAAATAGATACTTTCTGCAGATAAAGGAAATGCCTATAAGATTTACAATGACACCAACCATACTAATTTATAGAGAAAGCCTGCGTGGGTTACTAGGAAGAACATTTATGGGTTGGTAGACCAATATAAGTCATATATTGGTCTTGGCTATCACTTCCTAAATGAAACAGTCTGTCCTTAGATGTATCAAATTAATGGAAGAAACCTAAAGTACAATGTTTAATTGGCTGAGAGTAGTGTTTTTCAAACCATAGATTGCAACTCATTAATGGCTTGTGAAATCAATGTAGCGGGTTGTGATCAGCATATTTTAAGAGGAAATAGAATAGGATATGTAGTAAAAATAGCAGAGAATATTGTGTATAGAAAGAATAAGTACTGTTTTGTATACCTTTATTTCACTTATATGCATACCTAAAATATATGTATTGCATATGTGCATATCATGTGTATATTAAGTATAAAATATATGTAAACTTATTTATGTACATCCTAGGTCAATATGTGAAATGTCAAGGAAATTTCAAAGCCGTAGATCTGGAAAAAAGCATTCTAGAAAAAGTTCCCTTCAAGTCTTCCATTAATATATCAATTCCAAGGTATTTATTGTTGCTTAAAGCACATTGGAAACTATTGAAACTGTTGGGATGGAGAATTATTTAACCAAATCTTTGCTCTGAATAAATGCTGGGTAAAACAAGAAAGTAAGTACTCTTGATTTGTAAAATATATATTTTATATACTAAATAAAGGTGACCTAAAGTCTGGGGGGTTACCGATTTTGTTGCTTACAAAGAGTTCTACAGTACTTACCCCTTATCCATGAGGGATATATTCCCAGACCCACAGTAGAAGGCTGAAACCACAGATAGTATATACCCTGTATATGCTATGTATTTTCCTTTTTTTTTCTTTAAGATTTTATTTATTTCATAGAGACAGAGAGAGAGAGGAGAGAGAGAGAGAGAGAGAGGCAGAGACACAGGCAGAGGGAGAAGCAGGCATCACACAGAGAGCCCCCCGGCGGGATTCGATCCTCGGTCTCCAGGATCATGCCCTGGGCTGCAGGCGGCGCTAAACCGCTACGCCACCGGGGCTGCCCTACTATGTATTTTCCTAATACATGCCTATGATAAAGTTTAATTTATAAATTAGACATAGTAAGAGATTAACAACAACAATAATAAAATCAAACAATTAAAACAATATGCTGTGATGAGCACTATGGAAATGTGGTCTTTCTTTCTCCTTCCAAACTTATTTTCCTACCCCCACCCAACCCCTTCCTGTGATGATGTGAGATGGTAAAATGCCTACTCCATGAGATGAGTGTTGTAGGTATTATGACTTAGCATGAGGCTACTATTAACCTTCTGTAGAAAGTCAGAAGAAGAGGGATCCCTGGGTGGCTCAGTGGTTTAGTGCCTGCCTTTGGCCCAGAGTGTGATCCTGGAGTCCCGGAATCAAGTCCCACATCAGGCTCCCTGCATGGAGCTTGCTTCTCTTTCTGCCTGTGTCTCTGCCTCTCTCTCTCAGTGTCTCTCATGAATACATAAATAAAATCTTTAAAAAAAAAAGAAAAAAAAAAAGAAAGATTTGCCTGATTCCAAACTGCAGGTAATTGAAACCATAGAAAACAAAACCATGGATAAGGAGGGACTACTGTATTTCTTCTAACATTTAAGGAGTTTTGTATCAAATACATGAGAGGCACTGACTCATTTTCATAAGTACATTAACTCATAACCTGGAAGAGATTAGAGGATCAGACTTCTGCTTTTATATGACGGTAGTTTGATTTGTGATCTGTGTGAATACCCATTAAGAGTCCTTCATCTGACCCATGATTGATCACTTTATTATTTTTTTTAAAGATTTTATTTATTTATTCATAGACAGAGAGAGAGAGAGAGAGAGAGAGAGAGGCAGGCTCCATGCCCGGAACCCGATGTGGGAATTGATCCCGGGTCCCCAGGATCACACCCCAGGCTGCAGGCGGCGCCAAACCGCTGTGCCACCAGGGCTGCCCTTGATTGATCACTTTATATAGAAATACCATCATTCATTTTATTTATGGTATTTTGTAAATAGTTATTTCTTTAGCATAGCATATAGGCATTATAGTTTTCAAGGCATAAATATTGGCATTCTTTTCCATTTCTACCATGTATAAAATGCAAAGCTATGGTTAATGCTCTGTTCTAAACAATACACGTTTTCCTGTGAATGTCACTATACCCATTCTTCAAAGAATCCTGCCTTTGATTTTTAACCCTTTGATTTTAAACCCATGCAGTTTCATTATGTTTTTCCCCCAGTTTTATTGAGAAATAATTGACATACATCACAATATAAGTGTAAGGCAAAGAGCATGGTGGTTTGATTTACAAATATTGTAAAATGATTATCACAATAGATTTGTCCAGTATCCATCTTCTCATATATGCACAATAAAAAAGAAAAGAAAGAAGAAAAAAATAAAGGAAAAAAGATTTTTTTCTTGTGATGAGTACTCTTAGGATTTCCTTTTTTAACAACTTTCAACAATGTTAGCTATAGTTATCATGTTGTATATGTTGTACAGTGCATCCCTAGGGCTTATGTATCTTATGACTAGAAGTTTGTAACTTTTGACTACCTTCTTCCAATTCCCCTCCCCCATCACCCACCTCTGGTAATCACAAATATGATCTCTTTTTCTATGAGTTTGATTGCTTGCTTGTTCTCATACAAGTGAGATCATACAGTATTTGTCTTCCTCTGCCTGACTTTTTCATTTAGCATAATGCCCTCAAGATCCAGTGATGTTGCAAATGATAGGATTTCCTCATACTTTAAGGTCAATATTCCATTCTGTGCATATATATATTATATACATATGTTTTACATATTTATATATTACATGCATATTACATGCATATATATTACATATATATTACATATATATATATTTCAGCTTCTTATTCATTCATTTATTGAGGGACACTTAAGTTGTTTCCATGTCTTGGTTGTTGTAAATAATGCTGCTATAAACATGGGAGTGCAGATATCTTTTGAGTGTTTTCATTACCTTTGGATATATTCCCAGCAGTGGAATTATGAGATCACATGGTAGTCTTATTTTTGACTTTTTGAGGGTCCCTTATACTGTTTTCCATAGTGGCTGTGTTAATTTATAATCCCATTAACAGTGCACAAATGTTTCCATTCTCCAAATCCATGTGAGCATTTGTTATCTCTTTGCTTTTTGATGATGGCCATACTAATAGGCATGAGGTGATATATTATTGTGGTTTTAATTTGCATTTCCCTAATGACTAGTGATGTTGAGCTTCTTTTCATGTACCTGTTGGCTTTATGTATATCTTCCTTGGAAAAATGTCTACTTAGGTCTTTTGCTGATTTTTTAATTTGGTTGTTTTTTTGCTATTGAATTGTATAAGTTCTTTATATATTTTGGATACTAACCCCTTATCAGATATATGATTTGAAAATATTTTTCCCATTGCGTAGGTTGTCTTTTTACTTTGTTGATCATTATTCTGTTGTGCAGAAGTTCTTTGGTTTGATGTAGTCCCATTTGTTTATTTTTTATTTTGTTTCTTGTACTTGAGGTAACATATCTAAAAATCATTACCAAGACCCATGTCAAGGAGATATGTTTCTATGTTTGATTCTAGCCCTTTCTTTCTTCTAGTCCTTTTTTTTTTTTTAATTTTATGCACATCTTCTAGTCCTTTCATGATTTCAGGACTTATACTTAAGTGTTTAATCCACTTTGAATTAATTTCTGTGAGAGGTATAAAATATGGGTCCAGCAACATTCTTCCACATGTGAATATCTAGGTGTCCAAGCACCATTTATTAAAGAGACTGTCTTTTCTCTATTGGGTATTGTTGGCTCCCTTGTCAAATATTAGTTGATTATATATGCTTGGCTTTATTTCTGGGCCCTCAATTCTGTTCTATTGGTCTATTTTTATGCTAGTATCATACTGGTTTGATGACTAGCTTTATAATATAGCTTGAAATTAGGAAGTGTAATGCCTCCTAGTTTGTTCTTCTTTATCAGGATTACTTTGGCTATTCAAGGTATTTTGTGGTTCCATATAAGTTTTAGGAATATCTTGTCTAGTTCTGTAAAAATGTCACTGGAATCTTGATGGAGATTGAATTTAATCTATAAATAGCTTTCAGTAGTATTGACATTTTAACAGTATTAATTCTTCTAATCCATGAACACAAGATACTTTTCTACTTTTTTGTATCTTCTTTGATTTCTTTCATCAGTGTCTTATAGTTTTCAGTATAGAGATCTTTTATCTCCTTATTTAAATTTATTCTTAAGTATTATATTGTTTTTTATGCTATTATAAATAGGATATTTTCTTTATTTCTTTTACAGAAATTTCATTGTTAGTGTATAGAAATTCTATTGGTTTTTGTACATTAATTTTGTATACTGCTACTTTATTGAATTCATTAATTATATCTAACGTTTTTTTTAGTTGAGTCTTTAGGATTTTTCTATATATAAAATTCATCTACAAATAGATGATTTTGCTTCTTCCTTTCTGATTTTGATATATTTTATTTCTTTTTCTTGCCTAATTGCTCTAGCTACTATTTTCAGTATATTATGTTGAATTGGAGTGCTGAGACTGGGCACCCTTGTCTTTTTTTTTTTTTTTTTTGGGGGGCCCCCTTGTCTTATTCCTTATCTTAGGGGAAAAACTTTCATCCTTTCGCCATTGAGGCTTGTCTTTATTATGTTGAGATAGGTTCCTTCTATGCCTAATTTGTTAAGAATTTTTATCATGAAAAAAAAAAAAGAATTTTATCATGAATAGATGTTGAATTGGTTGAATGCTTTTTCTGTGTCTATGAGATGATCATATGATTCATTTCTTTCATTCTATAAATGTGGCATAACACATTGGTTGATTTGCATACGTTGAACCATCCTTAAATCTCAGGACTAACTCTCACCTGATCATGGTGAATGATCCTTTAAAATTCTGCTGAATTCAGTTTACTAGAATTTTATTGAGAATTGTTGCATCTATACCAACCTGGGGATACTGGCTGCCTATAGTTTTCTTTTCTAGTAGTTTCCTTTTCCGGTTTTGTATCAGGAAAATGCTGGCCTCATACAATGAGTTTGGGATTGTTCCCTCTTCATTTTTTTTTAAAGAGTTTGAGAAAGAATGGTATTAATTCTCTAAATGTTTGGTAACATTCACCAGTGAAGCCATCTGGTCTTGGGCTTTTATTTTTCACTGGCAGATCTTTGATTATGGATTCAACCTCCTTACTAGTTAATTAGTCTATTCAGATTTCCTATTTCTCCCTGATTCAGTCTTAGTAAACTGTATGTTTCTAAGAACTTTTCTGTTTCTTCTAGGTTGTCCAGCTTATTGGCACCCAGTTGCTCACAGTAGCCTCTAATGATCCTTTGAATTTCTAGGGTATCAGTTGTAATGTCTCCTTTTTCATTGATAATTTTGTTGATTTGGGTCCTTTCTTTTTCCCCCTTGATTAGTATAACTAAAGGATTGTCGATTGTGTTTATTATTTCCTTGCTTCTGCTAACTTTGGGCTTTGTTTATTTTTATCATCCTTAAGGCAGACAGTTAGGTTTTTATTGCTATGAGCTTTGCTATTAGAATTGATTTTGCTGCATCCCATATGTTTCAATATGTTCTTTGATGTATTGGTTGTTCAGGAGAGTTTGATTTCTTACAGAAATGTATTTCATTACTTTATAACATCAGTCTCGTTTTCATTCTTCACTGCCTGGTCTCAAATTCAGCCTTGCAAGATAACAATTAAGCCTGATAAACAAGTAGCTATTTCTATGTAAGTCCCCACAGTTTATCCTGTTCCATAATATACAGACACTGGCCATTTTATTCCTTCTTACAACCCAATTTTAGATATCTTGCCACATATATAGTCCAGAAGGGGCAATCTTATTGACATATGATTCTGCCCTTGACCAGAGCTGACTGGAAAGGGATGGAGACTTGACCCACAATGGGCCAATCAGAATGGAGGAAATGTTTGGTATAATTAGTTTTATAGAGCTTGAGTGGGAATCTGTGCCATGTAGAACCAGAGCCACCTACCTGTCAGTGATTCAGAAAAGAAGAAACAACAGTTCTGAAGAGAAAATTAGAAAACTAGAGAAGAGAGCAAAGAAGTAGAATTGAGGGAAACCATATGGCTTTGAGAGATGAAGAGCTATCTTAGTGCCCATCTTCCATTCCCAGTGCCCATCTTCCATTCCCAGGGATCTTTTGGTTCCCTAGATCCTGTGACACTTCTCTTTATTTAGGCTACCTTAAGTAGATTTACATTTCTAGATATGCTCTAATTAAGCATTTCCCTTTGCTTAATTCACTTGGTTTCTCTCCCAACCCTATCTCCTCATGCCATTCAACTCTGATCCTTTCTCTGGGATTCACAACCATCCTATTTCTTCTGTAATTTGTCTCTGAAGTCCCGTTTCTTGGCAGACCAAGAAATATTGACAATAATAGGGAGCCAAAATAAAATGAGAGAAAAATGCTTATGTTATTTTAGTCAATGTTGAACTGAAATGTGTTTAAATTTTGAAATAGAAAAAAAGTAGCCAGGGGATCCCTGGGTGGCGCAGTGGTTTAGGCGCCTGCCTTTGGCCCAGGGCACGATCCTGGAGACCCGGGATGGAATCCCACATCGGGCTCCCGGTGCATGGAGCCTGCTTCTCCCTCTGCCTGTGTCTCTGCCTCTGTGTGTGTGTGTGTGACTATCATAAATAAATTAAAAAAAAAATAGAAAAAAAGTAGCCAAAGTTCACCATTTATTTAATATATGATAGTAAACTCCATCTTTCTGTCTTATTTTGGTTCTAGTATCTATCCCAGGTCTTTGGTAAACATCTTGCTTACCAAACTACAATCAATCAAACTACACAATTTAAGAGGTATTCCCTACAAAATAAGATTGTACAGAAGAGTGCAGTTCTCAATTGGGATTGATTTTTTTCTAGAGTTCAAAATCATAGTGGCTTTGAACAGGATTTTGCCTTAAGAAGGGAGTTGATTTCATACAATTTTAGTTATGAAAATGATCATTTTCTCAGAATAAGATTTTCTTTTGGAAAACAACTGGTGTCCAAGAAATATGATTTCAAATAGCTTGATATGTTAATGGTTACTAATTAATTACAAATATAATGAATATTTTAGTAGTTTTTTTGTGGCCTGGTAAATATTAAGAGATAACTTCTTAAAAGAAAAGTCTAAATCTTCTGTCTTAGCATTTAAGAATGATTAATAATGCTCAAAAAACTCCATATATAACCAGATTTATGATAATGAAACTCATAAAAAGGACAGAATTTTTAATCCACTCATCAGATTCTCTTTAACTGTTTCAAAGGTCTTAAATAATTATTCAATTAATTATTTTATTCTGACCATTTGGTGAAGAATATGGAAACATATGGCTTCTGGGAAAAGATACTGATAAGACATTTATAAGGTACACACTTTCCACTGAGCAGATAATATTCATTCTATGGTTCTAATTGGCTGAGACCTCTATGTGCTATATCTACATTTATGAAAATGTACCTTAGAAATTCTGAACTCAGATATCAGTGATGTCATAGACTGTGCATATTAGTCTAAGTTATTTTTCTCTTTGTATCTCTATATTTTTCACTTATATAGGGAGTAAAACAAAATATATTTCTCTCACATGATAGAAGGTACTTTGATGATAAGAAACATAACTGTTAAATATTTGCATTGGGTTGTAAGAGTGGGGAAGATGTGATTTACTGTTTGCATGCTTGAAAAAATGTTTGCATTGCTCTTGTGTGGAACAATACTAATAAACTGAAATGACTTAGTTGGAATTAAAAGCAATAGATACATACCTAGATATTCCTTAAGGAGGTGGTATTTGCAGTTTGTTGTACATAAACAATCATTGTGTGATCTATGTATTTTCTTTGCATAGTCCTTGATCGTGAGGTTGAGAAACCTTTTAAGTGTCAGTGTACAAGTGGCTGGAATTGGACTCCAGAAGATCTTCTGAGTATAGATGGTAATAGATGCACATTGAAATGAGCTTTGTGAATGATACTGATGAAATCCATTACAGCAGCATATCTAAAATAATTATCCCACTCTTAAGAACACATTTCTGAAGAACTAGCCTTGTACATACCAAAGAGACAGAAACAGTTCGAGGCTCCTAGTTCATCTGTATTCATTGCCAAAATCTGGCCATTATTATAAAGCATTCCCTTAGTAAGGAGAAAAAAGATGTTATCATTGCACCTGTTTTATTTTATTTATAAGCACATCATCCTGGATTACATCTCTATTCACCATGATACAACGCGCAGTTCTCCTGGTGCTCTGTCCTTCAGGAGAAAACTGTATCCAACTTATGACATTCTATTAGAAATTGTTTAATGTACATTATTGAATGGACCCGCCTTGTATTTTTTTTTTTCTGGTAATGTTGGAGGCTAGTGTCTAGAAGTGAGTATCCTGAACCACAACTAGTACAGCTCACCCAGAGTGGGACACTTAAAGAATACTGATAATGGAAGTTGATTGAATTGTGGTGATTACAAAGATGCTATAGAAAGGAAACTTCTAGGGTGGATTCCGACATTAAGATGATCTTTTTTGTTTAATTTTTGTTTGTTTTAAAATAATCAAAATGGCTATTCTTGAGAGACAAAGTCCTGTTAACAACAGCCTTTTCATAAGAAGGAGAGAAAATGCATTTGCTTTGCTTGTTTAAATTGAGAGCTGTGAGCTTTCCAAAGGATAAAACCGGAATTCCCCTGAAGCAATAAATACTGCTGTGGATTAAAGAAAGAAACATTTCTTTTCTCAAAGTGCACTCTTTATAAATAGGAAGCAGATGCAGCAAAGAAGAGTGAGATACTACTCTTTCGGAGAAGTGGGGCTCAGTTGAGACGCTCCATGACATCAGAATTCAGAGATTAAGGCAGAAAAGAGTCAATGTGGTCAGAGATCTTTTCTTCAACAACAGATATTCACACTAGCGGGTAGGCTCTGCTCCGTTTGCATGATAAACATCTAAAGAGAATATTTATGTTCCCAATAGAAGATATATTGTCTTCCTAGGAGTTACAGAAGGGAACACATTGCCTGGTCACTTTTGTTCAGACACTTCAGTTTGTTCCCAGGCTCTGACAGAGAGTGCTTTAAAATGGCTGTGAACTGAAAATACTTTTTGGTAACCAACATGCAAATGACACCCCAAACATTCCTCCCTGGTGCAGAATTCAGTGTGGGTTGCCTGGAGTGCTTATTTGCATGTCAATCACTATGGGCTTCCTGTTCCCTGTTACTTCACTTGATAGCTAGGTTTTAGTTCAAGGAGTAAATTGGTGATTTCTGGGAGGAGTATTACAGCATTAGTGTCTCTTCTTTATCTTGTAGTAACTTCCCTGTTAACTTTTAATCTATTGTAGGTGTACTACCTGGTAAGCACCTAAACCTTTCAGTTGTCTTGGGGTGTTTCCTCCTCTTTATTTTACTGTCCATCAACATTTCAGAGTGCATGCACAGTTCTGGGATATTTCAAATGGATATGAAGCATGCCTGTCATCCTATCTCCAATGATTTAATAGTACCCAATCAGATCATTAAAGGATTAGTCTTCTAGAAACGATTTGAAGGCTTGTTTCACTCATACATGAGTAATTAAGTATGTTAACTGTCCTTATTTGAAGTAGTCTCTGTACATGTTTTCATTGTACCTTTTATAGTAATTTCAACTAAATGTTTGTTTCACATCCCATGATGTTGTGATATAATGAGATACATATTTGGTCTCCCTGGTTCCTGGCACAGAGCTCCCCAAACCCTTATAATTTTCTGAGAGGGGTGAGAGGAGTATCTTTTGCTATTTATAATAAAAGCTTTTCAATTATATCTGAGTTTATGTTAATGAAGTGGCCCTTGGAGGATGAGGACTGCCAGAGGAATCCACCAAGTAATTAGAATTTTTCACCCACCAACTTCCAGGAACAGGAGCAGGCTGGAGATTGACTTACTCACCAATGTCCAAATGCTTCCTCAGTCATGCATATGTAATGAAGCCTCCATAAAAACCCCCAGACAATAAGGTTTGTAGAGCTTCCAGGTTGGGGAAAGCATCCCTGCGCCAGGAAGCTAGCTGATGCACAAAAACTACATGGGACAGAAACTCTCACACTCAGAATTTTTCTGGTCCTCTCCCTAGTATTTCTATCTAGCTGTTCATCTATATGTTTTATAATTAGGAAGTGACATAAATAAATGTTCTGTGAGCAGTTATAGCATATTATTGAATGTGAGGAGGAGGCTATGGGAATCTTCAATTCAGTAATGTAGGTGGCAATTTGGACTTCTGACTGGTGTTTGAAGTAGAGGGTAATCTCTTGGGACTGAGCCCTTAACTTATGGGATCCTCTTTAATTCCAGATAGGTAATGTCAGAATTGGATTGTAAAATACCCCCTGGGTGTCTGGTTGGGAAATTCCTTGATGTGAGAGAAAAACCTACACGTTTGGTGTCAGAAGTATTGTGAGTAGAGAAAACAAATTTTCCTTCACATTCTGTTAACTATTGGTGGGATGGCATTATCTAACAACAATTTAATTATACACTCTATTTATTCACTTACTGTTCCTTTCTTTTTTTTTTTTTTTTTTTTCTTTTTTAATTTATGATAGTCACACAGAGAGAGAGAGAGAGGCAGAGACATAGGCAGAGGGAGAAGCAGGCTCCATGCACCGGGAGCCCGACGTGGGATTCGATCCCGGGTCTCCAGGATCGTGCCCTGGGCCAAAGGCAGGCGCTAAACCGCTGCGCCACCCAGGGATCCCCACTTACTGTTCCTTTCTAGAAAGAAATTGGGTGACAGAACTGTTTCTGGCAACTATGAATTATCCATTCCTTTTTTTTTTTTTTTTTTGAATTATCCATTCCACTCATAATGCCTATGAAGTATTCTAGGCTGGGGTTTAGTTCTCTTTGAATTGAAAGTGACCTTTGAGGAAGTTAAGTGTCTTTAGTTGACTACTTTGGATGTTAAAAATATTAATGCATTCATCATGAGAAAAATTAGAGGCTTATTATAAGTATACTTAGCAATTGTTTGGCATTTTCTTTGGAATATGAGAGTGGGGGGTAAAATGAGGGTATGAGTCTCATGGTTTCCTCAGGCTACAGGTTCTGGAAAGTGTTCCATGTTTGGGGGATGGTGTTATTTGTGTTCAAAGTGATTTTTAAGCATAAAAATGTAGTGTCTAGCAATTTAGTAGTACATTGTACTTGTAGTACATTGTAAGTTCAAACAAAACAAGACACAAATAATCAGTCTGAAATAACTCGCCCCAAACCTAGCACTAGCTAAGTTAAAAACAAACCAATTGACTTTCAGGTAAGCTAGAAATCACTCTAGGTAAATGTTTATCTGACTTTGGTGTGGAGAGGGCTTTTTAAAGTGCCATTATGAAGAAGAATGGTAGGTCTTGCTGCATTAAAAAAAAGTTCTGTACCCCCAAAAACTATATTCAGTATTAGAAAGTAAATATCAAATTGAGGGAAAATTTGCAAAATTAGAGACAGAAAAGAAGATTGATGCCTTAAAAATATAGAGTACTAACCAATCATCAAGAAGCTGTTTAAACATGGTGTATTAAATACAGACATTTATCTGTTTCTTCTTGAAGCACCTTTGAATGACAATAAAGGAAGGTACAGGAATGAAACACAAGGACAAAAGGAACAGGAAAGTGGACTGCTAATTGGAGATGTGAATCAAATTTTGAAAGTCAGGAAGCAGATGGACAGGTGATAACTGACTTTGCAAAGCAGAGAAAGTGGATGCCTAACTGGCTGCAAAAGACAAGAGAACTAGTAGGTACCATTGGCCCTACGGCCAACACTGCAAACTAGAAGATGCTGGGGTTTGAAGGACGAGGGCCCAAGGCTGAGGCCTAGTTGAAAACAGGGCTCAGAGGAACTTGAGTGAAGTTTGGTTGCAGAGAGAACCTTTATAACCTAGTTCTTTTATAAAGCATAAAATAAAAATTTTTAACACAGATTCATTTCCATATCTGTATGAGAGATATGATTTCATCTTTCTCTAAAAATTGTTTTTTAGCACAGACAAAGCATTTCTTGTAGTGTTGACCAAACACATCTAGGACAAATACTAACTGAATTATCTTTTTCAAAGCTCTGAATTCTCAACATTTTGAGAAAAGAATAATGTTAGTTTTTATAGCAAAATATTCAAATACAAAAGAAATATATCTTATAAACAACAGAGCAACAAATAAAGTATATCATTCCTCCCATACATAGCCACCAAATTTAACAAAATTAGTTTTAATTAAAAAAAGAAAATAGGGGCTCCTGGGTGGCTCAGTTGGTTAAGCCTCTAACTCTTGATTTCTGCTCAGGTTGTGATCTCAGGGTTGTGGGACTGAGCCCTGTATTGGGCTTTACACTGAATGTGGAGCCTGCTTGAGATTCCCTCTCTCCCTCTGCTCCTCCCCTGCTCACTGTTGTGCTCTGTCTCTCTCTCTCTCTCAAAAACAGAAGAAACTAAAAGGGGGAGACTTTGTGTGTAACTTATGCATAAAACACATTCACACAAGAGGAATACTTCAGGAAAGAGAAGGTTTTAAATGTTGATTACGCTATTTCTATTTAGAAAGAAAATAGTTACCATGGAAATAGTGAGTATATACAGTATTTCACTTCCACATTAAGACAGCTTCTAAAAGGAATGCATTTAGTGAACACTTGTTCTTGACATAGTTTGAAAGAAGAAGTGGCTCATAAAGAATACAGCATTTTAATTTAGATGCAGTATATTAGTTTGGCTATTTCATTTTTCCATTTCATGATAAAATAACTTGAATAAACTTGAGGGATTTGTGATAACCTATATACATTATGTGGTTTGAACTCTAATGTAGGGCCATATTACTCTTTCAATTATAGATTTTTCCTTTGGAATATCAGGTTCTTGGGGGGATATCTACTCTCAACTTGGGACATATACATAAGGTTAATTAATTAAAAATTGTTTGATAAAGATGTTGATCCAAATTCAGAGGACACCTAGAATGTGGGGACTCAGATTAGGAAATGAGATTTCCTGAATATTTCCAAACTCACGGTTCTTAATCATAAGGGCTCAGTTATTAATTGCATTTTTCTTTTTCTTTTTTTTAAGATTTTATTCATTTACTCATGAGAGACACAGATAGAGAGAGAGGCAGAGACACAGGCAGAGGGAGAAGCAGGCTCCATGCCGGGAGCCCAATGAGGGACTGGATCCCGGGTCTTCAGGATCACGCCCTGGGCTGAAGGCAGGTGCTAAACTGCTGAGTCACTCAGGGATCCCTAAATCCATTTTTCCACTCTTCCTTGGGACAAGCCATACTGCAGGTTTGAAGGATTGGCCTGACTGAAGCTGGCCCACTTGTCCCTGTTCTACTGCAAGTCTCCCTCTCCCTGGCTTCACTTTTCCATCTGTCAGCAATACTCAGCAGCACTCACTCCAGATCTCTTTTATGTAATCTCCAAAAACAATCACTCATCTTTGTCAGGGAATATATTGATTCTAAGTAAGCAAGTAACTATTAATTTCATGATATGGACTCTAATGTACCTTGGGGGATAAGGATGGATGGCTCATTGTGTGGCTTCTTGATGTTCTGTAGATTTTTAGAAGGCTGTTTTAAATACTTAGAAATATACACCATGTTGAGAGGTCAGCAGTAGCATAGTCTAGTGAAAATGTACAGTATGAGGAGAGTATCATACCTCTGCTGCCAATTAGCTATGCTATTTGGGTAAGTCACCCCATTGTGGCCATGAAATGGGAGAGCTTTGATCTCTTTCTTGCAAGAACTTTAAGAAAGCTCTAGATAACAGAACGGGAAAAGATGTTAATAACACATACCGAAGTCTTCACCATCCCAAACTTCAGGGCTTGTGATTATTCACTTCATAAAGACAATTAACATAGCCTTGGGCTAGTGACTAATGTTTGAATGGCTAAAGAATGAAGAGGAAAAGACAATTTGCTTCCTAAATACATCTAAAATATGTCACTTCTAAATCTTTGCTGTCACTGCCCTACTTTGGCCAACATTATTATTTTTTTCTTGTGTTGGCAACTAATCTCTTATGAGATCTATTTGCCCCATTACTAAACTGACACTCCATCTGCCTCCTGGACATCAAGTCCTTATTTCTCAATACATTTACTATACTGCTCAATATCTTCCCCTCCTCTACCCCTACCTCAGTGCGGAACACCTATATCTACAGAGTTGCCAAGCACAAAAACTGGGAGTTAACTGCCAGTTCTTTCTCATCTGAGCCCTTGTTTATATTCTAATTAGTCATCAGTCCGGTTAATTCTCTCCATCCTTAATATCTTTAAAATGTGTCCCCCTCCTTTGACCACAGCAACTGCCTTAAGGAAAGCCACCAGTCTCCCAGGTATTACTGTAACAGCCTTTGAACTTGGTATCACTTCCTCAACTTTTTGCTCTTTCTCCTTCTGTGACGATGCCAACAGGCAGCCTCGACTCTAGAAGAAGTTATTCTGTCACCCACTGAAAACTCTTCAATAGCTCCCTTTCCCTAGTGGATGAAATAAGTGCAAGCTCCTTAGGGTGGTGTTAAGTTAATTAAACAAGGAGGCCATTAGGCTGAGGTGGCTCTAAAGACACGGTAGTCTACGTAAGCAAACAAAAATTTAAGCCAATAAATGCAATCAAAACCTAAGGACAACCAGTCACAAACAGCTAAGTAGGCTTTATGCAATAACCATTCAATAATTTCCTTACTTGCTTCTGCCTTTTCTCTATAAAAGTCTTTGCCTGAGCTCCTAGTGGTGGAGTGCGCTCCTAACTGCTTCTGGTTTGTTGCTGCCTAATTGGAATTGATTTTTGCTTAGATAACTCTTAAAATTTAACATGCATCAGTTTATCTTATAACAATGGCCTACTGAGTCCTGCAGTTCACACCTATTTGCACCCATAACTCCATGTAGCTCTTCCAAATACAGATTATAAAATCTTATATTTTAGGTGTCCTTTCTGGCAGCATTTGCTTCCTAGATGTTCTTTAGTCATCAGCTCAAGTGTAAGATCTTTTAGGCTCTTCTCTGACCACCACACCTGCCTCCCACAGGTGCTCCAGTTCAGGTTCCCATCATACTTTGTCCACATTTCCATCTTTGCATTCAACATGCTGGTTATATAATTGCCTGCTGTTTGTCACTTTCCCTGACTGGGTTGAATGCTCCTGAAGACAGGTACTGTGTTCTTTCTCCTGGCAGAAGGAATAGCATGTAAGCTCTGGGGGAGTGGAGGGGCAGGGGGGACTAGATGCTGATTGGATGGTGGGACTGCCAGAAATTCAGTATACAAGGAGCTGAGAGTTGGTAGGGGGTGGAGGAGTAGGGGGATGAGATGAGGCTGAAGTGGTGAGCAGTGGTCAGACTCTGAAAGCCTTCTTAGCCATGGCCCCATTTCTGAATTATTTTTTCTCTTGTTAACTAACAAACATTGTTCGGCTATGTTTTTCCAGACGACAATGATGTGGATAATAAATGCAATGTTTTTTGCCTTTCTTCAGAGTAGAAAAAGAAAATGATTTGCCTCTTCATTTGGGGAAAAAAAATCAGCTAACAAAGGGAGTGGTTGTAAACAATAGACTTAATTGCCTCTCCTAGGACTATTATTTGCTGTCTATTTAAGGCTACTAGATTTTAATTAATCCGTTGTGTACCTTATTTGCATATATTTGCATGCATCTACGTGATACCTTTAAGGACTCTAAGATGACTTCAGCTGACTTCAAACCTTGCCTTTTGAGCCTAATATCACTGAAATAGAAAGTAGCTTTTAAAATAGTTTACAGAGAACGGAAGGAAGTGCCTTAGGGCAGAGATAAGATAGGGTTAAGGATTCTCCTTAGGGAAAGTGTAGAGAAAAGGCCAGGCTCCTGAGCACCAGGGTCTTCCTCACTCCCAGTCTGCACACTACTTTTGAGTGGCCCAAACTTTAGGGTGCTTGTCTAATTGGATAACCCCCTGAATGGGGCTAAATTATTAAAGTAACACTGAGTTTCATTCTTTGTCACCAACGGAGACATGAGCCTTTAAGAGGTTTATTACTTCATGTCAATATTTTCTTTTGAAGCTCAGGGTCCCCAAGGAACCAGCCAACTGGAACCTCAGAGGAAGGGTATGTGAGACTCTAGAGGCAGTCCCTGGGGAAACCACGCTCAGCTGTGAAGAAATTAGTGGGAAAGAAGTACTTCTATTGGGATTCCTTAGTACTAATGTGGTTAAAGAAGCCTTTTCAGAGGAAAAGAGGAATTCACACTTCCTAAATGAGCTTAGAAGCCTACAAAAAGGGAAAATGGGATGTCCTAGGTGTCAAAAAAATTCTGAAAGACTTGGAAATGGGCTAAATATATAAATTAATGATGATTAAGTATCCTTTCTAGTGCACCTTTCAGGGTTATCTTCACCTTTCATTGACTGAGCTATTTACAACTCTGTTAGTTGTGATAACTAGCAATGCAAATGACTTTATAAGCATGCAAATGAATTCTGTCTTGTGGAGAGACAATTGATTTCCCATCACCGAGCCCTATACCAAAAGAAGCCAATTTGCATTTATTTGTAACTCTACTTCAGCATCCTTCCTGTTTACATATATGTTGGTCTTTGAATTTTTCTTTGACACTGTTGGAATATGTTGCTAATCTCTAATTAATGAATAAATTAAGTAGAATCTTTGCTATATGTTCATTTTATATCTGCATGAGGGTTATGATTTTACTTTAAAAAAAGACCATAGCAAACTATATACAGGGCAGGGGAGTTTTCAAGTTATCATAAATAGTCTCTAGGGATTATTTTTGATCACATACACAAAAAAAGGCTATCACTTTGTGTTTTGGCCTGATTAAATTACATCGCTTTAGTAAGAAGTCTTATTTAGAGATATAAACCACTGAGTGTGGTTAGTGAATCTAGACTTCCAGGTGCTGAACAGTAACAAAACCAGAGAATTAACTTCAGTCTAGAAGTAATATAAGGAGTCTCAGGTGGCATCTTCAATAGCTTCAGTTATTCCAAAGATTCAGCAAAAGGTCTTACTGGTTCTTGTATTCTGACTCTAGAAAACCAAACGTAGGAAATTAATCTCCACCATTTTAACCTGCAATATCTATAAATTAGGCTAAATTCTTGTCTCCTGAAAGTCTCCTCAATCTTCTAAGATCCCTGATCTTCTCCACTGCTATTAAGTCTAAGAACCTAAAAGCCATGGGACAGGTACCAGACCATTTCCTAAGAGAGATTTGTGGACATTGCTTCCACACATGAAGTACATTCCTTGTTCTTTAATGATGGGCTTGTCAAAGCTCATTAAATATGTTTTATTCTCAAATATGGCCTTACTCTAGTAAGGCCTGATTATAAATATTTGTTAAATGATTTCTTTGTGCAAAGAAGGATACATTTGTATTGACTTGATGCAAATAACTACATTGCTATGAAATGGAGACTCAATTAAAATATTTGTTACTGAATTCTGAAGGCTAGAATTATAAAATCTAGAACTATAAGAACCAGGTACTACTTAAAGAATCTTAAATTTCAGTCTCAGTTAAATTTCAGTTTGCAAAAGCATAATTAGAGAATTATAGACTTTTAAAAGATAAAGGACTACCTTATATCTGTATCAGAAAATAGAACATTAAGACTAATACCAAAAATATCCCCCCCAAATACCACATGACATTTCCCTCATTAGTTTGACACATCCTACTTTCACTTAAGTCTTATTCTACTGGATCTTGTTTGGCAGAATGATTTTCCTGGAAGTCATCTGCTTCTGAACTCCAAATCATCTAAGATATTCTGATTCAGTTTTCTAGCAGTTTCATGGTCGACTAATGTTAAACTCCAAAGCCTGTTCCCATGAGTACATGTCTTGAAATATCAATAGTTAAAAAAAGAAAGAAAAGAAATATCAATAGTGAACAGTACCTGGTTCAGTTCTTTCTATATGGCTCTAAGACTGGATTTTTCAGAGTTAATTTCTGTGTGTAGTCTTTACTTACATCTTTAGATAAATAAAGAAAAGCAGAAACCCTATGTTGATGAGGAGGCTGAATGAATGTAGCTAATTTATTTCTGTAACCAATAAACAGAATAAAGGAGAGTAAAGGTCTCTGTTGGAGAATATATACTACCTAATTCTTCCATAAGGATTTGACCAATGTTCCCTCTGGCTTAAGAGCATAGTCACTGAAAATCTTCAAAATCTTTCAATCTGCCTTGTAAAAATATAAATCTGAATAAATGGAAAACACTGTTAAAGCTAATTTTTAAAATGAAAAACTAAATGGAAAGAAGCATGTGAAATTTAGAGATAAATGCTCTTAAGTTAAAAGAGTATATCATATTGTAATATGTAGCAATGTGCTCAAAGTAGAACAACAATTTAGTAATTGTTTGTATAGTGAACTACAACATAAAAAGGAGATGAAGTATAAATACTTCATCTAAGCTATATTGACATACAATTGCACCATGCCTCTCCTTTGGAGAAATGTTATTTACCCTTAGATATTGTTTATTGTTATTTTACAAATCTGCATTTTATGATTTAAGCGTCAGATTGAGGGACGCCTGGGTGGCTCAGTAGTTGAGTGTCTGCCTTCTGCTCAGGGCGTGGTCCTGGAGTTCCAGGATAGAGTCCCGCATGGGGCTCCATGCATGGATCCTGCTTCTCCCTCTACCTATGTCTCTGCCTCTCTCTCTCTCTGTGTCTTTCATGAATAAATAAGTAAAATCTTAAAAAAAAAGTTTTAAACATCAGATTGAAAGTTGCTGAATAGTCACATGATTGTGCCACATTATATCATGGGTCCTATGAATCATTAAAAAACTCTTACCTGACCTGTTTCAGATGCCAGCCAGTAGACTTGTCATATATATAAAACCTATTTATATTAAAATATTTTCATTGTACAAAATTAACCCAAGGAAGGCTAACTTTCTTCTTTGACAACTTTCCCCTATAGCTTTTACATTGATGTGGAGCTACTCAAGAAATATGGAGTTTACCAAAAAAACTCGAATTATTTCTGATACTCTTTTTTTTTTTTTTACAACTTATTTATTTATTTGAGAGACAGATTACCACCTGAGCTAAAATCAAAACCTGGAGGCTTAACTGTGCCACTGAGGTGCCCCATCCTTTTTTTTAAGATTTTATTCTTTAGAGTGATCTCTAAACCTATAGTGGAGCTCAAACTTACAATTTCATGATCAAAAGTCACACTCTCCACTAACTGAGCCAGGGAGGCTCCTCTGTGGTACTCCTCTTTAAATAAGTTTTGGTAGACTGAAGAACAGGTCCACCAAAGATCTTCATATCCTAATCCCTGGAACCTTTGAATACGTTACCTTACATGAAACAAGGTACCTCATAGACATGATTAAAATAAGGATCTTGAGATGGAAGATTATTCTACATTATCCAAGTCTGCCCAATATGATCATTAGGGTTATAAGATAGAAGAGAATAGAATGTAATGGGATGATAGAATTGAAGTGATGTATTTTGCAGATGGAAGAAGGAGCCATATGCCCAAGGAAGATAGGTGGCCACTAGAAGCTGAAAAAGGTAAAAAATGGATTCTCCCTTTAGAACCTCCAGAAGGAAACATTCCTTTTAACATCTTGATTTTAGCCTACTGAAACTCATTTTGGGCTTCTGATCCCAAGAACCGCAAAGGAATACATTTGTGTTGTTAGCCACTAATTTTATAGTGCTTTATTACACTGGCAGTAATAACATTAATACATTAGTTAAATAAAACCCCAAATCTTTGTGATTTCTCACAAAAGATCCTAAAGGTAGTTTAGGTACAAAAGACACTTTGAGAGATGTCCAAAATGCTAGTGTAGGAAGACCCTGAATTTACCTCCTCCCATGTACATGCCAAATCTATAGCTGTATATAGATCATTTCTCTCTGAGAAAGATGGAAAACTAGATGAACTCTTCTCCACAACAAAGGATAAAAGGACTACACTGGGATAGTAGGAGAGGTAAAACATGGTGTCACATAAAAACCCATCCCTAGAATGTCAACAAAATAGAAAGGATCTTACCAGACAGGAGGACCATGGGATTTGTGCCCTATATCAGGCACCCCAGCCCTAGGATCTGTACCAGAAAGATGATCCCCAGAATGTTTGGCTTGGAAAACCAACCTGCTGATGTTCAGGGGAGGAAACCCAAAGTGCTATGGGAAACTGAGATTCCCTTCTTGGAGGGATTATGTGCAGTGTCACTCACCTGAGACCCGGTTAAAAAAAAAAAAAAAAAAAAACAGCAGTTTGAAAAGCACCTAAATTATATATGAAGGTGATTCATTTGTTTTGAGCTGTGGCATTGGCTGGAGGGGCAGAGGACAGGTGAAATGCTCCCCAGAGACAGAGGCACAGGTTGATGCTATTGTTGCATTCTCTACATAGCCTGCCAGTATAAACTCAGAGACAGCATCTTCCTGCCACCTTACTGGGATGGGCAGGGGCCAGGGGCTTATAGTATTTGCTGAGATTGGAAAGTGCAAGTCATTGCATGTGCTCCCCCACTCCATAAAAAAAACAAATGGAACTACATCAAACTAAAAAGCTTTTATAGAGTGAAGGAAACCCATCAACAAAAAGAAAGTACAACTCATTGATTTGTAAATCATGAATCTCTTAATATTCAAAATATATAAAGAATTCATACAACTCAATAGCAACAACAACAAAAAACCGACAATCTGATTAAAAAATGAGCAAAGGAAAAAAAAATGAACAAAAGGTTTGAATAGACATTTTTCCAAAGAAGACAAACAGATGGCCAATGGACACATGAAAGGATGCTCAACATTACTAATCACCAGGGAATAGAAATCAAAACCACAGTGAGATATCACCTTACACCTGTCAGAATGGCTATTATCATGAAGATAAGAAATAACAAGTGTCAGTGAAGATGTAGAGAAGAGACTTGCTTGTGCACTGTTGGTGGGAATGTAAACTGTTGTAGCCACTATAGAAAACAGTATGGAGGTTACTCAAAAAACTAAAAATAGAGCTACCATATGATGCAGCAATTCCATTACTGGGTATCTGCTTGAAGAAAATGAAAATACTAATTTGAAAAGATATATGCACCTTTATGTTCCTTGCAGCATTATTTACAATCAAGACATGGAAAAACCTAAGTTTTCATTGATGGATGAATGGATAAAGGAGAAATGGTATATATATTGGTATATATACCAAAGGTTTTATATATATATATATATATATATATATATATATATATAAACAACTCAGCCATCAAAAAGGAATGTAACTTTACTCTTTGTGACGACATAGATGGACCTTGAAAGTATTACACTCAGTGAAATAAGACAGAGAAAGATGATCACTACATGATTTCACTTACATGTCAAATCTAAAAAACAAAACAAAACAAAGCAAAACCAAGACTCATAAATAGAAAACAGATTGCTGGTTGCCAGAGAAGAAGGTGGTTAGAGGGAGCGGTGGGATGAAGGGGATTAAGAAGAAAAACTTTAGTTATAAAATAAGTCACAGAGATGTAATATACAACATGGAGAATAGAAGCAATAACATTATATAAATGTTATAAGGTGCCAGATGGTAACTAGACTTATTGTGGTGAGCATTTGGCAAAGTATACAAATATCAAACCACAATTAGGTTGTACACTTGAACCCAATACAATATTGTATGTCAATTATACCTCAATTAAAAAAGACAGTGCCTTCTGCCTGTGTCTCTGACTCTCTCTCTCTCATGAATAAATAAAGAAAATCTTAAAAAAAAAACACCTTGGCATTTTGTTACTCAGTTTTAGAATCCAATACTGAAAATACAAAAATGAAAAGAGAGGAAGTCAGGCCATTGCTTAAGAGAATCAGATGCCTGAGTACACGGATAGTTTTAGCTAGACTACTTATTAATCAAAGTGACAATGGAATATATTAAATTAAGTACAGAAGAAGTTATCAACAACGTTTTAAAATCTTCCTCACTGAGGAGGATTTTAAAAAAATAATCAAGGACATGACCAAATCAGCCAAAGCACAAAAAGTTTTTCTGGTGAGACATGAAATCTCTAGTATCTGAACAGAGTATATAGACAATACTAATAATCTTTCCTACTCCTGGTTGAGAACAGATCAAATGCTCAATTTATTTATTTTTATTTTTTTAAAGATTTTTATTTATTTATTCTTGAGAGAGAGAGAGAGAGAAAGAGAGAGAGTCAGAGACACAGGCAGAAGGAGAAGCAGGCTCCATGCTGGGAGCCCAACATGGGACTTGATCCTGGGTCTCCAGGATCACACTCTGGGCCGAAGGCAATGCTAAACTGCTGAGCCACCCGGGGTGCCCTCAAACATTCCAATTTAATGGAAAGATCAATTTTAATGGAAAGAAGACCAAAATCTAATTTTATGTTAACATAACATTTGGCCGTGAAGGATTAACAGAATTTTTCTTATTTCTAAATGTGAACTATTTTATCAAAACTGCCCCAACTGGGCAGCCCAGGTGGCTGAGAGGTTTAGCGCCACCTTCAGCCCTGGGCGTGATCCTGGAGACATGGGATCGAGTCCCACATCCGGCTCCCTGCATGCAGCCTGCTTCTCTCTCTGCCTGTGTCTCTGCCATTCTCTCTCTCTCTGTTTCTCATGAATAAGTAAATAAGTAAATAAGTAAATAAATAAATAAATAAATAAATAAATAAAATCTTTAAAAAAAAACACAAAAAACTGCCCCAACTCTGCCAAATTGTGAACATAAGTCAATGCTTATGTTTAAGTTCATTTTTCATATTTATTATAAACCAAGACAACAAAACCATTTTCTGCATTCCTTTTATCATGTTATCTATCCATTCAAGTTTGAACCTTTACTATTGTCATTCATATTCTGGAACAGCAGACTTAATTTTAGAGCAAAATTCCTTTTCCTAACAAAACTCTCCATTATCTTTTAAACACAGTGTTATTTCTCTGCCACTCTTGTTCCTACCAGTCTTAATCACTCATACTAATTTTAACTGTTAACTGAATTACTAACTTCTACTTTACAGAGAGAACAAGGTGGGAGGATGGGGAGTAGATCTGTCGCATTTGAACATTTTAGAAAGTCAGAGTAAATCTAACATGACTTCCAGCAGTCACAGGGATCATTTTACCACATGGCTTAAAATGGCAAAAATGAACACTTTCATTAATAAAGTAGATCTCAATTTTTCTTCCAGGGGATATTTTTCAATGTTTGGAGACAATTTTGATTTTTATGACTTGGAGGTCAGTGGGCAGTGCTAATGGCATCCCAGTGGGTAGAGGTAGGGCTATAGATATTCTCCAATGCATAGGATAGTGCTCTACAACAAAGAATTATGGGATATGAAATGCCAATCGTACCTCTGTTGAGAAACTCTGCTTAACATGACCTCAAAGTATAGCCATATTGCAACACATATAATAAGAGGCAAAGCTGTGTTTGTAGGTATGTATACTTGTATTATTTATACGTATGTGTAAATACATACACACATATATAACTATGTTTGTTGGCCAATCTTATAGTAGTCTGTCCTATTGGAAATTATCCAGATATTAAAAGATTATTCATTAACTAACTCCACTTAATAATATCTTCAGTTCTTAATGTAAACTAAAAGTCTTGAAAGTTACATATAAGCTGATGTACTATAAAACACAATCATTGTAGATGTAAAAATTTATCAGAATTGCAACTGTAATTTAATACATCATGTTATATTTTTCATAACCCAAAACCCTTGTGTGAAAATATGTTGTCTTCTCTCATCAGTAAACCAGTACAAAACTTTTGGGGAACTCAGATTAAATAGTATATTCATGAGAAAACAAATAGAGACCTACTGTGACATGTTTTCTCATAATATACTCCACATAGAGAAAATGAGGAAGCAGACATATAGCTGCTTTTATTTATTTTTGAAAGATCTTATTTATTTATTCATGAAAGACACAGAAAGGCAGAGATATAGGCAGAGGGAGAAGTAACCTCCCTGTGGGAAGCCCAATGCGGGACTCGATCCCAGGACCCCGGGATCATGACATGAGCCAAAGGCAGATGCTCAACCACTGAGCCACCCGGGTGCCCTTTATATAGCGGCTTTCAAACTAAAGTGATCAAACAAGTTTAAAATCCTGGGATTCACTTTGATTACATGAACTTGGGTTTTATATAAAAGTTGTTCTGAGCTTGCAGTTGCTGAGTTTACTAGTGGTGATCTCAGAGTTGTGAGACAGAGCCCTGCTTCAGGCTCTGTGCTGGACCTGGAGCCTGCTTAAGATTCTCTCTCTCCTTCTCCCTCTTCCCCCACCACTGACCCCACTCTCTCTCTTAAAAAAAATGAAAATGTGACTATTCTACAAATAAAGAGTAAGCATATGTTAAAGATTTATTTAACTCATTGATGAGAGAACCAGCAGAGTGATAGAGCTGGTTCAAAATGCATTTAAAGGCAAGGAAGAAAAGAAGATTGCTAGGTTAGATACAAAACTAGATTAGGTCTGATGATGCAATAAAAATGTAACATTTGGGGTTATTTTTTCTGCTGTACAGAAATTATTTAATCTCTCTCCAACAAAAATCTGATTGTTACCATACAACTTCATAGAGTCTGGACCTTAATCAATAGTAAATGATACGACAAATCAAGATACATGGCCCTGGAGAATTAAACATGGATCTAACAGACAATGATTCAATATGACATTGAATCAGGACAAGCAGACACTCTTTTCCCTTATTTCCAAGTTTTTGTTAATTTTCTTAATACAAAATGCTTCTGTAGTTGGCCCCAGGGAACTTGCAAGGAAATGTGGACTTCCAAATTTAGGAAGGGGAAGGTCTCTTTCATTCATTCAACAAAAATATATGACATTTATTAGGTATCAGGCACTGCACTAGACCTAGGGCTGTAGTAATGAACAAAGCATACAAAATTCTCCTGTGGTTCTGCTGACATTCTAGTAGAGGGAGGTAAAAATTAATAAGCAAGGTAAGTTTATATATTCAATGGAGAAAAGGGCAGTTGGTGATATAATATGTTAAATGATGGAAAGTGCTAAGGGGAAAACTCAAGCAGGCAGGGGGAGTGGGGAATGTTAGTAAAGGAAACCAAGAAAACACTCATGGAAGTGACATTTGAGTAAAGAGCTGGAGGAGGTGAGGAGGGAGGGTGCCTTGGGGGAGAGTGAGGTGGGGGAAGAGCCCTTGTGTTCCAGACCCCTGCTGAGTTCTGGAAACAAGGAAGAGGGGGACTTGGAGAGAGAAACTCCTCACAGCCAAGTGTGGGCCTGGATGCCATTTGAGAGCTTTGGATTTATTCCCATCATCATAACCATTGTGTGGCTACATTCAATATGATAACCATACATTAAGTCCATTGCATGGTTCTAGAGAGGTTTTGTAAGATTAGGGCTAGATTGTGGCTGGTAGGTTTGGGGCTTACATTAAAAATGTGATTTAAAAAAATAAATAAAAATATGACTTTTGAATCATAAATTATATTTGGCTGATTGTATATGATAAAAAAACATTTCAATGGCAAAATAATCATCATATTCTTGTAGGGATTTTTTAAAATGATTTAATGGCACGGATGCTATTCTACCTCCTGGCTCAAGCCCTTTTGGAAGGAAAAGACGGGTGATTTTTTTAACAAATGCGCCTTATACTTTCTCCTTTATAAGCCTGTCTGGAAGTAAAGTGCACCTGTCATTGATTTTGGTCTCAAAAAAACCCATCTTTTCCCATAATTTCATTTCATTTCTATACTTAAAGTACCACTTGTAATATTGTATATGTCATGCAGAGAAAAGTGGAAATATTAATTGCTGGTGCTTCAGTCCAATTTGCGTGTCTCTGAGAAACGTCAGTGATAGGCAGCGTGTGCTTCTGATGATGATGGTGAGTCAGCAGAACAGAGCAGCTTAAGCAGAAACAACCCAAGCCCCTGATAGAGGAGATGCGGGAGAAACTGACAAAGTTAGTAGGGTAGTGCACCCAATTAGCTTGATAATGTGAAGAAGATACCTCAGAAGAGTGCCTCATCTTAGAAATACTAATGGAATAAAGTAGTCTTAAGACAGACCCTTTACATCTTTCACTATGAGTTTTCAGAAGCCCCAGGTCACAGCCTCGGCAGTGTTATGGTAGCAATAGATCTGAATCAGCAATCCGAGGGGAATTTCAATTTCAATTAAAATTCCTGCTGGACCTTCACCTCTCCTCTCTTTTTCAAATCAAATTGACTCAAGCTATTTTCGTACTTACACAATTAGAAACTCCTTGCAGGCACCTGGGTAGCACCTAGTGCATCACTCCAGTTTGCTGAATGGAGTACAGCACTGCCGCTAAATGAAATGTGACTCATGGACACGAATCATGAGTAACTGTTCCTGAGTGCCAGACACTGTGAAAGGTGCTCTGTACGTGTGCTCTCACCTAATTCTCTCAGCAATTTTAGGACTCAAACGTAAAGATAAGTCCACGACTCCAAAACTTGCCTACTTTCCAAAGCTATGCCACTTTTGGAAGTCCTCAATTTAGGGTTTGAATTCTCTTTCTGCCACCCTAGTTACTCTGCCCTCAGATAATCTTGGCAGTTTTTCATTAAAATCAAACAAGCAACAGGAAAAACAATTTTAAAAGTCCTTTTCATATTGTAATCTTAGGTTAAAGCCCCAAATAAGGTCGCGCATGGAAAGAACCTTTAGCATAGATTGAAAAATGAGGACTTTTTACTTTTAGAACTGTGCCCCACTTAGAATCACTTTTCATCTAAAAAAAAAAAAAAGAAAGAAAGAAAGAAAGCAATTTCATGAAGTGCTAATTTTAATCAGCTTGTGTCTGCATAAGGACCTCCAGCCCTGCTCTTGTATATGCCATTATATAATTCTCCCTTTCTGGGTTTGACAGCACTATAAAGATTTATACCTGGACTTGTAGTTCCATATGCCAGTAAAAACGTTAGGTTGTTTTTTCCCATTTCAAATAACATCTCTTTTTCTGAATATTAGTTATACAGAAGGGTCTCAGTAAGCATTGCAACACATACTAAATTAAGTTAAAAGTCAGAGTTAATCATAGGTTCTTTTGGTCTATGAGAAAAGTTTGTTTCTCCTGTTGGTTTTCTCCTAATATAGTTACAAATGTCTGAGTTTCAGTAGTTTCTGAATTGAGGTAAGTAGATCAAACGTTTTATTTCCTAGTTTTTCTCTTTGCAATTCCAACATACTATAGAGGCTACTGGAATGGTTTTCAACAGTCAATACAAATGTTACAGTTTGATGTGGTAGTTTTTGCTAAAGCGAAATGGCTTTTACTGCCCTAAAATCACTTTACTAAGGCTCAGAACTGAAGCTTTTTTCTCGCCCCTCAGGAACAACTTTAAAATGCACCCTTGAGTTTCCATGGTTAGGGACCACATTAGTTCCCAACAGATATAAATGAAAACAGCCTTTTCAGAGGTACAAATGTCCCTTCTAAGGAGTCCTGACACTATTAATGTATTTAGAATCAGAGTTGCTACTCTTGCAATCATGAGAGCATACCAGCCGGATGCAGAATGTGTTCAGCAATCTTTTTACATGATGTCTATTCCTATTAGGTGTATCAGTCATAGTTCCTTGTGAAACAGATGGCACACCCAAATAGAGTAATTGAGGGACATTTAATGAAGGTGCTAATTACCAGGATGCAAGCAGCATTGGGGAAACCAACGAAGGATATTGAAGGATATTAACTGGGGGAGTACTTACCATGCCAAAGCCTCTAGGGATGAGAGGGGATGAGAATAATTATTAGGGGAGAGCTATAGCTGTCAGAGAGGCCTCTAGGGAGGGATGGTGGCTTCAGTAGATGAACCATAGGTAGAGCAGCCTCTGGCACCTGTGACCTGGCAGGCAGACAGCTGGGGAACTAAGTGCCTCGTCCCTATTCTTCCACTATGTTCTGATCCCTTGCTGGGACTTCCCCACTGGCTGAATCCAACCAGAGATGGAGGGCAGGGAGCTGGTGTGATGCATTCCAGATAAGCCTCTTGATATCCAAAGCAGAATGGAGAAGGCGACAGGGTAGGACAGGATTTCTCAACCTGTATGGCAGGTCAAGGCAGGATTTCTCAACCTTGGCCCTTGCTGACAGTTTGGCCGGCTAATTGTTTGAGTGCAGGCTAAGCTGTGTACTTGTGGGAGGTTTAGCAGCATTCCTGGGCTCTACCCACTGGATGTCCCCCTTTCCTTAGTCACGACAATAAAAAAAATGTTTCCAGACATTGCCAAGTGTTCTGTGGAGAGCATCCTCAGTGAAACCACTAGGTTGGTGGGTTAAGAGCGGATATGTGATCTCAAGAATGACCATTCATTCAAGGAAAAATGTGTTGTTTTTATATTCTGGCCCAACTATTAGCAAACTGTGAAGATAAACACTGGAATCACAAAGACAAAAGGACATGATCTTGCTTTCTAGAAGCTTACTATTTTATAGAGGAAGGAAGATAATTGGCTAATCACTAATAACAAAGTTATAGCATAATGCTATAATAAAGGTTTAAGCAAAGTGCTATTGAATCTCAATTAAGACAAAGAGGTGTCGACTGTCAAATCTCTGAAACGATGTGTTGATTAAGCAAAGTTAGGTTTACAAACAGAGTCCAACTAGCAGTGTGCAGGGTTTTACAACATAATAGTTTTCGATTGGTAAGCACAGTGAGGCAAGGGGATTGAAATGAGTCTTGATGAGTAAACTCTGTCTTGATATGTAAACTATTTTAGTTGGCTCACAGTCATATCTTCCAGGAACAAATATTTCCTAGAGCAGACAGCTAAGTTATTTTTGCTTGTCTCAGTATTTTTTAACATCATCACAGGAATATATGCTTGGTCCCAGGCTTATTTAACAAAAAGACAGGAAATTAATTTAGTTTCAGTCTCTGAGTTCAGAAGGGAACACTCCAGTTAGCAACCAGGTATGACTGCATGCTTTTATCCTTACACTGGCCCTGAGAGTTAAATACTATTATTCCTGCTTTAGAGATGGAAAAACGTAGGGCTTGATAGCCCAAGTTTACAAAGCAATGGAGAGTGCTTTGTGGCAAGATTACCCAAAGTTTTCTCCATCACAGAACATCACAGCAATATTCATAAGGCACACTGAGGAGAAGAATTGTAAATATTCTTCACGTTGGCCCTGGCACATTGCAGATGCCTTCAGGATGGCAAGCCGCAGGCGTGGGCCACCCGCTGCACACCCTCCTGCTGGTGACTGGCCATCGCTGGCTTCCGAGAGAGCCTTCTCAGTGAGGCCTCGCAAGAGGTCTCCGTGTGTCCCTTACGGCGTGATCCTCCTTCATCAGTGCTCCCGCTGGCTGAACCCACCCGTTTCTGCAGTGATGGCACAGTGTTGAAATGATTCGTTCGCCAACCTAGACAATGCATTTTCTTAAATCTCTGTATGTGTGCCAACGAAAGACGTAATTCTCAGCTTTGCACATTTGATTCTTTGAGAAAGGCATAGGCTATAAAAAGGAAATCACAATGTGATTTCCCCATAGGGATAAGGAGTTGTGGAAACATTCTAAAGGGAGGGGATGCTGTGGATCACCTCAAAGATGAAGAGGACTGCAACAATTAGGGAAGACAAGATGGGTGGGAACGAGAATACATTCAGGGAAGAACAGCATGAATCAAGAGCCAGGGTGTGGAAGTGCCCAGAATGTTTTAGGGAACAGGCCACAGGAGACGTTTTTGTGGGAGATTCACATGGGTGATGAGGAACCCTAACTTAAATTATTAGAATTAGGGCTCATGAGGGGAAACACTTTTCTCACACTCTTCCTTTGATAATAGGGACTCTACCAACACTTCTAACTTCTCCGGAATGCATCTAGGAAATAGCATCTCTGGCCTCTACCTATCAGTTGCCAGTAGCCTCTAAACTTGAACTCTTTCACTCTCTCCTCACAGGAAGGAGTGGCCAGCCTGATGTCTTCACTCTTGCTCTCTCACTGACAACAGAGCCATGCATTTTCTGCCTGCTTTTGCAGCCTTTGGCAAGCATCTCCATGCAGAGAGAAGGCCTGGGTTTCCCTAGCTGCTTGTTTCTACTTCTATCCCAGCTTCGAACAAGGCTTTTATCACATTAAATGTGTGATTAAGTTAATATATAGAATAAAACAACCATTTTTAGGGAAGCTTACATGAAATGGTTGTGAATAATTTTCCTCATTTCAAACACATGTGTTCTCTTAGATCTTTTCAGGCTCCAGAGGACTTGATGAGATTTCTGGTTTTTGTTGTTGTTCATTTGTTCTCTTTCTTTCTTTCTTTCTTTCTTTCTTTCTTTCTTTCTTTCTTTCTTTCTTTCTTCTTCCTTCCTTCCTTCCTTCCTTCCTTCCTTCCTTCCTTCCTTCCTTCTCTCTCTCTCTCTCTCTCTCTCTCTCTTTCTTTCAAAAGCATGCGCTCTGATACTATTTCATTGTTAACTTGAACAGAGTTCACTGTTTGCTCCAGCTATGGAATTCAGTGGACTGAAAATAAGCTAAGGTCTCAGAAATAATTGAATTTGAAAATCATCCTGATTCTTTCCCTGAGTCATGCAATAAAGATCTCCTGCCAAACGTGGGCCTTCATCCAGGCTCCTCTGGGTATGTCTTTGATCCTCCGCCCTCCCTCTCCTACCCCTTCTTCTTGTATGTAACAGACAGGAGACCTGCATAGGCATTCTGCTCTGCTCTGTCACACCCACTCACACCCACACCACACCCACACACGTTACTTCTAGGCAGGTCACCGATAGGTAAAGAGCAGCCTTTTGGAGCAGCAACTCATTCTTTCCCATCGAGGCAGTGAGCAGGCTGGAGAATGAGCATCAGAGGAGGGCTGGAAGAGGTCTGGGTTTGCATGGCAGTTGTTCTCCAATGACTGACTCTGTTGTGTTTCATGCTATACTCTACCTTCTAGTCCAATTGTGCATCTTCAATCTTTTCTTAGATCCATTTGTTTTTCCCTGACTTGTAGGACAATCGATCTAAATGTTCATAGAACAACCATGGCTATTTATTTTCAAAGTAAGTAGTTGACGTTATAGGCATAACTTAAAAATCAGTTAGGTAATTGCTGGTAGACAGCTGTAAACCTGAGGATGATTTAGTCTGGTTTATATTTATTCTCAAGGACTAGAAATTTAAATATAAACTTCTTTGGAATGTTTAAGACACCAACATATGATTCTTTGCTAAAGCTCCAAATAAATGATGTCCTGCCTGTGTTTACAAAATCAGTAAAAAAAAAAAAAAAAAAAAAGGACTACAGGTGATTATCTGGCCAATTTAGCCAAATCAGGATAAATTGCTTTTAAATTAATCTTTATATCATTCCTTAGGAAGATGGATTTAATGCTCCCCCTCCCAAATGTGTATTCTTGTTAACTTTATGATCTTAGTTCAAGTTTTTCATCACTCAAAGTAGATATACAGCATGCCTCTTTTCCTTTCCTTTTTTTCACCAACATTTAAAAAGCTGTTTTAGATGAATTGAATTTTACAACTGTGTAAGAAGTTTGAACAATAATTTGGTTATTTTGTTTACCAAAGCCATTGGAAATAGTTAATTGTGAATATACTGGGATATGAGCCATTTCCAATTCAAACGAGTAATCATAGATATTTGGGAGAGATGTGTGGAAAGCTGTGATAAGGGATAATAGTGATCACCAAGCATCATTAGGCATTTACAGTTTCACTTAAATAAGACAATAAACTTTTGTTTTCTAGACATAAATATTTACATAGAACCAGCATATCTTCATTTGTTTCATTTATCAAACAGTTACAACTACCACTTATTTTGGGTTTTATATGTATTGTCAGGCTGGTTACTTATTATTCCCATTTCATAGATGAGAAAACCAAGGTGCATATCTCTCATTTTCTTCTCAGTTCTACTTCTGAAGAGTAAAATTCACAATTTAGATTTAATGGGGCCATCTCTGAAGTACCACCTCCTACTGTCAGGAAAGAATTTTTTTGATTTGTGAAATTTGTGTCTTCAACTAACCTGGAATTTAACTAAACTCTAGAATTGATCAGGGCTCAATGGGCTAATAGCTTCTTGTGACATATATGAACTTGAAAGAAAAGTACAAAAAAAAAAAAAAAGAAAGAAAAGTGCTCTAAATATGAAATCAAATGTACAACATTATTAGAATCTGTAGTATTTTATCCAGTTTTGAGAGTTACAGTAAGTCTTGAATGTAAAATCTTCCACTTCACAGTGGAAGACTGTACACTGTTGATATGAATAGAACAATATTTGTTTACTATACTGAGTTTTACATATTTTTGATGAAAGAGTATTTTAGAAAAAAAATCTGACGTAGATAAATTTATCTTTAATAATTTTACTTTATCTTTATTTTCAGAAAATGTCATGAACACAAACTTACAAAAATTTTAAAATATATAAAATTGAAAAACAAGTCTGCTCTCTGCTACATATTACAATTCCCAGTTCCCCTTCTTAGAGTCAACTACTTTAAGCAAAGTGCCATGTATCCTTCCACAACCTTATGCATATACAAGTGTCTGTCTTTGTTTTTTTAATTTTTATTTATTTATGATAGTCACACAGAGAGAGAGAGAGAGAGAGAGAGGCAGAGACATAGGCAGAGGGAGAAGCAGGCTCCATGCACCGGGAGCCCGACATGGGATTCGATCCCGGGTCTCCAGGATCGCGCCCTGGGCCAAAGGCAGGCGCCAAACCGCTGTGCCACCCGGGGATCTCTGTCTTTGTTTTTTAAACACAAAATATAAGCAAGCTATTCAAACTGCTCCTCACATTGATTTTTTTGCTAAACAGTGTATCTGGTAGATTGTTTCATAGTAGTTTATAATTTGCTTTTCATCTCTTTAAAAATCTGTAAAATATTCGGTCGTATGAATGGACCATAATTTATCTAACAGGACTTTGATTTAATAATCATGCAGATAAATAAACAGAAACACTTCCATTTTTTTTCTCTCTTCCTTTTATTTTGTGTGGTGGGGTTTGGCTCATCATGACGTGTATGTCACTTCTCAGCCACACTCTGCCTCAGCAAATAATCTTTATGACATGGGGTTACTTTTCCTCATTTCCACAATCTCAAATTATTTGCTAACTCACATTGACAATGAATAGAGGATTTGGGATCTTTGTCATAATTTGTTGAAAACTAAGGTGAATTTCATTGGTCTAGGAGTCTTGAACCACTGTATCATGGAAATCGTTTCCATCCTGTCACTTCTGCCCAGGAGGGAGTCAGTATTTTGTTATGACTGTCTCCATTTGGATAAATTAACGAATCCACACAATTTTTAATAAAATTGCTTATTGATTCCACCGATGAGCTTTGTCAGAGTCAACATATAAATATCAGCATGTAAATGTCTGAGTTATGAAAATTCTCTATAACTTCCTCTTCAATTCAGCAAAAATGCTTTTAAGTATCTGCCCTGTTGCTAGTGACAGGTTAGGTGTGGAGATACAAAGGTAAGTAGGGCATGGTTTTTGTCTGCATAAGATTTGCTTTAAGGTTTCGGAAATAGGTACAGATCTTGTATTTTAGATATAGTAACTTGTACTTTTTCAAAGGAGGAGGCTTGATTTTGTTTTATGGGGTTTTACATTTGTGGAAAGCTAGCATACACCAGAAAACTAATCATGTTAAACCATGGTAATTGGGATCTAGTTGGATTATCTCAACCACCTCAATGATTATAATCCTCTAGTTCAGACCTATCAGATGGAAAAGTACCTTGTGTATTTCAAGTATGCTATGAGGCATGCTATCTCAGAAGTCACAGGGCAGAAAGGTAAACACATCAAATTACAATGCTTGAGTCACATGGTTTATTAAATCAATTTAAAACATACAATAACAAGCAAGGCCAAAGAGAAGAGGCAAATTAACATTCCTGGATTAGGGTATGAGCAGATGGAGAGACTCTAAACCCTGAGTCCTGGGAGTCAGACATATCCTGTCTCTCTCTACCATCTTCTCCTCCCTGCTAGCAAGTTGTGTTACGAGAACCAGAGGTGAGGTTTGAGATAGGGGTTCACAGAAAGAAGGGATCCTGGGCCAATGATATGTATTCACTCTAGGAAAGCCACTCAGGGCTAAGAACATCTGTAATGAGCTGTAGCTTGTCAATTAGCCTGCTAAGTAGCCACAAGTCTTACGTGCATTTTTTGGGTAGAGTGTACATGGGGTCAGCATGAGGCTATCCTGAATGTCACCACTGGGTGATTGATTTTGAGAGTGACATAGTTGTCATCTCAGGGGTGGCTTGATTTGGTCTTTTTTTACACCTTTTTATTTCTAAACAAAACTCTTGATTTTTATTTATTCCTTTAATTGGCTGTTGACACATCTTACAGTTTACTAACTTACTGTCTAAATTTAACATACCACATGAATTCTACCTATGTCTCACAAATTACTTGCTTACTCATTATGTGCACAAAATAACATATCCTATGAGTTTTGCCTATTAAAGTTTATACTATACCTAACATTTATTTTTATTTTTATTTTTATTTATTTATTCATTCATGAGAGACACAGAGAGAGAGAGAGAGGCAGAGACACAGGTAGGGAGAGAAGTTCCCTACAGGGAGCAGGGAGCCCGATGTGGGACTCGATCCCGGGACTCCAGGACCACGCTCCGGGCTGAAGGCAGGTGCTAAACTGCTGAGCCATCCAGGATTCCCCTATACCTAACATTTCTTATGAATTCAGTACACCCTATTTGTTTTTTCGTCTTCCACAGCAGAACTGAATATTCTCAAACAACATGGGACGTGCACATGGTAAGACCTGGATCTTGAATTCCAAACCCATGTTGCACTTGGGTATTGAGACTCAATATCAGTAGCTTCAAGTTAAACTCATCAGCTTTCACTATAAAAACTTCCTGGATTATTTCTATAATGATTAATGACACGAATTTCTACCCCAATCTGAAAATGCTCTTTATCTCTCCTCTCTCTTTATCAGAACCATGGAAGACTTCTGCTTGTATCTCAAAAATACCTTTTTTTTAGCTGCTATTTCCATTGTTTCAGGATGTTTCCACTTAGCTGGTTTTTTTTTTTTTTTTTTTTGCAGTACAAACTGATTTCTGACTTCCTATCCAGCATCCTCCCATCCTGGATGGGATGACTTGCCATTTTTCCTAAATACCATGCATATTCATACATTTGAGGATTAGCATATTGAAATATTTTTAATTTTGAAATATGGATTCACAGGTATTTGCTTATTTGACAGAGAGCTCCTGTGTATCCTGCACCCAGTTTCTACCAGTTACATTTTTTTTAACTTTTCACTTTTTTTCTTGAACTCTAAGTTTTTTATTTTAATTCCAGTGTAGTTAACATACAGTGTTGTATTAGTTTCCAGTGTAAAATATAGTGACTCCACATTTCTATATGTTATTCAGTGCTCATCATGTTTTTTTTTTTTTTAAGATTTTATTTATTTATTTATTTATGAGAGACAGAGAGAGAGAGAGAGAGGCAGAGACACAGGCAGAGGGAGAAGCAGGCTCTATGCAGGGAGCCCGATGCAGGACTCGATCTAGGAACTCCAGGATCACACCCTCGACTGAAGGCAGGTGCTAAACCGCTGGGCCACCCAGGGATCCCAGTGCTCATTATGTTAAGTGTATTCTTTAATCCCCATTATCCATTTCACCCATCCCTCTACTTACTTTCCCTCTGGCAACCATCAGTTTGTTCTCTCTAGTTAAGAGTCCATTTCTTGGTTTCTCTCTCTCTCTCTTTCTTCCTCTTGTTCATTTGTTTTGTGTCTTAGAATGCACATATGATATTTGTCTTTCTCTGACTGACTTATTTCACTTAGCATAATATTCTCTAGTTCCATCCATGTTGTTGCTAATGGCAAGATTTTGTTCTTTTTTATGGCTGAGTAATATTCCATTGTATATAGATGTGCCACTTCTTTATTCATTCATCTATTGATGGATGCTTGGGCTGCTTCCATAATTTGGCTATTATAAATAATAATGCAATGAGGTACATATTCTTTTTATGTTTGGAATATCCCTTTCTTTCTAATTACCTGGCATATTCTTCATTATCCTTCAATATCCAGCTCAAAGTCATAAAGCTTTCCCAACTTTCTTCCCACTAGTGCTGAATTAATCACTTCTTTTTTTTTTAATGCTTTGTTCCATATTTTATCATAACTATCTTCTCTGACCATCCATGACCTCTTTAAGGATAAAGACTGCATTATATCCATCTTTGAACTCCTAGGACCTAGCTCAAAGCATGACATATATCAAGTATCTGATAAAATATGGTGAATTTAATGTAAATTATATTTCAAGTAGGGATGTAAAAATCCAATTATACAAAATAGAGGCTTTTGGCGGGTGATGTTTTAATGAGGGATATTACTATAGATTCCTTCTAATATGATCTTTCCTAGAGAATTTAAAAGATAATTCAATTTTCAAAAAAAATGTACTATTATGTTCATGAATACATTTACTAAGTAATAGGAGATTAATACTGGAATACATATTCCATTGGAAAATTCCCATCTAAAATGAGGAACCAGCTTTATTCTCTCTCTCCTTGTTCCAAATATGTAGTAATAACATCACTCCTAGATTGGGGATTCCCACTTCATGCTCTGCTTCGTGCTTCATCCTCCAGTAGAAAAATTGCATGAGATCTGAATGCATGTAGGCCCCTCCAGGCTTTGCATATCAAGGAGGAGGCCACTTGAACATGTTGGCTGACCTCAGTCCCTCTTCAAAATCTCTTAAACCTTGTCTCACTTGTGCCCTTGATCAAGACCTCTAATCTTTTGCCTCTCTGCCCACAGCAGGAATCTCTACCCTGGAGGCATCTGGCTGCTATGGCTGTAGGTAGCACTTGTGAGAACTTCAGTGTGTTAGGGTGGGAGCACAACACTCTTTTTGTCAGTGTGTCCATTCTCATCTTCTAGCTCACCAGTGCTACACTGAGGTTGTGATGGAAACAGTGATTTCCAGCCATCACATTCTCCGAAATTGTTGATTAATAACTTTAAAAAACAACAGGTATTATGCTGACACTGTGGTTGTTAAGACTGTGATGGCAGGAAAAAGAGGAAGAAATTGTTGGCAAGACACTGATACAGACAGAGGAAATAGGTACATGTGGTGCTTCCCGTATGTATGCTCACTCCTTCAGCCACCACTGATTGAAGGACCCACCACCACCACCACAGGCTGCCCCGGCTTGCTCCATCACGTCTTAACCTGGTCATGTCTCTGGACACTGGTGCAGCCACTTTCTATTCTTCATACTCTCCAGCTTATTACCAGAATCTTGTAAGTTTCTGCATCCAAATGGCATTCCCTTCCCTTCCCTTTTTTAAAAAATATTTTATTTATTTATTCATGAGAGACACACAGAGAGAGAGGGAGTCTGGCAGAGACACAGGCAGAGGGAGAAGCAGGCTCCATGCAGGGAGCCCGACATGGAACTCGATCCCGGCCCTCCGGGATCACGCCCTGGGCCGAAGGCAGGCGCTCAACCGCTGAGCCACCCAGGCATCCCCCCTTCCCTTTTTTAGGAAGGTTAGTCTGAGTCTCCTAGATGGGTTGGGATTAGATACCATTTTATCTTCTCTCTCTCTCTCTCTCTCTCTCTCACACACTCTGTCTTTTCCAACTTTGTTTATTCCCAAGGCCCCTGCACAAACTCTTCTTGTCTTCATCAATCCAAGTACTAAAAGCTGCCATGCATATCACTTCTCACCTTTGTCCAAGTATTAAAAGCCTCCAAGCAATTGTACATTAGGCATAGTTGGGAGGTCCTGCTGCAGGTTACAGATAGAATGTAGGGCTGTTATTCCCATGATCATGCTCCCTATTAATGAATAAAACCATGTTCTGAACATTTAACACAGCTTCTTTTTGTCTTTGATCTCTTGATAAGTTAAAAAATCATAATAAAGTATGGATTTTTTTTTGACAAGTGAAATATTTCTTTACCTGTGAATCAGAAACAAGAGAATTAGCCTTCATGTTCTCCTGTTGACCTCAGTAGCAACTGGTATTGTTTGGAAATGATCACACAGGCATTTCTACCCTGGGCACTGAAATTACTTTTCTCTCTTTTCATTCTCTGACATCTTAGAAGTGAAAACAAGGACTTTTCATCTGTTTAGGGACAAAGAAGCAATGGAGTGAGTGACACAGCACTTTTATTCTTGGCAAGGCTTGACATGGAAAGAGCAGTGGGAGATAACTTTCAAGTGGGCCTTAGGAGGAAATCCAAAGGACTGCCTTTCTGCAGGGTCAAATATCTCTATCCTGAGTAAATCATTCAAAGCACCAGGGCTAGAGGCAAGTCGGTGCTGTCAGCTGGCACATGCTGTTAGCTGTCACCTTCTGTTCGGTTAAGCAGAAGAATTTACAAGAATAGCGCGATTCATTGAATAAAATAGTTCATTAAGGTAAAATTAAATGGCTAGGAAATCAAGTCAGCATTTTAGAACTGCTACAATAAAATGAGTACTTTGTAATATGATGCTTTAGAATTCATATTCTAAGCAATATTATCTTGATTATTTGTGGAGAGCCTGTGTGAAGAAAATCCAGTGAAGAACCTTAGGAAGCAATAAGAAGCCTTTATTCTGTAGAAGCCTTTTTTTCATCGATTTTTATACCACGCTAGTACTCTTGGCTGATTGTGAAGGTAAAACACTAGAAACAGTTTTCATCTAAAGAAATAATAGAAGGGCCTAAGTTTTTGTTCTTTAAAAGGGGTTATTTTGAGTCAAATTTTATCCCAAGTATAGTTATTGTATCCCACATAGGCACCATTCTCTTGTTGATTGTGCTATTTGGGGCCATCTTGCTCTGCATATGTACAAAGTCTTCTCTTTGGAATCCATGAATTTCAGATAGAGAAAGCAAGGAGAACAATGGGATTTGAACATCTTATTTCTGTATTTCTTGTTAGAGTCCCTAAACTTACTAGATTTGTTGGGGGTAGTCAGAATGATTTTTTAATCTCATTGAAATATCCTGTACACAATTTACATTTATTGATTACCAGTGCTGTGGTGGTAGGTTTCTCTGAGCAAGAAAGTTCTCTGAGATACTCCAGATTAGTGCTGTCCAACAGAGATACAATGCAAGCCTCACATATAATTTAAAATCTTCTAGTAGTTACATTAAAAAAGCTAAAAAGGGATACATAAATTTTAATAGTGTATTTTGTTTAATTCAATGTATCTAAAATATCATTTCAATATGTAATCAAAATGTAAAAAATGGAGATATTTTACACTTTTTTATTGCACTAAGTCTTCAATATTCAATGTGTATTTTATGCGATCTAAATTTGGACTAGCCATATTTCAAAACCACATGTGGTTAGTAGCTACCATGTTAGATAGCACAGCACTGGAGGATAATAAGTGTAATAAAATTAGTGCAAGGTCTAAATATATACGTAACTATAAATAATTTTAAAACATTTCCTACTTCTAACAATGTTGGATTTTCTGAACATGAATGTTTTGTTTTTATTTATATTCTGAAGTCTTATAGGTAGTAAGCATGTTATAGGTGATGGTTATATGAAATAAATTTAATTTAAAAATGCATTAAAATATAGGCACAACTTTTATTTTTTACATGTAGGCTTATTTACATCTATCAACTGAATTTCTCTGTTTTTCTTAATTTTGATCTATAGCTATTTTTGCAAAAACTTCATCACCTCTTAATAGTTTAGGATTCTTAATTTTTTAAAACATATATTGAAAGAATGAATTCAAAAGCCTAGCAATTTTAGAGGCAACATTATGAACCTTTCACTATTTCACTTCTGACATGTATGGTTTTTAATTTACATTTAGAAACACAATCACTTGCTTTTCTCTTTGATTATCTGACTGCTGTTGAGATAAATGCAGGACATTCTTCATTAATCTCACTTTTTCTTTCCATTTAAAATTCCCTTCAAGTCAAATTCACCTTTGAAAACTTAGACTGACTTATCTCCTAAAACTTCTCTAGAATAAACCCATAACATTTGTGGATCTAACATGAAATCTTATTTTCTTTAAATATTGTAGACACATGTTCTTTAATAGTGATGAAAGGCACTATTTCTAAGTGACCTTTGAAATCAGGGAGTGGACTTAGAACTTCATTGGTTGTGAGACTAGGTGTGGCAATCAGTCACTAAGAAGCACTATGAGATGGTGCCTCACTGTCCTGGTTTTCTCAGCTCCCCTTTGTCATGCACTCATTCTGGGGAAAAGATGATAGCTTTCTTTTTGTGAAAAATAGCCACTGGGTTAAGTGGCCCTTGAGTGCAATTCCTACTAGAGAGAGAAGTGAGGAGAAGTTAAAAAGTTTTAAATAGTTATTTGATAGAAAAGAGAGAATTTGGATAAATTGAGAATATGATATGGAATATTAATGCAGAGATGTAACAAACTGCCATATGGAAGCAAAAAAATAAGTGATATATGAAATTAGTTCAGTTAGAGTTCCTGTGGGTGAGAGGCCTCTATCTTTTAAGTTAGAGGCAAGTAAGCTTTTTCTGTAAAGGTCCATACAGTTAATATTTTAGGCTTTGTGGACCATATGGTCTCTGTCAGAACTACTCCGCTGTTGTAGCTCAGAAAGCAATCATAGACAACACACAGATGAACATGGTTGTATTCCAATAAAACTTTGTTTATAAACAGGTGGCTGTCTGGCTTTGACCCGCGTAACCCCAGCATAAGAAATAAACATTTACAAAGGGCTGCCTGGTAGCTACACCGCTACTTTTACCTCCTCCTATAGCTGTATACTACTTTCACCTCCTGCTGCTTCTTGGGAATATCCTCACAATGGAAATGACTTTCTCCTAAATCACACTTCCTATAAGAAGGTATGTGTTTCATGGGCACATTTCCATACCCCAAAGTAACTATTTTATTAGGTAAGGTATGAGTCTTTAACAGAGACCTGAAATTATAGTAGCATAAGCAAGATAGTAACTTTCCACGTGTCGGCAGTATATGGCTTGATATAGTGACTGCAGGTGTTACCTCACCAGTCATTCCCTCTTGGCTCACCCTCACCCAGTTGTCCTTGGAACCAAAAGGAAGGGGAAAGAGTACAACCTGGAAGTTGCTCCCATAGCTTCCTCTGATAGCTCATTGGTCAGCACTTAGTCAAATAGCCCCATCTATCTGCAAGAGAGGCTGAAGGCAGAGTACTTATTCTGGGCAGCTGCATGCCTAATAAATTTCTAGGCTAGGCTTCTACTACTACTACTACTACTACTACTACTACTACTACTACTACTACAACTACTACCACTACTATTACTACTACACAGCAGATGAATGTAGCTGCAACTCACGTTTCTGCTTTAATCTTATATTTATACAATAATTAAGAGCCTGAAAGAAGTTACTTCCATTTTAAAGTTCTATTTTTACTATATTTCAGGTGACAAATGATATACTGTTGTACTGAGAATAGAGGCTGTTCTAAGTCTTCAGACACAAATAACAGGAAGCCACTATACACAGTTAGGATACTGTTTGATGTGGCAGATATCTTGCATACACCACCACTCTTCTCTTCTGAGCCTACAGGAGACAGGACTAGTAAATCACAGCATTCCTTCCCCCTGAACTCAGACTTGGCTTAAAACCCTCTATAGCCTTCTCTAGACAGCCTCTACCAATCAGGTAGTATTGCCATGCCATCAGCGATTTATTTGCCTTTCTTGGCTTAAAGTTTTACCATTTTTCTTTTTGTGCCTTTGACACCAGTCTTATCTAAGGATGGTAACATGGCAAACAATGAATTGAATGTTGTTTTTTGACTTTTAAGACAAATATCGTCTCAACTTTTGTCAAATTTTCATCTTATTTCCAGATCTTGTTATTTCCATGATTAAATCTCATTCTTATATAACTAACTTTAGACACAAGACCAAAGTTGGAATAATTTTATTCAATCTCTTAACTATAACTAGAGAAACTGAAACCCCAAAAAAGATGAAATAATTTACTTATGGGCACATAGCAGCACTGCAATGAGGCTCCTGACCCCCTAACTCCTATTCTAGTAGCTTTACTTTGCAAAGGTCAAATCAGAAGTGACTACAGTAATTAAATATCGGTAATAATTGTGATAGCAATGGGGTGATATTAATAATGGAACTTCAATTTCTCATTTCTGTTTCTTGCATTTATAGGCAAAGGCCAACATATTTTACCTTTTCCTATGTAAAAGAAGTGGTATCCTAAGCAATCCTTACTCCAATGTTTGTTGCTTCTAGAACTTTCCAAATTTAATAAAATGGATTTGACATTGTGAAAGATAGGATTTGAGGACTGCTTTCTAGGACATTTATATTTTGGTTATGCTATAAGGAATGGTGTAGCTGTTCTTGTAATACCTTGGCATTTCCTGTTTTAATAGGATGCTTTTATGTGAGATTGAAAGCACTGACTTCTGTAGAATATTTTCCAGATGAATTTCTAATAGCAATTTGAATTCTTTTTAGCGTATTTTGACCCATGGGTCTATTAGGTTATGTTGCTTCTCATTTTATTCAGATCCCTTTGTCCATCCAAAATTGTTTATGCTCTCTCAGGGAAGGTTGCACACTTCAGTTCCCCTTATATGTGAACAGTTTCTCAGCAGGAGTGCTACTTAAAAGATGACTGTACATGAAAACTCTCATCAATAGGCAGGTGGAGTTAGATTATCTCATTCTTTCAAGAGAGGAATAAAACAAACAAAAAAACTCAGCAAAAATAACTTAAAAAAAAGAGAGACCAATTATAGACCAAGCAAATCTTACTATAGCGTCTATAGCTAAGAAATTATATATTAACTAAAACCAGATTTTAAAAGACTAACTAAATCTTCCCATTACGAGTCCATTAAGTACCAAAAATTATGGCTTTCACATGACAGGGAAAATTAGTCTAGTATAATAGACCAAGGGAAATTTTGATAAGGGGAATTTCTTGATTTAACTATTAATTAAAAAGTTTGAGACGCAAGGATTGTCCTCTTTTCTTCTTTCAGTGTGGAGGAAGGAGCTTGAAAGCAGTAAAACTTCATGACCATAACAAAAAGGCAGAAAATTTCAGTGTGATGGACCCAAACCTTGAGCTTAGCTGTATTTACCAGACCTGGAAGGTTCATTTTTTAAAAAACAACTATTTAATGAGCATTTACTATGAGTTAGGTAACATGGCACCCAAAGTTGGAAAGTAAAAATCATAGCCTTCAGAAGCCCACCATTTCATGTGCAAGGCAAACAAAGGAGCAAATAATCTTAATATGACATAGTCAAACTGCTGTGGAAAAAGCAAGTTCTGCTTGAATGTTGACAAAGGAGACAGCGCTGGAGCTGGCTGGATGGCTCTATGAGTTCATGAAGCAGAGGAAGTGGGACAAAGAATCAGAGGCTAAAGCAATGTATATAAAGGCATGGAAGTGTGAAAAAACATATGGCCTTTAACTGTATAGTGCGGCAGGGGTAAAGGTGACAGAGTGTGGCAAGGGATTGTGTTCAATAACTTAGTAAATATGACTTGGGTGACTATTTAGCTTGGGCACTGTGCAGAGACATGTATAGGGTGCTGGGATAAATGCAACTTAGTTCAGTACTTGAGGCATTAACAAAGGAGACACAGGTCACAGATAAATCACGTTTGGGTGAAGACATGGTAAGCATAACAACAGAAGAAATGTTGGGTTCTTTCTCTTCACAAAGAAGTGAGAATCTGCTCCCATGCCAGGCATCATCCTGTCGGCCGGGAAACCTACAAAGGTGAGAAATAGCACACACTGCCTGTTTGCAAGGACCACACGATTTAGTGATTTGGCCCGTGACCTTCCAGCACAAGGTTCTGCAGGTCCAGTTGGGGATGATAAGTTTCATTGACAAGCCACAATTATGGGACCTAATGACAGCCCATATCAAGGTGGTGTTTTCTTTCTGACAATTCATTTTCCTATGGACTACCCTACCCCTTCAAACCACCTAAGGTTGCATTTACAACAAGAATTTATCATCCAAATATTAACAATAATGGCAGCATTTGTCTCAATATTGTAAGATCACAGTGGTCTCCTGCTTTAACTATTTCTAACGTTCTTTTATCCATTTGTTCACTGCTATGTGATCCAAACCCAGATGACCCCCTAGTGCCAGAAATTGCACGGATCTATAGAACAGACAGGGATAAATACAACAGAGTATCTCGGGAATGGACTCAGAAGTATGCCATGTGATGCTACCTTAAAGTCAGAATAACCTGCATTATAGCTGGAATAAACTTTAAATTACTGGAAAAAAAGTAGTTTTTTTAGTAGTGAGGGTGACAGACAGATCAAGCAGTTACAACAACATGTATACACCAGCAACTGTGACGAATGTCATCCAGGAGGTACAGAGTCCTAAACAACCTATAGTGCAGGATTATATTCTAATCAGGCAGGACAGGGAAAATGATATTTATCACCCCTCTTCTTACATAATAGTTTTCCATGCTTGAATTCTTAATTTGCTTGATCAAACTTGGAGTTCATCTCAAGTAGAATTTGAAAGATTACCTGGGTAACAGCTTGTCAGAGCCCTTGCATCTCCCAGAATATTTGTCTTCCACTTTCATAAATGACCAACAGCACTTGTACAGAAAAGTCTGAAGTTAGAATTTCCCTCTCTTAAAACTCTTTTAGAATTTGAGTTCTTGGGACGCCTGGGTGGTTCAGTGGTTGAGCGTCTGCCTTCGGCTCAGGGCTTGATCCCGCCGTCCAAGGGTGGAGTCCCACATCGGGCTGCCTGCAGGGAGCCTGCCTCTCCCTCTGCCTCTGCCTCTGCCTCTACCTCTCTCTCTCTCTGTGTCTCTCATGAATAAGTAAATAAAATCTTAAAAAAAAAAATAATTTGGGACACCTGAGTGGCTCAGCGGTTGAGCATCTGCCTTTGGCTCAGGGCGTGATCCCGCGGTTCAGGGAGCGAGTCCCACATTGGGCTTCCTGCAGGGAACCTGCTTCTCCTTTTGCCTACGTCTCTGGCTCTCTCTCTGTATCTCTCATGAATAAATAAATGAAATCTTTAAAAATAAAAAATAAAAATAAAAAAATAAAAAAAAGAATTTGAGTTCTTGTCATCTGACAATATGATTTAGAACAGATGTTTTCCCCTTTACGTAAACTTATTACTTCTGTCTGAATCTTACAGGTTTTTAAAAAACGATTAAAAAAATTCATTTACGAGAGAGAGAGAGAGAGCACACGAGTGAGGGGTAGGGGCAAAGGGAGAGGGAGAAGCAGCCTCCTCGAGAGCAGGGAGCCCCATGCAGGGGCTCAGGCGGCTTGATCCCAGGACCCTGGGATCATGACCTGAGTTGAAGGCAGATGCTTAACCGACTGAGCCACTCAGGCTGTGAATCTCACAGTTTTTAAATTAAAACAATTCTAGCAGTTTCTATAAAAACTAAACATACTCTTAGTATATAATCCGGCAATCACTCTCTTTAGCATTTTCCCAAATGAACTGAAAACTTACATCCACACAAAAACCTGCACACAAATGTTAATAACAACTTTATTTATAGCTGCCAAAACGTAGAAGCAAAGTGAATAGATAAATAAGCTGTGGTACACCTAGATGTTGGGATATTAAGCAGTGCTGAAAAGAAATGAGCTATATCAAACCCTGAAAAGATGTGGAGGGAGCTTAAAGGCATATTACTAAGTAAAAGAAGCTGATGAAAAGACTAATCATTATATGATTACAAACTATGACATTCTGTGAAAGGCATAACTGTGCAGATAGTAGAAGGATCAGTGTTTGCTAGGGTTTGTAGGGAGGAATAAGCAGAGCACAAAGGATTTTTAGGGCAATGAAACTCTCCTGTATGATAACTACAATAGCAGATACATGCCATTATGCATTTCCCAAACCCATAGAATGTACAACACTAAGTGTGAACCAAAATTTTAACTATGGGTAGAACTTTGGGTAGAAATGATATGTTAATGTAGGTTCACTGATTGTAGTAAGCATACTACTGTGGTGTGGGATGTTAACAGTGCGGCAGGCTGTGCATATGTGGGGACAAGGGGTATGTAGAAATCTCTATGCCTTCTGCTTAATTTTGCTGTGAACTTAGAAGTGCCCTAAAAAATGTCTTCTTAAAAAAAAAAATGGTGAAATTCCTTGTACATAAAAAAATATCTTACTAGGATATCTATAGTTTGCCTAAAGTACTACATCTTCATAGATATTTTGACAGTAACCTGGAATTGCTGTTTTGGGGAAACTTAGATGTAATCCTCAACCCAACCTTCCCTCTACTTTTATAATCATCTTTATTATGATGTAATCTTTAGGTCTCTTGAGGATGCAATGCAAGCCCTAGGAGAAAGATTTCAGTGTTTTCATAACTGAATTCATTTTCATTCTACCTATAAATCTTTTAAGAAGGGGGTCCATGAATATATAGCTCTTTCATATAATTTATGAATTATTTTCTGTGTAAGAATTATCAGTACGTTTCAAATTAAGATTAATGTACTCTTAGTCCTTGCTGCCAACAGGTGAAATTTTTCTTTTTAAGATTTTGTTTATTCATGAGAGACACAGAGAGAGGCAGAGACACAGGCAGAGGGAGAAGCAGGCTCCCTTCGGGACACCCCATGTGGGACTCAATCCCAGAACCCTGGGATCATGTCTTGAGCCAAAGGTAGACGCTCAACCACTGAGCCACCCAGGTGCCCCCAGATGAAATATTTTTAAGTGACATATGTTTCTTGCTTTGCATCTTATCTTGGAATCTTGTGTCTTTCCCCTTTAAATATGTGGCATTTGGCTCCCGGATTACTTTTTCACCTTTATTAAGATGTAATTCACATACCATAAAATCTGCTCATTTAATTCTTTTTTTAAAAGTTTTATTTCTTTATTTTTTTTAAAATTTTATTTTTTTACTTATTAGAGACACAGAGAGAGAGAGAGAGAGAATGACAGAGGGAGAAGCAGACTCCATGCAGGGAGCCTGACACAGGACTCGATCCCGGGTCTTCAGGATCATACTCTGGGCCTAAGGTGGTGCTAAACCTCTGAGCCACCGGGGCTGCCCAAAATCTGCTTATTTAAAATATACAATTCAATAGTTCTAGTATATTCACAGAGTTGTGCAATCACCACCAAAATAAAATTTTAGAACATTTTGTCACCCTCCCCTGAAAATCTTATACAATTCAGTAGTCACTACCCTTTGTCCCTTTCCCAACCTGTTGGCAATCAATAATATGCTCTCTGTCTCTATAGATTACCTGTTCTAGGCATTTAAATGGATGGGACCATACCTTGTGTAGTCTTTTGTGACTGGCTTCTTTCACTTAGTATGTTTTCAAGATTCATCTGTTCTGTATAGCATTGCTCTTTTTATTAAGTGATATTCCTTTGTAACATTTTGAGGAATGCAAACAGTTTTCAAAAGTGCTTGTACTATTTTACATTTCTGCCTACAAAAAAGAAGGGTTTTAGTTTATCTGTGTTCTCATCAGCACTTGATATTGTCTGGTTTTTGTTTTTGTTTTGAAGTTATTGTTCTAATCATCCTAGCGAGTAGAAAGTGATACCTCATTGTGGTTTTGATATGTATGTCCCTAATGACTAAAAATCTTGAACATCTTTTTATATGCTATTGGCCAATTTTATATTTTCTTTGGAGAAATGTCTATTCAAATCCTTGGCCTATTTAAAAATGTCATTTATAGGGGTGCCTGGGTGGCTTAGTCCTTTAAGCATCTGCCTTCAGCTCAGGTCATGATCCCAGAGTTCTGGGGGGTTGGGGGGGATGGAGCCCCATGTCAGGCTCCCTGCTCAGCAGGGAGTCTGCTTCTCCCTCTCCCTTTGCCCCTTTGCCTGCTTGTGCTCTCTCTCTCAAATAAATTTTTTTAAATGTCATTTATATTTTTATTACTGAGTTTTAAGAGTCTTTATATATTTTGTAAGGATGTTTACGTATGATTTACAAATCTTTTCTCCCAATCTGCAGGTTCTATTTTCACTTTCTTTGTAGTATCACTTGTAGTACAAAGGGTTTAACTTTATGTAGTTCAATTTATCTATTTTTAAAATCTTTTCTCACTTGTGTTTTGGTGTAATATTTAAGAAACGATTGACTAACCCAATGCCATGAAGATTTACTCCTCTGTTTCTTTCTAACAGTTTTATAGTTTTAGCTCATACATTTAGATTTTTGATCCATTTTGATTTCATTTGTATATAAGTGAGATAGTCCAACTTCATTACTTTGTATGTGGGTACCCAGTTGTCTTAGTACCATTGAAAGACTATTCCTTCCTCTTTGAATTATGTTGGCAGCCTTGAAATACAATCAGCCATGATGAGTTTATTTCTGGATTCTCTGTTCTTTTGAATCCATGTACATATCTATTCTTATATCGTTCTACATTGTTTTGATTACTGTAGTTTTGTGATAAGTCTTGAAAATTGTAAGTATGAGTTTTCCGTCTTTGTTCTTCTTTTCCAGGATTGCTTGTACTGGGTCCTTTGGATTTCCATATGAATTTAAGATCAACTTGACAATTTCTGCTAAAAGACAGTATTTTAAGAATTCCAGTGAATCTGAAGATCACTTTTGGGATTTCTGATATTTTAACAATAAGTCTAGTGGTCCATAAATATGGGATATCTTTCCATTTAGACCTTTTCTGATTTCTTTCAGTAATGCTTTGTAGATTTCAATGTAGAATTCTTAAATTTCTTTTGTTGAGTATATATCTAAGAATTTTTTTCTTTTTCACAGTGTTATATATGGGATTATTTAATTTCATTTTCTAATTGCTCATTGTTCATATATATAGAAATAATTGATTTTTTGTATACTGATCATGTATTTTGCCTCTTTGCTGTCATCATTTATACATTGCACACAAATAGTTTTATTTCTTCCTGTCTAATTTGGAAGTCTAGTGCTTCTCTTTTCTTGCCTAATTGCCCTGGATATAAACAGTACAACATGGAATAAAAGGGGCAAAATCAGGAAAAAAAAATCTCTGTTATGATTCTAATTTTAGAAACAATCCAGGTTTTCACCATTAAGTATGATTCTAGGTGTAGGTTTTTCATTGATGTTCTTTATCAGCTTGAGGAGGTTTGCTTCTATTCCTACTTTGTTGAGTGTTTTTAATTGTGAAAGGGTGTTGGATTTTGTTGACTGCTTTTTCCACATCTATTAGGTTGATCATGTCGTTTTTGTTTCTTATTTTATTAAAATGATCTATTACATTGATTTTCCTATCTTGAACCAACTTTGTATTCCTGAGATAAATCCCCTTGGTAATGGTGTATGGTCCTTTTACATATTGCTGAATTTAGTTTGCTAAAATTTTGTTGGGGATTTTTGCCTCTGTATTCACAAGACATTGAGATGTAATTTTATTTTATTTATGTTGTCTTTTTCTGAGTTGAGCAAAAGTAAAATATTGGCCATACAGAATGAATTGGAAGTGTTTTCTAATATTTTTGAGTGAGTTTGTGAAGGATTGGTATTCTTTTTTTTAATGTTTGACAGAATTCATCAGTGAAGCCATTTGAACATAGGCATTCTTTGTAGTAAGTTTTAATATTATTCTTTATGTCTGTTTATTTGTTATAAGTCCACTTGAAATTTTCATTTCTTCTTAAGTTTTGATAGTTTGTGTCTTTCTAGAAATTTGCCTATTTTATCTAAGTTATCAAACTATTGACTATTTTATCTAAGTTATCAAACTGTTGACTGGGAAGGCTGGGTGGCTCAGTGGTTGAGGTCTGCCTTTGGCTCAGGGAATGATCCTGGGGTCTGGGATCCAGTTCTACAGCAGGCTCCTTGCAGGAAGCCTGCTTCTCCCTCTGCCTATGTCTCTGCCTCTTTTTCTGTGTCACTCATGTTTAAATAAAATCTTAAAAAGGAACTGTTGGGATCCCTGGGTGGCGCAGCAGTTTGACGCCTGCCTTTGGCCCAGGGCACGATCCTGGGGACCCGCGATCGAATCCCACGTTGGGCTCCCAGTGCATGGAGCCTGCTTCTCCCTCTGCCTGTGTCTCTGCCACTCTCTCTCTCTCTCTGTGTGACTATCATAAATAAATAAAAATGAAAAAAAATAAATAAAAAGAAACGACAATTTTTCATAGTATACTTTTGTAATCTTTTTATTTCTGTAATGTCAGGTTTATTAATTTGAGATCTTCTTTTCTTTAAGACAGGCATTTAAAGCTATACATTTCCCTCTGGGCATTGCTTTCTCAGCCTGCCATAAGTTTTGATATATTGTGTTTTTGTGTTTTGATATATTTGTGTTTTGGCCAGGAAAGGAACTAAGAAAGAATGGGGGTGATGAGATAGATAGTAGGAAACCTAAAGAGTCGGTTTCATGAAAGCCAAGAGATAAACATTTCTCATGGAGAAGAGAGTGCTAACTCCACAGACTGCTGTTGAGAATAACATGAGGTCAAAGAAATGAAGATTTTCCTTAGTATTATGTACATTGTTGGTGGTTGGTTATGAGCAGTCATGGTGGGTTGGAAGGGAAGACAGAAGTCCCAGTGAAGGGGTCAAAAGGATGACTAGAAGTGAAAAAATAGAGGCAATGAATATTAAAGAACTACTTTCCTAAGTTTTGCTGTAATGTAAGGCAAAGAAATATGACCAGTCTTTGGGGAGGGATGCAAGATCACAGGAACACTTGTTAAAGTAGGAAGTGGGAATTTTAGAGCATGCTTGCATGCTGATGGATGTAATAAAGACTAAAGTTGCAGAAATCCTTGAGAAGGAAGGAGAGGTTGGGATCCAGAGCATAAAGGTGTTAGTTAGCCTTTGATAAGAAGATAAAAACTTCTTCTGAGGTAACAGGAAGAAAGGCAGAACATTTGGGAATAGATACAGGTAGAGGTGATCCCTATAGGATTGTAGCTAGCTTGAACTCGGATCAACAGTTAAAAGTTAGAGTGGATTAGAGGGAATATTGGAGGTCAGAAAGCATATGAAAAGGTGTTAAATGGACCCCTTGGGGAAAATTTGCTTCTAAAAAATATGCTAGATTTGCTGGGTTTTTTTTTTTTTTTTTTTGGTACCCATTTTGAATTTAAAGGGAGCCCAGTTAGCACAGCTCTGTTCATTTTCTAAGGGGCAGGCTCAGAGTAGGTAGATAGTTTTAAGTGGAGTTGCTTGTTTTCCCGGGTGAGTGAGTAGAGGATCATAAAGCAATGATAAGTTACACACATACACACACAACTTGACATATGTGTACACCCCCCCACATGCATATACAACTTTCACACATCACATTTCTATACACACACTCATCACACTCAGAAGCACTACCTCACTTAATTTTTACAATAACCCTCCTAAGAGCATTTAATTACTGTTTTTTAAATATCTGAAGATTGAAGCACACTTGTAATTTCCTCTATGTGACTCACTCTCCCCTCTGTTCTTCAAAAATTTTAAACACGATCACAATATAAAGCAGAGCCAATGTTGGGATTCCATTTGAGTCATCCCTTAGGTGTGATTTGCCTTGGAGCTTTTTCCTCTGATGCCTAGCCTACTACTGTCCTGGCTGTCCCCGTGACCTCTTCATGCACTGTACCTTCTCCAGACTTTTCTCCACACCCACAGACAACCTGTATTCTTTTATCGATAGAGCTGGATTTGAGGCTTTGCTCCTCATTGGCTGTGTGAACTACTACGTAATTTGGGAGCAATACTAATTCATTCTGAGGATTAAAAAATATAACACATGGAAAGCCCTCAATTCTGTGTACATGGCATGCATTCAGTAACTGTTTATCTTTCTTTCTTCCTTAGTCTCAATATCTTTTTACCTATATTATTTGTTCTGGTTATATTTCCTGAAGGATCTTCATTCAGCTAACCATTTTGTTTTTGTTTTTTCCTACCCAAATTCAATTAATTCTTGATGATAGAATTTTAGGTTTAATACTTTTAAAAGATTTATTTATTTATTTATTTATTTAAGAGGGGGGAGGGAGAGAGGGAACATGAGCATGGGTGGGGGAGGGGCAAAGGGAGAGAATCTTCAAGGCTCCCCACTGAGTGCAGAGCCCTACAGGGGGCTGGATCCCCTGACCCTTGAGATCATAACCTGAGCCAAAACCAAGAGTTGGGCACCCAGCCAACTGAGCCACCCAGGTGCCTCTGGAATGTTGAGTTTAATAGGGTTCTTCTGGAAATAATGTCAATCTACAGTTAACTCTAATAGAACTCCAGGTGGACAAAAGAGTTCTATTTGGAGCATGCAGATCTTGTCACTTGACTCAAATCATACAGAAGGACTGACTTTGATTATTATGAATTAAACTAAACTGCAACATCGAGCACAAAAAATTAGATTATTTTCATGTCTGGGTTGTTAGAGTACTTCCTAAGTAAATGAATTATTAGGCCTTTTGTAATAGTAGAGGTCTGGCTGCATCCAAGGAATCTTCACAGTGTAACAGAACGGCACTGCAATATCATAAAAAAGGTGTTGTGTCACTGACATAAACTCAAGGGCATCTCTTTAAAAAGCATCACCTTGGGAATGTGGTTGGGACTATCACTCTCCTTTCACTTTTGGCTACCGTGACATTTGCTGTCACACAGGCTCTTCACGTCCCAAGTGGTAAGTCACACTTGGTCTCATAGGACAGAAGGTTTTAGATAAAGATGCCTCATTTAGTACCTTACTTTTCCTGAATAGATTATTATTCACTGTTTTATATTGAAAACAATACTAATGGCTAAGGTTAATCCTGAGTGGCGGAAGAGCAAAATGAACATATTCCTACTTTTAAAAGTACCGTTGAGCACATTTGCTTTCTGTGACATGTGGCATGTAATAGAACTGTTCAGAGGCAAAACTGAAACCTTGTGCTTTGATCTTTTACAGTTCCCTTTTATTCCTCAGTTCTTAGAAGTGGGAACAAATTATATGTTATTGAAGACTTTATCTTAGCATTTGCAAGCGATATTGTACTTCTATCGATTAACAGGGGTAGCAGTTCTATGTAGAATAGAACTGCTCCATTGCAGACGTTATAGTCATGTGGTATTATGCATGCAAAGCTATGTTCCTATGTTTTTGATGTTATGGGAAGTAGCAGACTGTTTTCTTAATTCCATAAATTGAATTTCCCCCTAAAGACTCATTAGGAAAAGGCATGTTGAAACGTGTGGTGTCATTACATGATTGTTCTCACTTGGCGACAAGCAACAAAAGGAGAAAAATGTTCCTGACAATTTCTGAAATGTGATCATTAGAAATCACTCTCTGAAATTAATGAGATGCTAGAGAAAGCCAAGAGCTTAATAGATCATATCATGTGTGCAACTTGACGAGGGCTTTAAGTGGGGATGTGATCATGTGCCAAGTGAATGCAACAGTTTTCATGATCATCTACTTGCTCACTAATGCTGCTTAATGAAAATCAAGCAGATCTACAAGGATAAACATTGCAATGATTATTACAGAATATTCTGACCCTGAGGAAATTATACGAAATGAGGTGAACAGCTAAAGCTTTAGTTTTACTCACCTAAGGACAGTCTTGTTTTTTTCTTATTTTGAGATGAGGAAATATTTTTAAAATCAGCTAGAAGGAATTCTCCCACCCAAACAATTGAGGCTCCCACTTAGGGTTTCTTGGTTTTTCCCATCTGTTGACTCTTGGCATCTCCCCTTCTGCTCCTGGTCCCCACCTGGCCCCATCTTGATTCTTCTCCTGCATGTCTGTCTCCATGGAGACAGACTGCTCAGAGGAAGGAACCAGGTACAGTAGCCAGAGGCATGCCTCACCGGACCCTCTGTGGGAGCAGCTTCCCTTTGATTGCAGTGCAGAAAGGCAAAGATATCCCTTCTTAAAGGAGCAAAATGTGTTTGGGACCTACATTCTGCCCCTGGTGGTTCTGCAGATGTAACTCGACAAAGACCTGAAAGGAGAGATGGGGCCCCATTTGTTTTCCATGTTTCAGTGTCAGGAGAGCTGCAAAGATTGTCAGGAAGACTCAAAGGGAAGGAGAGAGAGAGAGAGAGATAGAAGATAAGATTAAAAAAAAATGAAGGTTTTTCCAACAAACTGACACCAGCAGTCCAATTGTACAAGGGAAAGGTTGTTAACTAGATACCTGAGAAATATATGGCAACTCTGTATATATTTCCCCATAAAATACATAATTATTCTGAACAGAAAAGTACTAAAATCCATAAAGAATTTGTTTCTTAATGACTAGAGGAACTGGGCCATTAAAAATGCCACAAAAATGCTTATTTTATAGAGAAGGCACCCGGGTTTATAGGAAAGCATAAATTTGCCGACAGCCCATTGCTATGGAGGGTCTCACACTTTGAACATTTCAGCCTTTTTTTTGTTTCTACCCATAGCAGTAGTTCTCACACAAACACATCTGCAAAATTGTGTCATTAGATTTGTAGACTTATACATTAAATTTTTAGACCTAAACTTGCCTATGGAATAGATAATAGGGTTGAAATTTAAAGAAAAAAATAAGTAAATGTGATAGACATTGCACAAATGCCAATTCTTATTATTTCTGGGTGTCAAAAATCACTCTGATATTGGAGACACCAGAACTGAGAGCCAGATCCTTTTGTTTTCTAAACACACTTGTGCAGAAAGACATTATTAACTTCCTGGTGTGCGCTGTTATCTCTGGACACCTAGCTAAATCCAGGATTTGATTTTCACTCACTCTATCATACTGGCATTCACTCCAATTTGCAGTTATATCTTTTAGAATTACTGCTTTTAAATTGGACATTTTCCCTGCAGTTTAGATGTCTGCCTTCTAGATTAACAAAAAGAAGCATCTATGAAACAGTAATGAAAAAAAAAAAGAAAAAAAAAGAAACAGTAATGAGTAACATGTATAATTTGTAGTATGGTTTACAGAGCCTCTCATGATATACCTGGTTTCATGTGGGTCTTACAGGAAGGCTGAGAGATGGGAATAGTTATTTATAATGACCGAGGTCCAGAGAGGTTAAGCAATTTGCCTAGGATCACACAGCTAGTAAGTGACAGATCTCAAATTCAGTTCTTTTCACTTCAGAGCCTGTGCAACCCTACATGCTCATTAACAGTTTCTTAATGCAAGAGTCACTCAAGTGTTAGATTGTAAATCACTAGGGGACCGAAATAGGATTCTATGGTTCCCTGGGAATGGTGCCTCAGTATATTTGCTGTGTGCTTTCCAGGACAGAGAGAATTCCAGCTGTACTCATCCACCACAAGACATAATAATTCCTATGAATTTTCTAGGAATGAAGATGAAAATCTCTTCAATTTCAGCACTGTTTCTTTGGTATTTATGCAGCCTGCCAAAAACAAGTAATCAGAAATAAGCCTCAGAATCTAGAAGATCTAACAAAGCTGTTTTTCTCTTTGTGTTGGTAGAAGGAGAGGGTGCGTTACTGAGGTAGTCCTGTTTGGGCAGGCTTATAGTCTCCAAAGGCTAGAATGTCACCCCAGCGTTTCCGTGTGAGTCTGTAAGTGATCTTGGGCTAGTCATTCCTATCTCTGTGCGTACGAGTGCTAGTAGTGAACAACGAGAAAGCCTGTCCAATCAGCTAGTGACTAATAGGGCTCATTTAGTCTCCCATTGTTAATAATTTAGAAAACATCAATCGAATATTAAGGCCTGCGTTAAAGAGTCTATAGTCCAGAATATTTGCCACCATATGAACTTATAAATCTTACCACTGACAGCTATATCCGAGATTTTCAAAAAGAGAAGCTGAAACACCAGGAAGTCATTAAAACCTGGCTGTTTAAAATCATCCAGCCAGCAACAAAGCTAGGAAACAGATCTAATATGTCCACCATGCCGATCTCTACCACTTGACTACCTTGTAAAAAATGATTGCATCAAAAAAATGATTGCATCATTTCAGGATGAAGAGTAATGCTGATTATTGTCTAATTTTGGCTTTCAGTGCTTCATTATCAAATGCACTTCCTGAGAGCTCTGTATTTCCTGGTGTAAGTGTGGTGCATGACGTACTTGTAACCAAGGGACTGGGCTCAGCCCAAGTACTTCTCCCTGACTAATAGGGAGCATGCCAAGTAAACAAGTACTTTACCGTGCTGTGCATAAGAAAAGGAATGCAAAGGTTAATTCACTGGCCCTAATATCTTTAATCCAATAATTCACAAACAAACAATGCCATTTGGATTTCAGTAACTGTAATAGTATAACAGTTGTTGTCTTTTATTAGTATGTAATTAACTCTGTAGTGTGTCAAGATGACAGTTGCAATTTTGTGTTCATTCAGAGATGCACAGGCCTCAGTATTTTTTTTTAAGATTTTTTTTATTCATAAGAGACACAGAGAAAAAGAGAGGCAGAGACACAGGCAGAGGGAGAAGCAGGCTCCATGCAGGAAGCCTGATATGGGACTCGATCCCAGGTCTCCAGGATCACACCCTGGGCTGAAGGCAGGCACTAGACCGCTGAGCCACCCAGGCTGCCCAGGCCTCAGTATTATAACCAGTTTGTGATATCCTTTTAACACTTTGATGGCTAGTGCCAACATCTGTGATCATGTTGACAGCGAGCAGTGCTGGGTGTATTTATTCCATTGTGCAAAGTATGCACAGTGCATACGTATGTATGTATTTGTGTTTGTATTCTTCAACTGGTTTCGAGTTCTGAGGCAAAGCTGGAGCGTGGGGTTTGGAGATGGCTACGGTGGGGTGCAGGGAGTGGAGCTAGACAGTCCATCAGGCCAGTACTCTCGATTCAGGACTCTATTCGCTGGCCTATATTTCAGCTGGCTGACATTCCAAAGATGATTTGAATCAATGTACCATGCTTCTTAGCCAAGGCCTGTCCCAAATGACCTGGTTACCTCTTTCCATGACAGCTTCTTGCTATTCTAGGGCTGTCCATTCCTGACTCACCAGAGCATTGCTGCTGCTACAACTTTCATCACTGTCATGGAACTGCTACGTCCATACTGACACCAGCTCCAGGCCACTCCCAGAACATGGAATGCCTTCCTTGCAGGGCTCATGTCTGAGCAGCCTCTAGCACACAGGGACCTCTCCCTCAAGTCTTCTTCTACTTCTGGCCTCTGAGCTCTCACAGGTTAGGGGTACCCTGCAAGATACCCTGGGGGATCTTGTTTCCTGTTGTATCTCTTCAGTGCAGGGCACAGGCCAAGCCTGCCACATGCTATACCTGTGATACATTTTATGCCATCCTTAAAGCTGAAAGCCTTTTAAGTCTGGCACAGACCATAGGTCCTAGTTAGGCTGAAAGGAGACACGTCTTCTCTCTCTCTCTCTCTCTCTCTCTCTCTCTCTTTAAAAGCCTCTCCTTTCTGTTGTAGAGGCTGCTTTCACTTTCCTTATTACCCCTGTAAGATGAGTTGCCTCTTCTTTGGGCCATGTAAATAGATGGTTAATTTCCAGTCTCTCTCTGAACCTTGGGCCACACATACTGTTCATAGGAGGCTAGAGAGTTGTTTTTATAAATGGTGGTCCCAGTGTTCACAAGTGTGTAATATGCAGTTAGTAGTCCTAGAATAGAGTGAAAGTTATTAGCGTTGAGGGCCTTAATTGAACTTGGGACTTTAACCTCATTAGTTTTGTGCTCGAAGCAAGAGGCAACTGCCTCATAGACCAATCTAAAGTTTGTCAAATTCTTGAAAACTTTGAGATCATTTGGTAAAAATGAGCAGAGATGGAAGCTTAGATTGTTTTCTGGGCAATAGATCTTGTTTCAAAGCCTTTTTTTCCCCTTAGTGCAGCTTGAGAACCACCTGACAGTAATTAAATTATTCTAACATCTCACTCCCACCTCCCACACACATTTTCCCCTTTTGTTTTGTTATTTGGTGGTGTGTGCAATTATCTTCTTTTAAGAAACAAGCACAGCCACCCACAGCTACACGTGCTAACTGTAAATCTGAACTTGTGGCTGTGGGAAGGAGGCATCCTTTTCCCATTTTCTCACAGGTTGTAAACTGGTTATTCACATTTTCTTTGATGAGAATTTTAAGCACCGAGTACCATCTTCATAAGCACATGCAGCAGATGGTTAGGAATATCGTGTGATAAGGAACACTGGCCAATTTCTTTAGCTATTTTCACCTCCTGAACACATTCCAAAGAAATGCAATGGCATATTTGAGGGTGTGTCTTTACAAGACCTTTTTCCTTAAACATGAATATAATTTGCTGATGTGTTCACTTTAAGATATATTCATTTGGGGGATGTCTCTGCCGTAAGTGATCTTGTAGCATTTTCATATAAAATTAGACTTCTGTTGAAAGCTCTCCTGGGTGTTGCTGCCTAGGAATTAACCCAGCTGTTCCTTCTCTTCATTCAGTCATATGATAAGACAGGAGGAAATGAAGCAAGATACTTAGATGACCCTTAATGACCTTCATGCACATTATTTGTATGATGAGATAATCCGCCTAGAGGAGGAAAGCAATTTCCAGGTCAGTCAACTTGCTCTGTGAACTGACTCCACCATTTACTAGCCTGGGGGCTCCACATCTTTCTGTAAAATGGGAATAACCAATACCACCTCCTTGGGTTGTTGGGAGGATAATAAGACATTAGGTAGGTAGAACTCCTCTTTTTTTTTTTTCCATAAAATTGTTTAATAAAAAGTAGCGAAGCTGCTGGAAAAATGATAAAGAAATATTCACACATGTCTTGCTGCTATGCCCAAGGGCTTTCTTCCTGAAGATATATCTCAAAGTTTCCCCTTTTAGGGAAAGTCCTCTGCTAGCCAGCAACCCAGCAACTGAAAACACTCCCTGGACTTTCCTTCCTAACATGCTCCTTTATTTCCAACAATTGCATCCAGAGAGCATGCAGAGTAATAAATTGACTCCAAAGTTGTAGTTTCAGGGATGATGAGAATAACAGAGCTCTGGGATCAAAAGAGAGCTCCTAGTGAAAGTGGTAATAATAGCTATAGCAGAAGTATATTTCCAGGGAAGCAGGGGGATAGACAAATGACAGGATGACATCATTCCCCATTTTGGATTATTTCAACTACTGGCAAATTCAACAATCAATGGGTAAAGACAGGGTGCTGTTTTACTATCATCACTATTTCCATTAATCAGCTATGTGTGCGTGTGTGTGAGTGTTTGTAAGATATTCGGGCCTCCTCATGTCATGATTTTTATTTATATCATTCAGCATAAAGGACTTTCAGAATTCTTTGTTTTGGTTTATCCATTTACATATATATGTGTATATGCACATATATAATGTATACAAATCTTAAAGGGACAGAGTATAATTTCTTGGAATGTGACTTAAATTCTTTGTATAGGGGTACCTGGGTGGCTCAGCGGTTAAAGGTCTGCCTTCGCCTCAGGTCATGATCCCAGGGTCCTGGGATCGAGTCCCATATCAGGCTTCCTGTAGGAAGCCTGCTTCTTTCTCTGACTGTGTCTCTGCCTCTCTGTCTCTCATGAATAAATAAACAAAAATCTTTAAAAAAAATTATTTGTATAGATATGTCCTTGGATATGCTCTGAATATCCAGATGACCTCTGGTAAATTCATTTTTAATTGTTTCATTTGTATAGACATTTCATCTCTCCAGTTCAATGGTTGTATATATAGATTTTTACATTTAAAATGTTTGGATCAATTTTCTTTAACTTTGGAAAAGTGGTAATAATTCATCCATTAAAACATCAATACTAGAAAGAGAGGATCAGTTGCTTAAAAAAAAGCAAGAGTGATTTAGAAGAGTAATAAACCAAATACTTTTTCTGATGTGGATAGTGATAAATAAGCTGATGCAAATACAAATTCAGAGTGGAAGGAAGTCATGGAGAAAGTTAAAAGTTTTTATTTCCTAGTGACAATTCTTTTTATTTTTTTTTACTTATGATAGTCACAGAGAGAGAGAGGTAGAAACATAGGCAGAGGGAGAAGTAGGCTCCATGCACCAGGGAGCCCGATGTGGGATTTGATCCCAGGTCTCCAGGATCACACCCTGGGCCAAAGGCAGGCACTAAACCACTGCGCCACCCAGGGATCCCTCCTAGTGACAATTCTAATCTCACATGTGTGGAAACTAATTCTTCTTCTTCTTTTTTTTTTTTTTTTTTGGTTTGTTCAATATAAGGTTCCTATTCCCTTCATCCCTGAACCATAAGGTATTTAAGAGGCCACTGTTAAAATGCAGATGGCTTTTGCATTATAAAGCCTAAGTTAATGCCTTGGATGACTTAAGGCAGGTAGAGAAAGACCTCTGTGGTCCCAGACTAGACGTTCTGAAGAATCTGAAGTGTGAGGCTGGTCTGTAATTCTAGAGCTGCAATGTCTAATGCAGTAGCCACTGGCTAGATGTGACTGTTGAAATTTAAAATTAATTAAGATTAAATTAAATTTAAAATTTTAATTGTACTAGTCCCATTTTCAGTGCTCACCAGACATTTTTGGCAAGTAGATATCATATTGGACCATGCAGACAGAGATGACTATGTTTATCACTTCAGGAAGTTCTGTTGGACAGCACTGCTCTAGGGACCGACATAAAGAGTCATAGAGCATGGTGGAGTGTGATTCAGGAAACCCTTTAAAAGGTAAAGAGAGGAGAACATGTGTGGCTCAGTGGTTGAGCGACTGCCTTCAGCTCAGGTCATGATCCCGGTGTCCTGGGATTGAGTCTTGCATTGGGCTCCCTGCATGGAGCCTACTTCTCCTTCTGCCTGTGTCTCAGCCTCTCTCTCTGTGTCTCTCATGAATAAATAAATAAAATCTTAAAAAAAAAATAAAAGGTAAAGAGAGAGAAAATACAGTATTATTGGCTAATCCAGCTAAGGCCAAAGTTTTGGATGTTTATCAAGCAGAAGCAGTAAGAAGTCCTCCAGGTAGTCCAGGTGGGCAGGTAGCTATCACAACAAACAACCTGTGAGTATTGTGAGTATTGCAACCTATTCAGCAGGGTTCTGAGGCATGCTAGGTCCAGCTTTCAGAATGGCTGGAAGCTAACATTGCATGGCACCCCCACTGTCATCTCCAACCTTGTGATTCTGAAGCCACACTTGGTATCTAGCCTGAGGTAGGACTGTGCACCCAGAGGCCAAAGCTTGGATGGACATGTGGCAGATCACTGCTGGGAGAATTCACTGACAAAGCTATGAACAAAACCAAGAAACTGGATACAGGGGAAGCCTCTAGAGGGTGGGCTGGTCATCAGACTGGAATGCATAAATATGTGATGCAGAGAGGCTCATGACTTTGCTTACTCCCCAATTTTATCTAGTCTTGGTTCAGGATAAGACTGAAAGAAGATTGGATTACTCCATGATACCATCAAAGAATCTTTTTGATTAGACTACAGCTCTTTGGAACTTTTGGAGACATTCTACCCTCCCCATATGTTATCATTCATTCGCCCACTCCTTCACTCATTTAGCAAATACACATTGGGTGCCTATTTTGTGCCAGGGATAACTTATGCAGAAAACAGACAAGATTCCTGCCTCCTACTAGAGGGAAACAGGTAACACACTGAAGAAAGAATTGGTAGACTGTATAGTGTATCAACTGGTAATAACTGTGGTGGAAAAAAAGCAGGACAAGGAGAGTTGTGGTTTTTAGCAGTTGTAGAAGGCACACTGGTCTTGAAAGACGTCCATGAAGTGAGGTGTGTGCAGAGCCCTACAGCAGGCAAAGAGATAGTCTGTGTAGATACGTGAAGAATATGAGCTCTAACCTGAGGAAAGAGCTGGATGGTAGCATACTTAGTTTTATTCTGGGAACCACAGTGGCTGTGCAGCTGTGGTGGGTGTGAGGAGGACGTGATAGCAAAATATGAGTGAAGATCACATCTAATGTTAGTAGGCCAATGAGAACTTCACCCTCTGCCTTAAACGATTTTGGAAGGAAGCCTGTGGAGGATTTTGATCAGAGGAATGACATGACCTGATTTACATTTTAAAAAGAATCTGGATGTGGTTTGGGAATACAGTGCAAAGAAACAAGATGGGAACAGGGAGATCTGTGAGAGGTTAGCACAAAAATTCAGAGAGTGATGATAATGGCTTCGAACAGAGTGGCAATAATGAGTCAATATCTCTCAAACATTTTGGTCTCAGAGCCTGTTTATACTCACTCCTGAGAATTATTGAAGAAAGCAAAAAGTTTTTGTTGATGTGGATTACATCTATCAATATTTACCATATCAGAAATTAAAGCTGAGGGCTTTAAAAATACATTTATTGATGGAGCCTGGGTGGCTCAGTTGATTAAGCATCAGACTCTTGATTTTGGCTCAGGTCATGATCCTACCATCTGAGATTAAGCTCCGAATCAGGCTCTGCACTGAGTTTAGAACCTGCTTGAGATTCTCTCTTTCTCCCTTTGCCTTTCCCCTGCCTCATGCACTCATTCTCTCCCTCTCTTAAAAAATATATATGTCTATTGATTTACGTAAAAATGACAGTAATAGATCTATAGCATACCAATATTATTAAGAAAAATAAATGTATTTTCAAAAGAAAAAAAATTTGTGAGGTTATTGGCCTTGCCTTAGAATTTTGCAACTCTCTTTAGTGTTTGGCTTCATTAAAGGTAGCTGGAGTCTCATATTTGCTACTGCATTCAATCTATTTTGATATGTTGTTCTGATTGAAGTCTATGAAGAAAATGTATTTTTACAGAGCTATATACTTGGAAAATGGAAGTTTTCCATTAGTAGTGGATATTCTATGATATTCTACCAAAATTTATAAGTAATAGTTCTTCAAGGATAGCTGAAATATGCAATTTAATTTAATTTGAAATTATATCAGTGAAGTTTTTGTACTCTGTTACCTTAAAACCCATTGGTCTGTTTCTCACTGTGAATAAATCTTTACATATGCCTGATTGGAGAGCATCATGAAGTAGTCATTTGGAAAATACTGAATATTAAGTTATGCAGATTTTCCAAAAGTTGATGCACTTTTTTACTGCACAATATGAAAATCGTATTCACTAATAACATCACCAATCTTATCAAAAATTTTTTTAGGCAAGCATTGGGAAGATTTTAAGACCACAGTGGTAGATATAAGCTTTCAGAAATTCTAATTTCCCTCTGAAATCTTCAATTTTACCATTAGCACCAATTTCTGTGGTTTCTTTTCCTTGAAATGACAGGCCCACTTTGTTCATTTTTCAAGAAAATATCTACAAATAACCAATGTGAACGATAGTTTGTCTATCAGTTGATCTCTTATTTTTTTTAAGATTGATTGATTGATTGATTGATTGATTTATGATAGAGAGAGAGAGACTGAGAGAGAGGCAGAGACACAGGAGGAGGGAGAAGCAGGCTCCATGCCGGGAGCCCAACGCAGGACTCGATCCCAGGACTCCAGGATCGCGCCCTGGGCCAAAGGCAAGTGCTAAACCACTGAGCCACCCAGGGATCCCCATCAGTTGATCTCTTAAATCAAAGTGGTGTTCCATGAAAAAAGTGGTTGGTTGAGTTTGTGACAAATAATTATACAAGTGTATTTCAGTGCTTGTATATAACAAAGTGCTTGATGTATATTTTCCATTTTGTCATTTAGCATTTATTCAAAGGTTGATACTTAATAAAATTAAAATTAAAAAATTGGTATTGTTTCTTTAAGGGCATTCTTACATGAAACTGACTCCCTTTCTTTCATTTCTTTCCTTTTCTCTGAGTGTGTGGCAGTGAGGAATTCAAAAGCACTAGTACCATATGGTGCCGCTGGTTTGATTTGTGTGAAGGCACCAACAGTTTTATCCACCATTGTCTTTGCATCATCATTGCAAGCATCAATGTGGAGAAAAAGCCAAACAATATTTGAGTGTTAGGAAAATTTTTCCCTTGAAATGATGGGCTTACTCTTTTGGGCTGTCCCTTTAGTGGACACATTGTGGACCCTATAAACATCTTGAGGACTCCCAGGAATTCATGGACCAAAATTTGAGAACCACTGCAGTAAAAGATGAGATACTGTCTGCTATTGAATACATCTTGAAGGATTTGAAGACGTGGGGCATAAAATAAATACAGGAGACAAGGATGATTCCAAGGGTGATGGCCTGAACAACTGGTGTTATATTTGCTGAGATGGGGTAGAGTGGGAAGGCTTCTAGAGAATAGAGCAGGAAGTATTGGTAGAAAAGATTAAAAGTTAGGTATTGAATTTTCTGTGTTGGGAAACTTTGTGTTCCATTTTCATTTTAATGTTTTTTTTTTTTTTTTCATTTTGCAAGTTTAAAATAGGAGAGGATTTAAGCCTTATTCTGGTTTTTAAGCAGCTGCAGTATTTCTGATGACTTAATAGCCATCTTTTGTAAGTTTTGGAAGCCATCCGACTGTTCTTCATAGTTAAATGAGGCTTCTTAGTTCTCTTTTTAAGAACCTTTCTTTCATTTGGAAAACTCTTGGCTTAGGATTCTGTAGAGCAGTTGCTTTTAATGTAATTATTTGGGTCAAAGAGCCCTTTGAAAATCGGACAAAAGATATGAATCCTTAGTGTATTGTAGTACAATTTTGATGTTAACCATCCAGAGTTACTGTCAGACTCCACAGGGTTAAAGGCACCATCCCCACAAAGCTTCCTTCCTTCAGATGCCCTTTGCAAGCTCAGAGACCCCAGGCCACCCATACTTCTGACCAACCGGTTACAAATTTAGGGATTTTGATAATTCACTAGACTAAAACAACTTATAGAATTCAGAAAAGTGTTGTAATTACAAGCACAATTGTATTATAGAGGATACAAATGAGGATACAATTGAGGACCAGCCCAATGAAAGGACTCCTAGGGCAGTATCTGAGAGAATTTCAGACACAGGTTTTGATTGTCTTCTTCCTACAGAGTCAAAGTACATCACCTCCTCCACATCGATGCATCAATATATTCTACAACCAGGAAACTAACCTATGGTTTAGTGTCCAGAGGGTTTTTTTGATATTTCATTACATGAGCATGATTGATTGAATAATTGGCCATAGGGCTGAACTCTATAGCCCTCTTCCTACCCCAGAAGTTGGGCTGGGTCCAAGCCCACAGCCTTCAATCACATGGCTGTTTTTTTTCTGGTAAGAACCTCCATCCTGAGTCATCACATTAGTAGAAACTCAAGTGTGATCTAACAGGCTCATGAATAATAAAGACATTCTTATCACTCAGGACTTTCTGAGTTTTAAAAGCTACGTGTTAGGAACCCAATGCAAAGCAAGACAAATTCCTTATTATCTTTTACTCCAAATTTTGTTTAAAATGTCAAGGGTTAATGGATATCTAGAAAACCCCAGGAGAAAAGCCCCTGGTCATGAAGTCAAAGACAAACTTTTCAAATGCAGAATTGAGACCAGTATCCAATTCACTCTTAAACATAAAAGAACATGTAAAAATTTCCAAGCTCATGGTCCAAAGACAGCATTCAGAGAGTCATTTGAATGTTTTCATTAATCCAACCAAGGATAATTTTGTAACATTATTAGTTTTTATGCTGTGATATGTAGTTTAATAAGAAGCAGTAATTTGTAGGACAAAGTTGTTAGCGGAGGCTTTTAGGAATTCTGATTGATCCAAATGTTAAGGGTTACAGAGTTTCTGAACACACAGCTTAAAGTCAGGGTTTTTAAGCAGGATACAATGCTGAGTTTAACTACTCCATGTGAGCAGACCCTCCTTCACACAAGGCACTGAGTACATTTTCACTGATTTATTGCAGGAGGAATTTTTGGTAAATGAAGTGGAGACTATTCTTTCCACTAGCCTGTAGCTGGTGACTGGTCATGTGCATTACAGAAGGGGTTGCACCTGACTTGAGAGGACCTTTTCTTGAGGCGATTTGTACTTGAGGACATGAGTAGCTATTGTACTCCTTAACCTCATGGGTCTGGTGGCACATTTTTGAAAAAGCTCTAGTGTTAATTTAGCTGGACTAGCAAAATTCCAGGCAATCTAATTACATTCCTCCTAACTTAAATTCCATTAATTTTCATAAACTCCTATGAGGTAGGCATTTTTAATACTTTACTATTTTTTAAATTTTATATCTTAGAAAACAGACACACTACATGGTGAAGTGAAGCAGAGAGTGAAGATTATTATCTTGGTCAGATAATTGATGTAAAGTTGTTTTAATTTTGCTTGAATTACACAGATAATGAGCTTACTTCTTAATTTTTTTCCTCACTCAAGAAATAAATTCTTTCTGTCTAGAAGTGTAAGATAGATTCTTTAAAAATGTGAGGAAAAAAATCTCACGGATACTACTCTATTGAGGTAAGAATGGTAGGGTTCAATTAAAGAGAAGGTACTTTTTTGATTGTTTCATGCAGTAAGTGCTTCGTTAGCTTAATGTAGTCTCATTAGAAAGTCTTATGGAAGTGAACATAGCTCTCCATATCTTCTCTATCAACCAGGATTTTAATGATTCTCCACAACTTAAATAAATAGAGTAGTCCTTTGAGGGGAATTTATCGTCTTATGAGAAATAAAATCATGTATATCCACAGAATATGTGATTATTTTTCTCTCCTTTTCCTGATTTTTAGAAAGATTGTGTGTGTGTGTATGTGTGTGTGTAAGACAAGGCACCTCTGATAATGGTAACTTCCATCTCCCTTGCATCATTCCCTTCTCATCTGGTAGGGTCCCTGCCCTTTTAACCCAAGACTGTATACCCTACTGATGTGGAACTCATACTTGGGGATCATAAAACTTAGTTGCTACAGGATCTTTTTTTGTAGCAACTATATATTGGCTGTATTGTTTAGAGGGTGCTGATGCATATCCTCATGATGTCTCCGACATGATGAGCTTATTTGATCAGACCAGTAAGTTTATGTGCCAATGCATGAGTGGACTCACGTTTATTCAGTACAAAAATGAAATGTGCATCATTTGTTTTTTTTCATGGATAAGCATTGATTTAGACTTTTTTTTTTCTATTTTTCACTTGTTTATCCTAATGATGTTTCTGACTTTCTTGGCATTCTGTATAACTAAAGATTATAATAGTAGAACAGTGATAATTTAACTAATGTGAAGTTGTGAGCCTGGTGGTGGCAGGTAGCCTGCTGCTCCTGCCAGAAGAGTCCATGAAATGGGAATATTATTTTAGGGGAATGTCTTTTCTCTTTTCATGACCCAAATAAGCATAGAGATATGGAAGAGTTACTTTAAAATCCTTTAAGATAAATATTTAGTAACTATTTTGGCCATTTATTTTTTATTTATATTTATTATTTTTTAAAGATTTTATTTATTTATTCATGAGAGACACAAAGAGAGAGGGAGGCAGAGACACAGGCAGAGGGAGAAGCAGGCTCCATGCAGAGAGACACAGGCAGAGAGAGAAGCAGGCTCCAGGCAGGGAGCCTGACGTGGGACTCGATCCCGGGTTTCCAGGATCACGCCCTGGGCTGAAGGCGGCGCTAAACCGTTCAGCCACCGGGGCTGCCTGCCATTTATTTTTTAAACAAAAAGGGACCACTTTGCTGAAGATCATTTAGGGACTCTCCCTCCCTCTTGGAGTTCCTTATATTTTACTGCAAGTAAATTCTGAGCTTTTGAGGGCAGGGATATAACATTTTTAATTCCTATAATTCTCTTAACTTAGATATAATTTAATACTTAGAGATTCTTAGCTGATGAAATTGTTAACTCTTGAAAACAGAGCTTTAGGACCAAATGAGATGAATGACTGATAGTGAAAGTTTAGTTTTCATAAGAGAAAAAAAAAAAAACTTGTCAAGAAATTCTACTCCATACTTTTAAGTCACACTGCTCTGATCATCCTTGAATTAAATACTTGGCTCTAAAATCTTGGGCATGCAAGGAAATCTAATGTTCAGATTTTTCCAATCTCTTGAAGACTCACATTATCAAAAGCAATAATGGCATTGGATGCAAATTTGATTTTTTAAAAAATCAAGCAGAGAAGTTATCATTTAAATCTTGTCCTTTTAAAAATTGAATTTGAGGGGTGCCTGGGTGGCTCAGTCAGTTAAAGTGTCCACTTCTTGGTTTCTGCTCAGGTCATGATCTCATGGGTTGTGAGATCGAGCCTCACATTAGGTTCTGTGCTCATCAGAGAGTCTGCTTGAAAAAAAAAAAAAAAAAGAGAGAGAGAGTCTGCTTGAAGACCCTCTCCTTTTGCCCCATCTCTCTGTGTCTCTCAAATAAATAAATAAATCTTAAAAAAAAAGTAAAAATGGGATTTGAGAGCCTTTTTGTGCATGTGGCAGGCAGCCTCTAAGATAGGCACTAGTGGTTCTTAACTCCTAATATTCATGACTTTGGGTGGTCATTTCCCCTTGAATATGGGCTAAACTTATTGATTCATATTCATCCCACATTTCTGGGATGGGATGACACTTCTGAGAGTAGTTTATAAAAACAACTGTTTATGTCTTCGGTGTTGTCTCTAGCTATTTCTTCTATCACTTGCTCTGAGGATGCCAGCTGGTTACCATACTGTGAGACATCCCTCTGAAACTTAAGATAACAGCATCTCTGGTCAACACCTCGATTGCAGCCTCATGAAAGGTAACTTATGCATTTAAACAACTCTTAGATCCAGATTCACAGAAACTATGAGATAATAAATGTTTATTGTTTTTAGCTGCTAAATTTTGAAGTAACTCGTTACACAGCAATAAATAATTAATAGATATTAAGCCCAGCAGTTGAAAGAGAACAGATAAGCAAAGCTCATGAATCCATCTTTCACTTGGTTTGTCCTCACCTGAGCACCTGTAATAGTTATATTGACTACTGAGTTATATTGAGTTCATTCATTTATTCATTCATGAAACATTTATTAAGCAGTCTTCTGAGTCAAGCACTTCTAAAAACCCCGGGGATATAACAGGGAATAAAACAGAGAGGAATTCCTGCCCCCATGGAATTTATTTTCTAATTGGGAGATAAAGACAACAGAAAAACACATTCTGTCTGTTGCTACAATAATGCTGAATGATAGTCACCCTAAAGCCTAATAGCTTAAAACTACCATTATTTATTATTACTTCTCATGCACCTAAGAGCTGTCAGAGTTGAGCTTGGCTGTTTTCACCTGGGCTTGCTCATTTGTACAGCTCTGATCTGTGCCAAGTCTGTATTCATGGTGAAAGCAGAAGAGAAAAGCCAAGTGCATTATGCCTCTTGAAGACTTGAAACTTCCTCATTGTCATTTTCTTTGCATTTTATGGGCCAAAGCAATAATTAGGGTCTTTGGTACAATCAATACAGTACACTAAATAAGTAAAATACATAGTGTATCAGATAATGTTATGTGGAAACACAAGGCAGAGAATGAGGTAGGGAGTGAAGGTGAGTGATATTTGGGAAACCTCTGAAGAAGAAAAGGAAGCAAGCTATAAGATGTTCAGGTAGAGCAAGTCAAAGGACCTGAAGTTGAAATGTGGCGGGCATATCTGAGTAGCAGAAAGAAGCCCAGCATGATTAAAGTGTGATAATGCCCTGAAAACCATTGTAAGAATTCTCACTTCTATGAGGAAGCTATTGGCTATACTTGAACAAAGGAATGCCACAAGGAGCTGGGGGGCTGAGTTAAGAATAGAGGATAGGAAGGGCAAGGGAAGAAGGAAGAGCAGTTGGAAAAGTATTGTAATAATCCAGAGGACAGATGATGGTGTTTGACTAGAGTGGGAACAATGGAGGTGGTGAGAAAACAGTGAGATTCTGAATATATTTGGATCATAGAACTCATGACTTAGTCACTCAGTCACTCTTGTATTTGTTTAGAAATAGAACATAATATGTGTAAAAATAAGGCAGTTGATTATTTTTTCCCAAATATGAAGATCCCAAGTATTCTAAACAAAACATTTTTTGGTACATTTTGAGCTGTAAGTATACTTAGATCTATATTTTAAGATTTCATTTGTCTCCTAAACATGACATATTTCTTTAAATTTGTTAATATACATGTTCATCTCACATAGCAAATTCAAAGTAACTTAATGTGTGTCACCTGTTTGAAAAACAAAAAGATTGCTTTTATGTATATAATAGTGAAGATTTAAAAATAACTATTAAAATACTACCCTTAAATATCTATTAATTTCTTAAAATTAGCTCTAATTTTTATAGCTTTTTGGACTTATGGTCCACAATGAACTGTACATATTTAAATTATGCAATTTGATGAATTTTTATGTGTATCTATATCTATCTGTGAAACTATAATCACAATCAGGATAAAATCATATCCATCTTCCTCAAAAGTTTCCTTGCACTTTTTTGTAAATCCCCCTTCCTCCTCTTCCCTGTCTTCCCTCAATCAACCTCTAATCTGTTTAACATGACTAGAAATAAGTTTGATTTTTCTAGGATTTTATATAAATGGAATCATATGGTATGTACTCTCTTTTGTCTGACTTTTTATGTACAGCATAATTATTTTGAGATTCATTTATGTCATCTTCGTATATGCAGTTAATTCATTTTGTTCCTGAGTAGGAAGTATATCATTGTATCAACATTTGTTTATTCATTGCCCTGTTGATAGACATTGGGGTTATTTCCAGTTTGGGGCTATTGCAAATAAACCTTTTGTGAATTTTTGGATACAAGTGTTTATATGGATTTATGCTTCCATTTTTCTTTTGTAAATACCTATGTATGGGATGGCTGGATCATGGGTTAGGAATATATTTAAGTAATTAAGAAACTACCAAACTGTTTTCCAAAGTGATTTTAGCATTTTACACCCTACAAACAGTGTATGAAAGTTTTAGTTCCTCAGTGTCCTTTCTGACGTATGTATCATCTACTTTTCATTTAGGGTGGTTTTATTGTAGTTTTAATTTGCATATCCCTAAAGACTAATGGTGTTGAACATATTTTTTTAAGGTATTTGGATTTTATTATTAAAGTTTTTAAAAAAAATCTTTCACGTACTTATTTGCCATCCATTCATCTCTTTTGGAGAAGTGTACACATTTTTAGCCCATTTTAAATTGGGTTTTGTTTACTTATTGAGTTTTGAGAGTTTTAAATATATATTCTGGATACAAGTCCTTTTCAGTTATATGAATTTCCAAATAGTTTTTCCAAGACAAGTGGTTTGTCTTTATTCTCTTAGTAGTGCATTTGAAGAGCATACATTATAAATTTTGATAAAATCCAATATATCATCTTTTTCTTTCATAAATCATGGTTATGGTGTCAAATCTAAGAAATCTTTGCCAAATCCAAAGTAAGCAAAGATTTTCTCCTGTGTTTGTTTTTCTGGAAGTTGATAGTTTTCTGTTTTACTTTTAGGTCTGTGATTCATTAATGATGACAATGGATATTCTCATTTTAATCCTGATTTTAGGAGGAAAGCATTCAATTTTTTACAATAAAATGTAATGTTAAGTAGGTTTTTTATAGCCATCTTCTACCAAGTTGAAGAAATTCACTTCTATTACTTGTTTGCTGAGAATCTTGTTGTTATGATAGATGTTGGGTTGGAAAAATGATTCTATAGATTATATGGTTTTATTTTTTTAATGTTATTATGGTGACTTACATGATTGATATTCAAAAGCTAATTACTTGGTTTTGATTGTTAATACATTGTTGGATTCAATTTCTAACTTTTTTTTTTCAATTTTTGCAACTTCATGAGAAATATTGGTCTGTAGTTTATTTTTCTTTTAATATTTTGCCCAATTTTGGTGTTAGAATATTAGTCTTCTAGATTGAGAGTTATTCTCTCTTCTCTAATTTTCTGGAAAAGTTTACGTGTACTTTGTATTATTTCTCCTCTAAATGTTTGGTAAAAGTCATCACTGAAGTTGTCTAGGCCTGAAGTCTCTTAGTGAGAAGGTTTTAACCTACAAATTCAATTTGTTAAAAAGACATAAGCAGCTTTAGAATTTAAGGAACTAGAAAACAAAGAATAACTAAGCCCAAACCTAGAATAATAAAGGAAATAATAAAGAATAAACAGTGAATAACAAAATAGGGACTAGTAAAACAATAGAGAAACAATGAAAACTTAAGTTGGTTCTTTGAAATGGTCAACAAAATTTACAAACCTTTAGCTGGATAGCCTATGAAAACAAGAGAGGGCAGCCCCAGTGGCGGGCAGTGGCTTAGCGCTGCCTGCAGCCCGGGGTGTGATCCTGGAGACCAGGGATTGAGTCCCCAGTCGAGCTCCCTGCATGGAGCCCGCTTCTTCCTCTGCCTGTCTCTGCCTCTCTCTGTGTCTCTCATAAATAAATAAACAAACAAACAAACAAATAAATAAATAAATAAATCTTAAAAAAAAGAAAACAAAAAGTCTCAAATTACTAAAATCAGAAATGAAAGTATTACTACTGATTCTGCAAAAATAAAAAGGATTGTAAGAAAGTACTATGAAATAAATTGGATAACTTAGATGATATAGACAAATTCGTAGAAACACAAAACCTAATAGTAACACAAAACCAAATAGTAAACCATGTAGAAATAGAAACTCTGAATAGACCAGTAAGTGGTAAGATCTTCCAACAGAGAAGAGGCTTTAAACTAATGGCTCACTAATGAATTCTATGAAATATTTGAAGAAGAACTAATACCAACCCTTCTCAAACTTCCAAAAATGAAAAGAAAGAAGCATTTCTTAAGTCATTCTATGAGGCCAGCATTACCCTGGAAATTGACCAAAGTCATACAAAGATGCTATAAGAAAACTACAGACCAATATACTTTATAAATATTGATGAAAAACCTTTCAATGAAATGCTAATGAGCTTAATTCAGCAGTACATTAAAAGGCTTATACACTATAATTAAGTAGGATTTATTCCTAAAATGCTATTATTCAAAACTTTCTTTCATAATAAAAACCCTCAACAAACTAGGAATAGAAGAAAATTACCTCAACATAATAAAAGTAGTATTTAACTAACTCACAATAAACATCATATTGCAATGGTTAAAGACTGAAGGATTTTCCCCTAAGCTCAGGAATAATGCAAGGATACTCACTTTCACCAACTCTGCTTAACATAGTACTAGAAGTTCTAGTCAGAACAATTGGGCATGAAAAAGAAATAAAAGCAATCCAAATTGGAAAGGAAGTAAAATGATCTCTATTCATTAATAATATAATCTTATACATAGAAAACCTTAAAAATTACACAAAACTTGCTGGAACTAATAAATGAATTAGGCAAAGTAGCAGGATAGAAAGTCAACACACAAAAGTTAGTTGCATTTTTTATACCGACAATAAACAATCTGAAAAGAAATTACAAAAACAATTTCATTTATAATAGCATTAAAAAGAATAGAATATTAAGAATTAACCAAGGAGAGGAAAGGCATACAATGAAAACTGAAAAATATTTCTGAGAGAAATTAAAGAACACACAAATAAATGGAAACATATTCCATGCTCATTGATAGAAAGACTTAATATTGTTAAGATTTTTTTTGTTGTTAAAATGTTAATACTACCCCAAAACAATGTACAGATTCAATGAAATTACTATCAAAATTGTAATGACAATTTTTGCAGATATGCAAAAACCCATTCTAAAATTCATAAAATTTTTCAAGAGGACTCTGAATAACCAAAGCGATTTAGACAAAAAAAAAAAAAAAAAAAAAAAGAACTAAACTGGAAGACTCACATTCCCTGATTTAAAAATTTACTACAAAGCTACAGTGATCAAAACTGTAATACTGGCATAAAAACAGACAAATTAAACCAGTGAAATGTAATAGAGTCCAGAAATAAGCCCTTGCATATATAGCCAAATGGTTTTTGACAGGGGTGTCAAGACCATTCAATGGAGTAAGGAACCTCTTTTCAACAAATGGTTCTGGGAAAACTGGATACCCATATGCCAATAAATAAATAAATAAATAAATAAATAAATAAATAAATGTTGGGCTCTTATCTAATACCACATAAAAATTAGTTTAAAATGGATCAAAAACTCAAATGTAGGACCTAAAACTATAAAAACTCTTACAAGAAAATAAATAAGGCAAGAATTTTATGGATTTCAAGATTTCAAGGCTTTGGGAATGATTTTTGGGGTGTAACACCAAAAGTGTAGGTAATAAAAGAAACAAATACACAAATTGGACCTCATGAAAACTAAAAAATCCTGTCCATCAAAATCAACAGAGTAAAAAGGTAATCTACATAAATGGGGAAAATATTTGCAAACCATATATCTAATGCAGGATTAATATCTAGAATGTATGCAAAACTCCTAAACTCATCAACAAAGAAACAAACAACCTAAATGAAAAACAAGCAAAGCACTTGGATAGATATTTCTCCAAAGCAGATATATGTAAATGGCCAATAAGCATGTGAAAAGGTACTCAACATTACTAATAATTGGGGAAATGCAAATTAAAACTACAATGAAATATACTTCTCACTCAGTATGGCTAACTATCAGAAAACCCTCAGAAAATAACAAGTATTGACAATGATTTGGAGAAGGAATATTTGTGCACTATCGATGAGAATTAGAAAAGGTACAGCCACTAGATAACAGTGCTGTGTTTCTTCAAAATGTTAAAAATAGAATTAACATATGATCCAGTAATTCCACTTTAGGTATATACCCCAAATAATCAAAATTGGGGTTTCAAGGAGATATTGTATGTCCATATTTGTAGAAGCGTTATTCACAATAGGTAAAATGTGGAAGCAACCCAAGTGTCTAGTGATGGATAAATGGATAAGCAAAATGTGGTATATATATATAAATAAAATATTATAAGTATATCTAATACTACTGAACTGTTCTCTTAAAAATGGTTAATATGGTAAATTTTATGTGTATTCTACTATAACAAAGAAATTAGAAAAAGAAGACAGGACTATTCAGGTTATCTATTCTTAAGTGAGCTTCGATATTCTGTGTCTTTCAAAGACATGGTCTTTTTTTTTAAAGATTTTATTTATTCATGAGAGACATGGAGAGAGAGAAAAAGAGAGAAAGAGAGGCAGAGACACAGGCAGAGGGAGAAGAAGGCTCCATGCAAGGGAGCCTGATGTGGCACTTGATCCCGGGACTCTAGGATCACGCCCTGGGCCGAAGGCAGGCACTAAACCTCTGAGCCACCCAGGGATCCCCAAGACTTTGTCTTTAATTCAAATTGTTGTTATAATATTTCCTTATTTTAACATCTGTGAAATCAGTAGTGATGTCAGTTCTCATATTCTTGACAATGGTAATTTGTGTCTTTACACTTCTTCTTCTAATCAGTCTAGCTGGAGATTTATTATTTTTATTGGTCTAAAAAACCAGAATCTTTTTCTGTTTTATTTCATTGATTACCACTTTGATTTTTATTTCAATTCCTCTGCTTACTTTGAGCATCTTTTATTCCTCTAGTTTCTTAAGGTAGAAGTTGAAATCATTGACTTAAGATCGTTCTAAATTTCTAATGTAGTTTTCAGGCTATTCACTTTTCTTTTAGTAGCAACCCACAAATTCTGATATGCTGTATTTTCCTTTCCATTCAGTTCAAAATACTTTCAGTTTTCCTTTTTGATTTCTTCTTGATCAATTGGTTATTTAGAGATGTGTTGTTTCCAAACATCTGGAATATTCTAGATCTATTTCTATTATTGATTTCTAATTTTATTTCATTTTAGGTAGGGGATATACTTTCTATTACTTGTGTACTTATGACTCTACTGAGAATTATTTATTTTAATACTTAGAATATTATCTATTTTGACAAAATTTCCATGTGCTCTTGAATGTGTATCCTATTGTTTTTGAATGGTGTATTCTAAATATGACAATTAGGTCATTTGGTTGATATAATTTTCTTTTGCCTTGTTCTTAGTTATTGACAGGGGTATTGAAATATTTGACTATAATTGTGAATTTGTCCATTTCTCCTTGCATTTCAATTAGTTACACTATCCACCAAGGCTATCACTGAAATTAGAAGGAGAAATAATAAAATTTCTGAGACAAGAAAAAGTTAAAGGAACTTATCACTACTAAGCCAGCCTTATAAGAAACATTAAAAGGAATTCTTTGAGTGGAAAGAAAAGGTCCTGATCAGGAGTAATAAAATTAGGAAAGGAAAATTTTCACAGGTACGTACAACAAACATAATAAAATAGATTAGAGGATCCCTGGATGGCTCAGCAGTCTGGTGCCTGCCTTTGGCCCAGGGTGTGATCCTGGAGTCCTGGGATCGAGTCCCACATCAGGCTCCCTGCATGGAGCCTGCTCCTCCCTCTGCCTGTGTCTCTGCCTCTCTTTCTCTCTCTCTCTGTTTCTCATGAATAAATAAATACGATCTTTAAAAATAATAATAATAATAATAAAATAGGTTAATCACTTATAAAATGAATATGCAGGTTAAAGCACAGAAGCAGAAAATCAATTATGTCTATAAAAATCAGTCAAAGGATTCACAAAACATAAGGATGTAAGGTGTGAGATCATATACATAAAATGTGGAAGGCAAAAATTTAGTATTTTTTAATGGGTTTAAACTTAAGCAACCAATATCCTAATATAGGCTGAAACATTATATACAAACCTAATGGTAGCTACAAATAAAAAACCTGTAATAGATGTGCCAAAATAAAGAAAAAGGAATCCAAGCATATCACTAAACAAAGCTATCAAATCACAAGGGAAGAGAGCAAAAGAAGAAAGGAACAGAGAATAACTACAAAATCAACTGTAAAGCAATTAACAACATGGCAATAAGTGCATGCCTATCAATAATTACTTTGCATGTAAATGGGCTAAATACTCTAGTTGAAAGACATAGGATAACTTAATGGATAAAAAAAGAAAGACTCATTTATATGCTGTCTACAAAATACTCATTTGAGACCTAAGGACACATGCAGATTGGAAGTGAAAGGATGGATAAACATTTATCATGCAAATGGAAGCAAAAAAAAAAATTAGGGTAGTAATACTTATATCAGACAAAATAGATTTTAAAACAAAGACTGTAATAGGAGACAAAGAATAACACTACATATTTATAAAGGGAACCATCCACCAAGATCTAACAATTGTAAATATTTACGCACCCTTTATGGGAGCATGTACAAAATACATAAAGCAACTATTAATAGACATCAAGGAAGAAATTAAAAGTAATACAATAATAGTAGGGAACTTTAACACCCAATGGACAGATTATCCAGACAGAAAATCAACAAGGAAACAGTGCCTTTGGATGACACATTGCACTAGATGGATCTAACAGATATATTCAGAACATTCCATCCTAAAATGCAGAATATGCATTTTTTTCAAAAGCATGTGGAACATTCTCCAGAATCAACCATGTTAAGTCACAAAACAGGTCTCAATAAATTAAAAATCATACCATGCATTTTTTTCTGACCACAATGATATGAAACTAGAAATAACGAGAAAAAATCTAGAAAGAACACAAATATATGAAGTTTAAATATAATGCTATTAAACAATGAATGGATCAACAAGAAATCAAAAAGGGAATTTAAAAATGCATAGAGACAAATGAAAATATGACAGTCCAACATCTTTGGGATGCAGTAAAAACTGTTCTAAGAAGGAAAATTATGGCAATACAGACCTACATCAACAAGCAGAAAAATATCTCAAACAATGTGACCTTACAACTAAGGAAGCAAGGCAAAGAACAAACAAAGCACAAAGGTAATAGAAGAAAGGAGATAATAAAGATTAGAGCAGAATAAATGAAATAGAATAGATCAATGAAACCAGGAGCTTCTTCTTTGGAAAGATCAACAAAATTGATAAAACGTTAGCCAGATTCACACACTCAGAAAAGGACTCAAATAAAAATCAGAAATGGAAGAGAAGAAATGACAACCAACACCACTGAGATACAAAGGATTATAAGAGAATACTATGAAAAATCATATGCCAACAACCTAGAAGAAATAGATACATTCCTAGAAACATGTAACCTCCCAAAACTGAATGAGGAGGAAATAGAAAATTGAAACAGACCAATTACTATCAATGAAATTGAATCCATAATCAAAAAACTCCAAACAAACAAAAGACCAGGACCAGAGGGCTTCACAGGTATTCTATCACATATTTAGAGTCTATACTTCTTCTCAAACTATTCCAAAAAATAGAAGAGGAAAGAAATCTTCCAAATGTATTCTCTGAAGCCACTATTGCACTGATACCAAAGCCATATAAGGACACTATAAAAAAAAGAGAACTATAGGCCAATATCTCTGATAAATATAGATGCAAAATTCCTCAACAAAATATTAGCAAACCAAATCCAATAATACATTAAAAAATCATTCACCATAACCAAGTAGGATTTATTCCAATGATACAAGTGTGGTTCAGTATTTGCAAATTTATTAATGTGATACATCACATTAACAAGAGATAATTTAAAAAAACCCTATATGATCATCTCAATACATGCAGAAAAAGCATTTGACCAAGTAAAACATCCATTCCTGATAAAAACCCTCAACAAAGTAGGTTTAGAAGGAACATACCTCAACATGATAAAGACCATATATAAAAAACCCACAGCTGACATCATATTCAATGGTGAAAAACTGAGAGTTTTTTCTCTAAGATTAGGAATAAGATGAGGTTATCCACTCTCACCACTTTTATTCACAGAGTACTGTAAGTCCTAGCCACATCAATCAGACGAAAAAAGACATAAATGCATCCAAATTGGTAAAGAAGTAAAACATACGATTTGCAGATGACATGGTACTATATATAGGAAACTCTAAAGATTCCACCAAAAAACTATGAGAACTGATAAATGAATTCAGTAAAGTCACAGGACACAAAATCAATATGCAGAAGTCCATATTTTATACATTAATCATGAAATAGCAGAAAGAAAAATTAAGAAAATAATCCCATTTTCAAATGGACCAAAAAAATAGCCTTGGAATAAACTTAATTGAGGAGGTAGAAGACCAGTACTCTGAAAATTATAAAGTATTGATGAAAGAAATTGAAGATGCCACATTTTCAATGCTCATGGATTATTGCTAAAATGTCCCTACTACCCAAAGCAATATGTAGGTTTAATGCAATCCCTATCAAAATACCAACATTTTTCACAGAACTAGAACAAATAATCCTAAAATTTGTATGGAACCACAAAAGACTCAAATAGTCAAAACAATCTTGAAAAAGAACAAAACTAGGTATTACAATTCCAGATTTGAAGATATACTACAAAGCTGTATTTATGTATGTATTTGTAAATGTGATAGAAGTCTTGGGGGTGTGGGAGTACAGCTGCTACTCTTAGCCAGGTCTGCAGTCCCGACTTAAGCCCCTTCTCGCTGTAGCAAATAAGCCCTTTCCCACTTCTGCCTTCAGGCCTTCTGTAGAGCCTCCTAGCCAGCGGGCAGCTGGGAGCACTGTCTGGAAGGGCTGGTTTAAGGCAGTTTGGGTACTGGGGTCAGGTACCAATGAAGAATCATGACTTATCTTACTCCTTTGTAAGCCATTATTTGAGTTTCCTTCCCTGTGTAATTACTTTAAGCCCTCTCGAGGAAAAAAAAAATCATAACAATATGGTACTGGCACCAAAAAAGAAACATAGATCAACATAGATCTACATAGACACATAGATCAACAACAGAATAGAGAACCCAGAAATAAAGCTATGTTTATATGGTCAATTAATCTATGACAAAGGAGGCAAGAATATATAATGGGAAAAAGACAGTGTCTTCAAAAAATGGTGTTGGTGGTGGGAAAACTGGACAGCTACACACCAAAGAATGAAAACGGACACTTTCTTACAGCACGCACAAAAATGGATTGAAGACCTAAATGCGAGATCTGAAACTATAGAAAATATAGTTAGTGATTTCTTTGAATTTAGCCATAGAAACATTTCTAGACTGTCTCCTGTAACAAGGGAAGCAAAAGCAAAATTAAACTATTAGGTCTATACCAAAATAAAAAAGCTTTTGCACTGTGAAGAAAACCATTGACAAAACAAAAAGACTTAATAGGAGATGAAAGTACACAGTATATATCTGATAAGGGGATATTTATATATCCAAAATACATTAATACCTTATACAATCAACATTAAAAAAATCCCTAAATGATCCAAAGAAAAATGAGCAGAGGATTTGAGTAGACATTTTTCCAAAGAAGATGTACAGATGGCCAAAAGACGTATGAAAAAATGCTCAACCTCATTCATCATCAGGGAAATGCAAGTCATGAAACCATGATGAGATACCAGCTCTGAGATAACACCTGTCAGAATGCCTAAAATTAAAACACACACACACACACACACACACACACAAGGAGTAACAAGTGTTGGTGAGGATATAGAGAAAAAGGAATCCTTGTACATTCTTGTTGGAAGTGTAAATTTATACAGCCACTGTGGAAAATAGTATAGAGGTTCCTCAAAAAATTAAAAAATAGAATTACCATGAAATATCTAGTAATTCCACTGCTGGATATTTACCAAACAAAATGAAAACACTAGTTCAAAAAGATATATGCATCTCTATGTTTATTGCAACATTACTTACAATTGGCAAAATATGGAAGCAGCACAAGTGTCCATCTGTAGTTGAATAATAAAGATGTGGTATGTGATGTGTACACACACACACACACACACACAGAACTACTACTTAGCCATGAAAAAGGAATGAAATCTTGCAACATAGATGGGTCTAGAAGGTATAACTAAGTGAAATAAGTCAGAAAATACAAATACCAAATTATTTCACTTGTATGTGGAGTAAAAGAAACAAAATAAATGAACAAAGAAAAAAAGGAAAGCAAACAAACAAACAAACAAGCAAAAAAAAAAAAAAAAAACCCACCAAACTCTTAAATGTGAGAATAGATTGGTGGTTGCCAGTGGGGTGGTGGGTGCAGAGGTGAGTGAAATAGGTGAAGGGGCTTAAGAGTACACTTACCATTCTGAGCATTGAGTAATGTATCACATACATTATAAGCTTATCACATCATATTATAAGCCTGAAACTAATATAATACTATACCTACAGTATTATACTGGAATTAATTAATTAATTAAAATTAATTAATTATACTTGAATTAAAAAAAAAAGAAAAAAGAAAATGGCTATTCAGAGGTCTACTGACACCAACATATAGGAGGTAATTGGGAGATAGTGGGGAAATGGGTAGCCCTGAAATAAATCAGATATCAGAAGAATCAGCTCTTTAAAAAAAAAAATTGGAATCAGCTCTTAATGAATAACTTGTTGAAGATAATGTACAAAGTAGTTACAGTCTGAGCATGGAGCAGGTAAAACACATAAGAACCCAACAAATATATATATATAGTAAGATAAGCAGATAGAATTTCAGTGCTGACTCATATTCAGTAGGTGATTCACAATTATCCCAAGATCTCTTTTCAGTGGAGTTATATCAACCAGTTATTCCTTTCATACTTTGCTTCCTTCCATACCCTTCCCACCTCAGTATAAAAAGATACCCTCTACCGTGCTTTATTGGGTGTTTGGTACTTCTATTCATAAAGTTACATTTAATCAGAAATCCTGGGTTCACACCAAAGTAATTGACTGGCTCATTACTCTTCTGGGAATGTGGCCTTAGATTAATCATTATAAATATTGGGAAACCAGATAAGCTCATTCTTGTTTCAGAGCTTGAATCCAAAACAAGGAAGAGGAAATAGTATTATTTTTATGGTTTTAGCTTTCCTCACTTTCTAGATGGTGCAGCTGTGTCCTCATTGTATTTTATAGCCAGAAAAAAAAAAATCACCCCTCAGCAGTTCCTATAATTTCAAATTTATAACTATGTCCAGGGTAATTCACCCGTAAGTCAACTAGAAATAAAAATAGAGGAGATAGGCCCATCTGTTGGAGTGATTTCTTAACTGCAGAAAACATTTTCCTTTCTTTAAAAGCAAAGCTGTAAAATCTGTATAAATTCCAATTCGTAAACCATGAAACTCTAATTTTTCCACTTCTCTAGTCACTTTGAGTAAATGATTTTGCATATGTGAGATGTCAAAAATCAACAAAATGGTCCAAGGGACTGTGAGAAATTGATTTAGACTACATGAAAGTCTTTTAAGTGACAGCAAAAGATTCCAGGTAAATTAAGGCCAAAAATATTTTTATGTTACTTGGTACTGAAAGATCTATATCTTCAATGAGCATTTTTTTCTGCTATGTAAGTGTATTTCAACATTTTATTTCATTGTTTTTAGTTAACTGGTTATTTCTTTAGTGATTAAAAAATTAACCCTCTTTCCCTTAAGTCTTTTAGATTTGTTAAAATAAGGCCTCACTTAGAAGTAGTGATAGGGCTATCTAAATAGGCCTGATAAAGCCATTATTTAAGGGGAGAAATTTCTTATCCTGAATAATTCAGACAAGTAATTATTTTGTTTGAATATTCTCGCTATGATTCTATCAAATTCCCTCTTGTTCTTCCTGTGTAGAATAAACCCTAGCCAGCAAAAACTGTTCTGTATTTTATGAAGAGTGTGACCATTATTTCTTATGTGATAAATCAGAGGTTAGGTCATATGGGGTAGTTAGCACTTGTGTAGCTGGAACTCCTCTGGTTGAAACCCACACATGTATATCTTGTGAAATGAGAAGTTTTACCGCAGAGCACCACATAATAGCAATCTTTTCACTTTCCACAAGCCAGTAAAAGCAAACACATTGAAACACAAGGGCTTTTCAAATAATGTCTTACACCACCACGTAATCATTCCCCATTGGTCTCAGACCTTCTCACTGTGATGAGCAAGAAGGCTGAAACCCAAAGCAGGTTCACTTGACACTATTGGAAGGGATAGATTGGAAGGTGCTACTTTTTAATGCAAGTGCCATCACTCTTCCTAGACATTCTGGATATCATAGTATATCTTACCAAGTGAAGGGTCTGATGCAAAGGACCTTTAATTTTATTTAAAGCCTATATAGCTGTTGAACAGTCACTTACAGTGAATGATTTTACTGTAATCAGATTGTTTACTCACCAGGTTGCTTCCACTGTTCTTCATGCTCTTTTCTTTCTTTGTCTTTTACTTATTCATTTGTTCATTCTCCATAGCTTGGAGAACCTAGATAATGTTAGTAGAATTCAAGACCATCTGAGGAGGCTTACTTTCTTTTTTCCCCAACTTGTCAGAAAGGTAATTGGGTTGAGTTTACATTATGGATTGAATTTTAGAAACGCCATTAAACACTTAATGAATTAATTAATTTTTAAGATTTTATTTATTTATTTATTTAGAGAGCTTGAGCAGGGGGAAGGGCAGAGAGAAAGAGAGAGAGAGAGAATCTCAAGCAGACTCTACACTAAGCCAGAGCCCAATGCTGGGCTCAATCTCATGACCCTCAGATCATGACCTTGAGCTGAAAACCCGTCAGATGTTTAATCAACTGAGCCACCCAGGTGCCTCAACATTTAATTTAAACACAAGTATATATACAGCAAATTATAATTGTTGTAAAGATATGATTATACATGTTCATTTGGATATCAGCTGCAATCTCTGCCTGAGACTCAAGTAACTGACAGAGCATAGGGTTTAGGATTAAAAACTTTGGGGAGTAATTCTGCTAACTTTCCAGTCAATGGGAATGCAGGCAAGACTGCAAACAAGGAGAAATTTGTCCTTGGCACATCCCAGATTGCTTGCATCCTTTCCTCCTTTTGTGATGGATTCCACCAAGTTCTTAGAGTCAGCTGTGCAATAGAGGAAATTTTTTCAGGTAAGTGTTGATAACAGATATTTTTACTCTTGTGTGAATTTAGATCTGTATATTGCCTCTTCCAGAACTATTTGCATTTTAACAGGAATTTAGAAATGAAAACCATCTTTTATTAAAGGAAATTCAAGAATGAATAACTGTATGAGGAAGCCATTATGGATGGGGATGTGGATCCTTTACCAACACCAGCAATTGACTTCTTTATGTAGGTTTAAGATTAGCCCTCCCCACAGTAATCATTGATGGGTTAACTGGCATAATGGGATTAATTTCATTTCTATTTGAAGTGAAGCCAACCCTAGGGATCACACAACGATTTGCATCTTCTTTAAAATAGCATTTGATGAGAGCTATTCAATGAAAAACATTTCTGAATAAGTACAAAATATATGATTTGTTATAGATCTAAAAATAATGGCAGAGATGTGTTACTAGAATGACTTCAAGGAAAAAAATGATTGATTGTTGTTAGAAAACAAACCACATACCAAGCACTCAGTCATCAGAATTCTTATAGACAAGGAAACCTCTATTAGGACATAATTACACACCACGCTTATGTACCTGTTATCCCATTTATAGAATCTTTTGTCTTTGAAAGAATGACTGGAGAGATACAGAAAAAATATATGTATGTTCACGCAGGAGACAATGGGAAATAGTAGCACTTTAGCTAGTCCTGATTATCCAACAAATTCTTCTGCACAAGTTAGTTTCCTGGAACAGCAGTTTTACCTTCATTCAACTGTACAAAAACTCTCTCGTGCTATTTTTGTATATAAAAAAATTGTTTTATTTGTTGGTATCCTCAGTGCCCACAACTTAGGTTCTCATCTAGTGTTTCTCAAAGGCTGAATAAAAATATACCTGTTGAAAAGAGTCACCCAAAATTTGTGTGAATACTTATAGAAAAAATTAACATGAAGAAAAAAGAAGCAGAGAATTAATGAAATAAAATAAATTCTACCTACCTTGAAATTCAATGTACCTCCTTCATTATCTGAAATCTCTGAGGTGGAAAATATCAAAGTTATCAAATAAATTGGTATCTAGGATAAATTTTGAGTAGGGAATGCTAAAAAGTAATTATATTTTTAATAGATTAGTCTCTGATTTTTCTTATACACACAATTTATTAATTTCTCTCAAGCAATCAATCACCCACAGAGTATGCATTTTACACTTTCAGTTTGCTCAGCAAGAATACACACATACCCTAGGAAGACTATGGGGCTCCCCATCTTTTTTACATCAGCAAAATTAAGGCCATTGAGACATAGCCTATCAAGACCCAATGTGACAAATGGATGCTACAATTTGTAAGTTACTTTTTATCTCACTGACAATTTCCTGAACCTCTTTTAACTTGAGTTTTTTTATCGTCCCTCTCTTTTTTTGTTTATATTAATTCGTTGTAAACTTTTGTTTTGAAAATTTAAGTTTTCCAGTTGTAAATCACTTTGTAGCTAATCAAATCTAATTCTTTGCTTTCAAGTAACATTTGATAATTCATTGTATGAATGTGATTTTTATCATCTCAGTGGTAGGACTACCAAAGTGTTAAGTGAATAATAATAACCAAAACACTGTGCCAAATACTTGAGTCAACATGAAATGAGGCACTGAATATTTTAACAAAGAGCTAATGGGTTCTAAAAAATAGATTCTTTGGTTGCACAGTCTTCCTTAGCCCTGGAAAGCCTCAACTGTAAAATTGATTATTTGAGCCTTGGAACATTAGATTGCTGAGACATAAAGCTTAGAGAGGTGCTGGCAGGTTACAGAAAGGTAAATTTCTGAACATTGATTTATTATATTATTAGAGTCAATATTCTATACTATACCAGTTGCTATATTCAGCTTCCTCTATTTTAAGAGAAGGAACCTACAAGCATTATCTTTTGATGTTTTGCCAGAGATTCTGTATTAGTCAGACAGTCAACAGGTATTTATTTATTAACATCTGTTCTTCATCCTTCCCTGCATTTTCATTTGGTGTGGTGGAAAAGCCATGTAAGAGCATGCCAGGCTTTCCATTACTTGCATCTTGCCATCTTGTTGAGCTAAGACCTATATGGTGACATAATCAGGGACCAATTAATGTAAAACTATGTGATACTTATTGTGCACTTGGAATTCAGGGGGGAAAATGATAACACTTGGTGAAGTAAACACATGCTTTCTGGGAGCATGGATCTAAGCTAAGAACTGGTGGAGTGTTGTTGGGCAGAAGGAAGGAAAATAGGCATTACACGTGGGGAGACCATCAGAGGGACTATGCCTGGCAATGAGCGGAAGGCATAGGGAACCAGGGTGAAGAAATACTAATTGGAGGAAAGTTGCCTGTTGGGAGCTATGGAAAAATATTTCAATTGGCAAAGTTGTGTCTGATTAGGGAGCTTTGGAATCTAAATGAGGAATTCAGGATTGATGGGGCGGCAAAAAGAAGACACCACAGGGTATAAAGAGAGAGGTAACATGATGGAAGCCATGTCAAAGGAGACCAGAGTGGCAGATGCAATGGTGGCTAGAAATCAAGTATAAAGCACTATTAACAACCAAGGTATTGTGTGTAATAAATAACCAAATACACCATGCTGTGCACCAACTATGTCCTTTGATTTCACAATGATTTATTTATTATACCACCATCCTCATTATCTAAAGCAGAACACTACAATTTCATATACCATCTGTGAGCTCCAAATGGTCATAATTAACAAACACAAATGTTCTAAAAAGGTGATGTGCTAAAAATAGCCTTATCGTGCTTGTCAGCAGGCTGCTTCTGAGAGCACCATGACATTCGATGAAAGAATGACTACATTTTGTTAAGCCTTCACCTGATTATATTTCTTAAACAGATTATGAAACTATGAAAATATGCCTTTTTAATTAGACATCTTGAGGTTTAATATTTTGACTAATGGCGAGTTAGGGTAAAAATAGCAAGACCATACCAAAAATTAAGTTTGCTTCAAATGAGAGTTGGCTAGTGTCATATCTAGAGCATATATAAAATGCTTATTGAATGAAGGAAAAAATGTAAATTATTTTGGTGTATTTGTGGCTATTAAGAGATATTTTATTTTGTTACCAAATATTCCCATTCTTTAAGGAGAACCCTATTAGGAGACCGTGGTTTGGTGCTGAAGGAGAACTACTGCCCTGTGGAATGTGTATACACAATGCCTGGAGAAGCCAGACAGTCTCAGCAAAGTTAGGATTGAGGGTTTGGAGTTTAATTTTCACCACTGAAAATGGCTATACTTCTTAATCGTACTTGAGGTTGTCTAACTTGTTACAACTAACCAGAACTGCAAGGAGCCAAAAAGTACATTATTTTTCATCAAATTGAAGGTGCCACTGATTCAAAGATGCAACATTATCTCATTACTACTAAGGAAGATAAAACATTTTAAGTTAAACTATGGCACAATGCATCTGTCTGATTTTTAAAAATTTATTTTGTGCTTAAAGATACTGAAGAGACTTTTAGACTTAATATAGTTTTTTTTTTTAAAATCAGGTATCACTCTTTCTTTTATGAAGGAAAGTAAAATGAAATGGATTGCTTAAAGTATTCCTAAAACTCTTCTCTTTCAGGGTCTGACTTCAATAACTTTTGACTCAGAATTATCAACACCTATGTTTTCCTTTACAATATCTTTATCCCCTCAAGAGCCTTAATGATGCACTGTTTCTTAAGGAATTCTCCATTATTTTCTCTGGGATTTTCTCTCAATCCACCACAAGTTTGATATTATCATTCTATTCCTTGCTATAATTGTTTACACATATGTCTCAAAAACCTCCAAAACTAACACTTGATGGGTTACTCAGTGCTTCTGGTCCTCCTTGATGGAGTTTAGTCTCCTGTCCTCCATCTACTCAGCTGTTGTGCATCTTTTTTGAGAGGAATTAATGTTCTTTGGGGGAAATTTCACGTTCTTAGATTTTTGTGGCCTATAATTAAATATAGAGTCAAACTTTTGGCCATTGGTAATCTTGTACAGTATTACAGCAATAAGCTACTCTTTGTTACCCAAATTCACAATTTTGATTTCTTGATTTCATGGCATTGATAATGTAATTTCAAAACATGCTGGGTTTCATTAGGGTTTCCTATTTGATTAAATTCCATTTCGTGTTTTTCTGAATTAAATCACTTGTACTGGAAGTTAAGTAGTTCCCATTCAAAGTCAGAAGGAAATGTCTGACAAAATAGTATTTGTACCGTAACACTAGTCCCGCTGGATGCATGAGTCACACACATTACCCTCTCATTGCTTTAAAATTTTCTTCATCCATTCTGATGGTTTTGGCCATTTCTCCTGCCTTCACATGCATTGCTTGGGTGTGATTGTCATCAGTTCTTTTCCACATATCTCAGTAACAAAATGTAACATAGATTCATTTATTTGTGGGTGTATTACTTTCTTAGTTCCTACAAAGAACTTGGTTGCTGTTTTAGCAAGAAAATATAAATTTCAGTCATCCACCAATGACAAATTTTTGCTTTACTAAGATCAAATTTATGTTCCATTGCTTTTTATGTTCCTTTCCTTGTACACAATAGCATTTCATATCAAAGCTGAATCATAGTATAATCTTCCTGAAGACATTCTAAATGGCAATTCAACTCAATATCCTTATATAGCAGTGCCCATCACTTAACTGAAGTGACAAAATATGAACAACTTTGACCAAGATTGTAAGGCACAGCTATGTCATTATCGACCAACAGCTATTATAAGACACAATCAATGTAAGACTTAGGTTGGGGCTCAGTAGCCTCTTGTAGAAAAATAGAATTTGAACCACATCCACTTTAGACAGTTTGGGTGGGCCCAAGGAAGGGAGCTGGGGGTGAGGATGGGAGTTGGCCAGTAGAAGTCACATTGCCGGAAGGGATGATGAAATCCTTGTGAGAGAGCTCCCCCATAAGATCTGGCCAATATAACCAGATTCAGGCTCAGTAACAAAACATCTGGGTCAATGGAGAGAACCTAACAAACCTGCTATATGGGCCCCTCCACCTTACCTAAGTATAACAGAGGAGAAGAAGCTTTTCCTCATTTTGTATTGGCTATTGTGGTGATAAAGTTGGGCCACAGCTATGGCCTTTGGCAGGTAGATTCTTGCAGAGAAAAATGCTAGTTAGTGAGAGCATCTTGACTCAGATCAAAAGAGATTACTGGCTGACTGGACTAATTCAAGGATGTAAGGCACCTCATGGAGACTGTTCAAACAAATATTTATCGAGCGATTTTTACATGCAAGGTGTTGTACTTTATTAAAATACCTGAAATTCTTGCCAAATTCCTTCATGGATCTAACAAGGATATAAATGTAACATGGCCTCCTTTGTAGCCACAGAATGGTGATGCTTGAGAAGAGTTGGATTATCCCTTTCAGTATTAACTCTCTGAGAATTTACAAAGAGACAACACAGAAATGGATTTTTCTCTGCCTTTGTTTTCTCCTCATGAGTATATTTTGCAACTAAATTCTGAATTTGAATGCCGCCCTTATATATAGATGATTCATCCATGAATGTATGGGAGAAATGACAAAAAAGCTTCAGACTCCAACCTATCTCTCTACCATTGTGTGGTTAATGCTTAAAATTTCTCCATCAGAGATTCCTTCCTACCCCTTTTTCTGGTTTCTCCATTACTTAAAAAAAAAAAAAAAAAGATTCTGTGAGAGGTTAACACAATAATTAAGTAGCCATTGGAATTCAGTCATTAACACCATAGAGGGAATTATTTTAATGGATAGCTATCCTCTGGGATGGAGGAGTGGACAGATACAAGGGCATAGATTGCCTTAATTAAGGTTAAAGGAATAGAAGAGCGTATGAAAGTAGAGTTGATGACAGCTGAGATAAAACTTATTTTTAAACTTGCTGTAATAAAGAGACCCCAAAATACAGTTGGTTCAAGAAATATATTTATTTCTCTTTCACATAAGATTCCAAGGTAAATGTCCAGGTTTATGGGGTGTTTGGTTTCATGATGATTTATTCAAGAACCAGGCTCCTTTCATTATGTAATATATATATATATATATATATATATATATATATATACAAATATATACACACATATATATATATTAGAACTTCCTGCAATGATGGCAATGTTCTCTATCTGCACTGCCCAAGAACTAGCTACTAACGACATTTGACTAATTATACTTCAAATATGGTCATTGTGACTGATAAATTGAATTTTAAATTTTTTAAAATTTAAGAAGCTCTCTAAAAAAAAAAAATTAAGAAGCTCAGCTCCATTTGGCTGATGCTACCATATTGAACAGAACAAAGCTGGGTAATATTAAATTGTAAGTTTAGGAGGGTGGGGTTTACAGGTGTCCTCCTGTATTCTAGTGTCTTTCACAGTGCCTGGACCTTGAAAGAGGATTAGTTCACCGTATAATCTTGCTCTTGGATATAAATTCAGATATGATCATGAAACCTCGATTTGCTGGGGGACAAGAATTTTTGGTAGAGTGTGTTGTATAGTACTTGAACTTCTAACTTAGCTACCCTGTTAGCAGGTGTGAATCCTAATGTGAAAGAGGGCTAGAGCTATCCATGATTCTTTTTCTGACTTCCATTCTTCATCCTTTACAGGTTCTGTGAAAGTAACCCATAAGATAATATTAAATTATTGCTTTCGTCATTCTAGTCTTGACGATATGGCAAATTGAGGCTCTGCCTGTGTTTTAGTCTGTTAGAATCACTTGTGTTTTATTTTAAAGTAATTTATACCGGAAGAAAAAAATTTTAATGTGTTTTATTTTCAGAAAACGTGCACGGTCCCTTAAAGGAGTAATTAGCACTAGTTTGGTGACATCATAGTGACATATAAATTGGTAGTTGAAATTCACCTCCTATTTCTAATGTGGTTTACCACATGATACAACACAGTTTTTTTCTTTATAAAAAACAATTTAAATATATAGTTTCCTATAGAAAAGTCTTGAGTCAGGGTTACAAATTAACAGTTCTTAGAACTATTAAAGCAAACTCATGTATTAGGGCTGTTCTTTTCTCTTGAGAGCAAACAGGCTGACACAGAAATTCAACTTTCTAATACCAAGTTAAAGAATATGCATATATTTATTTTAAATTTTTCGGTAACAAGTGTGTAAAACTTCACTAGCATTTTCCTTGTCAGATGAGACATAATGGCTAAGCATTTTCTTTCTTGAAGAACCAAATTGAACCATATTTCACTGTTTCAAGATTTTGTTAAAACTGAGGTTTCAGGCTTCAGTTACACTTTTTAGATCAATGCCATATCATATCTGGGAGAAGTATCAAGGTAACCAGGAAAGGGTACAAATAAAGTGAGAGGCTAAGTATAGTCAACAAGTGCAAACAAAATAAAAGCAGGAGTGACAATACACATTTCTAAAATGTAGAATTCAAATTTCGAAGAGTCAAATGAGATATAGAAAGTGATAATATTATGATGAAGAATATAATCTACAAAGACAAGATGTGGCCATCATTTTTAAACCTTTATGTAACAAACAATATAGCAGAACACATATGAAATCTCCTAAGAAGCGCAATAACTTGATAAAGCAATCAGAAGTACACATCAAGTTAAGAAGACAAGAAGATACAAGGATATATAATATTTAAAATTCTTACTTTAATTTCAAATAAAATGTAATATGTGCTTACTCTACAATAAGTTTAAACAATGTTGAAGTGTAAAGCAAGAAAAGAGAATACCTCTATCACCCTTCTCCAGTTCTACAACTTGCCCAGAATGACTTCTATTGTTTTCTATGTAACCTTCCAGACCTTTTTCTTAGCATTCATAGATCTTATCAATCCCTAAAAATAAACTTCCTTGATCCATAGTAGGAGTTTACCAAATTTTTAAAACGATTTCCCTGGTGATAGATTTTAAGTTACTCCAAAAGTTTGTTACTATAAACAATGCTCTCCAACGAACATCTTCATACAGATATCTAATGTGCTTGTGTGACAAGGGACAAGGAAGTGAATGTTTGAGTCAAAAAAAATGATGTGGGGCAAAGCCAAATTTGACAAGTGATTGTCATGAGATGTGAGCAATAAACCTATATTCTTGTAAAAAATTGAGATTTAGAGGTCTTTTCTGTCACTTTAGCACAACGTGGGGTATGTGGAATTTATTTTATTCCTGAAATTAATAGCAACCCTTCAACGTTTCACTCTGTTTGCTGAAATCTTCTGCTTGTTGCCCATTATCAAATTAGCTTTTGTGATTAAGGAAAGACAAATTCATTTAAAGGTATTATTGAATTCATTTATGGTGTCTTATCCTATATTTGCTCAATTAGTACTAAGATATAATTCCTCCATCATGACAGTGAAGTGAAATTTATTAAATGTTTTTTATCATCTTTCAAAATAATCTCTGAGTCGGATGCCTGGGTGGCTCAGTGGTTGAGCATCTGCCTTTGGCTCAGGGTATGATCCTGGGACCCCAAGACTGAGTCCTGCATCAGGCTCCCTGCAGGGAACCTGCTTCTCCCTCTGCCTATATCTTCACCTCTCTCTTTAAGTCTCTGGTGAATAAATACATAAAATCTTAAACAAACAAACAAACAAACAAACACTATAAGCTTTTTTCCTTTAATCTGTTCATGGAGGTTTTTCTAATATTAAAACATCCTAGGATATTCCCTCCTTAGTTATTATTATTTAATAGAAGGGTGAAAGTAATTTATTATTGTTTAAAGTACTATGTATTTGCACTGTCTCCCAGTTAGTGTATTTGTGTTATGCTAGACTTGAAAAATTAGTTGAAAAATTGTATTTTTCACTTCTCTGTAACAGTTTAAATATGATAGGAATTATCGTTCTTTTAAGGAGAGCTCTGTTGGAATGTTATCTTTTTGAGTATTGTTTATGTTTAAAGAACATTCAGTTTTTCTATTTCTTTTAAAATCAATTTTGATAACTTTCTATTTTCTATTTCTCAGAAATAGTCTTCCAGGAATTACAAATTATCAAAATTGATCTTAAGTTTAGAAGTTTTAATACATAACTTTCTCATTCATTTTTATAAAATGTTTATTTGATTTTTTTCTTTAATAGAAGTAGTACTCAGAAAAATGTTTTTAGCTTTCCATGGTGTGCCTGGGCTGCTCCATACTCCCTGTAGCCCCCAAAACTTATTAACCCAGTAGCCCTTAGCTTTTCAAGTATGAGAATCTCATTTTCACAATTAAAAAGATTTCACCCTTCTAAGTATGAAGGAATTATATTTTAATACTTACTGAGAAAATATAAGATACTATAATTGAATTTAGGAATACTTTTAAATCAATATGAATTTACATAATTATAATAGAAGTTAATACATTTGAAAAATAGTATTATTGATGTGTAGGAGTACTCTTTGGTCTCTCTGCCAGGAGCCCGATACTCAGCTAGATTTACAAACCTCTTACAGTAGCTGTGTAGTTAGTGGCTGGTCCCAGGCCTGCAGCCCTAGAATGCCTATCCTGACCTTCTACTCTTCTTCTGTGAAGACTGATTGATTATCTGTCCCCTGCTATTTATGCCACCCTCCCCCTTAGGGAATTTTAAGCTCAGTAGTAAAGAGGCATAACTGACACATAACACTGTGTGAGTTTAAGGTGAACTATGTGTTAGTTTGATATAGGTTGCAAAACGCTTACCACAGTAGCATTATTTAACACCTTTATGTCACATAATTACCATTTCTTCTTGTGGTGAGAACTTTTAAGATTTACTCTCTTAGCAACTTTCAAGTATATAAAACAGTACTATTAATTATAATCACTGTGCTGTACATTAGATCTCGAAAACTTATTCATCTTATAACTGGCAGTTTGTACCCTTTCACCAGTGTCTCCCAATTTCTCCCACCCTTCTGTCCCCATTTATTTATCATTCTACTCTCTGTTTCTCTGATTTTGGCTTTTGTGGATTCCACATATAAGTGAGATCATATAGTATTTGTCTTTCTTTTGTCTGTCTTACTTATTTAACCTCAAATCCCATCCATGTTGTCAAAAATAGCAGGATTTCCTTCTTTCTCGTGGCTAAATAATATTCCATTGTGTGTGTATCATATATCATATATATATGTATATATATACACCCACACATATGATTTTATATATATATATATATATATATATATATATATATATATAGTGTGTGTGTGTGTGTGTGTGATATAATGGATATACCACATCTTCTTTATCCATTTGTCCATTTATCAAAATCTCAATGAGATATCACCTCACACCTGTTAAATGTCACACCTCACTAGTCAAAAAGAGGTAACAAGTTTTGGCAAGGATGTGGAGAGAAGGGGACTCTTGTGTACTGTTGGTGGGAATGTAAATTGGTGTCGTCACTGTAGAAAACAGTTTAGAGGTTTCTCAAAAAATTAAAATAGAACTACCATATAATCCAATCCTACTTCTGAGTATATATGTAATGGAAGTGAAATCCAGATCTTCATTCTCATGTTCACTGCAGCATTGGAATGCCCTTCTTATGCTATCTGCTATCTATATCCTAGGATCCTTTATGATCCATGCCAACTCCTCCCTGAGTCCATCGCTGGTCATTTTAGTTTTCCACAATCTCCCAGGTTTCTCGTAAGAGTTCTGTAACACATGATCATACTTAGTCCAGCAAGTCCTATCATGCTGATGTTACTAGCTCTTCTATGATTTTAGAGCTCCATGTTCCATGGATTAAAAAACGCTCTATAGGTATTAACTATAATTATTCTTAAATTAAGAAAATTTTCAAATGCTGCATAATTATGAAGTCACAAGTAAAATTTTATTGCTTACCTTCAGGCCCATCTCTTCTTAACTTCTTGATTTCATCAGTACTAACATTAGCCTACTTTTACATAAAGGTTTATAAAACTTACTTTTGGTTCTGCAAATCCGAAGTTAAATCATTTGTACTTTGTCTCTAACTTTCTCCTATGTCAGAAGCCAGCAAACCGTAGTCCATGCACCAAATCTGGCCAGTTCTTGTTTTTGTACACCTGTAAGCTAAGAATGGTTTTTTCAATTTTAGATCATTTAAGAAAATCAAAAGATAATATTTCATGATACATGAAAAACATATAAAAATTGAATTGCAGTGTCTATAAACAAAGTTTTACTGAAACACAGCCAGTATCATTCTTTTATGTATTATGTATAGCTGCATTTGTGCTATAATGGCAGAGTTGAGTAGTTTACAACAGAGACATCCGGCCTACTAATCCCAAAATATTTACTGACTGGGGCTCCTGGGTGGCTCAGTTGGTTGAGCATCTGACTCCTGGTTTTGGCTTAGGCTATGATCTCATGGGTCATAAGATTGAGCCCTGCAAAGTCTGCTTGAAGATTCTCTCCCTCTGCCCCTCCCTCCACTGGCACATGTGCTCTCCCTCTTTCTCGCTCTCAAGTAAATAAATAAATCTGAAAAAAAAATTTACTGTCAGGCCTTTTAGAGAAATTATTTGTCATTCTTCTTTCATCGTAACACAAAGGGTTTTTTTTTTTTTAAAGATACTGTATAACTTGCTTACCACACTGTTGAAATAAAAAGACCTTTTTTCTTTTCTTTTCTTTTTTTTTTTTTTTTTAAGATGGTCTTCTTAGCAGAGTTTAATTGAGGTCAAGAAAATTTTAGGCCACATCCACTTCTTTGTGGGCTCTGATATATTAAAAAATTGGCATATATATGACACTATATCTTAGTAAAACCCCATAACACAAAGAGTGAACCCTACTGCAGACTTGGACTTTAGTTAATAATAGTGTGTCAATATTGATTCATCAATTGTAACAAGCAAACCACAGTAATGTTCATAATAAGGGAAATTGATTGCTTGTGTGTTAGGGGTGAGGGGGGAAGCATATATTGGAATTTGTACTTCCTGTTCAATTTTTTGGTAAACTTAAAATTGCTATAAAAATTAAAACCTATTATAAAAAGAAGTACCCAAATTGAGTTATTTACATAATATTTTTCTTACTAGTAGGACTATAATTCTGTTGGCAGGGCACTATACCTAGTTTTTAAAAAATGGCATTGCCTAGCTTTTGTTACAGACCAGGAGAGAGGCTTGCTCAATGAGATGTACATGGAAATTGTCTGGAGGAAATTTGTGCACAGTTCTTAAAGGGAGAGCAAACTCTTTTTTTTTTTTTTTTTGAGTTTTTTTTTTTTTTTTAATTATTTATTTACCCATGAGAGACACACAAAGAGAGGCAGAGACACAGGCAGAGGGAGAAGCAGGCTCCACGCAGGGAGCCCTACATGGGACTTGATCCCAGGTCTCCAGGATCAGGCCCTGGGCTGAAGGTGGTGCTAAACTGCTGAGTCACCCAGGCTGCCCCCAGGGAGAGCAAACTCAGTTGGCATCTGTCCCTTGACCTTTTTCTCATTCCTTTTTTTTTTTTTTTTTTTGCCTAATATATTGCACTAAGACTTTAGCAAGCTCATGAGGCTAGGCATTCCTGGAGTGCTCAACCTGGACTCCATTGAGTTACTATAGTGGCTAGCCTTAGAGGGTGCCAACCTCAGAGTTTTTTAATTTCATAAGAAAAAAATTAATTCATACATTATTTAAGTCACTGTTATTTAAGTTTTCTGTGAAGGAAGCTCAAATCATGAAAAAATTTTAAGAGTTTGGTCTCATCAGTGTATCTCTGTGATCACGTGCACACCCTGCACGTGGAGGAAGGAATCGGCACCCCTTTGTGAACAAGAGGCCAAGACAGGGAGCCATTCTCCCTCCTCTCTCTGGGAGTAGCCTCCTTATACTGAGTCCTAAAGCATCCTGGATGCACCAAGGCCAGTAGATTTCTAGGTGTGCTGTATGGCTGGTTATGCAGGATTTCATTTCTTTTTGTTGAACTCCTGGGTTATATTGTGAAACTAAAGTCTTTCTAGTCTTTCCATTTTTTTTTTTTTTTTGGTGGAACACATCTTGGAGTATTTTTTTGTACAGCAGGTAAACGTTTTTATTGCATATATATATGTACATACACATATACATATACACACATATATATACATATATATGCATTTCATTTTATCTTCTCATTTGAGTGATATAGAATTTTAGCTTCAAAATATTTTGCCTCCAATAATGTTGAAGATTTTGTTTACCTCCTAGGTAGTGGTATTTACTGGTACCATTGGTACTCAAATTTAGTGTTTCTGATGAGAATTATGATGTCAATCTGATTATTATTCCTTTGAAGAAATTTGTTTTTTTCACCTTTCTAGAAGTTTTTTTTTTTTTTTTTTAAAGATTTTATTTATTTATTCATGATAGTCACACAGAGAGAGAGAGACAGAGAGGCAGAGACACAGGCAGAGGGAGAAGCAGGCTCCATGCAGGGAGCCCGACGTGGGATTCGATCCCGGGTCTCCAGGATCGTGCCCTGGGCCAAAGGCAGGCGCCAAACCGCTGCGCCACCCAGGGATCCCTTTCTAGAAGTTTTTAAGTTATTGTTTTATCCTTGGCAAACTTCATGAGGATGAAGGCTTTGACATACAAAACACATATTTTAAGATGAAATGGTGAATCTTCAAATTGCTAAGTCTATACAACCTACAAAGTTAATGTAAGTGCAGCAAAGGTGAGACCCAATGAGTAGCTCTTAATGTTAGCTTTCTCCATATACAGGTACATACATTATACTATATATATATATGTGTGTGTGTGTGTATTTTTTCCCTCCTTTTCATCTTGCCCATACTCTCCATCTGACGATTCTTAGGTTTTCTTCTAGCTCCAAGCATAGATTTTGCCTTTTGGCTTCAGGACCAGCCAGTACCTTAAGTTTGAGAAAAGGTAGGCTGACACATATTGCCAAAGGGAGAAGTTACTAGACATTTACATTTGCTTTGTGGTCAAGAAAGAGTTTTTAAAGGATATGAATGAGAGACACGAGAGGGAAGTTGAAGACTCTTTTTAGAGTTTGACAGAACTGAGATTTGGGGGATGTCTGCCTGAGAGCCATGAAAATCGAATTCTGGGCCTGTTCCTACTTAAAAAGTCTGCAAAAGATTTCACATTCTACAAGATGGGGATGGGGAAACATGATGGCACTGAAGGTCCCCTCCAGGGATCTAAAGTTCTACTCAGTGGTTTTTCACAGGGGGATGCCACTGCCATTAAGGAGAGTTTGGAAACATGGGAAGTGTTTTTGGGTTGGCATAATGACAGGACATCACTTTTGGCATTTAGTATGCAGGCCCCAGAAATGACTAAAATTTTAGAGTAAATGGTAAAGTCTTACAAAAGAAACAATTGTCCAGAAAAAACAAGAAGTCAGTAGTGTCCTACTGAGAAACACCATGAGACACAGGGCTACCACCTCTGAGGTGATGTCTTCTGCTTCCTGGAGTCTTCTATTCTGGCCCTTCCTGGGAGAAGAGAGGATGTGACAGGATTCCTGTAGCCAGTTGACAGAGAGTCTAACCTGGTTGTTTCCTAGTCTCACAGATGGCTTGAATAGAGCCATTTCGTCCCTCTGACTTGACTCAACCCAAAGACTATCGAGCCCCGAAGTTATCCTGCAAGACTGAAATGGAGGAGATATGATGTAAGAGGCTGGCTCTTTCTACTCGCAGCCCAGGGAATATCAACAGCAGTTTAGATTAAGGAGGTCTCTGAGCAGTCCAAGGTCTTTGATATAAGGATTTTACATGTGCTCAGCATACTTGAGGGAAAGAACTTCAGATCCGTGAGGTAAAGTGCAGAAGATTAAGAGCTACTAATTGGGTCTCGCCTTTGCTGCACTTTCATTAGCTTTGTAGGTTGTATTGACTTAAAAGCAATTGGAGATTCACCATTTCATCTGAAAATATGTGCTTTGTATGTTGAAGCCTGCCCTTGGCTTGGTTCAAACCCTCCTTAGAGACACATTTTAACAGAAACAGGTCATTCCAATGGAAATCTAACTATTCAGGAATAAACTCCCGCAATTCTCAGCACAAACTGAGGATCTGAGGAGTCGGGAGACAGCAGCCCACACACATACCACCTGCTTCTGCTTCTGGTTTGCCCCTGCTACCCTGGCTTCTCTATGTTCTCCAGCTCTGGGCCTAGTCCACAGGCCTCCAGGGGTCTGAGCTTGTCTACCTCTAGAGTTACTTCCTCTGAACCCTTTCCCCTCTATTCCATTTTAGTTTAGTTATACTGAAGTGCCACAGTTTCACAAATGAATTTTATCTCTCAAAAGTTTGGCCAATTCTGTTTTTCTGTGGGAATGGTTCTGTCTTTGTTCCCACTTTTTCTTCTTAGGAAACTCCAGTGGGTCCTATAATCCCCAGTGTAGGAATCACATTCCATGGAACTCCTCCTTTCTGTTTCTCAACTTGCCCTTATTATAACAGGAGACAGGTGTCTCCAAGTGTGGTCTGAATTACCCCAAGAAGACTTAAACATGCAGATTCCTGGCCTATAACCCAGACTTACTAAATTTGAGCTCTGGGGTGGGACCCAGGTATCCACTTTTTTCATAAGCTATTTAGAATATGGAAGAGGGCTTTTGAGTGTAGTTCTCTGTCTCTTACTAAATCATAAACATTTTTTAGAAGTATTTATTTATTTTAGAGAGAGCAAGAATGAGAAAGGGAAGGCACAGGAGGAGAGGGAGAGAGAGAATCTCAAGCAGATTCCCTGTTAATCATGGAGCCCAATGTGGGGCCCAATCCCACATCCCTGAGGTCATGACCTGAGCCAAAATCAAGAGTTGGGCTGCTTAACCAAATGAGCCACCCAAGTACCCCTAAATTGTAAACATCTTGATGGAGTCATGTTATAATATTTACATCCATAGTACGTAAACAGTGCCTGACACACAGCTGGTATTGAACATATCTATTTGTTGAAATAGTGGTCAAATCACACCACAAGGATGATTTAAGATCTGGGTTGGGTCCTGACTACCACTTGCTGGATATATGATTGGGACAAGTTATCAAAAATTTTTCTCACTTTAATTTGTAAATTAGAGATAATAATACCTATGTGCCAGTGCTTCATGATAAAAATGAGACATACATCATTATTAGCCTGATAGATTTTTAGGTGGTTTAGGGATGCTCAGCAGTTGAGTGCCTGCCTTCGGCCCAGGGCATGATCCTGGAGTCCCGGGATTCAGTCCCACATCGGGCTCCCTGCATGGAGCCTGCTTCTCTCTCTGCCTATGTCTCTGCCTCTCTCTCTCTCTGTGTCTCTCATGAATAAATAAATAAAATCTAAAAAAAAAAAAAAAAAGATTTTTAGGTGGTTTTAAATCTCCAGTACTGAAAGACTATGAGGAAACTCCCCTGAATTGAGGAATTTCTATGGGAAACTTTTCAAAACACTGTATGAATTCAAAATTTTAGCATATTAGACCCAGAACTGGAAGGAATGAACCTCTGGGTTATTCCAATTCTCTTGCAGTGGTCTGCAAGGCTGGTGTTTCTCTGGATATCTCCTGGTTCAACGTGTCTGGTATTAATAATCTTTCCAGACAGATAAATGATGGTGAACAGATTGAATAGAAGACTTGTGTCTACATCAACTGAGCTATTTGCCTGTAGGCACCAAGTTTTCTTTTATTTCAACAATGTATTCATCTGTCCACCCCATCAGCATTTATTGAGCATCTACACGTGTAAAGTAGTAGTAATTACCATATTTTTGGGGTATTGATTGTGTGCCAGCCCCTGTGCCATGAAATTTATGTGCTCTCTCTCAATTTCCACGACAAACTTACAAGATGGTGTTGTTAGTTATCCCCATTCTATAGAAGAGGATCTTGAATGTACACTTTTCCAAAATATTAGAAAGAAATTGTGGAAGCCACATTTAAACTTAAACCATCTTACTCTAGAGAACTCTCTGTTAAATTGCCCTATTGCCCCTGGCATAGACCTTCTCATATGGATTCGGCAGGAAATGCATAGTGCAGGAAGAAACATGACAGGAAGAAACACAGCAGTGACCAAACCAAAAAGCAAAATCGTTCTTTCTTGATTTTAAAAAATCCACTTTCTCACTAACTTTCCAGGGATTAACAAAGTCAGCCTCTTGTTCCGGTTGTGCTGCTGATCTTCACACCATTGAACAATTTTCTTCCAGTACGGCACATTCTTGTTTTTAGTGATGGGTTGAGAATGGTGATTGTTTATAAAGGACTTGCACTATGTAGAAGAGACATAGATATTTGTAATGCATAGCTGACCTCACAGTTTGTAAGATAGGACAGCAGTAGCTACAGGAAGCACTCAGGAAGTCTAGTATTAATATGTGTCAGAAAGGGCTTTGTTGGGATTAGTATGTGTCAGAAAGGGCCTATTCTGAGAGTGGAAATAGGCTTATATTTATTTTGACTTTAAGAGTGTTTCAGACTGTTTCGTCATAGCCTCAAGAATGGCAGAGATCATTATGTTGACTTTTTAATTTTAAATCCTACAGCCTTTTACTGTTCTGGCTATGTTTATTACAGTACTACTGAATGGGCTGGCTCTGACATATTCTGCCAATTCCAATTTGCTCACCAGGCCCAGTTATTTCCCCACTGTTGTGGTCGAAAACAGTTCCCTAAAGTTTCACCAGAAGTGGTCTGTCTATTCTTGGTAAGATTGGCTCTTCATAGTCTAGCCAGGGTGTATGGTGATTGTTTCTTAAGAGCCTTGTTCGGTTTACCAATAGAAAATGTTGTCACTTATTGGGGATTTCTGAAATGTCATAGGGATGATTAACATCTTGCTTTCTGAATTCTGTATATGTAAAATTTCTCTAAAATGTGGAGCATTATTCAGGTGTCTGGGGCTGCATTTCCCTAATAGATTATTTTAAGCTTTTATCACTCATGACAGAATAGGAGGGGTGAAGTTATCTTATAAATCTTTAGTACAGATTGAGGTAATAAATTAAAACACCATAGTGAGAAGCTTCCATACTGATTTAAAATATAATTAAATGATCGTAGGCAGAATGAACAGTTCCGCAGATCAATATGCAGGCTTCAGAAAAACGGGTACATTAAGTTCTAAAGCTTACTTTTAAAAGAAAAGAAAGCAGTCATTTTTCCACCAAAGTGTTTTTTCATGTATTTGAAACTGTGAGGAATAAAATAGCTTGTTTATAATCTTTTTTTCAAGTGAGTAATAAAGAATAAATAAAGCTATTAGGTACTAATATATACTGAGAAGTAGAAAAACTATTATCAATGAGTATTTATTGAATACTAATGAATCCTTAGCACAATGACTTAATAGGGCATTAATTACTTATCATCACATCTCAAAACTTGTGGATTGGAGGGGAGAGTACCTAATCTTCAAAGTTTCCAAATAAAAACTGGTCACATTTTTATTTGGCCTTATATAGAAATTGTTCTATATAAGGCTATAATAAAATATGATTTTTACTTTTGTGTTGTTTTCATGTTAGAGAACATGCCATTAAAGTGTATTTGATATTTATGAAGGCACAATCACTACCATAGGATGACCTATTAATATTAATGATAGTAAAATTAATGAGGTTTTAGGATTTATCTGACTCATAAAAAAATAGTCCAGCAGCAATTGGTATGAATATTCTTGATTTTTACTGTAGATTTGTTAGCATGTAAGCAAATACTTTTTCAGAATAAATAAGACTATGGTCTTTATCCTTAGAAGAATAAGCCAGAAAGAATGAGTTCTGACATGGCTAATTTGAAGGCTTTCCAGCAAAGCCAGTGCCATGAATAGGATGCTGGTACTAACCAGCAGGGCTGATACTGCCATGGATGATGCCATAAGGAGTTCTTTATGGTTTAGAAAGAAATCAACTCCAGTTCACAAATCAGAAAACATGTTATGACATGGAGGGAGTGGGAAAGGTAAACAAAGAGATTTATTAGCATTAGTCGTGATGAATATGCAATTTGCAGAGGAAAATTGATTTTTCACATAAATTAGTGTGTTAAACATGATAGTCTAATAGGATATTTTGTCTGATATTTCCAAACCATACATTAAAATTGTGTGTGTGTGTGCGTGTGTGTGTGTGTGTAGGGGAGGACCTTTCATATTTGAATAAAGATCTGTTTTTCCAAGGATTTGCGGTGAATTTATGTTATGCAATTAGCTTTGTTGCTAAGCAGCCCCAATAGCAGTTTTGATGTGTAATTTGCTTGAAACTATTAAAAGGGTTTTGCTGAAGGTTTGAAACCATCTGAATTAGCCTCAGAGAGCATTAGGTGTTGCTATTTTAATGAACTGAATCTTTACATTTGAGATTAAGTTCTAGTGAAACCAAAATAAAATGGCACTTTGGGAAATGAAATGTGTTGAACCAAGTTGAAGGAAATCTAATATTCACTCTATCTCTTTGGGCTTCCTGAGCTTTATCTGCTAATGTCCACTCCATATCTTAATTTGGGGACATTTTGTCTCAAAGTGCATTCTGTGAAGCTGCTGCCTAGAAGGCCGCCTTCCTTTTAAATCTGCTCTGTCTTTGCTTCCTCCCCAACCCCCAACAGTGAAGGTCATGGGTACAAGGAAGAACCAAGTCAGGGAATGTCGGCTTTTCCTCCAGCACATCTTCTCTGCTCCTGTCTTGGTGGTTGGAGGGCCAGCCCAATGTCTTGCGTAGAGTTTTCACCTCTATGGCTAAGACTGGTCAGACACTTGATTTAGACTTAAAACTCTGACTGTACTAGAAAGTTGTTTTTTGATCTCCTTTATGTTCCTGTTTTGAGGACTCTGACTCACCCACCTCACCCTTGGGCTCACCCTCCCAAACTCCCAGCACAAGTATGACTGAGCTTTGGATATTCCAGGGGCAAAATTGGGCAGCTTCTTTCGGTTTATTGTAGGAGGGGATTTCTGGATAACCCTTGGCTGTGGATGACTTATAAAAACGCTAATAGAACTTCTGATCTGAGAGGTACTTAGAGAACTCTGCTTTCTAAATCAAAAGATTTTTTTTTACTCCATTAGTTTCATCTTGAGTGTATTTATTACATTTTTGCTTAGCAGCAGCTGCTTGAAATATATACTATCAGCTTGCTTCTCCTCTGCGGTTTTGCTGTTTAAAGGCTGACATCTTACCACATGCAAAGGTTATACTTAGTTGAGGCATATAAGTATATACTTAGTGAAGGGTGTGAATATATTAAGATATTTCTTCAAAAGTTGCCTTATCAGAGCCTTGAGTTTTCTTGTGTAAAGGAAAAATGGAAAACATAAATATGGTTTAGGACATTAAAAAAATACAACTAATTTCCCCATGATTGCTGTGATTTCTGACGGTAGTAGTTTCACATAAAGTGATCATATGTTTTTGTTATTGTGAATTCTGTATCACAAATGTTTAGATTAAAAACTGTGATCTACCAAATGATTATTTTCTGAATACATGTGGCTTTGACCAGTGTATCATCTGGATAGAGTTGATGAATGCCTGAGTATTTTACTGTGAACAAATCAGGGCAGAATATTCAGATGTGGAGATAAAACTCATACACTGCTTGCTAATCTAAAATTAGTAATTCATTATAGTGCATTCAGGCTTTTATTTCTGACTAACCTGTTAGTATGCAAATCTTCTAGTATGATGATGTCTTAGCCTACCAGCCATTAACATCTTAGTAGAGTTTCACTTATCAGATTGTTTTCTAATATAAGCATTGGCTGTGATGGGCTAGTACACACAAGTGGAAAGCTCTCAAGAGTGTGAGAGTTGAGCAGTTAGCTTCATATTTTATACTTATCTTATACCTTTTTAAAAAATGTACTGAAAATAGATCTTTCATTCATATTTGGAATTTCCTACAATATCCCTTTTCTTCTGTAAAAGATTGAAAGTCCTTTAATGCTAACAGTCAGAAATGGACATGACTCAGACTCTTGGTTTTATGTAGCCAGATTTTGAACTTCTCAGTTTGGGAAGGCTTCAACTTTATTTTTAGCAATTTAAAGCTTTGTTATAATTATGTAGTGTTTCTCTACCATCCTGTGAACTTCTGTGAGCCCCTGGTTGGTTGGGAACCCATGACATCTAACATAGCACATAGCCCACAGCAGATGCTTAGTAAAAAAGTGTGTATGAGAACACACTGCCTGTCACTGGGTGCCTGAGCAAAGGAACATTTGGTGTGGTATCTGTTTCTGTGTGTGTGAATACAGAGCATCAGATCCGGGTGCTGTTGTGTGGGGCAAGAAGTTGAGGCTATGATGTCCGTCAGTGAAAATATTCTTTTTGGACTGAGAAGTCCTCTCCTGACATCACTGCTATAGTGAATAAGGATTTCCTTGACAAATATTCTCTTAAATCAAATAATCAAATCTTGACTGAAGACAAACACTAGGAACTGTTTGGTGAATTTTAAAAAAATTCAGTTGAATATCATCCTGATGGCTCTACCCAGAATTCAATTAAAGTGGCTCAGATTATTGAAGAAGCAAATATTGGGCAGCAAATATCAGTTCAGTGGAGCTATTTAATGGAATAACTGCTAGATGCTGTGACCTGTAGGTCTATAATCGGATGGGATCTATGATAACAATTCATATTCAATTCATCATTCAAATATTCAAAGTCCTCTTAATTCTTTAGATTTTTCATTGCTATGTACCTTGTGTGATATCTCTGTTTTGTTTGACACATATTTGAAAATATTCAATTCTTCTGAAAAGAAGAAAAAGGTTAGATAAAATTTATAGATAGATGAACTGATAGCCTACAAGACAGAGACAAAATTCATGGGATATTTTAAATATAGATAATAAATAAGAAACTAGATTGGGAAACAGGCAAACTTGCTAAGATGTATTAAAGATAAATATTAAGCTTGTAATCTGTTAGATTGTAAAATATAGAAAAATAAGAAACTGTGTGTGTGTGTGTGTGTGTGAACAAACAGGACTTTATTTCTCTGGTAAACATCTTAGTGTGACTGGTCCAGGAACTGAGCTGGGAGCAGAGCCTGGATTCTGCTTTTCTTGCCATGAACTGTGCACCAGGAGCATAGCAAGAAAAGGGGGTAGAGGTAGAAGAACCTGAGGCCAGCAAGGAGTCTTCGTGAGTAGGCACCTATGCCTTGGACAGGTGGGCCTCACTGGAGCTTAAACTTCAGTACAAGAGGTGAAGGGACCATTCCTTTCTCCTGTTGTCCTGGCAATAGCCACACAATCTGACATCTTTTTTTCTGCAAATGTGGCCCAGAAAACCCAGCCATGAGAGCCAGAAGAGGCAGAGAGGCTCTGAGAAAGAGAATCTCAGGTTTTGCAAGCAGAAAGAAGAGGTGAGCTGACCTCGCCTTTGACCTTGATATGTGGGACCCAAGGAATTTAACAAAAATCCCCTACCCCTGGACAAGCAGAGCAGGACTAACTAAGGCACTCCCCCATCCTAGTCAAGCCGCTGAGCACACCCTTACCAGAAACCGGCTCATATAGGAACGCGGAACCCCTAGCCAGAGAATGTAAACCCTGTCTTTTGCCCGCCAAACCTGCACACCAATTCTGAGCAGAGTGATAGGCTAGTTCCAATGGTCACTATAGGGTAGGTTGTAATTCAATTGGCCACCTGCATGTGGACCGACATGACTATGTAACTTTTTGTGTGTGTTACAATCTCATTGGCCACTGGCCCCTATAAAACGGCTACGCCTCTTAACCTCGGGGTCCAAGTCCCTGCTCCGCTGTGTCGAGTATACTTGGACCCAAGCTCAAGCTTGCAAATAAACCCTGGTGCGCTTGCATCAGTGTCCGCTCCTTGGTGGTTTCTTGGATTCGCAATCTTGGGCACAACAGATTGAGAGGTGTTTGGAATCACCTCCAAAAGAAAGGAGGAAGGACCTTGAGAAAAGACCATACCCTGGTGGCAGCCAGCCTGTTACCTTCCCCATTCCCAAGTGAGGAATTCCATGAGCTGACCCATGATAGAGTCCAGAAGAAGATGCTGGCCCAAAAGAATTTATTAAAAAGTTAAGTAACATTGAATGCACCCCAATGTTTATAGCAGCAATGTTCACAGTTGCCAAAGTGTGGAAAGAGCCCAGATGTCCACCGACACATGAATGGATAAAGAAGATATGGTATATATACAATGAAATATTGCTCAGCCATCAGAAAGAATGAAATCTTATCATTTATATTGATGTGAATGGAACTGGAAAGTTTTATGCTGAGTGAAATAAGTCAGTCAGAAAAAGACAAATTCCACACACACAGACACACAGACACACACACACACACACACACACACACACAAGAATATTACTCGGCCATCAAAAAGAATGAAATCTTGCCGTTTGCAACGATGTAAATGGAACCTGAGGGTATTATGCTAAGCAAAATAAGTCAGAGAAAGACAAATATATTATTTCACTTATATGTGGAAGGAAAAATAAAATAAAACGAAAGCAGAAAAGGAGGCAAATTATAGGAGACTCTTAACTATAGGAAACAAACTGAGGGTTGCTGGAGAGGAGGGGCATGATGAAAGGGGGTAATTGGGTGATGGGCATTAAGGCAGGCATTTGAAATAATAATGAGTACTGGGTGTTGTATGCAACTAATGAATCATTAAATCCAACCTCTGAATCTAATAATACAGATCTATGTTAATTACATTGATTTTAAATACAAATGTTTTTTTTTTAATACAAATGTTTTTTAAAGATTTTATTTATTTATTCATGAGAGACACACAGAAAGAGACAGAGACATAGGTAGAGGAAGAAGCAGACTGTCTACAGGGAACCTAATGTGGGACATGATTCCAGGATCCCAGGATCATGACCTGAGCCAAAGGCAGATGTTCAATCTCCAAACCACGCAGGTGCCACTAACTACAAAATTTTTTAGAAGTAAGTAACAATGAGTCAATGTAATCATACTATTGAGTTTCTTTTCCACTGAAAATGTCCTCAGTGGTGAATAAATACATTAGCTTCTAAAACCTTTTTATTCAAAACTTCTGCCCAGAACAAGGCAGCCTCATCTTTAAGTTAGTAGCTTAGTCGTTCTTCAAGAAAACAGCTTTATGATATCATATAAATACAGGCAGAACTTGATTGTCCTGCCTTTCAAAATGTGATAGATTGCCTCTTTCCCTGAGAGGTGAATAAATCATCACAACCTCTTAAATCTTAGTAATCAGTTTTCCTCCTAGTTTTAAGAATGTCCATGAATAGCTCACAGGGGGTCCATTAAACAAAAAATGATAGAAGAAAAATAGGGAAAAATAAAAAGTGAAAGCCAGAGTTAAAGTACAAAATGAGGAAAGTATGGGTGAGCCTTTGTGTGTGCCCGGCTTATGGGTGTGTAGCATGGTCTCTAGGCCCATCTTTATGAAGTGGAATTTGGAAAGAGATTCTCTCACAGGGAAGGAACTTAACTGTGTTAGGTTACCAGAAACATGTGCTTTTAGGCTCTGTTTATTGCAGAGTTCTAGCTGGGTGAATTTGGGGTACTTTCCACCTTTGTCCTGGGAGGAACAACTATAGGAAGATTTGGGGCCTGTTGGATGAATCATCAAAATCCCAAAGCATATTTCTAAGTTAACACTCATCTTTGGTGTCACGTAGACTTGGGTAAAGAGAAATATTGCCATATGGTGTCACATAATTGATATTAAAAGATATGTATATTATGTTTGGACATCCTTTTTATCTGTGTGATGGCTGCTGCAAGGCTTATTTCTCAGAAAGGGGAAAGAATGAGAGATATAAAGTAGATTTTCTCTAATTATATTCCTTATACTTTTTCCCCCCTTTTTCCTTTGGTGTAGCACCTAAATCCATATGACACCAAAGATGTATGAATTTTTGTTATCAGGGAACATTTAGGTGTTTTCGGTGATCACTGGCTTATTTCACAATAGCAGAGTTTAATGAAAGAAATGCATTTTTAATTGAGGATGTGAGATTTTATTATATGCTATTATATGCTAAAGTGATATATGCCTTTGCCATTCAACAATATTCATTGAACAAATACTTATGAATAGCCTATGATATATCAAACCCAGTACTAGGCTTTGAAGATTGAGATGCAAATAAGAAAGATTGTATTTCTGCCACCCTGGAACTTTAACTACTGTGGAAAATCACAAACAAGTAGTAGGCAATCCTAACAATTGAGTCTGCTTTGTTTAGGGCTTTACTCCCATACTTTCAATAGAGACTGATGTATGGTTGGTGCTCAGGAGACCTTTGTTAAATGGAGACTCTCGAAGTAAGTGCTATGGCAAGGGGGAGTAAAGGTGCCATGGGTAATCAGCAAATTCTTTTTTCCCCCAGCTGTACTGAGGTATAATTGACCAATGACTTTGTAATATATTTAAAGTATACAATTGATGATTTGTCTGGTAAGTTTTCATGTTACTAATTAGCATCCTTTCTTTTCAGCTTGAAGAACCGCTTTCAGCATTTCTTGTAGGGAAGATCTAGTGGTGATTAACTCCCTCTGCTTGTTCGGGAAAATCTTTAATATTTAATCTCTCCTTTATTTCTGAAGGAAAGCTTTCCTGGATGAAGTATTCTTGATGTTTTTTCTTTTCTTTTCTTTTAACATGTTGAATTTATCATCCCACTCTCTCCTGACCTGGCCACAATCTTCTGTTCCTGATGAGAAACCCATTTAATAGCTTTATTAGGGTTCCTTCGTATGTGAGAATATTTTTCCTCTTGCTGCTTTAAAAATCTCACTTTGTCTTTGTATTTAGACAATTTTGCTATAGTGTGTCTTATAGAAGATGGTTTGAAGCTGAAATTTTGGAGGGACCTACAATCTTAATGAACTTGGTTGTCCAAATCCCCAGATTTGGGAAATTCACAGCCCTTATTTCTTTAAATAAGCTTTCTGTTCCTTTCACTCTCTTTTCTTCTGAGACTCCAGTGATAGACAGATTGTTTTCCTACTGGAATCCTGTAGTTCTTGTAGGCTTTCCTTACTCATTTTCAGTTTTTTTTTTTTTTCCTCTGACTGGATAATTTCAATTGACCTGTCTTCACATTATTTCCTTTGCTTGATCCAGTCTGATGATGCTGGTGTTTGGTGCATTTTTCATTTTATGCTTGGTTCTTTCTTATGACTTTTTTCTCTCTTAAACTTCTCATTTTGTTATATATTGTTTTCCTGATTTTGTTGAATTGCCTTCTATGTTTTCTTATAGTTCACTGAGCTTGCTTAGAACAACTATTTTGAATTCTCTCTTTCTGTGGGGTTGGTTACTGGAAAATGACTTTATTCCTCTGGCGATGTCATGTTTTCCTGATTTTTCATGTTCCTTGAAGACTTGCATTGCTGTCTTGGCATTTATAGAAGTAGTCACCTCCATCAGTCTTTACTGACTGGCTTCTAGAATCTTCCCTGTTAGGGATTCTGAGGCTTTCTCAGACCTTTCCAGTGGATACCTGCTCCACACTTTTAATTTCCACTTGGAGGGGAATTTGTAGGATTATTTGCCTTCTGTCAATCGTGCAAAACCAGGCTGGGCACCAATAGCCTTTTGTCTGGTTTCCCTAGGGTGATACTGAGTGCTGAAGCTTGTGTTTTCTAAAAACACTGCAGATTTCGGCTAACGTTCTGCACGTGCTCACTAGTTGTTTCCAAAGGCTCTTTCTCTCCACCTTTGCCCTCAGGAACACACAGAGAGAGCTGGCCAAGGGGGAGGGTGTCATTAAGGTGAGGTACTCAGAACACTGAGGTGCCCATAAGCCAACTGGGGGAATCAGCAGGTGTGGCATTGCTAGTGGCTCTTAAGCAGGCATCCTGATGGAGTCTGTAAGGCAGTAAGTAGGACACGTGTCCTTTGATATGTTCCATGCTGAGTCCTGGCTGCTATTCTCCCAGCTGCTCTCTGCCTCCTACTCCTACAGTTTGCCACTTAGTATTCTCAGTGGGATGGGGAAGAAACGGGTCTTCCGGGCAGTGTCTCGCACAGCTAGGAAAGCCAGATGATCATGCACACACCCTCATTTTCCCCTGTGGTAAAAATCATGGACAGAGGAGGTCTCTCTTGCATTGAGCTCTGTTACCATAGGGGAGGGATGAAATAGGTAAAATGAAAGTGTTGCTCTAACATTCTTCAGTGTGCCCCATCTTGGATCTTGTTTAGCTCCAATGATGTTCCTGAACTTTCTCCATTGGACTCCCAGACTTCCACAAAGGCATCCTTGTCTGTGAGTGATTGTCCAAAATCAGTGTTCTTTGGAGGGAAATGGTGGAAAACTACTATACTGTCATTTTACTGATGTTGCTTTGGGAAGAGATTTCTTCATGTGATTTTAAATATGATGTGGGAACCATGTAGTATAGTACGTAAGGGCTATACCTGGTGTTTATCCCTAACTGCCCTTTTTAGCTGGGTGGCCTTACCTAAGCTTACTGGGACTTTGTTTCTATGTCTGCTAAATGAAGATGATGATAGCACACCAAAGGATTTTTTGAGAACCTTAAATGAGCTAATAAATGCAAAGCACTTAGAACAATGCTTCTTACACAGGAAATAATAAATGTTGGCTAATAGATTTACATGACAGATGACTAAAAGCTTAGGGACAAATCGAATATATCTAAATTGCTACTCCAATTTAGTCCCTAATTCATATATGTTTTATTCAGGCTCACAACTCTTTAAATAAATCCTTAGGTCCACATATTTTTATAAATTGCCTCGCTTTAGTTTAGGTCAGTTTTTTTTTTTTTTTTCCATTGGACTAGTTATTGGTAGAAACTTTGGTTTCCAGAGTATTTGGGAACCTGGAATGCAGATAAGAACTGAAGACATAGATTTTGTATTTCATGGGTTTGCTGTTATCTTGTGTGTATTCAAACACAAGAACATAGTATGTATAGACCATAATATCAAAAGGAAAGTACAATATTTTCCTCCTTAAATAACTCCAAGTGTAATATGATGGTTATGGCAGAGATACTTGGTGATCAGCAAAAATCCATGTTTCCCGGCATTTTCCAAGCTCCTTTGCACTTAGTTTGGGCCAATGGACTATAAGCAGAAAAGATGAAAATCACTTCCTGACAAGGCAGGTAAGAAATATGTGCTTCTCCATTACTCTCTTCTCCTTAGTTGTAATAATAGGGATATACCAGCAGAAAATCAAATCTCAATTTTCTCCCTCATTGAGAAACATATAAATGTGCAAGTTGGATGGATGAGGGGAAACATCCATAACCCTTCTCACCCCCAGCTCCTGCTTACTACTTCTGGATTTCATTAGTAGATTATTGCCCACATCCTTGGAGGCAATGTCAACTGACCAGCTCTCTTTCTCTGTTTCTATTTCAAAAGTATACAGCCCTATTCCTCCTATATATACTAAGATACAAACCAATTCCACGTGCTTAAGAAAGAATATGGCTTTCTTCATGGATAAAGTATATTTAAGGCTGTGAAAGACCACGAAGGAAGAACCTTTAAAATGTTAAGCTCTGTGAAAGAAGCCAGACACAAAAAGACAACTAATATATAATTCCACTTAGGTGAAGTACCTGGAATAGTCAAATTCATACAGATAGAGAGTAGAAATGTGGTCACTTACGTTTTGGAAGAGGGAGATGGGGGAGTTATTGCTTAAGAGATAGAGAATTTCACTTTGAGGTGGTGAGAAAGTTCTGGAATTAGTGGTGATGGTTTCACAACAATGTGGAGGTACTTAATGTCACTGAACTGTATACTTAAAAATGGTGAAAATGGTAAATTTTATGTTATGTGTATGTCACCCACACACAAAAATAGTGAAGACCAAAACTAATCACATTTAAGATATGGTGAATACCCTGGAGTTGGAACAAATCACTTCCCCTAAGGCATCAAGATCTATGCTATGAGACTGCAGGTGGGTGGGTGTTACATCATATCTTCTGTGCATCTGGCTGCTGATGATAGAAGGGCCCCACTCATCCTAAAAGGGAGGGGTCAATGGAGAGTCTTCTGAGCACTCATCTAGCCATTACATCAATTTCAAAGAGGAAAAAATTTCAACATAGATATACCATTTTCCTTTATTTTGTATCTAAATAAATTAGGGGCTAAACGAGATGATAAAAATTTCATTGATAAATTATTAGTCATTAGATAACAGATACCATAAAAACAGTTCACTAATGCTTTATTAATCCAATTTTTGGCAAGGTTTTTTTTGCTTGAAAAATAATGATCTCTTTTAGCATCTGGTAATATATGGCCATGTTGCATGGAAAGCACAGGGAGCATCAACTATGGTAAGAACAATTTTCCCTCTTTAGTGTTATAGGTACTCTAGCTGTTAGTGCTTATGGTCTCAGAGGTATCTTCCACACTTCTGTCTGTAATGTGATTCTTCATGAGATTCAGTGGATCATGGTTTCTAGTGTCAAAGAGTTACAAATCAGAAGTCTAGGAAGGGGGATCCCTGGGTGGCGCAGTGGTTTAGTGCCTGTCTTTGGCCCAGGGCACGATCCTGGAGACCTGGGATCGAATCCCACATCGGGCTCCTGGTGGATGGAGCCTGCTTCTCCCTCTGCCTGTGTCTCTGCCTCTCTCTCTCTCTCTCTCTGTGACTATCATAAATAAATAAAAATTAAAAAAATACTTAGAAGTCTAGGAAGGAAAACTCAATATCATCCTCTTGAAAGATTTATTTGGCTCCAAAAGTGTTAGGCTGTCAGAGCAAAACTTCATTGGTCTTCCTAGCTTCTCCAACATGCCTTTTAGATCATTGTCTCCCTTCCTTCATCCTGCTATTTCCCTTGACTGGAATGTTTTCTCAGCTTCTGCTTTCCTATTTAAGTTCTTTTTTTTAAAAAAAGATTTTATTTATTTATTCATGAGAGAGACAGACAGAGAGAGAGAGAGAGGCAGAGACACAGGCAGAGGGAGAAGCAGGCTCCATGCAGGGAACCCGATGTGGGACTCGATCCCAGGACTCCAGGATCATGCCCTGGGCTGGAGGCAGGCTCTCAACCACTGAACCACCCAGGCGTCCCTCCTGTTTAAATTCTAACCACACCTCAAGGCTTGTTGGAGGCTCATCAGCATTAAGACCTCTGCCCTGGACTGATTAGTTCAGTCCTCCTGCAATGTTCTCACATAGCATCTATTTTCTGAATCAATCACTCATTCATTCATTCATTCATTCATTCAATCATTCATTAAAGCTTAAACTTTTTCACAAGTAGCAACTATTTTTTTTGACTTTATTTATTTATTCACGAGAGACACAGAGAGAAAGGCAGAGACAGAGACATAGGCAGAGGGAGAAGCAGGCTCCCTGTAGGGAGCCCGATGTGGGACTTGATCCCAGAACCCTGCCTTTGCCCTGAGCCAAAGGCAGATGCTTAACCACTGAGCCACCCAGATGTCCCAGTAGTAACTATTCTAATCAATGCTCTCTGAGAAAACTGACGCTACTAATTTTATTTCTGTCTGAGTTAAACCAGTTGAAGAGAATAATTTGACCATGGACCTAAAACTTAGCAGAAGCTGAGGCAAGACCTTGATTTAGAATAGAATCCACTAAGTCAATGTTTTTAAAATCTTTTCATTCCATGAATTCTCTAGAAGTCCCTTGATGGTCTCTTCTGCTGCTGAGTCCTCTGGCTCTTTTTTGCAGGCACTGCCGTCCCTAACCTGCCCTGTAGAATTCTAGTGCTTCAGGCTCTGCAACTGTGTCGGGACCCAGAAGTTTCACACAACAGATTGAAAAATGCTTGACTCTGACCCGTTACATCCATCATTTCAGTTTTTGGTGTTGGCACTGTGGTTTCAGATAAAGATAACATATCAAGCCTGTTATAAAAGGAGGAAGGAGAGAAAACATACCATCATCTAGAAATGTTACAAACTAAAAATTGAAGAGTACTCTCTCTGCCTATTTATCTTCAATCACTGTGTACCAAGGTGCTTTGGCAAGAGAGATATTTTGGGACAAACAGTAACTGATATGAGGAACAGTGTTGATTTGCTCCATCTATGAGATATAACTAATAACAGATGGATGTTATTTATAAACTCTTACATGTTTATCCTAGTTCTTTTGAACTCTTTCTATTCTGGGTCTATCAGCTGTTGCTGTTTGGATAATTAATTACACAACCAAACTCAGTTTAACATTTTGAAATGTACATTCTCTATATGATCTGCATACTGAATTCTGTTGTTCATGCTGTCCAATGTTTTATATGCCACTTATTGCCTGACATACATATACACAAGCATGGGGGCATAATGTGTTCATTAATTTTTAAAACTTCATGTCAATTTTCTTTTCTTTTTTTTTTTTTTTAACTTTCCTCAATCCCCTGGCCATATCTGTATCAGCCTAAAACAGAAGCAGTAAAAAAATGTGACCCAAATTATCATGCACTATTTTTAAATGTATTTGTTGCTTAAAAATCATTATTAAATAAATTTTGATAATATGGCTTATGTCAGAAAATGGTTGAATCAGGTTCAGCTGAATCCAAGATAGCATTCTACCTCTAGCTTCTCTCTCCAAATAGGAGCGGAACATTTTTTAACCAGTAAGCAAACTGATCATTAGAACAGAATATCTGAAGTGCTCAGAAGACCAAGGGAGAGAGGGAAGAAGGGACAGGAGGAGGAATGGTGAAAGAGAGAGAGAGAGAGAATCAGAGTTTTTGTTTTTACAACTACATGCAAACAGAACATATTACAAGCAGTACAGGGGCGCATGAACTCTCCTGATCAACTCTGAAGTGAAGTCTCTATCTGATTAGGGCAAAGTGAGTTAGGTTGGAAGAAGAGTATTCAAATGTCTAGAAGGTCAGGAGAGTTTAACCAGTTCTGACTGGTACTTTTTTTTTTTTTTTTTAGTTTAAAAGCACTCAAATTCCAAATTTCTTTCTTTATGAAATTATCAAAGAATATCAAAGGAATTACTTCTAAGCTCATCTTTCTACCCAAAAGTCTTTAAAAGAACTTGTGAAAACATTACCAATAAAAATGAAGTTTTATTTGGCAAGAGTTCAGAGCGCTAAATCATCAAGTTTGGCAAATGGGTAAATAAATAGCCATATAGATGAAAACAAAGTATAATATATTAATTATACCTTTAAGAATAGGAGCACCTGGGTGGCTCAATTGGTTAAGCTTCTAACTCTTGGTTTGGGCTGGGGTCATGATCTCATGGGTCCTGAGGTCAGGATCCATGCTCAGTGAGGAGTCTGCTTTAAGATTCTCTCCCTCCGCCCCACCCCCCAACTCATGCACACACACACACTCTCCCTCTCTTTCTCTCTCTAAAATTAATAAATCTTAAAAAAAGAAAAATTTCAGTCATACTGTTAAAAAATTCTGTATTTGTATTTTTTTGCAAAAATTCATTGCTGAAGGAGCAGTTCTTAATTCTGTCTTAATAGTGATATCTCTCTCTTTTTTTTTTCTTAATAAAAAGTGAAGCAGCTTTATAACTGGCCAGAATTAGAGTACATAAGGAAATGAAGGGATGTTGAAAAACTGGCCAATAGCCTCACCTGTACTTTTGAGACAGGTAGTGAAGAGTGCCCTGAAATTATTCCTATTGAGCCCAAATCCTTGCTTCATAATGTGGAGGTAGCCTGAAGCATAATGTAGGTTCAAATATTCTCTCTGTTCATAGTCTTTCTGCCCTTTCTACTTACATTATAATCATGTTCCTTTGTAATTGTGAGTCTGGGATTCCCTCATGCTAAAATTGCTTTTTATTCGTTATGCTTTTGTAAAATTAATCAATGGTTGTTCTATTAGGTTTGTTCCTTATAACATATGGATATTTAATGTATCTACTCCTAAATATCTATTGCTGCAATACTTATATACATTTGTGTTATGAAAATGATCTTATATCTGATTAGCCTTAGCTTATACTCTGCAACCAGGAAACAGGGTCTCTTTGTGAGGTCTTTCCTTTGGAGGTTTCCAGAGAGATAATACATAAAAGGGTAAGAGCGTAGCTTTGAGAATGAGGAAGACTGATAGAAGTAATAGAAGGTAGGGGTGAAGAGCTTGGGCTTTGGAGTCAGACTGAGTTCAATTAAATTCAATCTCCACCAACATGTGTAATCTTGCATATTTCACTCAACCTATTTGTGCCTCAGTTTCCTCAAGTATAATTGGGAAATTAATTATAGTATCTACATTATGGAATTGCTTTGAGAAAGAAATAACACACATAAGTATTTAGAGCAATGTTTTGATCCACTTACAAGTATAATCAATTGCCATTTATTATTGTAATTATGAGTATTAAAAAGTTCAAATTCCAGCTTTATTACATACCAGTATGATCTAGTGCAGTCTTAACCCTTCAGTTTGTCCATTGCTAAAAGGAAGATTACAAGACCTATCTCACAGGGTTGTGATGGGCATTAATGGCATATTATGAAAACTATTGACCATAGAACTTGGGATATGTAAGTGCTCAGTAAGGTTATACACTCCCTTTCTGTAACTTCTTCAGTGGCTCCTACCAGTGAACATGTGACTTAACATGTTTCTTGGAGTCCTGACCAGTGAGATTTAAGAGTAAGATTGAATTTGAGTTTTACAAGTGGAAGTGTTATGATGCACCAACATTGAGAAAGTATGAGGCAGTTTTACTAGAGTTGAGGAGACTCAGAGGAATAGCCGTGCACCCAAGTCAAGTCACCCCCATCTGGCATAGAAATCAGAATGCTAGTGAGAAAGATGGCTGGTAAGTAGACCTCTGATAACGTAAATTTCTTTCTCTTCCGTAGAAAATTTCACACGGAAGTCAACACATTCCAGGACAGTTAATTGTCAGTTGTTCTTCTCATCTTTGAAACCCTTTTAGGAGTCTGTGAGGTCAAAACTATTTTTATAGTAATATTTAGAGCCAATTTGCTTTTTAAACTCTCTATCATGATTACACAGTGGAATTTACCAGAGTGTGCAAGATGTGTGATGATGTCATCAGTCTGACAACTAATAGGTTGTATGATTACATATTTTGCATTTAAAAATGTTCTCATTTTTAATTCCAATTGTGGTAAATACCTACAGATATAGTTCATATAAAGAAAATCTCATTGGGGTCTTCAACAATTTTTAATGTTTTTTTTTTTTCTTTTAAGATTCCATCCATTTAAGGCATCTGGATGGCTCAGTGGTTGAGCATCTGCCTTTGGCTCAGATCATGATCCCAGAGTCCTGGAATCAAGTCCTGCATCGGGCTCCCTGTGGGGAGCCTGCTTCTCCCTCTATTGTCTCTGGCTCTCTCTCTCATGAATAAATAAATACAATCTTTTAAAAAAGAGAAGATTACATTCAGTTATTTGAGAGAGAGAATGAGCTGGGCGGGGGGGTGGGGGGGGACAGGGGGAGAGGGAGAAACAGAGTCCTCACTGAGCAGGGAACCCAACTCGGGATTAAATGCCAGGATCTTGAGATCACAGCCTAAGCTGAACTCAGATGCTTAACATGCATCTGATCCAAGAACCTAAGGATCTTGAGATCACGGCCTAAGCTGAACTCAGATGCTTAACCAACTGAGCCATCCGGGCACCCCAATAATTTTTAAAGCTTTAAAGGGGTCCTACAACCAAAATGTTTGAGGATCACCAATCCAGAAGAAAGGGTCCATTTTATTTCTGAAAGAGGCCATTCTCTAGCTTCTGACTGAAGGTATTTTATGCTATAAACTGCCTAGAATCCTCACCTGATTCCCTGAATATTTGCTTCCCCTTTTCTAGACTCTTGTGAAGACCACCTCAGCTCCTCCTACAAATTATGGTACAATTGATTAGGTGCAGTTTCCTTTGGCCACAATCATCTTCAGACCTTAATCTACCTACCCTAATCAGTTTGGATTGCAGCCACATTCTGTGTGATTGGATTTTGGATACAATCTATCTCTCAAATCATCACATTTATAGTCCACCTCTCAGGGTGGGCCATTAGGTTACTATTTCCCAAACTTAGTCCCAGAGAGCATCCCAGGCTTTTGAATCCAGGCCTTTTAAATGGAAACTCCATCACTGCATTTATTGTACCAAATACATAAATAGTAAAATCTTAAGAGGAAAAGTGAATATGGCATTTGTTAAAACTGTTTCAAGTTAAATTTGGTGTTTGTTCTTTGCTATTCTGAACTGATGTAATCATAAAAGTCTGGTAAAATTATTCAGACCCATGAAATGACATCTGGAAAACAAAGCTGTGTTGCTATTCATTTGAAGTGCTTATGGAAAGCTGTTAAAATGAATAATTTGAGGAGCTTGGAAATATATTAATACTATATGAGGCAATCATGCAAATTAATAGGAGCCCACTGGTCCTGGATCAAATTGGATAAGGCCCAAAAGAAATTTGATTTTGAACAAGTGAGAATTGTAATAAATTTAAAAAATATTATCTATATTTATTGGCCATAGAAGCTTAGTTTGTTACCTGCTTCTTTGCCTCTCACTGTGAATTAGAAAAACCAGTAAAATATAGAAAGGCTATTGAATTCTGAATTTTTACTTTTCTACACTACAAAATTTAACAATTATACACGATTGTATTTTATACTCATATTAACTTTTATTTTTAGTCTTTTATTTTACATATTTTTTTAAGATTTTTAAGATTTTATTTATTTTATTTTATTTTATTTTATTTATTAATCTTTTTAAAAGATTTTATTTATTATTCATTTATTTATTATTCATGAGAGACACAGAGAGAGAGAGAGGTAGAGACATAGGCAGAGGGAGAAGCAGGCTCCATGTAGGGAGCCTTATGTGGGACTCGATCCGAGGACTCCAGGATCATGCCCTGGGCAGAAGGGAGGCGTTAAACCACTGAGCCACCCAGGCATCCCTATTTTTAGTCTTTTTGAATATAGTGGATTAAAACTTGAAGACTTTCTAATTTCAGCTCTGGTTAATAGCTGTACAAAAATAATTTTTTTAATTTATAAGGTAGAAACAACAGCTCCTTATTAAAAAATCTTGTTACAATCTCCTGGTATAGACTTGGATTTGAGTTCTAACCCTGGGGCCTACTTATTGACTGTGTGATTTTAGTTATGCTATTTAACTTCTCTGAGCCTCAGTTACTTCTTTGGTGAAATGAAAATAAAAACACCACTGGAAAAACTCAAGCTCCTTCTTGAATTTCCCCCAAATAGTCCTATGCCTGCTGAGGTGCCAAGGGCACCCCATCCAGTTTTTCTCTTACTTACCTATGGGCTCCCAATTTCTCTCTTGTATTCCTCTACCTCAAAGTGGCTATGTCTCCTATGACTGGAACGGCTGCTGATACGTTATTATCTGTGGCTGTGCCACAATTTACCTCAATATTTTGTGGATTAAACAGTAAACATTTGTTATCTGACAGAGCCTATGGGTCAGGAATTCAGAGGTGACTTAGCTGGGTGACTTAGCTGGCTCAGGGTCTTTTATGAAGTTGCTGTCAAGATGTAAGCTTGGACTGTGTAATTGTAAGACATGACTGGGGCTTGAGGGTCTGCTTCCATGAAGTTCACTTACAGAGCTGTTGACAGGAGCTTTCAGTTCAATGGTGTACTGAAGCTGTTTCAAACCTGCTTTTTAGAGCTAATTGTGGGGCACCTGGGTTCCTCAGTGGTTGAGCATCTGCCTTTGGCTCAGATGGTGATCCCAGAGTCCTGGGATTGAGTCCTGTATCAGGCTCCCTGAGGGGAACCTGCTTCTCCTCTCTGCCTCTCTCTCTGTGTCTCTCAGGAATAAATAAATAAAATCTTTTTAAAAAAGAGCTAATTGTTAAATTTTAGGAATGTTTGCAAGCCAATGGTGAAATACAACCATTATTAGAAATTAAACTATATAAACTTAAATAAACTGCATTAAATCTCAGGGTAATAAAAACTCATGACTTCCTACATTTTCCTTTTAGTTGATGCCCTTGTGGTTATTTATGTCTTTTGTATCTGTATGGCAGAAATATTATGGGGTTGTGTTCTATTGCATATCTTCATCTTGTCTTATCTCTGCATTCAGTGATATTATTTTGGTAGCTTGAAATCTGTCAGGTGGGAATATTTATACTTGGATATCAGCAAACACTACAAATTGGAACTTGATTTATTGTTTTATTGATTGTTTAGACTTTAGAAAGTGTAAATTGTGTTCTATACATCCTTTATAATGATAAAATTACACACACATGATTTTTTTGGAAAGCCAGATGTTAAGTGTTTATCAGCACATTAACATACTACTTTCTCTTCCACATACCCTCTCTATAAGGCTACTTGAATGTCCTCATAATATGGAAGCTGACTTTTTTAAGGCAGTGAGCCAAGAGAAAGGGTAAAAGTAGAAGCTTCGAGGTCTTTATGATCCAGCCTTGGAAATCACACACTGTCATTTATGTAATATCTTAGTGGTTACATAGGTAAGCCCTATTCAGTATGGGAGGAGATTACACAGGATGTAAATTCCACGAGTCAGAGAACATTGGGGACCATTTTGGAGGGAGATTACTATGGTCCAAAATGGACCTCCTGGCCCCCAGTGATTCATGACTCTCTCACATGCAAAATATATTCAAACTGCACCTTAAATCCCCCAAAGTCTCATTCTATTGTAAACTCAGCTTGAAGTCCAGAATCTCATCACCTAAATCAGGCTCAGACAGATCAGCTTCTCAGATATAGTTTCTTAAGTACAGCTCCTTGAATACAGCTGCTTTTGATTGTAAACCTAAAGATACAAGCTATTTCCCCAGAATACCCCCAACAGACAGTGGTGGGTTAGGTGTACAATAACTGCTCTAGCCATTCCATTTAAAAACGTGGAAAACAGGGAGTGTACAATGTCAGTGGTCTCAACTCTAACTGGGTATATTTGGGAAGTTGCCTGATTAGAATGCAATCCTGCTTCTCTGTGGTTCTTGGATCTGCCCTCTGGGCTCTTGGTTCTGCTCTCTGAGTCACTCATCCTTTTCCAAGAAACTAAGCCAGGTTTGTAGCTGTGACGCTTTCAAGCCTGCTTGCTGGAAGTTGAATTTTGGAAGTCTGAAGTCCTTGTTTTCATCTTGTGCTGTTTCTGTTCTTTTTAGTCCAAGCTAGTGGTGTTTCTGCCAATATAATTGTCTTAACAACTTTGTGGGTCCCTTAGACAAAAGCCATGTCTGCAAATCTTTTTTTCAGCTAAGTCCTCTCACTTGGGCTTCTGCTGATATTGTTGAAGAAATTCATCCTTAAGCTTCTTAGAAGCCCTATTGTTTGAACAATTCTCTGAGGCACCATGTTAGATCTAGATGAAGTTTTAACAAAGGTGTTTATTGCCACACCCTTGATTTATTGCAAGATCATATTTTTCTAGTAATGTCTTGGACTTCATCTTTGCCTGGAAGCTATTCTGAATTTTAGCAATGTTAGTCAGCTTGAGAGGCTGAGACTCTTCAAAACCAGAATGTCCTTGGCTCCTTTTTGTTTAAAAGTCATTCCTTTGAGCTTTTCTCTCTATGCTTGCATTTTGCTTTAAGAAGCAAGAAGCACCCAAGCAGCACCTTCAACACTCTGCTTTGAAATTTCCTTAGTTAGGTCATTCCCTTGACATGATATGCTTTCTCCTTTCCACATAACTGCATAAAATAGTGTCACTAAACTTCCTCACATTATATAACAAGCATCCCTTTATCTTCAGTTTCCAATAAGCTGTCTATCTCCTTTAATCCCCCACTCATCTCCTCCTCAAAGGTAGTCTGGCTTCCACCAGCAGGCTGTTCAGCACATTTTAGGCTGTCACTAATACCCTCCCTAGAGTCTTTGCAGCTTCTGCCCACTGTCTTTTTCAAAGTCACTTTCATATTTTTAGTTGCTTGTTACTCTGGTACCTCATCTTCAAGTATGAGAGTACCAAAATCAATATTGGTCATCTATGGCTGTGTAACAAAATATTTCAGAACTAAGTACCTTAAATTAATTAACAATTATTATTGCATCATTTTTGTTGGTCAGGAATGCAGAGTAGCTAGGCTGGATGGTTCTGGCTTGAGATCACTAATGAGGCTGAAGTTAAATTTTTGGCTTGGGATGAAGTCAACTGAAGCCTCGACTGGGGCTGGATGGTCTGCTTCCCAGATGGCTCACTTATAAGGTTGTTGGCAGGAAGCCCCGCTCTATCACTGGCTTTTTGGCAAGAGCTCTCAGTTCCTCACTATGTATCCTATCTATAGGACTGTTCGAGTGTTCATGACAGCTGACTTTTCACAGAGCAAGTGATCCAGGAGAGAAGAAAAATATATAGCCACAATGTCTTGTATGACCTATCCTGGGAAGTCAGACACTGACATTACTGTAATATTCTACTGGTTCCACAGGTCAATCCTACTCAACATGGGAGGGATTATACAAGGACATATAATACCAGGAAGGAGAGATCATTGAGGGCTCTCTTGGAGGCTGGCTACTACCAGTTATCAAATTAAGCATCTCTGGCATTGATATTCACTGAAGATGTCTTGCTACTAGGCCCTCTCATACATGGCCAGAGCTATGTGTAGATGCTGCACTTGGTGCCTAGGCTAAAGTTGAGAATTCTTGCAGTGGAGACTGCTGGTATCTCTTAGATAAACACAATGTACATAAAGCATTAGCTCACTGCCAACAGCCAGATAAGCACAGCAAAAGTTGTATTTTTTCTTGTTGTTCCTATTTTACAGAAGATTTTTGATCAATTTCTGGCTCTGAAATGCAAGTAGCAGCTTCTGGCACAAATATGGGGGACAACATTGCCCTCTTCATGTCAATTTAAATTGTAGTAAAAAAAAAATCTAGACCCTTTGATTTTCATCGGTTCTCTTTCATAGTCCTTTGACTGACCCCTGGGAAAATGGAGCTTATTGACTGTCACACTGTGCTTCCCTCCAGTCCAATGACTCGCCTCTTATTTTTGAATCAAACTTCTGCCCCTCCCACAACCTCTCCATTTCCTCCAAGTATTAATTGTTGCTACCCCTCAACTCCAGCCTGAGTGTCCCCAAACCTTCATGCAAGTAAACCCTGTTGCACCTCTCTAACCCCAGGCTTGCTGGTGTAGGGCTGAATCATTTTTGTGCTTGAGCTGGAACCTTCCCTGCTACCAACAAGAGAAGCAACTAAAAAGATGAGGGTCCAGGTGAAAGCTAAGGTTCAGATATAAAACTCCTAATTGACTGAATAAGCCAGGTATATTCTCAGCCTGGGAAGCTGAGTTTCTTCTTTTCTCATCAATGGCTCACCATTGTGGAATCATCATTGACTCCAAAGCATAAATGATACAGTTGTTGGATGTCATTTTCTGATTGTATCTGTTTGAAGCAACAGATATTGCCTTGAAATAGACTCTTCTGTTTGATTTCCAGATGAAAATTAGAAACAGAATCAAGGAAGTGTGGAATTGTTTGAAGAATTTGATGCTTGACATTTAAAAAAACTTCTTCTCAAAGCACACTTGTTCAATCAAAGTAAAGAATGCTGCTCAATGCATTACTTACACGACAGTTCAGGTGCAGCTTTTTGAAATTGTCTTGTCATATGTCTGTCTGCCACCAAATACTCGGTGATTCTATTTTCTGAAGGCTCTGTGGAGGCTTCCCTACAATGCACTATAGGGTCCTGTGAACTGGAGCCACATTTTAGGGAAGAGATGGACAACAGCATTTTAAAAATGTAGATAAAATAGCAACCACATATACTATGGATTTTATAAAAGATAAATGCTACCATTATTTTTAAAATGCTCAAGTAATAAATTATTTCATAAAAGCAACATAAAATAGTTTAAAATGGGGTAATATGAGAGTCTTGTTAGGAATACATTTGTTAGAAATAAAATTGACACTGACAGGGACTGTGATTTATGACTTGATTTATTTTAGGTTAATCTGAATTGCATAAGCCAAGGGTTTACCAACTCTTCAGATGGTCCCTTTGGAGGCATTATATGAGGTGGACTAGGAAAGGTTCAGGGCAAGGAGCTCCTGGCCTTCTGGAGAAGTAGGCAAAGAGGGTGTGGAAGAATTTCAGGAAATGTCAGGGACAAACTGCAGGCCTGAAAAACAAGAACCCCAGGCCTGGAGATCTACTATGAAGATACAGAGGGAAAGAAAAGCTGGTCTGAAGCAGATGTATAGAAGCTAAACCCCAGGCATGTGGAAATGGTAAGTGGTGGGTGATTGCGCCACTTAGCTTTTTGGACCAAGTTGATTCATCGGTTCATTCCTTCTTCACAAACTTTTTTGGACAATGACTCTGTGCAGATACTGTGTAAACTCTGTAGGACCAATATCACTATTTTAGGTTTTTGGCTTTAGCTCCACCCTGCCTGACACCTGTCAAGTGTAGTTCAAGGCATGGCCCATTCATACAATCGATGTCTTAAGTACCAAATACAATGCCCCATAGTCATCCTCGAAGAGCCAAGTGTGTATGCCTTTAAACTTCAAGACACAGTGGAGAGAGAGAGAGAGAAAGAACTTCAGATCCATTCCTTTGAAAGCCAGGCTTCAGGAAGTCCAGTGTATTTCATATCTCAAAGGCAAAAGGATGTGTGAAGTCAAATGAAAAGAAGTTAGAACTCTGAAAACGTTACCTGGGGGGGTTACGTTAAACCAGTTGTAGCAGAAGTGATGCTGATCCTTGCTCTTGAAAGGTCAGAGCTGATTTTCAGCCTGCATCTCTGAAATGATTTTCACTGCTGACATGGTTGCAAGTTCTCTGTCAAAGGCAGATGGCTCCCTGGCATATATTTCATTTTCTACATCTCTTGGCTCACTGATTAGCAATCCTGTGGGTGTGCCTCTTACTCCTGTTTTTCTCACCCTAGAGGTGTGCAGTAACAGGTGCTCCACAAACGCAGGCTGCTTGCCCTTACTTGGCTTGGTGTTTACAATATATAACTTTATTAAAGATCATATAAAAATGCAACAGGGAGGCAGAACCAATAATTCTGCATAGCCCTTAAGCTAAAGCTGCCATGAATCTTGCTGATGAGTTTTACACAAGTAAAGGGAAACAAGAGCACAGTTCCAGCCATCCAGGCCTGAGTCTCTTCAAGAGGAGAGTTGCAGCCCTAGGGTAGAAGAAGCCTGCAGGCAGAGGCAGCCCTGAGTTCCCACACCTACTCTGTGTGGGAATGTGAAGTGCATCCCTTGGAAGTGATCACTGTTACAAAATGACAGCATGGAAATTAGAAAAAAAATTTAAATGCGTTGCAGCTAAAATTCTTTGGGTTTGTGTTTTAGTACCACTGTATAGCTAAAATGTATGAAGTTTCTCTCCCTTGAGTGTGAGTTTTACCATGAAGCTAATTTTCTTTTCTTTTCTTTTCTTTTTTTAAGATTTCATTAATTTATTTTATGGAGAGAGAGAACACAAGCAGGGGGAACCACAGGCAGAGGGAGAAGCAGGCTCCCCGTAGAGCAGAGAGCCTGATGCGGGTCTCTATCCCAGGACCCTGGTATCATGAACTGAACCAAAGGCAGACACCTGAGCCACCCAGGCACCCCAGGAGCTGATTTTCCATTACTGACATCTTAATAATTTGACAAACCTTAAAGGGAAGCCCAGGTTGGGAAAAGCACAGCTTGTAACTATTCTGCACTTCTGATGGTCTAACCACCCACACTTTATGACCATACTCTATTCAATCATACTTTTCAATTTCAGAAAAGTGCTTAATTTGAACACAAGCAGCTAAAATGGTTTCATTATTTTAGACAAAGCTTGCTTTATTTCCTTTTGTTTTTAATTACCTTACTGAACATTATGCAAGTCAATGTATCAAAAATAGTCTATGTATTTAAGAAAAAGTGATTATCTCTACACTTGAAAGAATTGAGCAATTAATTGAGAGTCATTGCTGTGCATTTAATTATATTTCACATTAATGCATAAAATAAACTGTGAAGGTTTCTATAAAAATCTCACATTAATTATTTGATAAGGTCAGAGGAAAGCTTGACCCATCTGAGAATTTGAGTCAAATGTCCACCCAGAGTGATTATACTAAAAAGAAGGGGGAAAAAAATCCCAACATTTTGGCACACAAGATTTGGAGGACTTCAAGGTTGTTTGATCTTGCTCTTTTTCTCAGATAGAAATGTACCTTAGGCAAAGGCAATTTGTTTTTGGTAATTTCTCTGCATTGGTTTTCTATGATTAACTGTTATTCTCCAGCTATTTCAACTAATTATCATTGTCTCCCCAAAGGCTGATGAAACAAGGAATCTGAACAGAATTAGGCTAATTTTACTCCATGGCTTATTAGGCATCCACATGCATGCGTTACTGTGCTAAGTACTGTATTGAGCAAGTTCAACTGCTATTATCCCTCCCTTCCACATGAGCACTCCCCAAAATGCTCCAGAACAATCTGCATAAAACATAGAAGAGGGCCAGCAGCTGCATGATCCACTTCCATGCACCCCAGGGAGGGAAAATAAAGGTAAGAAGAGAAAGTAGCTCACAAAGAATGAGGATATATGGACATTACTCACCCCTCTGAATTAGTTCTTTTTTTTTTGAGTCATCTTAGTTCTTCATGTGGAAGCATGAGTTGGCACACAGGATGTTTGGAAGGACAGGTGGGGGAAATGGACCAGGAGAATCGTCCTTTGTCATTTTACTTGGCAACGGACCATCCACACGTTAGCCTGTTGTAACCACCTCTCTGAGCTCTGATGTCTATTTTAGGTCCCATGCCTTCTACATCCTCTGCATACGCTATTTTTTTCTGTGTGTTGAGAAATGATGGAAATCCTTGTTGAAGAAAATAACTAATTTTGTTTTCTTAATTGTGCTTGGCACCCTGTTTCAGTGCTGCAGGTGGTTAAGCCATCTAAAATGCACACTCCTCAGAGCAGATGGGTTTATAATATGGAGAAATGAATAAAAAAACCTATATTTTGTTTAATCAGTTTTCAAAGTATCTACATTAGTAAATTTAATTATCTTCCCAGCCAAAAATGGAATAATTATGGAAATCCAACTTCCTGAATAGAGAGAGCTCAACAGAGACCTAGGTAAAAATGGAGAAAGTGACCTATGACCCTTCCACTAGATCAGTGGGTCATTCCTTCAGAGATTTGGGTTCAATTGGCTTGGGGTGGGGTCCAGACATCATTAGCTTTTGAAAGTTCCTGTGGTGACTCTAACAGGCAGCCAGGTTGAGAACTCCTGTAACTAGATCAGATTTTCAGTATATGGAGAATTAGGACCAGTGAATACCTTTTCTGTTAACAGTGATTAGTAGCAGAAGCCTGAGAAAGATTTGACAAACTAGTTCGATTAAAAAAATGATGGTAAAATTACTATATAACAAACCCTACTCACTACTAAACTGATTTATAAAAATGTGACTTAATTATATTACACCAAAAATATGGTAGCAAAATGAAGGGAATTCTAGATTAAAATGAAATAGTTTTGTAATTATATCACTTGAAGAAGTTAAATACTTGCTGCCATGGAGAAAATACACTTACACATTCACTCTGCTGCTTTAAGCAAAAGTTAAGCATTTTTTTCCCCTCTCAGTGCACTTACCGCATTGCATTGTAATTGTTTCTTCATTTTTTATCTTTTTGTCATTGTTTCTTTAGTTATTCATATCTTCTGATAGGCTTTTCAAAGTTCCATGAGACTAAGATAACTTATTCTTGCTCACTCTTACATTCCTTATTGCCTAGCACAGTCATGTATGTAACGGGTAATACTTGTTAAAATGAACTATTGTTCTTCCATATTATTCATATTAAATAATTAACATAATAATAAACATCTGCATCATATAATAATAAACATCTGCATCATATCCTATGAAATATGTGTTCTTGAGCACTTCTTTGTATATATTTGGGTTCTTGTCAACTTTTCCAACATTGTAAATCAGATTAGATGAATATTTTCATGCATGTAGTGTATTTCCTCTTTTCAATTGTTTTCTAAGAATAAGTTTCTCAAAAGAGAAATTCCAAGCTCAATGAATAGATGCTTTTTATAATTTTTGAGAATAATTTTGAAAATACCGTGGAAAATTTCAAACCTAGACAAAGTATACAGAATAGTATAATGAAACCCCATATCTCTGTTATCCAGCTTCATTGACTATAACTCTTTGCCAGTGGTGTTTCATCTCTGCTCCACTCTCTTCCACCATTGTGTGGCTACATGCCAATGTGTCTATCCAGTTCTCAACTGCTGGGCATTTGAACTACTTCCGATTTGGCTATGATGAGTAAAATTGCTGTGCTTTTTCATATAAAAATGTTTATTTAAAATGATAGGTTTTCATTTTCCTGGGATAAATACATAATTGTGGAGTTTTTGAGCTGTATGGTAAGTGTGTATTCAGGTTTATAAGAAGCTGTAAAACCTTGCCCCAAAATAGTTGGACTATTTTATATTCTCATTAGCAATGCATGAGAGTTCTAGTTGCTCCATATCCTCATCAGCACTTGGAAATGTTAGGCATTTTCTTTTTTAGGATTTATTTATTTATTTTAGAGAGAGAGAGAGAGCATGTGTGCAGTGGGCAGAGGGGCAGAGGGAGAGAGAGAATCCTGAAGCAGGCTCCCCACTCAGTGGGACTATCCCAGGACCCTGAGATGACAACCAGAGCCAAAACCAAGAGTCAGCCACTTAACTGACTGTGCCACTGAGACACCCCTAGGCTTTTTCCAATAGCCATTCTAGTGGTTATATTGATATTTCACAATCTAATTTGTACTTGTATGATGACAATGATGTTCAATATCTTTTTCATGTTCTTATTGGGCATTCAAATATCTTTTTTGTGTGAAATAGTTGTTCAAGACATTTGTCTATGATTTTATTGGGTTTTTGGCTTTTATATTATGAAGTTTGTTATATATTCTGAATACTTGTCTTCTGTTAGAAATGTATACTGAAAATATTTTTTCCTGGTCTTGGGCTTCCTTGTCATTTTGTTAACAGTGATTTTTGAAGAGCAGAAGTGTTTTATTTTGATAAGATTCAACTTATCAAATTTTTTTATGGTTCATGTTTTTGTATCCTATCTTAGAAATTTTGCGATGCAGAAGTTGCATTAGTTTTCTCCTATATTTTCCTCTAGAAGTTTTGTAGTGTGAGGATTTATGTTTAGGTCTGAGAATGATTTAGAAATAATTTTTGTAGGATGTCAGTGGAGGTTGTTATTTATTTTTTTGTATGGATATCTAGTTGTTCTATTACTACTTGTTGAAAAGATTATTCGCTCCCCTTGGCATCTTTGTTGAAAAATCAATTCACCATATATGGGTTTATACAGATGCATGTACATGTATAAGCAAGATGGTAGTATAAGCCCTCAACCACCCATCACCCAGCTCAATAACTATCAGCATTCTTCCAGTCTTGTTTCATCAATGCTTCCTTCCTTCTTCCAATCCACCACCCTGATTATAATTTTAATAGATTTTTTAGATAGTATTTTCATAAAATTTTTCTGAGTATTTTATAAATGTTTAGGTCTATTATCTATCTCAATTTTTGTATATGGTGTGAGATAGGGGTTAAAGCACTTTTTCACATATGGCTATTCAGTTATTGTAGCACATTTTTTCTTTTCCTACTGAATTGTTCTAATGCTGCTGGTAAAATTCAATTGGTCATAGGACTGTAGATCTATTTCTAGTCCCCTTATTCTGTCCCATTGATCTATTTATGCCATGTTACATTTTAGTGCCAGTTTTTATTGTCATCAGCAATGAAAATTTAAGAGTATAAGGTGCTTCTTTGTAGATTTCCTTAGAGGAGAGGCTTGAGATGAGGGTTTTTATGTAAATTAATTATCAAGGGTGTGCTTTTAGGAGTAACCTGTAAAAAACTGAGGGAAGCAGGATGGAGCAGAAAAAAGCAAGGCAAAAACACAGCTTCAAGAGAAATCTAACCTTAGCCTAATTCCACAGGGAGCCAGAATTGTACCACAGATATGGTTTTACTTCAGAAGTAAGGGTGTCGGACTGTTATACCTCAAGTCAGTTGTGATTGGCTATGGACCACCTCTGTAGGGAGACTGTCAACTCCCAGAAATCTTCAGGTCAGTTGGCTTCCCCCAGTGAAGGGCAATCTCTAGAGCCAAATGAGGTGTGAGCCATGAGTAGCCAATACCCACACATCTGGGAAATTAGTAAACTGCACCAAAGAAGCACATCTGGGTGGGCACCAATAGCATCTGTGAAAGAAGTATTTTTGAGGTTGGCTTTAACAAAGAGAGTCTCTGGGTATTCCACAAAATGTCCACCATGTTCTTGTCAGAGCACTATTTGTGACCCTGGATACCGAACTGTCACTTTTCAACACTTCTTTCTTTAAATCAGCACTTTATCTTATGTCAAACCTTTTTTGTGATTATGGGGAGAGTTGAAATTGTTCAGCATTTAGTAGATTAATATTTGCCTTCCTAGTATAATACTAGGCAAATAAATGGTGCTCTCTCTTATCATAAATGAGTATATTTAAGATGCACTTTTTTGTATTTTTATTTTTTTTTATTATTTTTGATTCAAGAATAATCAATATACAGGGTTATACTAGTTTCAAATGTACAATATAATGATTCAACAATTCTAAACATTACTCAGTGCTCATCATGATAAGTGTATTCTTAAACCCTTTATCTATTTCACCCATCCCCCTACTAATCTCCGTCTGGCAACTACCAGTTTATTCTCTATATTTAAGAGTCTTTTTTTGTTTATTTATCTTCTTTCTTTTTTTTTCTTTGTTTTGTTTTTTAAATTCTACGAGTGAAAACATATGGTATTTGTCTTTCTCTGACTTATTTCACTTAGCATTATACCCTCCAGATCTATCCATATTGTTGCAAATGGCAAGACTTCATTCTTTTTTATGGCTGAGTAATATTCCATTGTATGTATATATAAGAAGTATATCTTTTTTAATCCATTAATCTATGGATGGACATTTGGGTTGCTACCATATCTTGGCTAACATAAATAATACTTCAATAAACATAAGGGTTCATGTATTAATGTGGTTTTGTTTTTTTTTTAGTAAATATCCAGTAGTATAATTACTGAATCATATGGTAATTCTATTTTTAATTTTTTAAGGAACTTTCATGCTGTTTTCCTTCATACAGTGGTCATGCCAGCTTTTATTCCCACAAACAGCATGCGAGGGATCCTTTTTCCTCACATAAGATGCACTGTTGTCCGTGAGTGGAGAAGTAAGTGGTTCTAAAATCATGATGGTTCTCAATGGCTCTAGAAATCCAAAATTAAATATAGAACTTCAAAATGTATAGGGATGTGTTGTACTTGAAGCTAAATTATATATTTATGGAATGATTAGCTTCTACTTGGTGTAGAGACTTGACCTAGCAGCTTTCATCAGGAACTCAACTTTTCTAGTGGCAACAGGAAGCATTTCTGATTGCTCAAATCTCTATTTGCATTTCTGAGTTCACTTTGAATGAGGCCAAAAATAGAATTCTGTGTTGCTTTGAATAAACAAGGCAATTGTAGCACTTCACTGTTCTGCAGCAATAACTGTTTATTAAGGGGACCGTCATGTGCACAAGTGAACATTCAGCTAGAGTGGCTCCATATTTTTATCTTCTTAGACTCATTCAGATGTCTAAAAAGATCAAAACGTTTTTTGATCTTCTTACTTTTATTTTTAAATTTTTGAACTACCTGAAGTAGCATCTAAAACATGTGAAATTACTTTGTAAATAGCTATATCTGATACAAGTTTTATTGTTATTAATGTTACTACCTAGAATTAATCTACAGGCAGTGATTACAGTTGAAGATAACATATACCTGTTTCATTTCATAAATGAAACAATTTGACTTCTTATTAGGAATGAAAGGTTTGGTCAAAACATGAAGCTTAATAAATCACTCCAAAATTGATACTTGAGTTACATATATTTATTATATTAATGAACATAACTAAAGAGAGGAACTTTCATATAGGTTGAACCAATATATGGTATCACTAGAGAAGGTATGAAAGGTTGTCTAGGAATAATACCTGTCTATTCATATGCATTAGCTTAGTAAGTAAAGGAAGGAGGTAGTATAAGAACCCAATTTAGAAGAATAATCTATACATTTTTTTAATTGACACAGAAATTAGCACTAGAAGTAGTTCCAGAAGAACTGACCTTAGAAAGGGGAGTCTCTGAAATGGTTCTGAGTTATTTGAAATTGATTAGATTTAAAGGCAATGATGATCTTGTTCCCATAGGTAAAGAGAGGAGGCATTAAAAGCCGTGGCATGAACATGGAAAATAATTAAACTTTTACCTGTTTCCTCTTATAATCAAGTGCCTGTAAAAAGAAGGTAAATCTTTGAGTGACTGCTCATTTGTTGCCATAGAACATTTTATTATGAATAAAGAATATAATAGGTTTAACTGGTTGCTTCTAAGTTCACTCATTGGTGAACTTGACTCTTTTTTAGAAAAAAAAAAAATGAACTCAGACATTTAAATTCAAGATGCAGTCTACTCACCAGAAATCTATGATTACCCTAGAAGAAATTCTTATCTTATGTGCCACAGATTTCTGAAAACTGGATCCAGAATCTAATGTGCTGGATGACTGAATTGCAATATATCTTCAGGCGGTAAGGGGCATTGGCATTGACTGGTGACCATGATGGAACTTTTTATGTCATACACATCCCCTCCAAAGGAAACATTGAGGGATCCCTGGGTGGCTCAGCAGCTTAGAGCCTGCCTTTGGCCCAGGGCGTGATTGTGGAGTCCTGGGATCCAGTCCCACGTCGGGCTCCTTGCATGGAGCTGGCTTCTCTCTCTGCCTGTGTGTCTCTGCCTCTCTTTCTCTGTCTTTCATGAATAAATTTTTTAAAGAAAGGAAACATTGATAATTCTCACTCATGGAGCTAGTGGGACCATTTGCAGGCTTTGTATGTAATTTTTAACCATGATGTTTAACAATAAGATTTGAGAACATTTTATCTGCAATAAACCTTGAAAATATTTGCATCCATAAGTTACTGAAAAGATAAATTCTGAGGTCAAGGGTAAGGGATGTGCCATCAATGGACCTTGGCAGTATGACAAACAGCTCAGTTTGCTGCATTGAAAATATAATCAACACAGGACAGCCTTGGACACAAAATGCGAAAACAGAAGTGACAAACCAAGTGAGTTTAATAAATGGATTTTGATGATAAAGTTCAATCTAAGGCCCCTATTGAAGACATTTAATGGTTCCAAGTGGTATAAAAAATGAACAAGATAAGGGGTAGTGTGCTATAATGGAAAAGAGATAGGAAGAATGTGGAGCCTGACTGATCCAAAGATCTTTGTTCCAACATTTATTAGCTGTGTAATCTTTAACAAGGTGCTTAGTTCTTCCCCTATAAAAATGGCAATAAACTGCCTTGCAGGGTTTTTAATGAAGATTAAATGAGGTAAAGTCTGAAGTTGCACATGGTAGATGTCATAAACTTTTTTCTCCTAAAATTTGTGCAGTTTACTTCCTAGATATTTTTTGGGCAATCAGGGAAGAAATTTATGCTTTCGGGCTAATAAACTGTATTAGTTCTTCTCAAAGCTTACCGTGCATGCATTTGATTTATCTGGGATCTTGTTAAAATGTGGATTGTGCTTCAGGGTAAGATCTGAGATTCTGCTTTTCTAGCATGCTCCCAGACAATGTCTACCTTGCATTCTGCAGACTTCCACTGAGTAGCAAAGATCCAGATCCTATTGACTGCTTTTGTCACACAGTGGGAGTGTCATTGGTAAGAACCCATGCTGTGGGAATGGGCTGGCTTTCAAGTCAATTAAGATCTTGGAGTAGTCTGCTTGATAATAATAGACTGTGGTTGGTGTGAAATGATGAGTACTTAACTGAATGAACCAGAAATCCACTCAAAATATAAACAAGTACTGATATGTAAACACAATCTCAACTCTTATTAAAAAATTTAAAAAACTCAACTCTCATTTTAAAAAGAGACTTAAGTTTATGACATTCTCTGTAGCTAAAATCCATTTTACCTGGCTTAAAGGTTTGCTTAGTTTTATAAAATAATCATGTATGTGGGTGGAATTATTTTGTCTTTTGTTTTACCCTTTGATAGAGTAACTAATGTGATCAAGGTCTTTAGAAAATACAAGAGCTTAGTTTAGGTGAGTCACTTTACAGTAATTTTGAATTACAATCTTTTTATTTTTTTCAGGTCTTGAGATGCAGAACATTGGTTATACCAACTAATCTCATGGTTCATGATTGAACATAAGGCTTTAATTCACTTGTGGACATTTAAAAGATATTTTAAACAGCAAGCACAGTGCAAATTCTTAATATTCAGCCCAAAATGAGGTATTATTTTTAATAGCAGCACAAGATTTGCAATCACCTAGTCATTAGGTTTTTTTTTTTTAAAAGTCCCTCACACTGGAGCAGAAGACTTAATCTATGCAATGCAGGAAGAAAAAGATGACTGTGAATTGAATTTTAGAGGACAGAGATAACTGAGAGAAAACCACCACTCTTGCTGTGAAATAATCATTCAAAAAATACTAGAGACACATGAATTCTATAAATACAAATGGATTAATGATTCCATGAATCTTTATGATTTTTATTTATAATCTTTTAGTTTCCATCTTATAGCTAAATTCTAGCTACAATTTTTTTTTCTAGAAGAAAAAATTTACAAAGTAAAAATGAGATTTGAAAAGATGGCTAGGAATCGCTTTCCAAATGTATTCAGCAAAAGAAAAATATTAAACATTAAACCTTCTAACTCTGGGCCTCCAGCTGTCTAACAAAGCACACATGTATCCTAAGTAGACTTTGTGAACTATAGTCACATGGCTTTCCCTCGATCTACTTGATATCAAGCATCCAGGTGGAAGCAGAAATACTCCATCAATCAACTTTTTGTAAATAATAGATATGAAGCTTCTTGCATGTAATATGATAAATTTTGGAAAGCCAGATTTTTTTTCGGTTCTTTTTTGGAGGTTGTAATGACAATTTAACTTTCAATTGCCTTAAAAAGTCCCAGCTTTTTTTTTTTTTTAAGATTTATTTATTTATTTGAGAGAGAGAGAGAGAGAGAGAGTGCGAGCATGAGGAGGGGGAGGGGTAGAGGCAGAGGGAGAGGAAGAAGCAAACTGTTAGCTAAGTGTGGAGCCCAATGTGGGATTTGATATCAAGACCCTGAGATCATGACCCTAGTGGAAACCAAGAGTTGGAAGCTCAAATGAGTGCACCATCTAGGCACCCCAAAAAGTCCCAGCTTTAAATAAGAAAGCAATGTGAAAGCTTTGGGGGGCTTGAAAGGAGGGTTTCAAATAACCTACCACAAGAAAAGGGTTTAGTTTTTGTAGTTAGAAAGTTAGGCTGGGCAGCCCGGGTGGCTCAGCGGTTTAGCGCCACCTTCAGCCCAGGGCGTGATCCTGGAGACCTGGGATCAAGTCCCGTGTCGTGCTCCCTGCATGGAGCCTGCTTCTCCCTCTGCCTGTGTCTCTGCCTCTCTCTCTCTCTCTGTGTCTCTCATAAATAAACAAATAAAATCTTTAAAAAAAGTTAGGCTACCAAAAACGGATCTTTAATCATTTCATTAATAAAAGCTACAGGTTACTTGATTCCAGTTTTGATTCCTAATGCAGTTTATCACTTAACATGCTACTGTAGTGTATAGGAGCTAGACAACATTTGGTTCATTTAGTTCCCAGCCCCTCTGTCATGGACAGAGTAGATGCACATCTGAATATTGGATTCTAGTCCTAGCTTGACCACTTACTGGTTATATGACCCTGGATCTATCACCGTGTCTCCCAGGACCATAGTTTCCTTATATGTGAGACGATAAATGTTGATAATAATAAAAACCATATAACTACTAAATAGTAAAGTAAGTAGGAAGAAAGTAGTGAAACTAGGATTAAACAATCCTCTTAGACCGCAAGTCTTCTTACCACTCTGCTGTCCTCACTCAGGTTGGTGGACTCGCTGATATTTGCAACTCTAAAATTCTGTGAGACCACACACTATTATTTATATTCCCCAAATGAATGAGAACATATAATGCTTGTCCTTCTCCGACTGACTTACTTCACTCAGCATAATACCCTCCAGTTCCATCCACGTTGAAGCAAATGGTGGGTATTTGTCTTTTCTAATGACTGAGTAATATTCCATTGTATACATAAACATGTGTGGGAAACATCAGAAAGGGAGACAGAACATAAAGACTCCTAACTCTGGGAAACGAACTAGGGGTGGTGGAAGGGGAGGAGGGTGAGGGGTGGGGGTGAATGGGTGATGGGCACTGAGGGGGGCACTTGACGGGATGAGCACTGGGTGTTATTCTGTATGTTGGTAAATTGAACACCAATAAAAAATAAATTTATTTTAAAAAAATAAAATACAATGTTGAAACTTAAAAAAAATAAAATACAATTCTGTGAGACCATATAAGACCATCTCACACATCTACCCAAACTATTGAGCAAGATGGTCTTTCATCTAATTTTTAAGTATTTTTGGGATAACATTTTTAAAAAAAACATATTAAGGAAGTCTTTGTATCATCACCATTATGGTAAAAATATTTCTTGTTGTTTAGGGATACTCTTCTGATACAATTCTAGCACATCTCTTCAAATATGCCTTCTTATATTTGGGATAATGTGTGACATATGTGAAAATAGGGTATCTCATAGCCTGTTTTTCCTAGGGTAAATATTCTTAAATATTTTCCTCTCTTGTCTTCACAAATCCATCTTTTCTCACGCCTATGTTCCTTTCCCTCTACCTCCCCACACTTTTTCCTCATTCCTTTTAATTGTTTAGTCAAAATGTATACATTCATTTATTCAACACACATTTAAGAGCAACTACATTTCAGGTATGGTCTTAGATGCTGGGACTATCACAAGGAACAATTTCTCCAGAAATTTATAGTCTATTTATCAAGACGTGGTTATTATAATATTAAACATGATGATTTTATGTGAGAGATGCTATACAAATATCAAAATGGAGTAGTTAATTCATTGAAGAGTAGAGGAAAATTCACTAGAGGAGGGAATGCTTGAGATAAATCTTGAAAAAGAGAAAGAAGGGCCCTGAGAATAGCAGGGACATCATTTGTAAGCAAGAGAGGCCTGAAAGAGCAGTGTGGTTGGGAAATCCAGAGTTGAGAATGACTGCCTTGAATTGCATGAGTCAGGAAAGGGGAGAAATGAAGCCAGAGAGCTAATTAAAGGCCTGTGTATTTAAGAAGGGAATTTAAACTCGACTCCCCAAACTTTGGAGAACAAGTACAAGATTTAAAGCAGATGAAGAGCATCATTGGGTTGCCAATTATTTTTCCAGTAATCTTCTTGAGAAAGTGCTAGGAAACATCCAAGACAGTGGTATATAAATGAGATTTCCTTTTGTTTTCTATATTAAAAACTATAATCAAAGCCAATTCCTGACATCAGCAGGTAAATTCAAATCAGAGTATATATACCTCTAAGGGGAAAAAATTATTTCTCAGAATTAATCACTCTTCCCCTAGCATTACTGAGATATAATTGACAGACAACACTGTGTAGGATTAGGGTGAACAATGTGATGATTTGATATACCCATATATTGCAAAATGATTACCGTGATAAGGCTAATTAACATCCATCACCTCACATAGTTATGTATGTGTGGCGAGAAATTTAAAGATTTATTCTCACAGCAACTTTCAACTATACAATAGTTTTTGTGTGGAAGTGGAACATTGTACTAAATTAGTGGAGAGACCATACAATTTATCAACTAAACTAAACTTTTGAAAATGAAATGGGACACTATTAATAATTATACCAGGATACGAGCATAAATGTCACTGTCCCAGGTAAGCTGTGACTTAGGCTACATTTATCATAGGCCTCTACAAGAATGTGAAAAGAGCCCTAGACTTTGTCTTTAGAGAAACACACACATGCAGCCTACATTTCACATATGATTTAAGTGGTCCATTAGCCCAGTTCCCAGTTACTGTATGGAAATTTCGAGATCTACTCTCTTAGATTAAGAAAGATGTCCTGGACAAAATTATCCCAAATTCCTCCTTCATTAAAATTTTATAATTTCATCAGTCTGCTATGCTGATAATCATGAGTTATTGGCACAATTCTAGACAGTTCCAGTTCCCACTCTAAGTGTTCAACCCTGGGCTGCAAATGAGAACCTGGTGTCTCTTTACACTTAAGGAACTTATTACTTTACATGTAAGGTGTAGCCTCTTTCCATAACCACCCATGAAAAAAAGAGAGATTTGACCAGCCACTGAAGGAGCCTTACTTTTAGTTACACAGCAGTTCAAAGCATAGGCCAATTGTTCCCAGCAGTTCTGTCTACCTACAGAATGAAGCTGGCTGAGGGCTCCATGGAATTCCCTGACCAGGTGTTCCCCAATTCCACCATTCCCATTCTAGTCCACTTAGAATCTGCACACCAGTGTAGCTCACGGACAAGGTAGCCATGAATGGTTGTGTGTGTAGTTGGGATATGGTGCTCACTTACAATACTGATTGAAATGCAAATGCAAGTGTCTATTTTTCAATTGCATATAAAATCATGAGCTTGATTTTCCATTTGAATAGAATAGGTAAGAAATATCCGCATTTTGAGAAGTATTTAGGAAATGGAAATTAGGATGACAAAGAAAAGAGTAACTTTAAATTCATAAAGAGAAAAAAAATAGAAAGGAGAATATACCTGAATGAAATCCAATAAATAGCATGGAATAGAGATGGTTATGATTTGAAAAGGTTTGAGCCTACTTTTCTATTACCAAGGCAACCATCACATTATGCAATTGCAAAACAACAAAGAAAAAGCAACAATAATGGGAACTCCGAAACTCCAAATGAGAGGGACAATTTGTGTACAGATGCGAATTTAATAAAAAAGAAGATGGAAAGCTGCTTTGTTCAAGCTCACTTTTGCTGGGAAGCAAAAGAAAATGTATTTGGAAAAATTAACATTCTCTTCTACATTTTCAGAAAATATCAGAGAAAATATACACATGCCATTCAAACTATATATTAAACCTTGCTGAATTGATAGGTGGTTTTGTTGGTCCTTTCTCTCAAAGATGTAGGTGTTTCATATACAGTGATATTTAATATTTATTTAAAACTCTCAGTGTGATGAGCATTTTATTGAGATACTTTTTCCCAGAAGTTTGAATTTTAATTTACACAAGTGGACAGGCTGAACAATTTTACTTATCTTTCTCTCTCTCTCTGTCTCTCTGTCTCTCTCTTTTGTTATTTGTAGGAGGCACTTAATCAAAGAGATTGGTGTTCAGCATTTAAGATATATTATGCATGAAAACATTGGCTGGGAAATTTCATGAGGAATGTGGTAAAAAGCTAATGATCATCACCTGGTTTTTACCCTAAGCTAAATAGGAACCAAATATGCATATTTACATCCAGCTATGTGGAAAGCACAGACTTTTTTTCCAGTTATTTTCCAAAAAGCTCTTGTTTTTTTTTTTCTTTTTTCCTTTCTTTCTATCCGTTCCAACCTTGATTCTTAACCTCAATGTGCCTGTGCTTGTACACGCAACACATGTCACATACAGTAGTACCAGGAGAGGTGATAGAGGGTCAACTATTAATGTGAATTCTTTTAGTACCCTCGGGTCAATTTGAAGAATGATTCTGTAATTTTGTATTATTGGATCAGTATCAGGGGCTGCCTGATGTCTTTTATCCTTTCAATGGTAGTTAGTCCAAACATATTGTCTTTGTCCATTTGGGATGCTGTAACAGAAATCCCGTAGACTGGGTGGCTTATAGACAACAGAAATTTATTTTGCATAGTTACGGAGGCTGGGAATCCAATGTCAAGGTTCAGTGTAGTCAAGTTCTGGGGAGACCCTTCTTCTAGACTTGCAGACTATTGACTTGTGCCCCATGTGGCAGAGAGCAGAGAGGAAGCAAGATGAGCTCATCTAATCCTAATTGTGTCCCAAAACTCTACCTCTTAATACCATCCCACTTGGGATTAGGGTTCAATATAAGAATTTTCTGGTGAGGGAAAATACAAACATGCAGTCCATAACACATAACACATGTTTTGTGTAGCATCTTACTTCCATGTCAAACCATTCTTCCTCTGACCACATTGAGGAAAACATAAGCAACAAAGCCATCTGTGGTTCTATTGGCCAGGAGCTCATAATCCCAAGTGATGGGACTATTGCAGTAAGAATATCTGGAAACCCAGGCAAGACAAGGAAGATGAAGATACTTTCCTGAGGAAAGCTGCTGCCTCTCTGGCTGGAGTAATATAAAATCCAGGTGAGGTGGCAGATAGCTGCTATAAAATAATTGTCAGTGAAACCTGACACCTGCATCCTCTGGTTTGTATCTGTGCTATGTGAGGACACCCTTGGTTCCTGACCCACTTTCTTTCCTAAACTTTGAGAAACTGCCTGTTCTGGTAGTCACCTCATCATGAGGACTATCACTGTAAAAGCACCCTCTTAACTACCTAGACCCACTCTTGATTGATAAAAAGCACAGAAAAATCTCTCGCCCCTTCTCTCTCTCTTTTTTTTTTAATGTCTCTTGTCCCTTTGCATCTAACCAAAGACCATCATGTGTGCCTAAAGACCAATTAGAAAATCTCCCCACTTCCAAAAATATCACTTTAATAGAATGCTTCCCAATTGGACATGCTCTTGGTATTTCCTATTTTCATTTGATAAAGCTTACTCTCCTTCTGACACCCTTGAACCCTTATTGAGACCAAAAAAAAAAAAAAAAAAAATGAGGACAGAGCCAGTTTTCCTGCTGTAAATTTATGAATAAACAACCTTTGTTAATTGTGTCTTGGACTTCATTGTGCTTTTCACATCATCAATTCTGCTCCTGTCATTATGTCTGTTTTCATTTAGGCCTGTGGAATGGCTCTCTATGCCTCACCTTGGGCTCATACGCTGTTACTGTCCTGTTCTTCTGGGATTACCATGAGTCTGAGAGCTACTCCAGCTTGGGATCACAACACCGAGTGTAGCCAAGAGGAATCAGGGCTCGCGTTAGTAGGCTGGCTGTAAGGGGGTAGATGTGGAGGGCTGTTTCTGCAATACCCTCATGCTCTTTTCATGATGATTCATTCCTATGCAAGAAAGGGTCTGTATTTGTTTCTCTTCCAGGCCTGGTTTTCTGGTCTCCCCAGTCCTGTGGTGTGTTTTGATTAAGTCTCCTCTCTCCCTACATTAGCCTGAGTTGGGTTGTTCCCCATGCCTAAAACCTCCTGATAGATATAGTCTCTTTGAAATGAGAAGGAACCTAATATCTACTTCTCCTGAACTTACCAGCATGCTGTTTCCCTGAAAGTGCTGACCTCATTCCCAGGGGGATAGATAAGCATTCATTCATATGATGGGATTTCAAAGGAGGGTTAAAGCAGAGCACTCTGAACAGTGGATCAGAACACAGAAGGGTCATCCAAGGGCTTCAGCAACTTCCCTTAAGGACTGTCCTGCTTCCAAGAAATGCAATCATGGGAGCAGAATGATGTGGAGGAGTCTGAAAGCTCAGAATTGCATTAAGTGACTTTCCCATATGTGAGTTATTTGTCTATTGGAAATAAATTTATCTGAATGTTGTATTGATCTTTTTGCCAGGCTGGCAAAAATCCCGGGGAGAGAATTTACCACTGAGGAAGGCAGTGGGTCATTGCCTTCATAACGATATCCAATTTTAGAATCTCCTTTGGAATTTTGAAAATGTTCAATAGGACTAATGTTTTCTGGATCACCACAACAGTGAGGTACTCTATTTTGGCTTTGGGAATCAGAACTGTGGTTAATTAATGCCTTTCCTTCAGGCTGAGAACAAGAATGTTATAATACCTGAGGCTGTATTCAACTCCAGATTAGCATATATTACCCCCGGTGATAACTGAAATTGCTCTGAAAATATGTGGACAGACTCAAACCAAATTTTGTTTGTGAGTGCATTGCTATCTGAATTATTCAGAATGTAGAAAGAAAAGACAACCAAAGATAAATGACCCCAATTTTATTATTCTGCATTTATTATCAGAACATCTTAATTACTTCTCTTGAAGTATGTATTTTTGATAACAATTGATTAAATATTCAATTTTTCTTTAAGTTTGGTTTTTGGAGAGTATCTTAATTTTAAGGAGAGATGAAGTTGGAGGAAATCATGCTGGCAAACTTAATGCTAGTGAAATTATATGTCTGGTCTCCAAAGATTCACTTGGAGGATTAGTGGGATGAGGAATTTCGATTCGATTTTTAGTTTGTTTGGATTTTGCTATGAGCCTGTTAGAAGCCATGTTCTCTAACCTGGTACCTTTACTTTCTGATTATAAAATACCTGAGATGTGATTTTACCTTTTCAATCAAATCTTTTGTAAAAACCATTGAGTGAGAGATCTGGAAAATAGGAAGGGCGAGGCATTCTTGGTAAGTGACGTTGGTATCCTTCAGCACCATTTATTTCCAGTAAAGATTTTGGATACTTTATCTGTGCAATGCTATACATTAAGCAACACAGGAATTAAGCATGGTATATTGTCAATTTTACATAGATTTTACAAACCATAGATGACGAGGATTTTAAATTAATGTATTTTTGGAGGGTGGATCTATATAATATTTATCTCTGTATATCAGGCATGTGGCTAGCATACTCTGACCGGTGTGTGGGCATCCAGCAAATACGTGAATAAATGAACAAGGTAATAATTATCGTTGGGGATTTGTTGCCTACATTGAGTTTTTCACCCTGTTTTGTAGCTTTATTTTTCTTTCTGTTTCTTTGTAGTAGTTCATTCAGCAAAAGTGGTTTTGAGGCAATAGTTTGTATCAGGGACCGAATAGATGGTGGTGAATCAAGCAAGAGTCCCTGCCTTCTGCAATCTCATACTGCAATGACCAGTTGGGAGGGGACATCTTTCTTAATCTTGTCAACTGTCTTTGAACAATCTGGTCTGTCTTTGATTAATTTCCACTTGAGACGTTGGAAGAATGATAGCTATGGTGGGAGGTGAATGGGGTGACAGTAGGAAAAGCCTTGATTGCTTGGGTGTCACCTAAACAGGGAGCTGATAAACTTGAATGTGAATATTTTTTTGAAATAAAAGTACCAAGATAAAGAATACAATGAAATGAGAAGGCAAAGTTACTGTGAACCAATTTGGACTAATTAACCAGGAAGAGGAGATGCTAGTTGATCCCAAAGTCTTGAGGAATGGTCAGTCTCTCCATTTGTGAAGCTGGAGCATATTTCTTTGATTACAATCCTGAAAAGAGTGAGCATCCTCTTTTATAAAGACTTTATAAATAATTACTAAGGGCATTTGTTAAATTTATTTATTTTAATTAACTAATAAAGTGGAAGCAGAGCAGAGAGCAAAATCAGGTCTTTTTTCTTTAAAAATGACATCTGTTATTACTGCTTATGTTGAACAGAACTCTTCCGACATAACTACGACCATATGAAAACTGTCTCTCAGAGATAATTTGTGGTTTTGAAGTGGAATGCATAATTGCTTACTTAATGAAATAATGTAATTTAGGATTGGCATATCCCTTTATTAATATTTTTTAGGTTCTCTCTCTTGTTTGAAGGCATATTTTCTTTCAGTTTCTTCAGATTTGTTTTTCCTATTTTTTCTTTGTTTTCAATCTGCTGAGGTTTACTAGTCTGAAATTCACTCTCATTGTTTACTCTCCCTGCACTTTATTCTCCAACCTTGTTATTTCCTCACTTCCTTAGTCCTTAAAAGATCTATAATCTTCCATCCTCTCTGGGCTCAAAAATCCCTTGGAAAGATTTTTTAATTTAATTTAATTATTATTATTATTATTTTTTGGAAAGATTTTAAAAAATTCCTTATATTCAATCAGATTTCAAGACCTTCATATTATACATTTGATTATTTTCACCCCTGTTCTTTTCCATCTACATTCTTACAATCCTGCAACCTCATTCCCTCTTTCCTGAACTGTTACAGGATACTGAGCTTATCTCTCTGTTTCCAGGAGCTTTCCTCTTAGTTTCATTTTGCATATTAAAATTGGATTAATCCTTATAAAGCAAAACTGTGATCATGTAGCTTCCTGCCCTCAAATTTTCCATGATACTTTATCAATATTGAAACAAATACAAATTCTTTATATTAGCACACTGGTTTCCACATTCTGGTCTTACCTCTGTTAGCTTTATTTCCTACTGTCTTCTGAAACACATCCTGTGTTCCACCCAGCTGAATTTCTTGTGACTATAGAACTGTACTGTCTAATGCAGTAGCTGTTGGCCATTAGTAATAAGAGAGCAAATATGCAGATAATGGATAGACCATTTATAAAAGTAGAACTCAAAACCACAATGTGTAGATAATAGCCTAGAAGACCAACCCATGGTCTACAGTAACCAGCCCAAGAAGCCAGCCTGTGATCTATAAGTGAAACTTTCAGGAAGTCAGACCACTATCTATGGCAACACTACAGGAAGTCAGACAATAAGCCCTATAACAACTTCTCCAAATGGCCAAGACCTGACTCACAACTGACAGCCTCTCTGAGTTTAACCCCCACTTCTAACTTAAGGACCAATTAGAGAAAGCCAAATATGCATCCTTAATCAAACACAAAGGATGCCACACTTATAATTAGCTTTCTTACAGCTTCTCTGTGCCAATAGCCTCCAATCAGGGCATACTTGGAGCTTTCCCTTTCTTGGATTGTAAAGCTTCTTTCCCTACTCCTCTGCCTTCTTTTGAATCTCTGCCAATACAATTGATAGTGGCTGACTCCCTTGCTAGAGCAAATTCTGAGTAAATAGCATTAGACTGTTTTCATTTGGGTTGGTCTTTGCTTATTCCCATGGTGGCTATTTAAACTTTAATTACTTAAAATTATATAGAATTAAAATTTCAGTCCTTCAGTTGCACAGGCCAAATTTCAAGTGCTCAGTGGTTTAATGTAGCTGGTGGCTACCATACTGGACAGTGCAGAGATTTCCGTCATCTCAGAAAGTTTTATTGGACAACTCCACACATGCTTTGGGTTTTCTTACTGTATGCTACTCCTTCTGTTTGAATTGCCTTCCCCTCACATTTTCACCTGCTAAACTCCTGCTCAGCCTTCATGCCCTTGTTTGCTATTTCCTTCACGAGGCCTTCACTGATTCCTCTATTTAGACATCATCCTTCATTTCTTAGATGTGCTTTTCCTATGGTACTTCTCATAGTCTCTCTTCTACTTCCATGATATTTTCCTTCCTGCTGTATTATAGACTCTTTGATCTTGCACATCCTACAGAGTGGTCCCCTAATTAACTTTTTTCTCCTTCCTTTCTTCCATCCTTCCTTCTTCTTTTCCTTCCTTCCTCCCTCTGTTCCTCCCTCCGTCCCTCCCTCCCTCCCTTCCTTTCCTCCTTTCAATTTAAATGTGGTTTGAAGGGGAAAAAAAGGATTAGATTAAATCATTTGCTTTAAGAAGCCACAGAATGACAGATGGGATTGGATTTTATGTTTTTCATCTGGGACATAGAATGTAAAAAGCGTGTTGCACACGGCTTTGTTCTTTTATTCCTGACTCTGCATCTGTTATCCTCTAGACAACTTAACACTAGGAGGATGTTTATAAAGTTAGCTCAGGATCAGGTCAGCATTTTTTATTGCTACTTCTCAAAAGTAATGTAGGCCTTCAGAAGTCTTTTCATAGAGTAGTGACTGGGGGAAAAACAACAGGTCTAAGATTCCTCCAAACACTTTTCGAATGGCTAACTTTTTTTTTTTTAATGGAAAATGGCTAACTTGTAATAGTGTCTTCAACACACCAGGCAGATTCACTCCTCTGTGCCTTGCTCATATTTTCCACTCACCTTCAATATGACCTCAAGCTTTTGTACCCTTATTACACCTCCGTTCCTGGGGAACTTCCTTCAAACATCAAGTTAAATATCACATTGTCTGTGAAGTCTTTCTTGATCTTACCAAATGGAGTCACTCTTTTCTTGGGCTATTTATCAATAACTGATTGTACATCTCTATTCTCAGTTGGTGGATGATGTAAGCACTAACTCTTAAAGTAATGTTAGTAGGAAAAATACACACTGCCCATAGAAGGAAATTAACCCACTATATTTCTTTTTTCTAGGGTTGTTGTTACTGTTATATATGAATACTCTAAGATAAGGAAATTTTACTGTTTATCTCCCTTCACACCTACCCACATCCAAAGGTCATGAGCTCATCATTTCCTAGAGTGGAGCTAGCAAACCACTTCTTCACTTGTATGCCAACAGAAATTATGTCTGGGAGAAAGCATTTGCTATTTAGTGGGTGCCTAAGGTTGTGAAACCTGTCAGAAAGAGAAATTAACCTGAGTTCTGAAACTTATTTACTTATCAGGAATGTATGGGATACCCTGGGATTGGGGGTGAGACTGTAATTCTAGGTCACTGGTTAGGGATGCAGCTTTAAGGGTGAAGCAACAGAGTTGGAAAAGACAATGAACTATCTATGCTGAACATCTTTGAATGAACTAGGTGGAAGAGCCACTTCCTTTTGGGAGTTAAAGAGAGTGAGGTGGCCAGTGGTATAGTAATTGATCCCATTCATCACCATCACTCCCTACTCTGTTAGATTTTGGAAACATTTCCTGAACCTTTTAACAAAGAACTACGTAAGCCTTTATTGTTTAGTTGTATTTGGGCAAGAAAGCATTTGGAATGGGTAGGTGTGCCCTGTTCTGATATTCATCAAACATTGGTCCACACTCTCACTATTGGCAATTAGGTGCCAAGACACAAACTCCCAGCCAGAGGAATGACAAGAATAAAACATTTTTTATATTACCAACCTAGAGGGTGCTAGGAAGAGGAGGAGAATCTTCCTCTTAGAATAATTAATACAGAGTTACCATAATTATTCATTCATTTATTTAATAATATTTGGAATAGATTTTGGAAAAATTGTTGGCTTGAGCTAAACTGAGTAACTTAAGAACAGATGTTGTATCTTATCTCTCTTTGCATCTTGGATACACCCACAGTGTCTGATACATGCCAGGTGCTTTAAAAAAAGTTACAGAGTGAATTACTGAACCTGTTGATTTATGAGGCTTAATTATTGGGCTGGAAGTGAATACACTTGCTATTCTGTTGGGGGATAATTTGAGAATTACTTTTTCAAACTCATGGACTTTCTTTTTCAGGCTGGAGGAAGAGATGTGGAGTTAACTTGAACAGCTATGATCAGAATCATCTTGTGAAGACAAATTATAGAATTATGAGATCTCAGAGCTGAGAGAATCTTGAAACCCACTTATTTCCATTCTTTTATTCTGTGGATGAAGATACTAAGATTCAAATAGTTTTCACATAGCTTCTATAATTTGAAAATATTCTTTTAGTCTTGCCAACTGCCAGGTTAATTTAAAGGTTTGGGCTTTGTAGTTCAAGTTCCCATTTAATTTCTCAAAGTTCATGAACCCTTTCCACTTGGATACAGGTCTGAGGGTGGTGCTCATTGTTTCCTATCCTTTCATCCTGCGTCTTTCAACCCACTTACTGAGAACTCAGCTCACTCCTACCTTAGCCTCCTCCTCTCCTGTGGACTCTGGAAGAAACCTGCATTCATCCCAAAGACTCCTTTTAGTTTTTCCATCCATCCTTTACCATCCCCTAGCTCTGAACTTCCCCAACGCAGTGAGGACTTTGGGGAAGAAAGTGCCATTTAATCATGAAAACACATAGTTTTACCCTCTGTATCTGAACATTTTCTTTCATAACAGGAAGAATTAGACAAAAGAGTGTATTTTTTAAAGTACCTATTTATTTATTTGAGAGAGAGAGAGAGAGAGAGAGAGTATAAGCAAGGGGAGGGATAGAGGAGAAGTAGAAGCAGACTCCCCACTCAGCAGGGAGTCCAATGTGGGCTCAATTCCAGGACTTTGGGATCATGACCTGAGCTCAAGGCAGATACTTAACTGACTGAGCCACCCGAGGAGTTTATTAAAACCATGGCAGTGTTTTAAAAAATCTTTTGTCCATTTTATCAGATAAATCCAGGGTTGCTTTGGATTGTTTGAGGAACAAGTACAAGAAGCTAACCTGTATTAGTTCATGGAGTGGTTTATGTAGGAGTTAAAACCTAGATTAGAGCAGATGCTACTGCACTTTCTGGTACAATTTTTCTGGGGTCCAATTCAAAATGATGACTTTTCCTGTTACATTGGTTGGAGGGGGTTGCAGTTATCTTGTGTCCTGGCTCAAAAGAATGAGCAGGGTGAATTGATAGCTCTCCTTTCTGCTTTAAGTTGCTGAAAATATCCCACTAGTAGTGACTTAAACAAATCAGGCTGTATTTTTCTCTTATTATAGGAGTCCTGTTGGTGAGGAGTAGCAAGGTCAGTTCTGTGGCTTGGTGATGTTGGAAGTCTGTCAGGCAAATTTTTCCTCTACCAACTAAGGTCTGGGTAGTGATGGTTAGGGCCTGTGGATTAACTGACAATCTGAAATTTCAATCAAGTTTAATTTTAATCGACAGAGGACAACTGTATTACACATGCATGCAGCAGTATTCCAGAACGACTACCTCTCCAAGCAGCAGGGATAGAGACTTATATATAAGAATAATAGTCAGGTGTTGATGATTACAGCTTCAGTGGGAAAGTATGGGAGGTTCTGATAAGGCTTGCTACACATTTACACATTTTCTCATCCAGGTACTGGTACTGATGGTTATTCTCCTTCCTTACTGGACGCTCCCTCAAGGGGATTTATGGCAGCAGAATCCTCACATTTTCTAGGTGCTAAGGATTAGGTTTATCCCTCAGTGGAGGCTGAATTTTCAGAAAACTCTGTTGAAACAAGGGAAGTTTAGAGATTTCTTTCTTAGATGTTTGTGCAGGTGTTTTCATTTTGAAGTAGGTTTGCCATTTTGGTGGGTTTTGTTGGTCCTTCTAGCATCTCTGTGTCTCATGGTGAGAAGGGTCCGGCATGCATTCAAAGTGGTACGTAGGCAGTGTGGAGCACATCACTTCTCCCCTGGGCTCTCTCCGACGGTGGGGGAAATTCTGTCACTGAATGCAGGCATCAGAACCCCTCCCCCTTCCCAGGGAGCTTTATAATACTATAGATTCTCAGGAGCTTGTCCTGGAAATCTGATTCTGTGTGTCTGGGTGTATTTAGGGATTATGTATGTACTTGTCTGTATGTGAGCTCTTTTGGTTGGTCAGTCCCATGGTTAAAAGTAAGGTTGTTAGGGGCACCTGGATGGCTCAGTGGTTGAACGTCTGCCTTTGGCTAGGGTGTGATCCCAAGGTCCTGGGATCAAGTCCCACATTGGGCTCCCTGCAGGGTGTCTGTTTCTTCCTCTCCCTGTCTCTGCCTCTCTCTCTGTGTCTCTCATGAATAAATAAATAAAATCTTTAAAAATAAAAGTAAGGTTGTAAAATCACTTCTATCTCCAACAAAGGTCATTATGTTATTAAGATGATAAACTTTCAGGAACCCTGGGTGGCTCAGTGGCTTAGCGCCTGCTGGGAATGATCCTAGAGTCCTGGGATTGAGTCCCGCATCAGGTTCCCTGCATGGAGCCTGCTTCTCCCTCTGCCTATGTCTCTGCCTCTCTGTGTGTGTGTCTCTCATGAATAAATAAATAAAATCTTTTAAAAAGGGGCAGCGCTGGTGGTTCAGCAGTTTAGCGCCACCTTCAGCCCAGGGCCTGATCCTGGAGACCTGGGAGGATAGGGCTCCCTGCATGGAGCCTACTTCTCCCTCTGCCTGTGTCTCTGCCTCTCACTCTCTCTCGCTCTCTCTCTCTGTCTCTCATGAATAAATAAATAGAATCTTTAAAATATAAAAAAAAATCTTTAGAAAAAAGATGATTAACTTTCTCATCTGTAAAATAATAGTCATACTTTTTACTTTAAATGAAATAATATGTGGGATGCCTGGGTGGCTCAGTCAGTTAAACATCTGACTCTTGATTTCGATTCAGGTCATGACCTCCGGGGTGGTGAGATGGAGCCCTGCATTGGGTCCGTGCTAGGTGTGAATCATGCTAAGTTGGCTTAGCCAGATTCCTCCAACCTTAATATTGGATCACCCTTAATATCTAATTGGGTTCCTCCCCCTCACTACCCCCCACATAATATCTGAGCACCTTGTCCTGCCTTTAGGAATCTGTTAGGTTAGGTTAGCAAAAATTACCCTACCCTCTTAATAATTTTTCATCCACTGTCCCTCTACCTAGCTTCTTGGCTATAAAGTTTCTACTTTTCCTTGCTATATTCTGATTTGACCCCAAGCATTCTCTCCTACTATAAAATCCATGTCAGTGATCCCTGCATGTATTGCAAAGGTCCTGAATAAAGTTTACCTTAACAATTCTTTAACAAGCATCATGGATAATTTTGCCTTTAACGTATTCTATGCTTTTCTCAGAGACAGCAGTGTTGTATCTTATTTCATGGACCAATGTATTATATGTAATGTTTTCCCCCACTTTTCCCTGAAAAAAAAATATATATGTGTAGTGAAATATCTTTTATAACTATTTCCAGAGAGGAAAATAATTCAGACTGCTTGTTCCTATGTTTGATATAGCTGGTAAAGGAATTAGGTGATAGAAATATAAAATTAGACTATTCTTTGGACTCTTAAAGTCTGTTAGAAGGAACACAGAGATGTCTATTCAAGTCTGCCCATAGGAGAACATAGATCAAGATGGAGTGGTTGAATGTGAATTGCTTCCTCTAAAAATGACACAACCATTTTAGTAAAATACGGGCTGGTATCTTTGTTTTTTAAGCCTGAGTTTAGAAATATTTACAACCCAGTGGTTCTGGAGTCTTGAGGGATTTTATTTCCCTTCTATTCCACAGTTAGTTTTTCTCATGTTGATTTCTGTAGCTGTCCTCAGTTTTACTCAGAACAGTGATTTGACTCTAGTTTCCCAAACTGTAGATGGAAAATATGCTTCTAGTTTTTATTTGATTTGTTATCACAAAACACTTCCAGCAAGTCTCAACCTAGTGAAACAGTTGATTTTCTTGAGATATACTGAGTACATTGGTATGAGGAGAAGCAAGAGGGATTAGAAACATTTTGTTGGTTTGTTTGCTTTTTCCCCTAAACCTCATTCTGCCCAGTAAGTCCAGGAGGACTTGAAAATCCACTGTTCAGTGGAGAAAGAGAGAGGCAGCATTGCCACTCAGAGGCACTTCCCTATCATCTAACCCTGTTACGTTCACAAATCCTCACATTAAAAAAAATATCTGAGAAATAACTTTTGACATAAATAGATTGAATTCCTCTAACTATGGGGTGGAAGGGAGTGAAGCCCACTGACTTTGCTTTTTAACTTCACCATGTAGGTAAACTTACTTTCTGATTTCTGTATTTATTTATGGTTCCAAAATTAATCATATGGTTAAACCTATTCTACTTCCATAGCTGCTTTTGGCTCTAAAATGTACTGATATTTGCAGCTGAGAATTTCCCATCTCATACTTCCCTCCAAGTTGGAAATCCTAAGTACTTTAGAGAAGCTCTCCTAGTAAACATGAGGCTTGGGAAAAATCATGTTGAAAGAACCCCCTTCTCAATAGTTCTTAGAATGCGAAAGGTGAAGAATGTCTGTCAGGAGCAAGCTTCTTTCTGTATGTACTTTGGTGTCTGCCTAAGAGATATTAAATCAGAGAACATGCCTTCAAAGCTATCACATCCTTCTGCTAACATAACCGAGCTCTCAAGAATTTCTGTGTGTCTGTGGATTGCATAGAAGGCCAATCAATGTAATCCTTCCAGGATTACTAATGATAGGTTCAACAGGGAAAAGTGAATCTTATGAGGGATCCTTTCCCTGGTGCAGTTATTTTTAGAATCATATTTAGGTGACAGGGATTCTATTCAAGTGTCCATTATATTTAAAGGTAGCCATAGGGAGGGCGTGTGTTTTAATTATTTCTTTACAGTAGAGCTGGCCTCGCACTGGAGCAGTCAAGCTTTCTTACCTGGCTCCCTGTGATCAGCAAAATGCCAAGAGACAGAGTAATACTCAGCAGGCTGTGACAGTGGATCCAATCCATGACCTCCACCTAATTAGCAGCCTGACCCAACCAATCGGAGAAAAGCCTTCCTTTGATTCTGGTAGCATAGATGTGGCTGTGACAAGGATAGCAATGGCTTCTTTGGTGTGGCTCCCAATGAAGCTGTGGCTCTGTTTGAAATGCTTCATCAATGCAGACATACCAATGTAGGGTGTCTTTCTGCCACTCTGTATCTTGTTCTCTCTTTAATTAAAATGACAAAATGTTCAAGTTACCCAGTGATCTGAAGTAAATGCAAGCAACTTTCCTTTTTCTCAGAGATGCATTAAATGCTCACAAATATGCATTGAAATCCAGTACCTAGATCTTTAGAATTTTTATTTAAAAATTTTAATGGTTTATTTGAAATACTTCCAGACTTACAAAACAAGTAGCTAAATAGTACCAAAAAATCCAATATACCCTTCACCCAGTTGTCCCAAATGTAAACATCTTACATAATCTTAGTATAATAATCAAAGTCAGGAAATGAACATAAGATACTATAACCTGCCTATAGATCAATTTTTCCAATTGTCTCACTAACATCTTTTTTCTGATCTAGAATACAACCCAAAGCCATATATTGTATTTAGTTGTCCTGACTTCTTAGTCTCCTCCAATCTGGGACAATTTCTCAGTTTTTCTTTATCTTTCATGACCTTTACACTTTTGAAGAATACCAGTCAGTTATTTTGTAAAATCTCCCTTGATACGAAATTATCTGTATGTTCTTCATATCAAATTCAGATTATGCATCTTTGGCAAGACTATCACAATGGTGATACTGCATCCTTTCCAGTGCATCACACTGGGGAAAACACAATGTTGATATGTCTCACTCTTGATGTTAGTTTTGATCACTTGTTTAAAGTGGTATCTACCACTGTAAATAGACTGCCATCCCCTCTGAAATTGAAAAGTATGTTGTGGGGAGATACTTCAAGATTATATAAACATACTGCTTCTCATCATGTTTACTTAATGTCTTTGAATTTTTTTCATAGTTGCTTAGTGGCAATTTCATTTTATATTAATATATTAAAAAATCCTATTGTGATAAAATAGGATCCCCATTGTATCTTTATGAATTAAGAGTTAATACATTACAAAATGAAATGTCAAGAAATAGACATTTCTTCAAGACTTGAAGGGGATCACATGGTACAAACTTCCCTGTATAAAATAAATAAGTTATAGGCATGTAATGTATGGTATGGTGACTATAGTCAATAGTACTGTATTGTATATTTGAAAGTTTCTAAAAGAATAGTCTTAAAATTTCTCATCACAAGAAAAAAATTATAACCATATATGATGGCAGATGTCCACTAGGCCTATGGTGGTGATCATTTTGCAATATACACAAATATCAAATTATTTTGTACACCTGAAACCAATACAGTGTTAGATGTCAATTATACTTCAATTAAAAAAATTAAAATGCTAATTGTTGAGGATGCTTTTATTTTAAAAAGAAAAATACAACAATATCTTTGGATTTTTGCAACTAAAATATTAGTAGATGAAAGAAATCAAAGAACTAAATAAATGGAGAGATATTTCAGGTTCATGGATAGGAAGATTAAATACTGTCAAGACATCAGTTCTTTCCAATATGTTCTAGAGAATCAATGTAATCCCGGTCAAAATCCCAGAACTAACTTTGTGAATATTGACAATCTGATTTAAAGTCTTATATAGAATGACAAAAGACCCAGAATAGCCAATACAATGTTGAAGGAGTAGAACAAAATTGGGGGACTGATGCTACTCAACTTTAAGACCTACTACAAAGCTGCAGTAATGAAGACTGTGGTACTGGAGAAAGAATTGACAAATCAGTGGAGCAAAATGGAGAGCTTAGATATAGAACCACATAAATGTGGATAACTAACCATTGACAAAGAAGCAAAGGCAATACAATGGAACAAAGATATACTTTTTAACAAATGCTGCTGGAGCAAATGGACACCCACATGCAAAAAACTGAATCTAGACATTGACATTGCATGCTTCAAAAAAAAAAAAAAAAAAAACTCAAAATGGATCACAGAACTAAATATAAAATGGAAAACTATAAAACTATCTTAGAAGATTACATAGAAAAAACTTAGATGACCTTGAGTATAGAGTGACTTTTCAGATACAACACCAAAGGCACAATCCATTAAAGAAATCATTGATAAACCGAACTTGATTAAAATTATAAATTGCTTTGCAAGGATAATACCAAGAGAATAACAAGACAAGCCACCAACTGACAGAAAATATTTTCAAAAGACACATCTGATTATGTCCAAATATATGAAGAATGCTTAGATTTCAATAATAAGAAAACAAATAACACAATTAAAACAATGGGCCAAAGACAGCCAACACATCTGACAATCTACAGATGACAAAGAAGGATATAAAAAGATGCTCTGCATCATATGTCATTAGAGAAATTCAAATTAAACAACAATGAGATACCACTATCTACCTATTAGAATGGCCAAAATCCCTAAAACCGAAAACACCAAATCCTGGCCAGAATGAACTGTCATTCATTGCTGGTAGGAATGCAAAATGGTACAGTCGCTTTGAAAGAAAGTCTGACAATTTCTTAGAAAAATGAACATACTCTTACCAAGTGATCCAGTGATCATGCTTCTTGGTATTTACCCAAGGAGTTGAAAAGTTATGTCCACCTAAACAAACACCTGCACACAGGTGTTTATAGCAGCTTTATTCATAATTACTAAAACTTGGAAGTAACCAAGATGTCTTTCAGTCAGTGAATGGATATGTAAACTGTGGTATATCCAGACAATGCTAAAAAGAAATGAGTTATCAAGCCATGAAAAAGACAGGGAGGAAACTTAGGTGTATATTACTAAATGAAAGAAAATAATTTGAAAAGGTTGCACACTCCAACTATATGCCATTTGGGAAAAGGCAAAACTATGGAGAGAGAAAAATAATCAGAGGTTTCTTCATGTTAAGAAAGAAAGATGAACAGTCTGAGAACAGACTTTTAGGGAGTGAATATATTTTGTATGATACCATAATGATGAATACATGTCAATTTGCATTTGTCTAAATCCACAGAATATACAGCACCAAGAATGAACCATACTGTACACTGTGGACCTTGGGAGATTATAATGTGTGTACCACTCCCCAGGAGGAGGGTGATAATGAGGAGGATGTGCCTGTGTGGGGCAGGGAGTCTATAGGCAATCTCTGTACCTTCCTCTCAATTTTGCTCTGAACTTACAACTCCCCCCCCCAAAAAAAAATCAATTATTGATAAAAAAAGAAAGTGTTAGTGGAAACATGTAGTAGTCTTAATAAAGATATGTAAAAAATTTGTAATATAAGGGTGAGAGCTTTGAGGTATAAATCCTGTTTTTGTCATTTTTACTATTGGTCTTTGTTCTACCAACATCAGTACTGTAGTCTATGGTCTTTGGCAGTTTCTTACAATCTTTTCTTGGGTGAAAAAAGAATCCAACATATGATATGTGAACAAGGACGCAGTTTCAAAAATTCATTGAATGAGGCACATTTACTTATTCTATATGTCTAGATCCAGTCTCTTTTCTCCCTTCTTTCATAACAATTATTGCACCTTACTGTATATATGTGAATTAAACATAGTCCTGATCTCAAGAGAGTGCTATGTTAGGGATAACAGGATGGCATATATTTCGATCAGGTGCAGGGAGTGTTGGTTGGCTGGGTTTGGCCTAAGACTCATCTATCCTGAAACCACAAAATGAAAATCAAGGTGCAATATTATAAGTGTTACAAAGGATTAAAGAGAAATCAGTATGAAGATTGAAATTTGACAGAACCAATGCTTAATGAAGGAGGTTCAGATTATCTATCTTGTCTTTCTGGTTTTTGCTGCTGTGTGGTTCAGATTAAGTGCTAATAGTTATTGGTTTCTACAAAGAAAAAAATCAAATGCACTGAACGTGAATGTGATTAAGTGGGTGTCTTTTGAGACATTGAAAGATTCATAGCATGGCTGCTTGCTGGGAACCAGTTCCAAGGGAAGATGTCAGAAGATGACCCTCTTTGAAGTCTGCCCATGATTAGAGGCTTGCTCTTCTCTACTTAATCCTGAATCATTTGGGGAAGGGCAAGCCCTGAACATACTTTATGCCTTTAAAAAAAGACAGTGTAAGGGTCTCAGAACCTATAAACCTTGCAACATTATTAAAGCATGCCAACATTTAACCAGTAAATGATGGGTCTTTTTACCATTTGTGATTTAAATAATTCCTCCAAATCCCTCATTTCCCAGAATTTCTAAAAAGAATTTCAGGCATCTCTTCATGCATCATTAAAAAAAAAAAAAATTTAGAGTGGTAAAATATATAAGTGCATCACTTTTCCAACAACTGAAGAGGTCAATTCATCCTATAAAATGATGAATAATGAAAAAACTGAAATAATACTTTCATTAGAGAGATGTGCAATAACATTTTTAACAGGGAACTCTTCATGGAGAAAAAGCTTATAGAAACAGGACAAAAATAAGTAAGGATACCTATAAAAAATGGAATGGAATAATAACTATTTGTTTTGAAAATGGAGATTTATACCATTTCCTAGATTTCTTCTGACTAATAAGAGAATGGAAAAAGGAAATATACCATTCATTTTACTCTACTGAGCTACATATCTGTTAGGTCACTTATGGGGACAACAGTGCATATTCTCAGCCATTTCAGTTCCCTCTGCCTCTGTGTTCTGATTTGACCATTCCCTTCAGCTGCTTTTATTAGAAGGCTGAATAGACCTGGATTGGAGATCAATAAGAATAATGATGGCCAGTTCAATGACTCACACAGATGTCACTGCCAAGAAAAAAGCTCTGACTTCCTGTGAATCCCAAAAGCAGCTCTTTTCCCCTAGTGTTTTACCATGCTACCTGCTTAGTATCCTGTGTGAAAGACAAGCTAGCATGCCAATCCTCAGACATTGCAAATTTAGTTCCTTCCAAGTCTCTGGGTAGATAATCGTATTGTTAGTTATGGGAAATCTGATACTCCTTACAAGTGTTTATTAATAGCAGGGCAGTCTTGCTTGCTCAAAAACAGTAAAAAGCTCTTTATAACATGTTTCAATTTAATATAAATCAACATTTATAGGAAAGTTAGATGTAATTCAATTCCATTAGTAAAATGACATGCTACTTACAAATAAAATACTTGTATCAACTCAGGTCTAATAATTCTCCCCATCCCTTCTCATCCATTCTCCTTGTAATGTCTTTTTTGAACACTATTCAAAAAATATGACTAATTGGTCTAACAATGTTAGATCTTTCCATCTTGTTTCCTTAAGAAACATTTGGCTGTACTTTTAAAATTTAGTCTGAAGCTGCAATAAAAATGATTACCAGTTACCAAGTAGGATTTTACAAGGTAAATGCTAGCCTTTGGTACATGGTCAGTGGCAACACTAGAAAGAAATAGCACAGGTAGAAATGTCAGTGTGCTCACCAGATCAACAACCACCACAGGGCCCCCAACTCTACATTGTGAGCCAAGGAAGTAGGTGTGGCTAAGTAGAGTTGATGCCCTTGAGTGAAGCAAGGGGCAAAGAAGTAGAGAGAAGATACATACTTCTTTTGGTAGTAGGAATGAGCCTCCCGTGGGGCACGTGAGAGTTTCTGTACCCCTTGGGTGCTATCACAAGGTGCTTCCAAAGATGCTTCCAAAGATGCTTATAACAGCTGGGTGCAGAGGCTGGCTCTTGTGAGGACTGTCGCCTACTTCCTTAAGCAGTCACAGGAGGGGCGCTGCTGGTAGGGTGGCTCTTCCCACTCCTGCAGACTATGACCTTGGCTTCCTGCCGGTGTCCTGCGTCCACTGTATCCACACTTTTAATACATACCTGTTCTAGAAGTAGATTAGAGGGCTTTTATTTTGGGGAATGTATTTACTAGTCAGATATGGTGAAGGCTTCAGATTGAATCTAGAGATTGTAGAGGATAAGAAGTCCAGAAAGACTAGGCAAGCTCTTAAAGTATTCTCAGCAGGAAAAATGGTGAGTGGAAGGAAAGGGTATATACTATTGTAAAGCTTTTTGGGGTAGAACTATTCTGACATTCTTAAATAAAAGTGTAAAGTGAAAAAAAGAATGCAGAAATTGCACACATGGGTAATTATGACTCCAGAAAACAAACACATTTGTGCATATTACTATAACTGGGAAGAAACACAATAGAATGTTAAAAAATGTCATTTCTGCATCGTAGGGAATATGGATGAATTTGTCTTCCTTTCACTTTTTCTTATTTTCAACACTTTCTATAATAAGCTTGAATATCTTTCCATAATGAAACGTAATGAATAAGACACACACATACACACATACACACACATGCACACATGCTGAAAATATATTCTAAAGAGAATTTTAAGCCCGCACTAACTGCCAAGCTTATGTAGAGCCTGAAATTCCTGCTGTAATCCCATTTTTGGTTGAAAGCATTGTCTTCGGGAGGGTCTCATTTTAATGTATAGAATACTACCCAGTAGAGGGTAACATTAATCCATTAATACCTCAGAATGAAAAATGTATCTGATTTTTCTAGCCCACAGGACTGCAGGGAGCATGAAGTTGCAGGGATGGGGAAACGTAGGTGGGGTTTGGTGAAGAAGGGCTTGGATCTTGGCAATTCTGGTCCTGCGGAGGGCACAGATCCTGAGGTGAATGTCTGAGAGGACGTGGCACTCAAGGCTTTTTTCAAGGAAAGGAAAGCCGGCCTGGCCCGGGGGGGGGGGGGGGGGGGGTGTTAAGGAGAATGAGGTGCGGGGCTTGGAAACAACAAACTTGCTTTAGGTTTTGCTCCTGCCTCAGGTTGCGGCAAACGTGCTAGTTGGTAAATCTCTGCGCAGGTATCTATTTCTTTGGGATAAATCCCTGGAAGTAAAAATACCACATCAAAGGACATGGATAGTCCAAGACTTGGTGGCCTCTCGCAAGCCGGGTCTGGAAGAAGAGCCGAGCCCTGCTTACTGGGTGGCGGACTGGGAGCGCCCGGCCCTCCGCGAAAGGCCAGTCTGGCTGACGTTTCCGAAGCGAAGCGGACCCGCGAATTCCTCCGTGGGGAATGTTAGGACTTTCAGGGGGACGTACACAGTCTTGCGGGAGGCGATTCCGAAGGCCCCTGCCCGGAGGAGCGGCCGAGGCCCGGGGGAGGGCGAGGCCGGCCTCCCGGGGCTCGCGCGTCCTTGACCGTCCTTGACCGTCCTTGACCGTCCTTGGCGGACCCCGTTGTCCCCGCGGCCACACACGCCTGTCCGCCGGGGGTCGGGGTAGCTGCAAATAAGCTCTGCAAGGCTGGCAGCTTTAATTGTCACTTAATAGACCCGTTTCCTAAACTCCCTAGTATCTTGCGCTGATTGTGATCGTCGAGGGTCCCGTGAGCAAATCTCGTTTCAATTGATGCTTCCTTTGGCCCGGCTTGAGGAACGGCTGCGCGGCGCCTGTGGAACAGCACCGGGAAAAATACCTCCTCGTCTGTTGGTGGTTAGAGCATTTGAACTTTAATACTTAAAGTACAGCCCATCTGGACTCCGTAAATGAAAGCTTTACTTCTCAGAGAAAAGGATTTGAAGGTCTCTTTGTCTCCCACCGAAGGTTTTAAAAGGCAGTCAGCAATTAATAAATGAGATCATCGGCAAAATAAAATTCTTTTTGAACCGGATTTAATAGGCTCATATCTCAACCTTGGCTTAGTAGTGTTTAGGATGAAAGGATGCTGGTTATTTGTACGACCTCTGGGAGACCTATGATGATGGGGGTGGGGAAGAAATTATAATCCTTCAGCCATTCATGCTTGGAAGATTCCTTTCAATAGGCACATAAATTATCCATGTCATGCTTTCCTGTGGGGGACTGTTTGGAGGCTATGACAATAACCAGAAAGTATATAATGCATCATTATTTGCCACACTAGGCTTTTGTGGTTGTTATTCCTTGATCTCCCTCATTCTCTACTAGGGTCATCCTTGTCAGTTAAAAAAGTCTGGATATATGTTCTTCACATAAGGCATTTCTCTACTTTTTCCTGAGCTATCTTCTGTAACAGATGCCAGGCACACTTTCTTCCACGTGCATTTCTCAATAAACCCTCACATGAGATTGGGTCCTGCCGCATAAATTACTGGAGCCTCTCTGACACCTCCTTAAGGATTATGTCCTGTTTATTGCCAGCAAACCAAAAGCAGGTTCATTACAAATATGAGTCAGACAGAAGACACCATAGCGTACTCCCATCAATAGCCTTCAGGTGACTTCTCCAACCTTTGAGAAGAGGAAGTACTTTGGCCATACCAGAAGGTGAGAACTGGTGTCTCTGAATCCCTAACACAAGTTTGCACCCCAAAATCTTAGATATAATAGTTACCTTGAAAAAGTCACCGTCGGTGGAAAAACTTTTTGGAGATTGATGGAGTGGTACAGCTTCCGAAACCTGGGGTTAATAAACCATCCTGGGTTATAAGAGGAGGATGATATGGCAGGAAAAAAAATAAGGTATCTAATATGAAAGACAAAATGAGTTTCTAGACGATAGCTCAGATTTGGGATAAATGCTTGGTTTTTTTTTCTAGTTCTGTCTGAATTCTACTATAAGTTCTTTCACAAAGTGGCAATTGTGATTTAAATATAAAACCAACAATTTGCTGTAATGAAATTTCTTGCCCCCATATTTGCCAATTGAGTAAGAGGTTAATGTATAAAGAACATGTTTCATTTTTTTCTCATGTAGATAGAAGATGTAGAAAATAATAATGTGAATCTGAAATAATGAAAACTTTTTTTTTTTTTTTAATTCTGAAAAAGGAAAAACCCTTGATGTAGCCCTGTGGTTGGGAAAGATACCCTCGTTTCTTTTTCTAAGATTCAAAAGCAAGGCCATGAGCTGGAGCTATTTGCTCATTTGAAGTAAATTGCCTTGACAGTGCATAAGAGAGAGAAGAGCACTGAGATAATTGGGTTCAAAACAAGTGTTTGCTGAATGGAGACAGGAAGCTTTTTGTACAGATTAAAAAGTGTGTAAGTGAATGATTGGGCTAAAGGTTGTATTCCAGAAAAGATACAGGGAGGCATCATAATTCAATAGAGCATAAAGAGGAAAGAATATTTGGATATCAATTTGGTAAACACAACTACCAACTGTGTGCACAGCTCAGCATTTGGGGTGATTCAGGAGCATGTTGTAGGAGGCACCACTGCAGGAGCACCGTCTACATCCCCTTACCTTCTCAGAAGGTCACCTGCAGCTTTGGTGGGCAGTTTCCAACCACACTGAGGACTTTCACCCTCAAGCATCTGGGGCTTCTGCTGCAGGATGTTCTCTGGCTACCCTATTTGTGTACCTGCCAGGCCAGAAGTTGTGGGGTGGCATTAAAGCATTTGAACTTTAATACTTAAAGTACAGCCCATCTGGACTCCGTAAATGAAAGCTTTAATTCTCAGAGAAAAGGATTTGAAGGTCTGGGGGAGTTCAGAAAATCTCAGCTATAAGTCTCAAACAATGAGAGATAGGAGTTGGTGGATAACTGGTCCCTGATGGGACAATTCTGGGATGTGAAATGCAGTATTTCACAAGGACCCCAGCTGGAGTGAGGCACAGTTGCCCACGGTGGTAACTCACTTACTTAAAGGCTCTTCATTTGACTTTTGTTTTCCTTGCCTCGCTTCCCCAGAGCTATGATCTGCTTCTTTGGATCACTTCCCAAATAAACTACTTGTACCCGGATTTTTCCTTAAGCTCTGCATTGGAGAGATTCCAAACTAAGATATATGCTGAATAGATGTTTGGCAAAGAAAAATAGGGGGACGTTATTTTAAAATATTGGGTTTTAAAAACTTTGTAGAATTATTGAACATTTTGTACACCTGAAACTTACATAACACAATGTTAATTACACTTGAATGAAAAAATGGATTTTTAAAATTTGCATTTAGAAGCACAGAGTCTAATGGGAATTGAGGCTATTTGATGGAAGGGAGTGAGGGAAGGTTACAAAGAGAAATGTTGAAGGGAAGTAGCATGATTGCAACATCTGGGTGGCTCAGCGGTTGAGGGTCTACCTTCAGTCCAGGGCGTCATCCTGGAGGCCTGGGATCGAGTCCCACATCAGGCTTCCTGCATGGAGCCTGCTTCTCCCTCTGCCTGTGTCTCTGCCTCTCTCTCTCTCTCTCTCTCTCTCTGTCTCTCATGAATAAATAAACAAAATCTTAAAAAAAAAAAAAAAAAAAGAAGGAATTAGCAAGATTTACTCCCAGACTGGTTGTGATGTGTCTGTCATTGAGTGGGAGGTTGTGGTGGAATGTAGCTCTCAGCTTTGGGGACAGTCACGAAGTTTGCATCACCTGAAATGATTGACAAGGAAAATAGGAAGAAAAGATTTATGGCGGGGGGGAGGGGAGAACCCCACAAGGAATAAATGTGTTTAGCATGTGAAGTCCATAGGATTTCTGGTCTTCCCCCTCAGCTTGTCGTATCAGTTTATCATTCTTCCATACAGGAGTGGTGAACATATTCACATGTACATCCACAGCTACGTTCTTTTCCTTCTCTTTAGAAAAAGACCAAGGTGGGGAAATGAAAGACAAAAGATCCTAATGTACTAAGGGCTCACTAACTCCAGAGTATGCCGTGTGCCGTGTGTGTGTGTGTGTGTGTGTGTGTGTGTGTGTTGTCTGCTTGCTTCAAACTTCTCAAGAAACAAACAAAAAAATGCCTTATTACAGAATAACACCTGCTATATAGTACAAGTTGACAAGGATACATTAGAGCTGTTTATTCTTATAAGTATCTTAATTTAGTTGAATCCTCTTGACATTCAATGATATCCATTAACCTAGGCTGTTTTTGAAACCGATGATACAGTCCTGTTTCATAATTTAAAATTTGTATTGTATTTTAAAACTCATTCCCCACTCAGGATTTTTATAAAGTTATATAGTTCCAGTTTGGATTAATAAGAAGGTTACCTTCCTGGAGTTTGTAACCCACAGCGCCTAGGTCTGCTTTCAAGGTTATGAGTTGAGTTATGAGATGACAGAATGACAACAGTAAAATGGAAGTGATTTTCCTAACCAGCCTCTCTCACCATCTGATGTGTGGAATTTTTTCCAGCTTTCGCAGCTGAGGCATTGCTAATTGTTGATTTGCATTAAGATTGTAAGCTCTGGCAAGCCTGAAATTCATTTTGGCTCATTTCCTCAGCCTCATTCCACAAATAGTATCTCCAGCCCCAAATGCTGAGGCCAAGGGAGAAAGATCCTGAGTAGTGTAAGGCATAACTTTGGTCTTTTTCTTATTGTAGAAAGATGCTTTTGATAGCAGTAAAAAAGAAGTCTAAAAATTAGAACACGTTCCCTTAGCAGTACCTTTTATGTGTCATTTTAGACCAAAGTCCCTCACATTCTGTGGAGGAGGGATTGAGTTTTTCCATATCAGGGCATTTTGGACAGAGAGAGGATTAGTCCTTTTGGGGGTATTTTGATCATTTCTTTCCAGCTTCTTTCAATTCTAGCAACACCTCAGAGATGGTGGCTATGTGGGAGGTCGATCTATGTTTAAATCAACACTGATTCAACAATATATTTAAGCCTTTCTTCAGAATTCATCATGTGGTGACAGCAAAAACAATCTCAAGGATAAATGAACATTTTTTGAGGGTGGGAATTTTTTTGATGCTAAAAATACTGCATTAAATGATCATGCTTCTCTGAGCTCTCATAAAGAGCTAAAGTGGACAGATTTAAATGGCATGATGTTTTTCTTCCTATGATTTCAGTTGATTTTACTAGAAATGGGATCAGGATGTCATAGGAAGGAGTAACACTGCAAACCCACTCCCACTTTTTCTTACTAAACACATGCAGTCTCTTTCCTAACAGCATTTAGGATAAGTAACAATTTTTCCATCTTAAAGTTAGCTTTTAAGAGCATTATCTATATTCAGAGATTTGATAAACACATCTAAGCTCAACTACCTACATCAATCATGATATACAATTTCATCTTTTCTCCTTTGCATTTTTTCCTAGACTAATGAACCATTATTATTTTATTTTCTTAATGAATGAAATGTCTTTAGATATCAAATTGGCAAATAATCCTATTTAGTGGCCAAGATATGGACAAAGGAAAAGATAAAAACAAGACAAACCATGCCCTCCTCCAAATGAGAAACTCAATAAAATATGGTTGGTTCAATGGATTCTGGGAGGAGAGAACTTTGAGACAAATAAATCACGGATTTATTACATGTTTTGAATTTCGAATTGCTTTGGGATAATATGGATGCAAATATAAACAACTGGGACAGCTCAGTGCTTAAAATATTTGTATATAAACAGGAAGAGAAATGGCCATACTAGGGTTATTTATTTCTTGATGAAGAGAGCAGAAAATGATACTAAGACCTTGTGATTAGCTTTTGCAGATGCTTCAGTTTATAGTATAATGTTCATACCGACTGAAAAGGACTGAATTTGTAGACTGCACTTGAAGAATTCAGATTGGAAGCGGAACCGGGGAGTGGAGGTAGGAAATAATAAAGGATGATGTTACAAGTTATTCTTTGTTTTGTGATGAATCACCCCACAACTTAGTGACTTAAGCAACAATCATTTTATCATCTCTCATAACTTTTGTGAGTTAGAAATTCAAGAAGGACTCAGCTGGGTGCTACTGGCTGGGGATGTCTCATGCAATTGCAACCAGAGAGTGGTTGGAGCTGAAACAGTGATGGAAACAGGACTGGAGCAGCTTGACATTTGGCTGGACATTTCTCAAGGTGCAGTTGCAGTGCTTCTGCATAGGATCTTGTCCCTTGGGCTGGTTTGGGCTTCCGTACACGTAGCAGTTTCAGAGCGGTTAGGCAGCTTGTAAGGCCAGTGCTCTAGTGAGCAAGCAAGAAATGTCAATGTTTATGAGTTAGTCTCAGAAATCACTGTCATTTCCACCACATTCCACTAGTTATCAATAAGTCACAAACCTGCCCAGATTTAAAGGAAGAAGAAATGGAATCCATTTCTTGATGGGATGCCAAATTTCTAGAAAAACACTGGAATAGGACATAAACTCTTAGATCTACCCTTGGGGAGTAAAGTCTGGCACAGGTGGCCAGGTAAAAGAAAAAAAAGCAATGTGCTTTTTGTGTGCCTCACCTGTCCACTCAGCCAGGCACATCCTCCATTCTTGACCTCTTCTGCCCCTATGTCTTTTAATCCCAGCCTGCTCTGAATTGTTTGTGTTTTCATAGTTATGAATTTATGGATCCAAATCTGGAAGCTGTGGGTCCTGGCTCTTCCTGGATTTGTGTCCATCTCAAATTCGGTATCAGCTCCCTCTATGGGTTCTGCTTCAGCTGCCTTTTCTCTGGGTGTTTTGTGTAAGCACTTGCTGCCTTAGCCCCTGTTACCAAAGGATTTCATCCCTTTTCCCACATTGCTGGGTCAGTCCCTGTTGCCTCAGTGAATGCCGTGGGAGATTCAGGAGAATGGGAAGACAGTATTGACTTATGACTGGAGAAAGACATTTTAGCTTTTACATTTTGTACTAGCTGCATCTTTGAGGAGTTGGTGAAGCCAAAGCTAAAAAACAGACCAAAGTTGAATTCATGCATGAAAAGTTGGGCCTATAAGAACATTAAAGATATATTCCAGCCTGCATTTTACAAGTGAGGAAATTAAAGTCCAGTGAGATCTACTGATTGTCTCACAAATCCTAGTACCAGGGACTTGAATGAAGGTCTTCAGATTTCTGTGTAGGCACACACACAAAAAGTTTTATGTGCACCAAGCACAGTCATTAGCAACACATTGAATTTTGCTTTTGTTTTGTTTTGTTTTTAGAAGTAACTGTCAATAAATATTGAAATTCCTTTGTTTACATTTTTAACCTTCCAAAGAAACTCTTGGTATTTAAAATACAAGAACCACTTGGGTCTTGTTGAATGATGGGGGCAGATACTTTCATCTTGGCCTGACTCTGCAAGAGACTCAGGAATACCTGCTCACCTTGTGGTCCCTTATCCTTAGATTCTTCTGTCTGCTCTTAAATTTAGCTGGTACCTGAGGCTTGACATAGATCAATGGGGATCAACACTGGTGATGAATTCTCCTCCTGCTCTCTTGGACAAACTTGCTTCTGAGCTGCAGCCAAAATTTGGGACACTTTTGAGAGTCAAACTTCAGTCAAATGATTTCTTACTGCATCCCCAAGGTCAAGGTCTCTAATGGGGAAAGGTTGTGGGTAAAGAGTAAGCAGCTGAAGAATTCTAGAAGAATCTTCTCTCCTATCCCTCAAGGTTTTCAAAGTAGAGATGTCTAAAGGAGGGCCAAATGGTTCCTCAGGCAATATGTAATTCAATGTCCTCAGAAGATTCAGTGAAATACTGTATTATATTTAAATTTCAGACAGTTAAACACCAGTTACTTATTGGAGTGGCAGCAGATTGTAACAGAGCAGGGCACTTTGGAATCAGATCCCAAGGAGCCCATTTTAGCCATACCACCTAATGTTTGGGTGAGCTTGGTAACAAATTTTCTTTTTAAAATTCTAGGTTCTTAGCCTATACAATAAAACCATGCCTGTTATGGGTTGAATTGTATCTCCTCCTCCCCTAATTTGTATGTTGAAGTCCTAATCCCTGGTACTTCAAATTGTGATTGTATATGAAGACAGGGTCTTTAAGAAGGTAATCAAGGTGAGGGGTGCCTGGGTGGCTCAGTCGGTGAAGATCTGACTCTTGGTTTGGGCTCAGGTTGTGATCTCAGGGTTGTAAGATGAAGCCCCAAGTGGGACTCCATACCCAGCGAGGAGTCTGACTGGGATTTTCTCTCCCTTTCCCTCTCCTGCTGCCTGCCCACCCCCTACTCTTGCTCTCTCTTTCTCTGAAATAAAAAAATAAATACATCTTAAAAAAAAAGGTAATCAAGATGATATGAAGTCATATGGGTGGCTGTAATCCAATATAACTCTTGTCTTTATAAGGTGAGGGGATGAAGACAGAAACCCACATAAAGGGAAGACCTTGTGAAGACATCTGAAGAAGATAACCATCTATAAGCCAATGAGAGAAAACTTGGGAGAAACCAATTATGTTAGCATGTTCTTAGCTTGCGTTCAGTATGGTGAGAAAATTAATTTCCTTCATTTAAGCCACCCAGACTGTGAAACTTTGTTATAGCAGCCCTTACAAACTAATACAATGCCTTTAGAATGATTTTTAAATTTTAAACCACTACACAAATATAAAATTATTACTGAAATAATGTTAATAGCTACTGTCTGGCAACATTTTGAACCTGAAGGAATTTGAGACTTGGGAAATTGGGTAGGTCCCAAAAGTACCCAAAAAGCTATGGAGATTTCTCTAAGACTCCAATAGTGTGTCAAAGGGTCATTTCTTACCCTGGGCTCATTAAATAACAAAACGCAAGGTGTTTTCTATGTCTGGTCATGTTCTAGGCTGTGTCAGGAAACCCAGAAGGAAGGAAAAAAAAAAAAAAAAGGAAGCTTTGTTTTTCCATGCTCATACATATGGCTATCTTCTAGCCCAGAAGGAGAATCCAGTTTCCTTCTTACTACTCAGAATTCCCAAATATAGCTGAATTGGTATTCAATTTCTAAGAAAGAATTTGAGTTACGGGATGAAAGTGTGGCTCTTATTTAGAAAAAAAAAAAAAAAAGGAATCACCTTAGGTTTCATAAGGGGCAGATTAAATGCACTGAATTCTAGATGCTTATTTTTATTTGCATTAGACAGAAGTAATTTTTCTAGCCTATACTTTTCAACTCAATGTTTATTTAGTCAAGCTCCTGGAGAATTGGTCACTGCCCTGAGAGCATTAAGGGGTAAATTGAATACACAGAAAGTCATGAGCCTTTTTTTTTTTTTTTTTTGCAGTTGATATAATTTGTGTGGGACAGGTTGACAGTAGCCCAGCAAACATGCATCAAGTGTTTGCAAGGAAAAAAAGCACGTAGGGTAAAGCTGAAAGAAAAATTTTGCACTTTTGTTTTTCAGTCTGCACAGACCTCTTCTTAGGATCTGTGTAGGGGACTCAGTCATTTCTATTAAAAAGACTCAGAATCCGTATCTAAGGCTTCCACATAAATTTTAATTTTGTAACCTCTTCTTCCTTCCTTCTCCCCCACTTCCTAAACCACAGTCTATTTTCTTTGTACAAGTTTTCCTGACCTCTGGCCCCAGCAAGAGAATTGTAATTAGAACCCTGGCAAAAAGTATTATCAACTTGGAAGCTGAGCAGAAAAAGAATAAATTCTTAAGTAACTTTTGTGTGATGCCTTGATTTGTAATTCAGTTAAAAAAAACCAAAACTATGAGGATTAAAGCTCTTGGTTTGATAGTAATGAGCAATATAAAAATTATAGTGAATCAGAACAAGTTATCATCAGTGGAATGCTTTGATCAACCTAAGATGAAAGGCAATTTGTAACTATAAATGATTCCTTTTTAATCAGATTAATTGTGTTGCTCTGTTTTGGGGGTGAAAGCTGAAGCATCTGAAATTCAAGCTAGGTAATGATGGTAAACATTACTGAAGGAACAATTATCTTGCAGGGTTTGTCAGGGCATTTCATTTCTATCACTTACAGAAGCAATCATTTCATTAGGAGTTTTATCCCTAATTTCATTTTCTAAAAATGAATCCTTTAGAAAAAGATGAGTTAAAAGTGTTTTCAGAGAAGGCATAGGTCCAAAAAATGAGTTTCCAGTTAGAACTGAGTGAGGTCAGGGTGAGGCAAAATATGCAGATACGTCAGGCTGGGAAGAGAGTAGCTGGGGCCATGGCAGAGGTGCAGGAGACATTCAGACTGGACTCCAACGGGCTAGACGTGGAGCTTCACTTATCAGTGGCTGTTGCTGAGGTGAATACTCTTTCTGCTGAGGAAATGCTGTTATCATCTTCCCTTCCTTCATCCCATATCTCTCCTCACTCAGTCAGGGGGAACAGTCTGGTAACTGATGTTTATGGCTTTGGAAGACCCTCTGTTCTCTTAGTCTGTACCAAACGCCTGGATACAGATCTTCTGGGAGTTCCTAGGGTCTAAGGGTGGCAACCCATCTTGAAATGGCTTAGGAAGAGTGGTCCCTGGCCTAGATCAACACACCTGCTGAGCAGTGGCACACCAGAGGGAATAGCTAAGAAGTCCAATGGACCAGTTCTGGTATTTATATATTTTTAAAATTCCTACTATCAGGGAGGCCCCTTTGAGTTTTGGTAGTTGTGCGCACAAAAGATATTAGTATTGACTGAGCCCAGATTGGTATTGGCATCGATAAACAAATGCTTCACTGACGACTAGTTTGTACCTTGCCTAATATACTGCCACCGAGTACATCTGCTGGAGAGCAGGATAGTAAGAGAGTAGACAGTATAAATCATAAGAAGCTTGGATAAGCACATGGATATAACTTTCCCAGGGAGACTCGGGGTGGCCTGGGCTGAAAATGGTGATATATTGATGAGTTTGAATTGTGTTAGCCAGCTTTCAGGGGCACATGAGATTGTTCCCTTTTTTGGTATTGTTGTTTTATTCTTATGACAACAGAAATATATGTCATTTTATTAGAACATTGAGGAAATTAAGATAAACAAAAGTAAAATAATAAGAGTGGACTGAGAACTTTTCATCTAAAGATAATCACAATACTATGAAGGGGATGTCACTTCTTCCTGGCAGAATTAATCACTTGCATGTCTGTGGGTGGCTTTTGAGCACCCTTCTCTTAGGGATCATAATGAATTCATTGTATTCCCTCCCCCCCCTTTTTTTTGCAAGTATCTGTTTCTTTTTTCTAGATCATGAGTAACTTAATGGTGGGAGATAGGTCATACTGAGAGTTTCTAGATTGTTGACTAATTGACTGAGTGAGTGAATGAATGTCACTAGACTATTTTACTCCAACCTGATGGCATCAGTTGAGACTCTGAGTTTATGTTATAAAATTCAAATTGCTTAAAGAGGCTATTTTTTTTAAATAGTAAGCTTATTTTATTTATTTTTAAAGATTTATTTATTTATCTTAGAAAGAAACAGTGAGTGAGCATGACTGGGGGGAGGAGCAGAGGGAGAGAATCTTCAAGCAGACTCCTTGCTGAGTGCAGAGCCTGAGGCAGGGCTCCATCTCACAACCTATGAGATCCTGACCCTAGATGAAACCAAGAGTCAGATGCCTAACTGACTAATACACCCAGGTGCTCCTAAAACTGCAAGCATATTTTAAATGTTCCTCTCAAGTCCTTGTTCCCTTTAAAGCCTGCTTTCATGGTTCCAGGATTAGAGGAAGATGATTTGCCACCATTGTGGTGACATAACAATGCTTAAGGAAGCTTGTCCATAACAGGCTTAAGGAATAGATCTTAGAATTTTATGTAAGGGAAGCCTCAAATGGAAGAGAGTTGGAGAAACCACTCCTTTCTGCTTCAGGTTCATACTGGAAAGGAGAGGAAAGACAGGCTGGGCGTATGCCTGTTAGATGAGTGGAAAGAAGTGAGGAGGACCATGGTTTTCTGTTTGATATCCCAAAAGGCTGCAGGGCTATGGAAAGATCCCTTGATACTGAAGTCCCAGGGAGAATGCAGCAGAGTCTCAGTATTTTCTACAGCCAACAAAAACTGGAGGCAGAACTTGTCATTGGCCAGCAAAGTGCGGGCATCACTGGAATGCCAGCAGAGAGGTTTATCCATGAGGTTCATACTCCAGAGGCCACAGCTATGAATGTTGCCAGGGTAAGCAGTGATCGAATGGACAACGGGCATCTGACTAGCAGCCAGAGGAGTCATAAAGCTCTAAGAACCTCTGTGTTCCAGAGCCACAAGGGCATCCAAGCTCTTTCTTTCTTTTTTTTTTTTTTTTTTAATTTTTATTTATTTATGATAGTCACAGAGAGAGAAAGAGAGAGAGGCAGAGACATAGGCAGAGGGAGAAGCAGGCTCCATGCACCGGAAGCCCGATGTGGGATTCGATCCCGGGTCTCCAGGATCGCGCCCTGGGCCAAAGGCAGGCGCCAAACTGCTGCGCCACCCAGGGATCCCCAAGCTCTTTCTTTTATTCAAACCCATACCAATAGAAGAGAGGCTTGTAGATATAGGAGACATTGACCAGATTAGAGGAAGTCAAGTACTTTTTCTCCCTACTAAGACCAGACAAAATTTAGACTTTCTCTGCATTTGAGTTCTAGTGTGAATAATTGTGCAAGTCTGGTAGTATGCATAAGAGGGGAATTTCTTGGTTTGCAGAACCCAAAGGGTGATAGGGAGATAAGCTAAACTGTGAGAAGGGTACAGTTTCACCTGGAGGCAGGAGCTCAGCTTTCTGCCTTCTTCACTAATCTCTGCTTTGCCACTTACCTTTCTCACTACTGACCAGCTTCTTCATGTGAAGAAGTTTAACATTTTATACTTTGACTATTAGAAGATGGGAGACCTCCCTCAAGTTTGTTTTGATCTTGAGTTCAAATTCCTAGGGAAATGCTTATATGGATCTAGTTTGATCAGATGTCCCACTTGGACCAATCAGCTGTAACCTTAGGGATGCTATTTTCAATGGCCCTCTACCTCTTGGATCAGTTGCATACTCCTAAACCAACAAACCATGACCAGGGAGTCAGGGACATGTAAATCCAGGATGGTTTCCATGGTAGCCATGGTTGGAAGGACAGTTCCCAGGAGTAAGTAAGATATTGAAATAAAGTACCACTTGGACAACAGCATGACATGAATCCTCTTGTCGGCATGTGCACTCTCCAGGACATTCTGGGTTCTTGGGAGCAATGGAATGTTTGGTGGCTCATGCAGAGAAATCCACAATAATTATACCAGCCTCCAAGACGGACCCAGTGATTCCTCCCACATGAGGTGTTACCACACGTTGAATCTAGGCTGGCCTGAGTGATAAATAGAACACAGTGGAGATGATGGTGTGTGGCTTTGGAAGCTGGGTCATAAATGGCATTGTGACTTCCACTCGCTCTTGTGGGCTACTTTCTCTGCTTCTGGGGACACTGAAATAGCCCTGGGAGAAGTTCATGTGGACAGAACCAGAGGCCTCCTACCAACAGCCAGAACCAATTGCCAGTCATGTGAGCAGGCCACCTTGGAAGCTGATCCTCTTGTCTTCAGATAATTGCAGACCTGGTGGGTATCTGACTGCTCTTTCATGAATGGCTCCTCTAAGTCAAATTGCCCAGCTAAGCTGCTCCCAAATTCCTGACCCAGAGAGCTACCAAAGGTAACACATGTTTATTGCTTTTTTAAGCTGCTACACTTTGGTTTTGGTTTTTTAAAGATTTTATTTATTTATTCATGAGACACAGAGAGAGAGGCAGAGACATAGGCAGAAGGAGAAGCAGGCTCCATACAGGGAGTCTGTTGCGGGACTTGATCCTGGGACTCTGGGATCAGGCCTTGAGCTGAAGGCAGATGTGCTTAACCCCCGGAGCCACCCAGGAGTCCCTAAGCTACTACATTTTGGAGTAGTTTACTATGTATGGTTAATTTCTCAACCCAGTTAAATCATAGTGAGCTTTCCAGGCCTGAAGTAGCCAAAAGCCCATCTAATATGACTCAAAGAGAACATGGCCAGAGAACTCTAAATTGTTTTCTTTGGGTTCTATAGATATTCTGTCAAAAACAAAACAAAAGAATTCAGAAAACAAAGGATCTCTGACACATATTTTACCTGGTTTGCTAGTATCACCAACACATTGAGTATACCTCAAGAGAGAGAAAAAAAATAAATAAAACTGACATTGGAAAAGTAGTGGGAATATCTGCATTTTCATCCCTGCTCTTGGTCATCATTAAGTTATTTCTGCTCCAACCTCTCTAGGTGGCTTGAGGATCACATGAGGTAATGAAGGTGGAAGCACTCTGAACATTTCCCACACCTTACAGATACCACGTGCCACTGTTACAATCATGAGGACAAAGAGTGTGGATGTGGATTAGAATTAGAAACTGGGAAAGAAAAGGAAGAGAGTAAGAGAGAGAAATAGGTGAAAAACTGCTTATTTTCCCCCTTATTGAAAAGGCATTCTAATAAGAGAAAAATATTTTTAGTCAATTTTGAATGCTACCTTAATATTATTTGGGGATGTCTTTGTATGTAGCAAAAATATAAAATCAGACCTCCCATAGGCCGATGAGGTAGAGTTGGTATTAAGCGGATTCCTAATAATTCTGTTTCCTGGCATGCTCCTGACATCCTGCAGCATAATGCAAATGCAGCTGGCTACCCGGGTCATAGCTCCGACTAACCCATCACGCTCACTGATGTATGACTTCACCTCTCTGAATGTGTTCTCCATATCAGTCTTCCCACGAGGATCCCATACCTCAGCAGGTATATTTCATGAGTGGAGGTGTAACTGATGAATCTTCTAATTTTATAGTCTGAAACGGGATGATAAAACGCTAGATTTATAGATAGTGTTTCATTGTGCACAACACTCACGTTCCTTATTCCCATCTGGTGTGAAGAAAAGAAATTTGTTCTCCCTTTAACGTGTCATGCTGTTAAATGTATGTTGCTTAAGATCTTGAGGAGTTGAAGCATAGCTATCCACCAGCATAAAAGATATGGTGCTGTGGGCAATACTTTCATGCAAGCAGAGCTTAACCGAAGGCATTTTATTGACATTGCAGTGATTTTTTATTTTGGATGGAGAAGATAAACCTTTATGTCCTGGTTTATTAACAAAACCTGTCCTCAAATTAGGATGCGCTTTCTTAGATACACACGTGGCTGCCAATTCCCCCCTAAATTTCATGCTATGAAGTGTGCAGGCTGCTCCATTGTCATAGTGTATCAGAAATTCTGCCAAAGGAGTGCATTTTCAACTGCAGCCTTAGCAAGCGGCCTTGGTGTGGCCATGCAAAATCGCTTCTTACGGATTTCAAGCGAATGAAAATGCAAGTTTCTCCCTCCTGAAACCAGAATCAGAATTTCTGCCCTGTACCTAATAAGGACTGCCCTTATGGCTCCCCAAATTCCATAGAAAGAACACTTGTACATGCATACTTTTATATTTAGCATGCTCTCATTAACATGTCATTTCTCTTAAGGGAGAACAATTAGGTATTCATCTCATTACAACAGAAGAGATTTACAAAGATATGAGAGTCACAAAGGAGATAAGAAAGGAAAAATAATGTGTGTTATTTGAAAAAGAATGTATGTTATCTGAAATCACTACATTTGAATAATACTGGTCTGTATATAACTAAGACCTCAAAAAAAGAAGAAGAAAGCAATGCAAAATGAATCTGAAAAAGTGGTGAGTGTCATAGAGCAAATCCTCTTTTTCGTGCATCATGTCAAGTAGTAGCATTTCCTACTTTATTAACATCAGCGTACATCATGTGTGTATGTGTACACATGTATCGATACCAGTTGATACTGCTTTATGACTGTTTTACATATTATTTGACTTCTTAGCACTTTTTGTTTTGTTTTCTGGACCAACATCTTCCAGGAACCTACTTAATTTTATCTTTTTATATTGAAATGACAAGACCTTTTCTGTGTGAAAATATATGATTTGCAAACATTTTTAAAGTGTATGTGTTTAAAAATACTGTGTGTTAGGTTTTTTCCAAAATGAACGGTGGAGAAATGAAAAAAAAACAACCCGGCAGAGCCAGGCAGTAGGTTCGAGGCGAGAGTGCTTTTGATGGGGAGCGCTCCCGGGCGAGGTTCGGTGACCCGGAGAGGTGGCCCGAGTCAGGGAAGTCGCGCCCAGGTTGGGGAGCGCGGGGGGTTTTAAGCCTTGTTGGCTCCGGGTCGGATCCGGGTGGGTCCCTTGCCAAATTGGGCAAAGGATCACCGTGTCCCTAGGAGACTGGCTGGGGTGGGGATAGTACAGGCGATGGGGGTGGTCCCTGGCTGGAGAGTCCTGGATGGAAAGTCTCGGCTTCCCGTGTAGGCTTCCGTTTACTGGAGACGATGTGCTGGTCATGGCTGCTTTGGCGGGAAGATCAGCCATTTTGACCCAATTTGAGATGTTGGCCATGTTGGGTGCCCCTGTCTCTCAGCAGCCCAACACTGTGAAATAAGCAAATTGAGGGCATGTAAATAAAACACAGTTAGGATAGAAGAGATTTTCCCCAAAGTGTAAGAGAATTTTTACCAAGATTATCATGGTAAGATTTTATTCTTGCTAGCCCATGAGCCCACGCTGCCACACGCTTTCCAGGTAAATAGTTGATGGGCTCAAGTATCACTGCATAGCTCTGACTTCCCTCACTTTGTGACAATGGAATATTTATTTAAGTACTATCTCATTTAATATAAATTATCTCATTTAAATATGACCACAATGTCCACAAGGTTGCTATTTGATAGTAGGTACAGAGATGCAAATGATGATTAAGAAACTTGATGAATAAGGTTATAAACTGAGGGAAGTGATAGTGACGTCGGTCCTTCACGGTTGGCCCTAGCTGCCCCTTCATTTCTGAGCTTGCCTTTCCCCTCTTTGTCACTCCCTCAGCTCCAGCCCCTGCAATAATTCCAGTCTTGGGACGCCTGGGTGGCTCAGCGGTTAGGCCTCTGCCTTCGGCTCAGGGCGTGATCCTTGAGTCCCAGGATCAAGTCTTGCATCCGGCTCCTTGCATGGAACCTGTTTCTCCTTCTGCCTATGTCTCTGCTTCTCTCTGTGTCTCTTGTGAATATAAATACATAAAATCTTATAATAATAATAATAATAATAATAATAATAAATAATTCCAGTCTTTATAGGAACTATGCTTCTCCAGCATTTTCTGATTTTGCTCTGCTTGGTAACTCCTTACTTCTACTTTAAGGCTTGGTTCATGTCCTGTGGGACTCCTGTGGTAGTCATTGCTGGGTGCCCCATCCCTCAGGTTGTCCATGTATCTGTGTACACCACCAGCAGAGCAATATAAGAGGGATTTTTGATCCTGGAGACCAAACAAAAAACCTTTGATAGAAGAAATAAAGTATAATTCTTTTGGTGAGTTTATTATGTGGGGATAAGAGAAATACCTTTCTGTGAGGAAGTTGTGAAGTAATGCATGTATGCCTGGCTCACTTAGTACATATTCATTATCGTTATTGTTATTCATTCAAAATGTATTTCTGATCCAATGAATATTGTAATAAGTGAAACAGAACAAATTCACAGTGAGTTAATAAATGAATCCAAAAAGCTGTAGAATACAGGAAACCTACTTCTTTCCTAAATGATATCAAACAATACTGCTGTGCTTTAGTATGGAAATTACCTTTAGGTGTCTGAGATCATAAAATAATGTTAATCCTTATTGTGATAGCAACAACAATAAAACCAATGAAGACAATAAGCCCAATAGAGATTCAGTGCTTACTCTGTACCAGGCCCTACCAGGTTAAATATTTTCTGTGAGTCATCTCATTGAATTTCCACAGAAACCTCTCAAAGCAAGAGGGTTTTTTTTGTCCCCTTGGGACAGATGAAAACCACTGATTAGGAATTTCCTTGTGCAAGCTTCCATAACTGGAAAAAGTGGAATGAGAATTTGAAGGAGGTATAATTCATTGTGATTTCACCAATCTTTGGTGCACCTGGGCCTGGCCTCTGCTTCAACCCTCTATTGGAATAGCATGAAGATATTCTCTTAAATTCGTTTTTAGAAGTTAATTTCCTTCCTGCCTGCTTTTCTTTCCTTCCTTCTTTTCTTTTTTTTTTTTTTTTTTAATTTCAATTAGGTTTGCAATCCACTTAGAATTGATTTTTATATTTTCTATCTTAAATTCCATTTTAGAGTCTATTTTTTTTTGTAGCTATAGGATTCTAGGTCTACAGTGTTTTTTTTTTTTTTTTTTTTTTTTTTTTTTTTTTAGCACTTTAGAGATGTCATTTCATTGTCTTCTGGACAATACATAGTTGTAATTAAAAAGTCAGCCATTATTCTTATTATTGCTCTTTGAAGGTAATGAGTCTTGTCTTGCAGACTTGAGTCTCAGCAGTTTTCCTATGATGTACCTCCAGTGGTTCTCTTTGTATTTATACTCCTTGACATTGATTGGCAGAGCCTCTAAAATCTTTATGTCTCTCTTGTTTTATGTCATTTGTCAGTTTTGCAAAATTCACAACCTGTCTGTCTTCACATATTGCTTCTGGCCCATTATTTCTCCTCTCTCCTTCTGACACTAATACTTGTCAGGGTTTTTTGTTTTTTGTTTGTTTGTTTTGTCTGTTTGTTTGTTTTGGTGTGTGTATGTATGTGTGTGTGTGTGTGTGTGTGTGTCATATGTTTCTTGCAGCTTTTTCTCTTACTTGCCATTCCTTATTTCTCTTTGTGATTTCAGTGCAGGTATTTTCTATTGATCCACTTCCAATTCACTAATTCTTCCTTGCACACTATTTAATATATTGTTTGAACCATTCATCAAAATTTTATTTTAGGTTATTTATATTTTTCATTCCTATAATTCCCATTTGGTTCTTCTTATAGATTGTGTTATCTGGTGACACCATCTTGCCCCCTATTTCCTTAACTAATAATCATTGATATTCTAAAACTCATGTCTGGTAACTCTGATTTCTGTTCACCTCAGTGTTTCAGTGTTTGTTTGTTTGTTTTTAAACTTCTCTTGCTTTTTGGTCATTTGATCTCCTTGCATATTTGGACCCTCTTCTGTTTTTACTCTACCACCACCTCCAACTTGGTTCTTGACTATTTGTTTTTCTAGCATGCCTGGGGTTTTTTTTTTTTTTTTTAAATAAAATTATTGTCTACTAGAAACATATACACTTGATCCACTATAAATGGAAATTTAAGTGTGTAAATACAATCCTCACTCTACTTCACTTAGCCTTCTTTCCATAATATTTTTCTGTTGTGAGTCAAACACAATTTACTTTATTCCACAATCTCTAAGTCACATATCAAGTTCCATGAGTTGTCTCTTTTTCTTTATCTTTGAAGTGAGGTAGGTGGAACATCTCTCCATTTCCTTTTGTGGGTAAAGAAGGAAAATGTCACAACACTTCAATAATATTTTCCAATGAAACTTTCATTTCAATCTCAGATCTTTTTCTTAGCCTTAATGAACACATTTGTAAATAGTTTGGCACCTCATTTCAGAATAAAAGAGTACTAGCTACTGTCTTGTGGCCTCACATGAAACAGACAAAAAAAATTTTTTTTAAGATTTTTTTATTTATTCATGAGAGACACACAGAGAGAGGGAGAGGCAGAGACACAGGCAGAGGGAGGAGCAGGCCCCATGCAGGGAGCCCAGCGTGGGACTTGATCCTGGGTCTCCAATGATCACGCCCTGGGCCGAAGGCAGGCGCTAAACCACTGAGCCACCCGGGATGCCCCCAAATTTATTTTTTAATAACCTATTACAAATTTGAGATAATGTTATCCTTCTTCCTGATATAAAAAATATTGTTGGGGTGCCTGGGTGGCACAGCCATTTAAGCATCTGACTCTTGGTTTCAGCTTAGGTTGTGATCTCAGAGTTGGGAGATCAAGCCCTGTGTCAGGCTCTACGTTCAGCACAGAATCTGCTTCAGTTTCTCTCTCTCCCTCTCCTCCCTCCCCTCTCTCTCTTTCAAATACATAAGTAAATCTTAAAAAAATACTAATATCTATTTAAAATGTTTCATTTTAATTGTCTAAAATTGTGGCGAAACCTTAAAAATGTAAAAATTATTGGTCTGTATATGCCAATAAACTAGTTAGTCCTTGGATACTAGAAGTTTGGAGAAACATTGTCCTGAATTTGTTGTACTGAATTTATGTGGACATAACCATATAATCTACCCACTAAGAACAAAACTACCAATCTGATTCACTGTAGTCATCTGATTTTGAATATGTGGAATATATGGTGTCGGCAGAACACAATATCTAATCTCAATAGGCAATTAGAATTGAGTCTCGACCTAATTTATATTAGGATATCATCAATATGTAGAAGTCAGAAATGGCTGACACACTAGGGTAAAGGATATAAATGAGAAGTCAATAAAAGCCAGAACATGCAAAGCTCAGGGGAAAATGAGCTGATGCTCTTAAGACTTTACACATGATAAAGAGATCCCCTTTACTCTGGTGTACACAAATTATTTTACCCTTGTGTATCCTTATCACTCTTATAGTCCCTACGTCCATGGCCAAGACTAAATATATGTATTGCTAGCTACCGTTGACCTTTGAACAATGTGGGGGCGAGGGGCATCAACCTCTTGAGCAGTTGCAAATCCTCATATAATTTTTGTCTCCTGTGAAACTTAACTAATAATAGCCTACTGTTGACTGGAAGCCTTAGTAATCAGTAACATAAATAGTCAATCAACACAAATTTCGTATGTTACATGTGTTGCATATTGTATTCTTATAATAAAGTAAGTTAGAGGAAAGGAAATGTTATTAAGAAAATCTTAAGGAAGAGAAAATACATTTACAGTAGTGGACTGTATTTATCAGAAAAAAACTACATGTAAGTGGACCCACACAGTCCAAACTCATGTTGTTCAAGGCTTGATTGTTCTTCTAAATCCACCTACTCAAAATTAAATAGGAGCTGAGCAGAGCAGAGTCTGAGACTACTTAAATCCATTTAAGTGTGTGTGTATGTGCCTGTTGTGTGAGAAGGAACCCTGACCCTGTGAATCCTGATAATGACTACTTAGGGATAGAGTTATTATGATGATGATTATGGAATAAAATGCCATTTTAGCTAAACTAAGCCTTTCTCCTCTCCTACAGAGACAAAGTTCCACATTCCTTTTTGTCATCAACCTTGCTGATATCTCCCATATCTTACACTATCATCATTTTGACATTCTATCACTGCTACATGCCATTAGCATCCTGTTCCATTGCTGTCTTGGAGAATCTTGATTGCCCTGTGAATTGACCCAGCAATTATGGCCAAATGCTTTAGGAATGCTCCTGTACATTATAAACACATCAATGGGCTTGTGGATGTGATAATGATAATGATGAAATTACACTTTCTCACTTTCTGTAGCTTCCAGAGAGTCACTCACAGGGGGATGCTTCCTAGTCTAAAGTAAAACTCCTTGTTTACTAGTCCTTGCAATGTCTGGGGCCTTGGAAGCTTGAGGGATTAGAGGCCAACGGGTAATAATCTTTGCCATGGTCTTTGTTTCTGCTAATTCAGTGAGAGGCATAAGCAAAGTATTATTAGAATCCTCTAAGATTCTTACACCACATGAATTTACATAAATTATTAACATCAGAGAATTCCTTTTTCCTTGGATGAAGTTTCCCTTACTAAGGATTGTGTGTTGATCACTCTCACGAATTTGGAGGATTATAATGTGGAAATAGAGAAAAAACAGAGTCAAAATCTCTTTCTCGGGATCCCTGGGTGGCGCAGCGGTTTGGCGCCTGCCTTTGGCCCAGGGCGCAATCCTGGAGACCCGGGATCGAATCCCACGTCGGGCTCCCGGTGCATGGAGCCTGCTTCTCCCTCTGCCTGTGTCTCTGCCTCTCTCTCTCTCTCTCTGTGTGACTGTCATAAATAAATAAAAATTTAAAAAAAAAATCTCTTTCTCTATCTCCCACTCCCAGAAACCATGATTGAGGTGATACTCCCACTCCTGAAAACTGACTTGTTGACTTCTCTCTGATGATATCATTACTACTCAAGCATGGCCAACACCTGCGTTTGGTAATGTCTTTGGTTGAGTATGTGTTGGCAGTTTGGGGAAAGAAGACGTCAGATCCAGAAGGAATACTCCTTTTTGCTAAAGACTGATATATTTTGTGTAGGGGCTTCACTAGAGACCTAACTTGAAGTTTCATTTTAGTAAACAATATTCCTTTCTCTATTCTTTATACCACCTGTGGTCCTTCCCCACTATACACTTGATTCCTCTCAATGGTAAAAAACACACTGTAGTTGCCCTAAAATTAGCCTGTTCATGGATCCACCAAGGATCTTTTGATTTTTACCTTTGCATTTTCAGCTTTGATATTGTTACCTAGGGCAGGACTCTGGATCCCTCTGGACTATATTTTTCTCTTCTGTAAAACAATAGAGTAAGAAAGTGAGAGAGCAAAGAAAAACTTCTGACTTTTTTCTTTCATATATTATTTCATCAAACATTTAATAAGGGAGCAAGAGGTATATAAGTGAGATAGATGAGCCCACCAAAAAATATCATAGTAAAGTAGAAGAGAGAAGCTGATGAACAACAGACACTTATATAGTATGGCAAATACTGTAAGGCAATTATGATATGCCAAAGGATCATACTTCAAATAATAAATTCTGCTTAGGAAGACATTTGGGAGGGTTCCCCAAAGAATATGTCAATTAAGTGGGGTTTGAACAATGATTAGAGTTTTGTCAAGTGTGGTTGCAGGAAAGCAAATTTCATACAGAAGGGAAGGAATAAGCAAAGGTTCGTGCAAGTTTAGGGAATGATAGGCGCTCAGATTTTACTAGTTAGCATTATGGATGATGGGAAGTGGTGGTGGATGGAATGTGGAAGCATGTGGTATAAAATCACTAGAGGCATTGAATGCCATGCTAAAGAATTTAAGAGAATGGGGAAGTAAGTGTTTTTCTTCCTAGTTTTGAAAACAATATGATAGATTAAATAACAGAAACAAAGGTAATTCCTTAAAGGTGATAATTCTTGGTTGGGTGATTTTTTAGTAAAAAATAAATAAGAAGAAGTATGTATCACATTGTCTATCTTTAGTGCACCATGAACTCCGAGAGTAAGTCTCTTCTTTCAAGTGTTTGCTTCATCTGTTACTGTTTACTTTCGTTACTGGTATTTGGATTGGCTCTTGAACTATCCTGGCATTGATTCATCTTTCCAGACAGCTGCTCCTTTGAAGCATCATTGCAAGAGATGCTTTCCTACTTACCCAACAGAGTGTATACTTGTCAATCAAAATATAAATAGCACCCAAGCAACCTGCATGTCCAGAGGCTGGAGGAGAGACAGGACTGTCTCCCCACTGAAGTTCTGCCAAGTTTAGAAAGACCAGATTCTTTGTGAGCCCTCTGAGATTGTAGAGAGGGACCCCTCATGAAAACTTGCTTCTGCTGTCAGTCTTGTATACTCATCCTTTATTATTCCAATGAGAAGTTTCTGAAGGGCTTCCTAAAACTAAAAAAATTACTACTACCACAGTGCTACACCTGCCTTAGGGGCAACTGAATATATCTTTCCATTGCCTTGCCTTCTTCTGTAGTAGCATTAGATTTTTTTTTGCTTTTCTCCTAGAACTCTATACCCTTAAATGCTCAGGCCTGAAGTTTTTTATTATTCAAATCACTGAATCTCTTTTTTAGTGACTTACAACAATGAAGGCCTCATGGGGTCTGAGGGATGACTTGTGAGGATAATCAGTGAATGCTTTCCATTCACAGTGTCTGAATCAGACCTGTCTTACATGCCATCGGGTAGATTGATCCCAGGAGTCAATGCAAAAGCCCCAAGAGGGCTTGTGATGGTCCACTCACATTTCTTAGAATGCCTGGAAGTTTGTGAGTATGACTCTTTCTTGTCTCATACTCTCTCCCTTTTCAAGAGTGACTGACTAGCAAACAGATTTGGCAAAGCAGGAGAGACTGAGTGCCACTGTGAATAGAGTTTTTGGTTTGAATTTGTTTTCCTGTCAGGTGTTGCTGGGAGATTCATCCCCTTCAAACCACTGCCAACTATGTGAACTCCAACAATTTGGTAGGGCAAAGTAATCATTGGCAAATACAGCACAACAAATTGTTGGCTAATAGCAGAAGCTGGAGATGCCTCTGTTAATGAATCCAGCAAAGCCTTTTGTCAACTAGGTGAAAAGTCTCATCTAAACCCTGAGAAGCCAGACCTGGCACAGGGAGGGTGAGGCCAGGAAAATTGCAGAAAACAGAGGATTTGTTCTATCATTAATTGTCTTTTGGAAAGGAAACCCAGGCTTAGGGTTGATCATGAAAAACAATGATATGATTGGATGCTCAGAAATCCTAGTGCATTCAGAAATGGTAGAGAAAGAAAATATGGTAGCATCTGCCCATAGAATTTCACTCTTTCCTCATCAGTTCCTTTGACAAAGAAGAAAAGATGTCACCATAATTTAAATACGTCATTCCTTGGCTCTATCCCATAGAAATGAGGTGAACTAGGAGTTAGATGTTGTTGATATCAGTTCTCAGAATGCATTGTTGCTGTTTGATTAACTAATGCTATAGGTTTTTTCATGTGTCTTTGGGAGTATAATATCACTGTACCATATTCGAATTCTTCTGTGTTCGAATTTGTTGATATGTATTCACATACATACAGGTCAAGATTTTGGTGAACAGTATTTACTCACAGAAATTGTTAGTTACTGTTAGGGAAATTCCTATCTTTTATTCATTTATTCATTCCACCCACAAATATTTCTTGAACATTCACCATGTGTCCAGCACTGTACTAGGTGCTCAGGATATAGCTGTGAATAAAATAAGACAAAAATTCCTACCATCACGTAGCTTGTATTCTGGTGGGAGGAGACAGGTGACAAATATATAAGTAAATGTATAGTATGGTGATGATAATGTGTGTTAAAGAGGAAACTAAAGCAGAAAAAGGGGATGAGGTGTTGCAATTTTAAATAGGATAGCCAGAAGAGACCTCTGTGATAAGAAGTCATTTGCATAAAGACTTGGAGCAAGGAAAAGAACCATGTCGGGTAAGAGTATTCTAGGCAGAGGGAAATCACAAGCAGAAAGGCCTTAAGCCTGGCATGATTTGAGCAAAGGAAAGAAGGCTGGCATGGCTACAGTGATGTGAACAAGAGGTAGAGTGGTAGGTCTTGAGATGAGATTAGAAGGTTCCCTAAGAAAGGTGAGCCAGTGCTGAAACACCACATGGGCTTGGTAGCCATTCATAAGGATTTTGGTTTTTATGTAAGATAGGGGGAAGTAATGCAGGACATGACAAGGTGTGTTTTATCCTTCAGGCTGTAGGATATCAAATGAGGGTGATACAGTACAAAGTTATTGCAAGAATCTAGATGAAAGATGATGGAGGAATGGCTTATGCTAGAAGTGGTGAAGGTGGAAAGATGGAGTTGGATCTGGAGATATGCTGAAGATAGATCAATAAGCTATTGGAGTAGGCAGGCCCTGGGGAGGCAGAGCTTGGGAAAGACTCAGGGCAATTCCCCAAAGGGACATTAGTAGTCAATGCTTCTGGGGGGATGAGATATTGGTCCTTTCAGGGGCATCTGGACCAGTATCCACTACATCTGTACCTATACCTTCCAGTAAGGTAACCAGAGTTGTGACTATTACTCCCACTGTACAGATAAGAAAACCAAAGCTTAAAGAGATTAAACAGTTAATTCAAATTCCCAAGGTTGCAAGTGATGCATCTAAGTCTCAAACATATTCTGCTGTTTCCTCAACCCATAACCCATCTGCCACCTGCTTGTCACAGTTGTTCACTTACTAAGTCGAAGACCTGTTTCCATCTGCAGTGCTGAAGTACCTGCTCCTAAGTGAGCCGCTGTACTGAATCACATGCCTTCACATGTGGTCAACTTGAAGATCTTTGCCTATGAGCATGGGTATGGGCTGACACACACCCGTGTGTATGATGGGGTGTGCACCTCATCTCTTTCCATCTCCCCTTCCTCATTTCTTCCCTCCCTTCCTCCTTCCCTTTTTTCCTTCTATTCCTTCCTTCCTTCAACTAGCTCATAATAATTATAATTACATTTTGTGCCCAGCAAAATACTAAGTGCTCTTCATGCATTTCCCATTTATACTAAAAGTATGAATACAAAAGCTAGTGCAAAAAGCTAAGTATGAGCCCTGGAGGGAGATTAGTTTGAGGTGGGGGATGTTCCCCTTTGAACATGCTCCTGCAGAGATGCCTGTGGGCCATTTAGGATGAAAGATACAAGGCTTAAGTTGAGAAAAGTCTCCGTAGAGACACAGATTTCAGAACTTCTGAATGTTCTTTTCTAAAAATGTTTCCTAAAGCTCTGAGTGATAATCTAGGAGTTGGTTTCCTACTTTACCTTATCCTTCTTGTTGTTTCTGTTTTTGTGTGAGTAGAACAGGTGAGTTGAACAAAACAGAATTGCATTTAAAACCAGCATAACTTTATTTTGCTTCTCACTATTCCTTTAAACTTTAATCAGTGGAGATTTTCTTCCTCAGATGCTGGATTAAGACACTGGCAGATTTCAGCATCTGTTTATTCTTAGAAAATGTACATTCTCATAATGATTTTGGGATGCAGGCCTAGTCTGAATTTCATATGTCCAGTCCAAGGCCTTATTCCAGAAGTCTGACTTGGTTTAATGTCAAAGCATTGACCTTTTCCTGGACAGACCCAGGTCCACCTGGAAGCAGAAGGAGAATGAAGGGGCAGGACTTTCCCTCTCCCTAACATCTGTTTCCTATGATGGGAGGAGAGAAGGGGGAGATATAAGGAGATAGGATGGTTCTTACTTTGTTGGGTGGCTTCAGACCCTGGGCCTCCCAGATGGCTATGTCTGGTTCTGTCTGTGGGGCATGTTTTGGCCTCTTTCAGGTTTGGTCTTTGTGGAGGCCGAGAAAATTAAGGCCATTCTACTTTAAGTTCAGCGTTATCACAAGTACAGCCATCCCAGGCCCCTGTGAATAAGAGCTGAACTTTACCTTACTTCAGTTACAGGAAGAAAACAGCTTACAGCTTGAAGTCCTAGAAAGCCCCGTATTAGAATAAAAACAGAGTCCAAGCCAGTGGCAGGAAGCCCCTATTAGAATGAGAACAGAGCTCAATGCCCTTGAAGGCCCCATATCAGAATGTAAACAGAACTTGAGAAATTCCTCCACCCCTCCTGAAAATCCCCTAGACCAGCCTATAAAAAACCCAGCTGTAACCTACGTCGGGGTCCAAGTCCCTGCTCTGCTGTGTCGGGTACACTTGGACCCAAGCTCGAGCTTGTAAATAAATCCTCGTGTGTTTGCATCAGCGTCGGCTCCTCGGTGGTTTCTCGGATTCGCAATCTTGGGCACAAGTCTTCTCACCTGAATTGCCTTAAGAAAGAAAAAGTCGCTATTCTGGGTGGCCACTCATGACGCCTTCCTCAGCTTGGGAACATTGGTTGGACCCCCATCGCCAACAAGCCTCTTTCTCCAGACATCTTCTATTGGCTGGGACAGGACCTGAGTACTCACACTGACACCAACTCCATTCGTCCTGCATGGCTCCTCCCTGGCATGGCAAAGAGTTGCAGGCCATGGTGCCTCAGCTGATATGGTTTGGAGTAGTGCTGGGGTCTGGAACTAATGGCCAAGAAAGAATTCTTGAGATGCCTTTGGTACAATTAGGTGGTTTTATTAAACATGGGGACAGGACCCCTGGGCAGAAAGAGCTACACTGGGGTTGTGAGGAGTGACTGATTATTTATGTTGGAGTAGAGGTAGGTAAGGACAGAGGGAGGTGTCTAAAAGGACTTTCATATGCTAAAGAAGACTCTCAGGATACTGGAGGCCTGGCTATTGTCAAGATAAGCTTGTTTCCCCTCTAGCAAAGCATTAAGATAATTGGGAGTTTCCTGGAGGAATGTTATAACTCCACCTATCTCAAGTATTTGTCAGTGGGATGCAGGAAATTTAATTTTATTTACACTCCCTTCTGCCTTTGTTTCCCACATCCCTATGGAAGGGAGGGTGATATTAGGGCTCCAGAAAATTGAGTCTATGGGTTTCTGGAAGTTAGGTCATTAATAAAATTGCTTTTTTCTTGTAAATCACTAAGACATTTATAAACAGATGGAGACTCCTGTCCTGCAGGACTGTGATCTATGAGTTAACCATTTGTTTTTCCCTTACCTTAGTTTTAGGGCAGCCAGGAGTACCTGAGAAATGTCAATATATCCCACCCAGGAATTGAGGGTGGGGGCAGGGTTGCAGGGTGTCAGCTTGTGCTTTGCCCTCAGCTTGCCTTCTGCTCACTCTTCATCAGTCACAAGAGCAGTGCTTTGGCCCCTTCCCTGCTTGCTCAGTTTCTGCTTTCTGAGGCAGGAGTCAGGCCCCACCTGCAGTCCTCTGAAGCTTCTTCAAAGGAGAATGGAGTGCCAGTTCCTACACTTTGAAATTTCAGGGGATGCAGGGCATGCTCTTCAAGGTGAAGGAGAAGCTGTGTGCTCCTTCCCCATCTCCTCTGAGGAGAATAATTCCTTGGTAAAGGAATGATGGGAAATAACCCTCCTTCCATTACATGTTTCTTTTCTGTTCCTCAGATACATGAGTAAAAATACTCCGGAGTGAGAAATAAAAGTGACATTAGGAGGTTGCTTAATTAACAAGTTTGAGGGAGGTCATGAAACTTTGGAAGAATAACCCTTATGATTACCCTCAAAGAAGGATACTTGAGACAAGCTAGAGGAAGAGCAAAGGATTGAGTTTTGTCCCTTTCTCTGGTAGCCATTTCTCTCTTTACCTCAGATATCCTGGGGTGAAGTTTTGGCCCTGGCTTCCTGACTTATTATGTGCTAAGATATTCCATAGGCCATGGAGAGCCTTATGCATCAAAGGGGCAGCCAGCGATACGAGGGCCAGGGGACTGGTGTGGACCGAGGTCCTGACTCTCAGAAGGTCCTTCTCCTGTGTGTAAGTTCTGCTATTCCATAAATGTTAAGTAAAGGAAATAGGCAATTTTGTAGATAGGAAGACCATTCTCCACTGCCAAAAAAATTTGCTTATAAAATTCCACGAATTTCAGATTGCAAGTCAGAAATTTCACACCCAAAATGAAATTGGCGAAAAGCCCAGAACTCGCCATTTTCACTTTAGATACTAAAATTCTCACGTGGATTTACTTAAAGAGTAACCAGGGTGTTAAAAATGTCCTTTAGGCTTAAGAGTTATTTACATATGATCCATTGGCATGATTGTTTACTTACCAAATGAATTCAGAGTTGGTTTTGTTATTTTGAAACTGTTCAGGAATCACATTTTTATTTATTTCTAGGACATTTTGTGATCAGAAAACATTGAGGTTCTTACAAAGAAGATGTATATAATTGATGATCTGTTGGTATACTTTCACATCTTACATATTCTTTGTAAAAATCAAATGTTACAGTGTTTTCCTCTAACTGGATGCACTAGAACCTTATTAAGTGGTCTAATCAGTTGAATAAGAATCTTGGTTTAATCCTCTCCAATTCGATATAGTAATTTAATATTTGTTGTACTTCTATAGAGGGCTATAAACTGCCTAGGATAAGCTGACACATTGTTGTCAGTTCTCCATGCTCCAGAATCTATGTATGCCCATCCATACAACCATGATCCAATAACAAATACTATTGGTCCTCATTACTTGTGGATCCTGTGTTTGCTTGCAAATTCACCTGCTCACTAAAATTTATTTGCAGCCCCCAAATCTCTATTTGCAGTGTCTTTGTGGTCATTTGCAAACATTTGAGTCAGTGAGAGGGCACATTCCCTGTTGAAGTCAAACAAGGTGACACTCTGCCTTATTGTTTCAGCTCCCATATTAAAGACAAGTATCATTTTCACATGTAGTCAATGCACTGTTTTTCACTGTTGATGATTTCCATGTTTAATAGGTCCCTAAATCTGAAGTATTGTCTGGGTTCCTAAACATGGGAAGGCTAAGATGGGCCTTACAGAGAAAAGACGTGTGTTAAGTAAGCTTTGTTCAGGCATGAGTTATATGGTTGTTGTCTGTGAGTTCAACATTAATGAATCAACTGTATCTATTTAATAAGGTGGCTTAAATACATGTAAAACACGGTTATTTATTCATTGGTTGGTGAAAATGACCAGAGACTCCTGGGAAACTAATTTGTATTTCTCTTAGGAATGAAGGCTCAGTATTCACTGATTCAGTGTTTAGGATAACTTTCTAGAAAATGACTACTGCAAATAACAAGAATCAACTGTATCTGGTTTCGAGTGATATATTTGCTTGGGCATCCCATACCCTTTTGCCTACTGATTGATATATTTACTTAGATAAATCCAGTTATTCATTCAACACATTCTTATTAGGCATTACCTGTATGGAAAACTGTTTTGGGTATTGGTGATAAAATGAGGAGTAAAGATAGCCACACTCTCTGTCTCACAGGCTAGAGGGAAAGAAAGGTTACAAACATATAGGTCAATGTAAAATTACAAAAAAAGTGATAGTGCTGATAAGAAAAAGCACAGGGCATTAGGAGAACAGAGCTGTATATTTGTAGGACCTGTCATCATGTAGTGGTGTTAGGGCGTGTAGTTCAAGCTGAGACCTGAGGGAGGAGAAATAGTTAGGTAGACATGGTGTAGAGGTGTGAGTGAGACTTCTGGGCAGAGGAAATGGCACATACATGGACTCTGTCATAAGAGCAGGTGTGGCTCCTCTAGGGAACTGAGAGCCCCAGTGGCTGGAGATGGAGAGTAAGGAGGGCTTGGAGTGGGATATGGTGCCAGGGATAGGCAGGGAAGAGTCATATGGAAGCTTGCAAGATCATTGAAGATTGGTTTTCATCTAAACATCCTAGATAAGTCATTAAAAAGCATGGATATGGTCAGGTTTGTATTTTTAAGTGATTACTCTTGTTGCAGAGGAGAGAATAGATTGGGGGAGATGAGAAGCCGAGGAGGTTAGCTCTTATAGAAGTTTGTGCATCACGTAATGACAATGTGAGGTGGACAGGTGGGGGGAAAGGCAGAGGACTAAGGGTTGTATGAACCATGGAGAAGACAACATTGTTGGTACCAAAAGCAGACTGATTGATATAGAATGACATCAGAGACAGGAGGCTAATGGTGGCCAACAGATGCTAGCTGTGTGAGTGCTGGCATAAAAACATGATAAGATGTGATGCTCCCTTGCTCTGAATGTAGAGATGTTTGTGAGACTCAATCATAAAAATGAGATGTGAAGCTTCAAAGCTCAGCTTCCACATTTACATGTAATTTCCCTCCAGAATTGCTTTATTTGAGTAAAAAAGATTTTTTTTTTTGCTTTTGTTTTTTTTCCAAAGATTTTATTTATTTGTTCATAGATACAGAGAGGGGCAGAGGCACAGGCAGAGAGAGAAGCAGGCTCCATGCAGGGAGCCTGACGTGGGACTCGATCCAGGGTCCCCAGGATCACACCCCAGGCTGCAGGCGGCTCTAAACTGCTGCGCCACCGGGGCTGCCCAATTTTTTTGCTTTTGAGAACACATTTTTAAAATGCATACAGGGCTATATTAATACAACCCATCCACTTCCCCTGCTCATATTTTACAAAACAAACAAATACAGATAGCAAAATGCAGTTTTGTAGAAGATTTACTGGCCATTATAAATTATTATGTGATTGGAAAGGATAATACTGATTTTATACCTTACTTGTCATGGCATCATTTAATAGTACTCTCTGATGTGTTTGTAAGGTACAAATTACATTGCTTTGTTTCTTGGAGATTTTTTGTTATGTCAAAAAAAAAATTTAAGGGCATTTTATGTTCTAAAAAATGTTTTCCTAATTGATGAAAAGATGAAAAGAATTTATTCCTTAAAATCTGATTAATGGGTCAATGTTTACTTGAGATAAGCTCTACCTCAGGAAAGTATTAATAGCATTTTTTGATACTATTTTTCCACCTATTCTGTACATTGAATGGATATGCAAGAAATGAATTTGCTTCTGCCCAAATATGCCTCTCCCTTTTGTGTTGCAAACATCTAGAGAGAGGTCTTCCATAGAGAAAGAGTTTGTGGCCGACAAGTTGGATAGATAAGTTTACTAAGGTGAAAATATTACTCAAGAACTGACATTGCCAGTTCCACCTTTTTTCTCTTGTCAGCTTATTCATTCAGTTACAGGACTCCACAAGGCTCTGGAAATACAAACATGAAAGGAGCACAGTCTATGCTCTTTGGAGTCTGCTAGAAGAAATGGTCATGTAAGTGAACCGAACCTGATAAATTATTGGGAAAGGTTATTATAAGCTGCTGTGAGAGCACAGGAGAAGAAGAAATATCAAGAAGGTTTTCCAGAGGAAGGGCCATTGAAGGCTTGAAGGAAGAGTTAGAATTGGCCAGACAGATGGGACAATGTATGTCAAAGTAGGTAGGCATTAAAAACATGGTGTATTTGGAGAATTGCAAATATTTGGAAGATGGTCATGAATGAGTGAAGAGAGACTTAATTTTTTTAATTTAAATTAATTAGATAATGGATAGTGTAGATAAGAAAATAATCCATTTGGATTTTTATAATCAATTTTGAAATCATACACCTATTGGGATGCAGATGAAGTAATTACAGTGGTCTAAATTTCTTATGAATTGCTTTCAGGTTTTTGAGTAACCCAAAACATCCTCTATGAGCAGATCTATTCTCCTTTCTTCCTCTTTTCTTCTTTTCTTCTCTAGGTTCCAGCATAATAAAGATCAATATTTACCATCTTTTAGTTTTCAAGGTAAGACTCTGAGGTTTCACAGGTGGAAGGAGATCATGTTTAAACATCCTCCTAAATTAGATTAATGTCAATTCATTCTTGCAATCTAAGAATTAAAAGTTTCCCTCAATCATATTTTGTTGCTTTTTAAAAAAATGAAAACTGATTCCAAATTCTCTCAGATATATTCTCTATTTCAGAACTATCTGCTAGTAGAAAATTATTCAAAGCCCCAAGATTTTTAAAATCAAGCTTTTAATAAAGAGCATGCAAACAGCTTATTTTAAACGGAATATTTCACAGGAAGCAATGCTAAGTATTAGCTAAACCATTTAATATAACCATTTAATCACCTACCCTGATTATAAAATTTTAAAGATCTTAAAATAGATTTCATGCAAAGCCTAAGTCTTCTCACATAAATGAAAACAACACTGTATTATCTCCAGGTTTATTATTCTAAAAGGATTTAGGTTTTTCTTTCCAATTTGGATTCAGATCAAACCTAAATAAATGAAACATCTTTTTCCTCTTCTTGAGGCTGTCCTGACTCTGAAGGCCTTAGTTTCCTTGGTTGGAGCTGTTTCAACATCTTGAAATGAAACGACTAATTAAAGTGTTTTTGTGTTTGGCTCAGAGTCTTTCTTTTTCTCTGGCTGGAGTTCTGTCTTTGGTTGCAGCCAATGCAGCATGTTCACATTGCTAAATTTTGGTGGAAAATACCATTGGTTGGATAACAAAAACAAAAATGTGTATGAAGCATTCGACAATTGATTATCTATCTTTCTCTGCCTGAGAACAAGGAGGAGATGTGTCAAGAAGCCATCACTACTTTCTTACAACTTCATATCCATCAGGCCCCATAATAAAATATTTTCTTTATGTGGTTATCAACTTTATGTAGTACCTTCTGTCCTATGTTTATGAGTGCTTATTGATTTTAGAAAAAAAATAACTTATTTTAAACTTTTTTCAAGAGCCTATATTGCCAGATTTTGAGGATATCATACACTTTGATATTATTTCTTGTTTATCATTTGTTTGCCCTACTAGATTACAAGCTCTTTTCAGAGGACCAATGACTTTCTTTTTCCCTACTGAATCCCTCCTATGGGATACTGTGTCTGAACATGGTTATGTACAAAAAAAGTTGTTAACTGAATAAATGAATGGATGGGCTGAACAAATGCCCGTGTTCAAAAAAGAACATAGACAAATGGGGACAAAGAAGCAAACCAACAGAGGCATTCATAAAAAAAAAAAAAAAAAAAAGCCTACAGAGCAAAAATGATGGAACAATTCCAATGTGTTTAGAGTGGGTAGGAGTGGGTAGGGAATGTCAGAAAAAAAATTTACAAAGGAGACAGTGTCTCAGTGGTAGCTTGAGGAGTAAATCAGAGCTCCCCAGCAGACATGGACATGGACAAAGAGAGAGGAGAATACATGGCAGCCCAGGGAAACTATAATGACAAGACATGCATACTTTATGACGATGTTCAATTTGAGATATTTGGGGGCCATGAGGGGGAGATTCCCAGTGGGTTTGTAGCTCAAGATAAAGTCTCTTAATGTAAGCTCCTACATGACCATATGATATATGTATTTATTCATTTGTCTCATTTTTCAAATATGGTTCTGGGAACCTGGGAACCCCAAATAAATAATAGACAATTTGTAGAGGATCAGATTTAGATTATGAAAGCCTCCTATGCACAATTGTGGAGAATGATTGAAAACTGTACAGTTGATAGACTATAGTGCAGTGTTTTACAAAGGTCTTTAAAATATAGTTGTTCATTTGAGAAGGATCATTTCATCCCTACACACACAGGAGGAATCATTACTTCCAACAATTTATTTTGTGTGGGTCATGCCAGGTCTTAGTACAGAAGATTTTCAGGGTGTTATTGTCCTCATTTTCTAAGAACTTAGAATATAATGTGTACTTTCCCATACTAAACATAAAAGGACACAAATAAACAAAAAAAGAGCACTGGGAGCAGGTCTACTATAATGGGCTTCATAACATTAAAGGAAATGAAAAGTGAATAGTGGAAGAAACTCAGATACTTTGAGTCTAATCCTGACTAATTAGCATAGAAAGTGCCATTACTTTGTGCATGTGGAGCAATGAGTAAAAGCATCATGGACTACTAGAATCTTAGGAATTTTCTGTCCAAGAAGATGATGTGGGGAGATATAGGCAGACAATGACTGAGTTTGGAAAAGTGAGGAGGTGGGAATTGGATGGCCGGCTGAGTGTTGAAGGAGGGCTAGAATGTATTTGTGACCAAAAGAAGTTAAGTCATCTAGGGCGCTGAGGGAGAAGTGTTTGAAGCATAAGGAAAGGATCTGGATATGGTCTTTCATGTGAAAGGCATTAGAAATAGTTAATAAATATCTCCTTTCTCCAAGAAAAGAACATTGTAATGGTAAAAATGTTAGAGCTCTGCAGGTAAACTTTTGGGGTTATAAATCCATCTTTCTAATCACACCCTGACTTTGCAATGTCATTATTTTAAAATTGCTTTCTCAGGAAGGGTCTTTCTGCATCATAGAGTATGACAGTATCTACTTGGATATTCCTTCCATGTGTATTGTGCTGAGTGGCTATATTTCTATTTCAACATAGGCATTTTGAGATCTCTTTATGTGGGAGCCTTGAAAGTTGGCCTCCTCTGATTATGCTTTAGCCAATGAATCCAGGAAGTGTGGGAACTAAGAGTCCTGTTCCAGTGACCTGTAGAATATGTGCTATGTTTGTCTTCTCCGCTGTGATAGTCATCAATTATGTGTGCTCTAAGCGCATACTAATCTTTATTTTAGAAGAAGGTTAAAGGGTGTCAGGAATGTATCTCTGTGCTTCAACTTAATAAGGAGAATGAAAAATCCCTAGAGAAGATGAAAAGAAAATAATTCAGGCAGCATGCTAAAAATAAAAATATATTCTAAAGAAGTATAAGAGAGGACCAGGAAAATCAATATTGGTGTTGAGAGGTACAGGAGTGAATGAATGTGACATTGGGAGAAAAAGCCAAGGAAAAAAATAATCACCATTATAGCATGACTTAAAACTCTGCTTGAAGAGGAAACGATGTGCTCTTTTTCTGGGAATATTTAGAAGAATTTCTAAGTATTAGCCAGTGAGCAAAATCCTGCTAGAACCTCAGGAGGAAGTGACCTACATTCCTTCCCTCTACACCCAAACACACACGCGCGCGCACACACACACACACACACACACACACACACACACAGTGATGGATGACGGTTGATGACTCCATACCAAGAAATATGTAGGTCATAAGATGAGAATGTTTAAAAGCTGCCTGAAACCCAATGTCCCTCCTATTTTCAGCTACCCAGTGCATTTGCTTTCAGCATACCTCCCTGGGAATGCATGTTTCTGCAAAAAATGAACTTAAGATATATTTTTAGTGATTTGGAAGATCTGAATAAGAAGTTAAATGGACATATACACATAGTATGTTATTTCTTTTTCCAAAGTCATGACTCTGAGAAAGAGAGAGAGAGAGAGAGAGGACATACTTGGAATGATAGGATGTAAGTAAGAAAATAAAAGAATTTGGTCCTCTGGTATGTGGCTTATGATAAGAAAATGGTAGATAGCAGATTCTATTCTATGAGAACTGGGAAGAAAAAGTTGTTGAAGAAAGTGACTGAATCTCTTGAGAGCAAGGACCATATTTTATTCATCTATGCATCTCCAGCATCTAGTACAGTGCTTTGCCTATAGTAGGGACTTAAAGTTAAGAGGCTTTGATTTAAGAAGTAGAAAGAAAGTGCTAAGCAAATGAAACCATGAATCATAATTCTATAAATGAAAATAGGTAAGAGCAAAACCAAAAACATAATAAAGACAACAAACTGAAGTGCAAGAGGCATTCAGTTATGCTTATGAGAAAACAGCCAGGAAAACTGGTCATGAGCAGTAACTTGCTGAACTTGTACACATGGAAGTGCAGAACAATTAGGGATTCAAGCAAAAAGAGCTTGAAATGTTAATACACGGAAGTAGAAATTATTTCAGAGCTATCAGGATGTTTCAGTGAACCAAGATAATAGAAGAGCACACAGCCTTCCAAGGAAATACATTTGATATGGACGGGGGTATAAGTAGGGTAAATCAAGAACCAAGGATTAATTCTAATGAGTAATGAACATGTGCAGGAGATATCAAGATATGAAGACGACCAAGACATAATATTTGATACCAAAGACTTCACAATCACAAGTGAATATGAATACATAAGTATTTAATTAAGATAGGAAATACAGATAAGAACTATAACTGATATGCCCAAAAGGCCACATTGTCAACTCCTGGAGTTGCTCTAGCAAAGTCTCAAGAGTGGGGGGCTTAAGCAACAGACATTTATTGTCTCATAGCTCTGGAGGATGGAGTTCAAGATAAAGACGTGGTACCAGCATTGGTAGAATTGGTAGAACCAGCATTGGTTCTTTCCGGAGTCTGTGAGGGAGAACCTATTCCCTGCCTCTCTTCCAGCTTCTGGAAGTGTGCTGTCAATCCTTGGTGTCCTTTGGCTTATAGAAGCATCACTGATGTATACCTTCATTTCCCACATGGCAGTCTTCCTGTGAACATATCTGTATCCGAATTCCTCCTTTTTGTAATGTTTATCAGTCTGCTGGTTTAAGACCCACTCTAATGACCTCCTCCTCACTTGGTGATTTACAAAGACCTTGTTTCCAAATAAGGCCACATTCACAGGTACTTGGGGTTGGGACGTCAGCATTCTTTCTGGGAGACACAATTCAACTCATAATAGCTCATAAGAAAATTGGAATCACTGTGGCATATAGGACAACATGGCTAGCTTGGTGGAGGATAGTAATAATAGACTTTAAAAATTGCTTTAAGATACAAAAGTAGCATAAATGTGAGAAATAAAATGGTTGGAAATGGGGACGTCTGCTTATTCAGTTAAGAAACTGAATTTTTAAACTACAACTTTATTTATCAAAGTCACTAACCATTTACTGACCATGTTCTACAGGCCAGATGCCATGTAAGTCACCAGAGATACAAAATTGATAAGCTAGTCACTCTCTCCAAAATATCTAATAAATGCTGAATTTTATTTTGGCTGAAAGAATGTCTCTCTCAGTATATAGAAAGAATAGTGCAGTTGTGAGTGTGGATTCAACTACTATTACCTGGAAATAAGCAAAGAAGTTACTCCTCGGATGCCTGGGTGGCTCAGTGGTTGAGTTGAGCCAGAGTTGTCTGGCTCCCTGGCAACCCTGAGATTTGACTTTCATATCCAGCACCCAGGGCATTGTAGAACTTGAATCCATCCTAGTTTGAATTGTGAAATGTTACAATAGTATAGAAAACCCATGCATGCAAATGCAAAATCATTTCTTGACATAGTATCCTGAAAGTTTGAAACAAATTTTAAGTTTTTTAAAAAATAAAAAATGAACATTTAGTTCATTTTTGGGTTTGCATTATCAGAAGCAATGCTGGTGTGAATCTGTTCTTATGTATAGGCTCAGGGTACTTGTCTGTCTGTTTCTGTTGGATACATATGACCCTTTAGTGTATCAAGTTTCACATTAAATTTCTCTCCCATGCTGCAGCCAGAGTGAGCCATGTGACATGAGCAGTCGGTGTCTCCCATTGCCTGCAGACTGTTCATAATACTTTTCGTGACAAGTCCCAGCCTCAACACCCACATTTCATCTCTAGTCATACAGAGCAACATACAGAAGTCAATTTTACAACTCTGCGTGTGCTCTTACTATTCCCTATTTCCACCTGATTCAATCTTACCTTTCAAGATTCCAGAAGCTTTCCTGAATTTCCAGCCTAGATAAAATGCCAATTCTGACTCCACAGCATCCTCACTAATTCTAACTTAGCAAAGGCATCAAAATGATCTCTTGATCGTCCCTCTGTGCCTCATGCCTCTGGCAGAGTAAAAGCTCCCTGAGGACAGGTGCATGATTTTTTATCCTTGTAACCACATAGTACCAAGTGTATTGTGTAACGTCAGGCTTAATATATGTTGGATTTTAATATTCATAACCATGTAAATAAGATATCTGTGCTGAAGCATCATCATACACATTGCCAACCAATAGTTTGAGTGGTGAGACTTGACACTTTGGAACAGGGAGAGGATGAGAGGTCAATATGCCTTCAGAACATTCTGTAAATGAGATGACCTACGTGGAATCTACTGGAACTTTGTGGCCTCGTGGAAATGCTCTATAAACATTTGCTGAAACTAAATGAAATCAATCATTTATTTATCCACTCATTCAAAAATCTTTCATTCAAAAATTGCAGTATCCCAGAGCTGGTTGCTGGAGGAATTAAAAGAGGGAAATTGAGGCGCATATGTAAAAAAGCATAACTATGTAATAGGAAGAGTGTTATAATAGTTCTCTATCTAATGTGCTGTAAGGATGCATAGAAGGGAGAGGCCAACTCTGTCAGAAGGTGTAAGAGAAGGGACATATGCGTTGTTTGCCTGCTTTCTCTCAGCTGCATTTTCTGCTTCTCTGCCCTGCACTGTGACTCAGGGAGCAATATTTCTAAGGCCATCTTTGTCTCCTGGCTCCCGAAGAGGCCAGTGGAGGCACAGTGGAAAATTGAAGGGCAAGATGAAGGAATAAACCACCAACTCTCTTCCCATTCTCTTGCTCTGAGGAGCATTTGCACCAGTAGCTGCTGCGTGTCCGGCATGGCTCCAGTCCTGCTGGGTAGGCTCACTGTTGTTCCAGCTTCCTCCAGGTAGCCCAGCTCCTTGGCTCTGCCAGCATCATCTTCTTCCTGTATACCCCTTGCTCTTTCTAGTCTCTAGGCTGCCCCTAGGTAGGCTTCTCTGCTTTTCTATTACCTGTGAAATCCATATTCAGTAGTAAAGTCATTGAAATACCTCAGTACTGTTTCCTGGCTCAGCCGTGGCTGATTGAGAAGCTCCTGACAGAAGGGCAGATTTAAAAACTAGTGGTATGGGGCTGTTTCTAGAGATTTCCTTCTTTTTTATACTGGGTATTCTGTTGTTGTCTTGCTTGGTGGCTGTGGGAAAAATTTTAATTTACCCTAGACTCAAATTTCTTACTGAAAAAAAAATCAGAAAAAATGTAATGTATTTAGCCATATTCATTTAATCACTCATTCAGCAAATTTTGTTGAAGCTCTACCCCCTGGAGGTGCATGCCAGCCTTGAGTATGTATCACTATCAGGACAGATGTGACCCTTGCTCTAGAGAGTACCATGGACCAGTGGGTTGAAAGATGCTTGAACCACAGTCACTTAGAAGATGCTAGCTTTGATCAGAGTGTCTTAATATTCACATTTCCTGGAGCACCTGAGTGACTCAGTCGGTTAAGCATCGGCCTTCGGCTCAGGTCATGATATTGGGGTCCAGGGACTGAGCCCCCTGGAGGGCTTCCTCCTCAGCACAGAATCTGCTTTTTCCTCTCCCTCTGCTCCTCTCCCAGCTTGTGCAAGTTCTCTCCCTCTCTCCTTCTCTCTCTCAAATAAATAAAATCTTTTAAAAAAGATTTTCATATTTCCTTTAAAGGTAAAGCATCCACTACCTTTTCCAAATCAGCACAGTTGACCCTTGAACAATGCAGGGGAAAAGGTGTTGACCTTCTACACAGTTGAAAATCCACATATAACTTTGGACTTCCCCAAAACTTAGCTACTAATAACCTACTGTTGATTGTCTTACCAATTACATGAAATGTCAATTAACACATATTTTGTATATTTTATGTGTTATATATACTGTATTTTTACAATAAAATGAGGGAGAGAAAAGAAAATGTTATTAAGAACATCATAAGGAAGAGAAAATACATTTACAGTGCTGTACTATATTAATTGAAAAAAATCTGTGTGTAAGTAGACCTGCGCAGTTCAAACCCATGTTGTTCAAGGGTCAACTGTATTAGTAAATGACCATGTTATTGTTTGAGGATCACAGAGCATGTGGAAATCTCTCATTAAAACTAGATGGAGACCATGGATGATTTTAGCTCAAACAGCTCTAAAAATGGAACTAAAGGAATTGTGAAATTTATAGTTTTAAATAACCTCAAAATGATCTGCTGTAACCTTCTTAATCAACAGACCTGCAATTAGGGAACACATGTGCCCTCTTTGTGACTCACTCTGAATGAAATATGTTTGGCAAGAACTCCTTTTCAGAAGCTGCTTTTGTTTAGGAATGCTTGCCATTCCTTTATATGCTAGGGTAAGGTCTTTCACATTTAAGAATGAATGATTATCTCAAAGGGATGAGGGATGAACTTAATCAACCCCTTATTCTGTAGGTGGGAGCATATCAAATTCATTGCATTTTGATCAGGAGAAATCTTATTTTTACATACTTTCCGAATATAAATTTTAATATCCTCCAGAAACACATTTCAGTGTCAAGAAGTTTTTTCATCTTATCTAATCTGCCAGGCTGTTCTTAGTAAAGATGAAGGACAATTGGCTACAGTCTTCTGTATTATAGACTGAAACTATAACTATGTGTTTATTCACTCTTTCATCCAACAAGTTTTTTATTGAGCATCTACTATAAGAGCCAGGCCCTGGAATGAAATAGTGAGCAAAAGCAGACATGGTGCCAGTCCTTTAATATTACTTTCATGGTCAAAGGATCTTTACTTTTCATTTACTTTCTTAGATCACTCTTTCCAACCCTTAATTCCTATTCACACTGTCCCATTGACATGCCATGTGGTTTTGAGTAAGCCACTAACACTCTGTAAAATCAGTTTTCTGAATCTGTAAAATGGGAGTGGTTATAGCACTTAGCACACAGAGCTACTCTGAGCCTTGAATGAGCTAATAGATACTCAATAGCTTTTCTGAGTCTCGGTTCATTTATTTTTAAAATGGAAAAGATATTACATTCTTCCCAGAATTGGGTTGAGTATTACGTGAACAAAGGTACAGTGTAGGTATTTAATAAATGTTATTTCCTTCCTACCTTTTTAAAATTAGAACCACTAAAAGTTACAAGACATTCTGACTATGGTTGATTGCCCTCTAAGGTTGTCTATCGAACCTTGTGTGTGAACATAAAACAGAGAGCCCTATAAAATAAAACACAGATTTTGTGAAGCAGATAATCCATTTTCCTTCCTGACGTTCTGATTCCCATTTTGTGTGCTCTTAGGGCAACTCTGATTATAGAACATTTTCAATTACCTAACCAATAGAAGGGAGAAATCGTGAAAATAATCTAATATGACAGATAACCCAAACCATGGATGGATGCAAAAATCATTAATATTCATTTATTTTGCTGATCCAATCCACGTTTATCAAAAATCTTTCAGGCAAAGCCTTATGTTGGGAGCTATTTGTTTCAGAGTAATTGTGGCGACAGATTTACCCTAGCAATTGATTAATTTGGACTTCTATTTAAATTGGTTTACATCCTTTAGACTCAGAGTGACTGATGTGAGAAGATGGGGCAGCCCAGGGTGGAGTGGTAACAGAAGGGTCAGGCTTAGATTATAAATTCACTCCATCAATAGTCTGTATGTAATTTCATTTGTAAAATGATGACTTCCCAGAAAGAAAGAAATTTCCTTATTAATATACATTTTTAGCACTTCATGAGCAATACTTTCAGGGTAAGAGAACCCGAGGACATTTCCATATGACTGAGCACTACCCTCTCTATGTAGGCTGCAGTCATGACCTTCAGTCAGGTACTTCCAATGGCCATGGACAGGGGACTGGGCACAGGATACAGATATTTATACAGAGTGAGCCTACAGGGAGCATCAGGTACTGGAAGGATGATTTGAAGACTTAACCAGATCACCCACTTCTTTATGTGATTGGAAAATGGAGGATGGCATGACCAGCCAACTCTGTGAAGGGAACACCAGCTGATAAACAACAATGCATCTCTTTTATGATTTCCTTAAACTGGCCCTGGAGATTTAAGATGGGAATATCTGTTTATTGGATTTTAATTTAGGTCTCGTCTTGTTTGCTGGTGCCCAAAGATGATTTGGGAAATGAAGGGCAAAAAAGCTCATGAAATATGTTTTGGTCTCAACAGGAAAGCTTCTGAAGTCTGTGAGGTGTGTTTTCGGATGTCAGAGTGCTTTGGGGGTTGGTGTGATCTGGTTCCAATGAGTAAACTTAGGCTGCATTTGGCAGTATCCACTCAAGAGTGCACCATTCTCATTAAATGTTCTAGCAATTTGAAGTAGTGAGTTCTTGGTGGACAGAGTAAGAGGAGTGATCAGATTTGTAGTGTGAGGGAAGAACATTGAGTAGGCACTTCTGCACCTGTAGTAGGGGCAGAGATGTAATTTACATTTTGGCATAATTATTGACAAAGTTAGGGATGAATGGATGAATTCGTTGATGTGGTATTTACACTCAGCTGAGAATTCAATGTAGAAAGCCTATAATTAGGATATTTGGAAACAAGTAGTTTTGAACATTTTTCTGTTTCACTAGTAAACTACATGAGGCAAAATAGTTAAAGGTGCCAGAAGCCCCATAAAGTGGACAGAAGATGAAGAAAATATTCGTATTTTTCTGTCATGTTCACTAATCACAACGTTCCCCTATTTTTTTTCCAAAAATCATCACTGTATCAGGAAATACATCTTTGTGATATGTCCTGAATCCAAATAGGATAAAATGAGATGAGGTTTTTACCTCCTTGTTCAAAAATCCTTTTTTAAAAAACTTTTTTTTTGTACCAGGAAGAAATAAATATCTATGAAAGGAAAATGAAGAGGAGCTAAGAGTAGAATCTAATTGCCCACTTCAATCACTCCCACGCAAAATGCCTGGCTAAAAGATGGGCAGACAGAGCAGCAGCCTTTTGGCAAAGATTTTAAATAAAAAGAAAGGGGAAAAATTGTTCCCATAAGAGTTCTGTGGAAAACTGGAGACAGCTGCTGCATTTCCTCCAGCCTTCTATCTCTTTCAACCAGACCCAAAGACAATCCAGCTTTTAGTTTAACTAATAATTTGCTGGTTTTGATGGTGGAGGAAAATGAGGATCACTTATACTGCTCTTTCAGTCAAGGAGCAAAGTTCCCAAAGAGGAGTGGAACCTGTATCATGGGAGAAAAATAACCACTTCCACAGAGACCAGAATGTGAATCTTTCCTAGTGTTTCCTTTTCAGTAGCTTTCACTTCCACATGGAAGCAATGTTGCAGAAAGCCCCATTTATCAACCCATTTTAACCTCTAGCATCCATGTAAATTCAAACTGAGATCAATGCACCTATTTTCAAGTCGCGTCCTAATCTCTCCAGCATTTCCAAGCCCTCACTCAAACTGCTTAGGAAATTCTTCCCCTTCGTGAGGCCTTCCTTCATTAAAACATCCACATTATCTAAACTTCATCAATCTGAGGAAGAATCCTGGGACTGCATCTAGATCAGTCCCAAGCAGTTGAAAGTTCAAGAATGAGAGCCAAAGGGGCAAGAAAGCCAGAGGTCAATTTTTGAAAAGCATTAGAGTCACACCTGAATGCAATTTAAAGGCTGTAGTTAGGACTCAAGAATTTGGAGTTGCAGAATTAAACCAGGAACCTAAGTTTCATGCTGTTTAAGAGGAAAATGTCAGGGTATTGACCATGAAAGAGATGTGCTCCCCAGGGTTCATACTGGCTGGTTGCTGGCACACAGTTGTGGAGGGAGAGTATTAGAGTCCCGCTAGCTTCTTGACTGCTTTGCGGTCATAATTAATGCCTCTTCTGTTTTCTTGTGTAACCCTAACCAACCCAGGAGTTTCTGTTTTCTTAAGAAGGTCAAGCTGGCAAAGCTCAATTAGTGTCAGTATATAAATAAAAAGGAAATCCATTTTACCTGCCTCTGTTAAAGAACTTTCAAGGGGAACCTATTCTACATCAGCTGTTCCTTTTCTGTTTTCCCTAGGCCCTGCAGCTTTTCTCATCACAAACTCCACACTTCCCTTATTGCTCAGCTAGAGAGGGCTTTCTTCCCTCTGCTTCCCCTGCTGGAGCCCTTCATTATGTATACTCCCAAATACTCTTACCGGTTTCTTCTCAATCTCCTGTTCAGTTCCTCTCAACCCACTGTCCAAATTCTACATCAGAAAGATCTGGGACCTGGACTAGTCCAGCCTTATTTGCAGGCAGGAGGCTGGAAAAGAAGGCAGCAGTCTGTGCTCATTAGTAAGTCTTGGCTCTGGCTCAGCTTTTTGTCTTCTGTCTTCACCTGCATTGATCCTCTAGTTTTTGATGAGTTCTACTTTTCTGACCCCAGTAAAATAGTCTGTCCCGTCACTGTGACCTTTCCAGATTTCAACTTCTCTATGGATATAAGGTCTAAAATACTATTTTCTTATGGTGATGGAGGACAGAAGTCCAAAACGATTTTAGGGGTCTAACACCAAGGAGCCAGGGGGGCTGATTCCTTCCAGACACTCCAGGGAAGAATTGGGTCCTGGCTTCTTCCAGCTTCTCATAGCTGCCAACATTCCCTGGTTTGTGGCCACATCACTCCAAACTCTGCTCTGTCACATTGCATTCTCTTCTGTACTCAAATATCTCTTTCTTACAAGGACACTTGTCATTACATTTAGAGAAGATCAGGACAAGCTCACCATCTCCAGATTCTTAATTTAATCATACTTGCAAAGTCCTTTTTGCCATATAAGATAATAATCACAAATTCCAGGTATCTGGACATGGATGCCTTTGGGGACAGTTGATCAGCCCACCACAAGCCTCTGGGCCTCTCAGTTTTCTGGTCCTTCCCAGAGGGGCCATTTGATTCTCTAGACACCACCAAGATACATTTGGCCTTTGGACTACAGATTTCTCTTACAGTGAACTCTGCAGCCATGTGAACCACTCTTGGCTTTGAGGCATGTGTCTCTTCTATGAAGGAAAGAATCTGGTTGAATGACCCTTGAAATGACAGGGTTTGATATAATATTGGGTAGGGAATGGTAGCTGCTGATGTAGCTCTGATAGCTGAGACAAGCCAGCAATGAAAGGATCAGAACAGATGGAAGAAGGTGCTAGGACATGTTGAAAATTCAGGTGGTTTCTATTGGCACAGGGCCAGATTAACAAGAGTAGTAGACAGAGAAAGGGCAGCTCTGTGCACATATTTCTGCAGATACCAAAGTCTCTGTTTCCAGTTTTGTCCTGAAGCCACCTTCTTTTGTTGCTGTTTTTCCATGGCGGTATCCAATCTGTCACACTAGCCTACTCGTTCTGTCTCTCTATATCCCTGTGTCTATTATTTTTCTATCTGATCAGTTATATCCAGGCCTAGGCTCTGATTCCCCCACCTGGCCCATGAAACCCTAAATTCCTCATGTTCAGCACTCAAGCCTCCCTGGCAACCACATCAGCCATATTTTTCTTTTCGCTGGTCTTGCTGGTCTCTTTTCTGTTTCAGTGCAGATAATGAATCCCTATCATTTTCTCCATGGCCCCTTGTCTTCTACCTTTATCTCATGGCATGGTTGAGCTCCATATCTTGGGAGTTGGGAAAACTATCTTGCCTACTTTTTCTTATGTCTCAGTGCTTCTCTTTCTTTTCAGTCATAGCATTTCATGGGTCACATTTTCTGGCTTGCCCACCTTCCACATCTCAGGGACTGACATAGCAGCCCCTAAGCCCAACAACCTTGGCTAAAATACCACTTTCTCCACTAGTTCTGTTGGCCAAATGGAGAGTCAATGTGGCCCAGCCTTCCAGCCCTAACAAATGCAAGACAGGGCATGAATGCTTTCAGTTTATATGTCATGGGGAATGAGGACGGGAGTATATGACACAGAACTTAAAATAATGTCAGGATATAGGAAGCACTGAGGAAACATTAGCAGCTGTCATTATCATCATTATTACTGGTTAGTTACCTTAGTTTTGCTTTATATAGAAGTTCTTCCTCACATTATTGATCAATTGTATTTGTATATCACATTATTGATCACATTATTGATCAATTGTATTTGTATATCAGTTCTTTCTAGTTTGTCTATGTTGCCATCCTCTTTTTTGTAGCAAGTCTGTATTGGTGCAGACTACTTTTGAATATGAATTCTGCAGTTCGGTGACTAATGTGTTGTGATTAGTGTCTTAGCACAGGACAAAGCCCCTAAGGACATTTATGAAGAATCACTCAAATATGATAATTCTTTAATAAGAAAGATTCTAAAGAAGAAAGAGACGATTGATGCCTCATACCACCTTCATCAAATGCTCTAATTGTTACTGTAATCCAGGGCCATTGGCATACAAGGACTGTAGAAGGGACATTTATTATGAGAGATGGGACTGAGTGTCCTGACTTGATTGGACTGCTTATTCTCTTAACCCAAACAAACTGCCAGGGGTAAAAAGATGGTTCATGTAAACAACTTGAATTTCAAAAGTGGTTTCTGTCTTCCTGATCTGATGTATAAGCTTATCACCTGGTTAGGTAAAAGAAGATCTGTTAAAGACTATGTCAGGTGACACTGTTCTTCAAGATTGAACTGAGCATTTTCCTGACCCAAATCTATGAGCAGACCTTCTGCTTCATCTGTATTCACTCCATAAGAATGCACTGTATGCACTTCCAAAGAAATACACATCAATATCTGTAGGAGGGAGCCAGGCATCTCCAGAAAGAAGCCAGTCTGAGGGAAAAGAAGGATTCTGTCTACCTTGCTGACTCATGCATGGCATGATGCACAATATGGAGAACACATTCAGTATGTGTCATTGAATAAATGAATGAGTGAATGAACTGACAAATCCAGGGACCATAGAGGATACATAATTTCTTTTCCATTGAATTGAGAACACAGTTCCTCCTTGTCTATCCTTTACTGGGGTAGGTCAGATTGAGTATTTCTACGGAGGATCCTTTCCACAGAACTTGGCCTTACTCCCTAAAGCTTCCTAAGAGTAGGGATAGAATAGGGAGTGTCACAACTGCTCCGTCCTCTCTCTCCAAGCTCCACAGGGGCTAATTTATTATATATTAACTCATTAAAGTCTTTATTCCAATGCTTTTATTTTCTCCTTAATGTGCAAATTATAAAGATTGCTCAGAATATGAAAATTGGCCTTTTTTTCTTTTCCAGCAGGTTTCCATACAATCAACATGTCTTTGCAATGTTATTTTAGAAATACATTTGAGGCATTGAAAAGTGAAAAGAACTAGCATTATTTCTTGCTCATTTTCTGCAAAAAAAAATCCCTACCCCTTTTTATTTTTAATTTTAATTTTTAATTTTTAAGTAGGCTCCATGCCCAGCATGAAGCCTAACACAGGGCTTGAACTCACAACCCTGAGATTAAAACTTGAGCTGAGATCAGGCGTCAGATGCTTAACTGACTGAACCACCTAGGAACCCCATACCAACCCATTTTTTAAATGTTAAAAAAAACCCACATTTCTATGTCATCCCCAAGAACAATTTTTAGATACACTTATCAGGTACAAAGTAGTACCTGGTAGTGCATATTTTTTGGGATTAGCTGCTCAGAAACCATCTAGCTTTTCTACTTGGAGAGAATCCCATAGAAGCTGAAGGGAGGCAGAAATTAGTTTTTCCAACTCCTTGGCTGTTAGAAGGTGAACAAATGAACATTCCTGGTTCACCCAATGTCCCCACCAGGGTACTGAATTCAGAGCCTATAATGTAAATATGTGAGAATGACTCGAAATCTTGCTGTGGTGGTAGCTATGGGGCTCCGGGTTAAGTTGCAGGGTTCTGTGGTAGCAGCATCCTATACTCAGTGTTGCTCATGGTATCCATGCCTGTAATGATGATGCACAGTGAACAGCAGCAATGATAGCAGTGTCCTGGCCACACTCCTTATAAGGCATAATTGAGGCTGTGTTTCTGGCAGACTGGACTTTCATGGTTCTTGACTTCTTCATATTTGGTTTTAAAGCCTTCTCATTGGGGGACCTGGGTGGCTCAGTGGTTGATCCTCTGTCTTTGGCTCGGGTCATGATCCTGGGGTCCTGGGATTACATACCACATAAGGCTCCTCACAGGGAGCCTGCTTTTCCCTCTGCCTATGTCTTTGCCTCTCTCTCTGTGCCTTTTATAAATAAATTGATAAAAATCTTTTAAAAAATAAAAGTAAATAAAGCCTTCTCATTAATACTGGAAGAAGATGGTCTTCCAAAAAGTGTTGGTGCAAATCAAATGACATTCATCAAATGGGAAAATATGATACCTGGCTCCTATGCACTTATAATTACAGATAAACCTCTTTTAAAACAACCTTAATAATATACGTGAAAATGTAGATTTACAAACCTGATACATTAAATAGTATTTCTTTCCTCCTAAAGGTTTTCTGTAAGTTGTTAAACTCCCTTGTAGATTCTGAATAACATAAGGGATATGTAGACAATAAATTAAATAAATACAGCTATCATAACAGGCCACACAAGGACATATTTAGTTAAAAAATTACATAGGGTCACAATGGTGTTTTGAGAGGTATGTCAAAATTTGAGTTTTTAGGGAGGATGAACAGATCTGAATTGTGGAGCCTTAAAGCTTTTTGAAGCCCTTGATCTTCTCAAAGCAACTGCTTTCTAGGTCTTCCTTCTCATGCTGGATTCCTGGGTCTGAACCTCTCCAATTCAGTTGACAACACCATTCAGTCCTTAAAATGAAGCATTGTGCTATCTAAGGGTGGGGTAAAAGAACTGATGGTAGTGGAGTTTATAGTCAGTTTAAGAAGCACCACCTTTCTTGGTTTGCCTTCATACTGTTTGCATTTTGTTTCTCTTTGAAAAACATGTACTAGGGACCCCGGGGTGGCTCAGTGGTTTAGTGCCTGCCTTTGGCCCAGGGTGTGATCCTGGAGTCCGGGGATCAAGTCCTACATCAGGCTCCCTGCATGGAGCCTGCTTCTCCTTCTGCCTATGTCCCTGCCTCTCTCTCTCTCTCTCTCTCTCTCTCTGTCTGTCTTTCATGAATAAATAAATAAAATCTTTTTAAAAAATGTACTTGATGTTATTTCACTGCAATCAAGGAGCCAAAAATAGTTCTTAAATGGGCTTAGCATTTTTACTCCAGGTGTGGAGTTCATGTTCTTTTCTGTCTTTGGGCCATGGTATAAGAATCCACCTGGTTGTTTAGATTTCTGCTGCAGTGTCAGGTGGTATGTATTCCTTCCCTGTATCCACTAGTCGATATCTTAATTTTTAAATTATCTTAGAGAGAGACTTTAAAAGGAAATCAATGGTGAAAATGAAGAAACATTACTCTAATAATTGATAACACTTCACTCTATTACATGGAAATTTGAAAGTATTATTAACAAGAGTGGTAAATGAAAAGTATAATCTCTGTATTATTTGTGGTTTTTTTAAACCTTAGATGAGCCTAGATTTGAGGAAGGAAAAAGGAAAGTGAAAGTTACTACGCTCTGACATTTACATTTCTCCCAGGCTGTATGTCTAAGAATGTATTCCTATTTAAAAATGTGTGCAAAAATGCATATACATGGCATAAATAGGCACATACTTCTATTTGAGGAATTTTACCTTGATAACTGTGCTCCTATATTTTAAAACTAATATCAACTTTTAAAAATATTGAGTTGGTTTTAATTTCAGAAGCTTGAAAGGCACATTTGGCAATGCTGGAGTCTTCCTTTTGTTGTGATTCTGGGTGATGAACTGATTCTTCTTTCATGCCTTCTAAGTACTTTTTGCAAAATTTTGCTTTGGGTAAGTAGAAGTCATTGGGTGAGCACACTCTTTAATTACTCCCTGCTACCTATAAGCTCCCCCTCCTCCCAAATTCAAAGGAACAGAGGCTCTCCTATTTCCCAGTAGCTACACTGTGAATTCATGCCCTCCACTCACACAGAAACTTCCCTTCTTTTTCTTTAAACTCCCTTCTGTATTGACACCCCTCTTCTCGTGCCTGCCCCCCTTAACATAGTTTTCTATATACTCTATTATCTCTCATATGAGAGCCAAAACACCAACATTTTATTAAACCCTAAATACCCTCTATATCAGCTCTTTGAAGGACAAGCCCAGTCTCACTCTTTCCCATTTCACTCTGCTCCTGTGGTCTGACTTGCAATCCAACCCATTAGAAGGCTCTGACACAGGACTCTTATTATCCACATTCATGAAAGTCGGCAGACCTGCCCCAGTTCATATCTTGCTAGCTCTCTCTGATATTTTATCCTAGTGGTCACAACTTCTAGTTAAAAATTCTCCTTCACTGGCTCCTCTGGCATTTCTCTTTTAAGGTTTTCATGCTTCCTCTCTGGCCTCTCCTTACCACTTTTATAGATTTATTGTTACTGGCCACGCTATCATGTTCTCCAGGCTTCTGTCCTTGAAACTGCCCTCTTCTCCTTGTTAAGTGTTTCCCACCAAAGCCCATGGTTTCATCTATGACTGATATTGGATGATCCCCTATTGTTCACACATCTTTCTGCAGACCTCCAGACTCATATTTTCTGTAATGTGTGAGACATATCCGAGACTTAATTTTTATATTTTGCTCCAAATATATATTTGCTTTAAAATATAATTTTTAAAGAAGATTTATTTATTTTAGAAAGAGAGAGAGAGAGAGCAAGAGAGCACATGAGTGGGAAGGGCAGAGGGAGAGAGAGAATCTCAAGCAAACTCCATGCTGAGCCCCTGGTGGAGCTCAAGACTCTGAGATCACGACCTAAGCCTAAACCAAGTCTGACGCTTAACCTACTGTGCCACCCCAAGTGCCCCACTCCAAATCTAATTTGAATTCTTCCAGTGACCCTAGATAGAAAATGAGGCACAGCTTAAAAAAACATCCTGGACATTTTCTTCCTTGACCCTGATTCCACCATGTTTCCCATCCGTTACTGATTTCTATATTCTGCCTTAGGTCAGATTCTCTCTAAACCACCATCTCTTTTTTGACCATCATTATTTGCTTAGTCTTCGCTTCAGGACCATATTCCTTCTCCTCTTGACCACTCTAACAGTTCCTTGTGAACTGGTTTCTGCCCTTCGTTTACTTCCTCTACTGCAATGCTCTTTACTGCGACCACAGCAGTGTGCTCTGAATTGCCATGCTGCTCATGTGATTCCGTCTTTGAAAAGCTGTAAAGGTTCTGCGTCTTCCACAGAGCTTTCAGCATAAAAAGCCAATCCTTTGGTTTAATACACAAGGCTTTTGTGTTCGAGACTCCTCTCTTCTCCATACAATGTTGCCAAAGTATGTTTCTAGTAATAGTGCAGGAGAGGGAGAGAGGGGTTCTATGTTCCTACCACAGGCCTTTAAAATCTTAATGTGCACTCTCAGTCTACCAGAGGTGGATATGGTTTATAACTATACAGTGAGTGTTTCCCCAAGTTGTTTGGTCAAGGAATCTTTTTTTTGCCAAGGATAATTTTCAGAGTTCTGATAGTCCACACAACCCAATTTGGAACATCATTTTTTTTACCTATTTCCTGACACTTCCCCTTGTACACTGTAGTCCAGACAAATGGAGATTCTTGAGGTTCCCAGAAAGTACACTCTTTCTTACCTATGTACCTTACACCAGCATTCCTTTTGCCTAGAGTATCTTTCCCTGACTCATTGATTTAATAAGCCCTTATTATTTTTCCTTTTCAGGATGAGTATCTCTGCCTCTAAGCATTCCTCCTTGCTTTTCTGTATCTCCTGGATCTGATTTGAACTTCCTCCTCTGTGTGCCCACTAAACTCCTGTCATAGTATGAACGATGTATTCATATCTGACTCTCTAATAGCCAGACACATCCTATTTCACTTTGTGTCATGGGCATCTTACATATTGTCTGCCACAGAGATGTTCAATAACTCTTTGATGAATTCACAAATGAATGAATGTGTTTAGATTGGAGAGGAAAAGAATCTGTCCCAAGACATGGCATTCTGGTGGAAAGGTTTGTGATCAGGACAATGGCTAAAACCAGCTGTGCTTTTCTCAGAAGGGGAGGAGTGGAATGTAAGGGGAGATAGTAAAGAAAGCTTGAGGAAAAAGACAACAAATGTTCTCCTGGAGGAGTGGAATTTGTACCTGGCTTCCCTGCTAATCTATAATAGACAATTTGGCAAAATCAGATTTTTTTTAAATCAGATTTTTAAATGACTTGTATCTGAGAATTAAATACCACATGTATTTGTTATAGAAAATTTGGAAGTCACAGAAAAGCACAAGGAAGAAAATATTATCTCATGACTAAAAAAAAAACAAAACAAAAGCCAAACTTTCTTCAGATCGAGGAGGAACCTCCAGCTCAGGTCAACAAAATTGAATTATAGTATAACATTATTTTGAAAGATGTTTTTCTTTATTTAATGATGAGCTATAATCATTTTTTTTTTTAGAATTTTTATTTATTTATGATAGTCACAGAGAGAGAGAGAGGCAGAGACATAGGCAGAGGGAGAAGCAGGCTCCATGCGCCGGGAGCCCGACGTGGGATTCCATCCCGGGTCTCCAGGATCGTGCCCTGGGCCAAAGGCAGGCACTAAACCACTGCGCCACGCAGGGATCCCCTTTAAGGTCATTTATATTCTTACATAATGTGATTTTTAATAACTGCAGTGCATTCTATTGTACGATACCTCCAACTTTGATCATTAATTATTGTTGGATATTAGGCTGATTAAAATTTTTTGCTACTTTAAATAACATCATGATGAATGTACTTGTACTTAAGAAATTTCTGGGTCAAAGGGTTTGTACATTCTGATGATTTTTATTTGCAACTTGTCTTTTAGAAAGATGATACCAATTTGAACTTTAATCAACAGTATAGGAGAATGATAATTTTCACTCATTCTCATCAACTGGATTTAAAAAAAAATAATTCTGGGCTATTTGGGAGATAAAAAAATGGTAACTTCTTTAATTTCATTTTTTTGTTATTAATGATGTTAGAAATGTATTCATTAAGTTTTTGACCATTTGTATTTTTCCTTTATAAAATGTTCTTTCCCCATCTGTATTGACTATATTGATTTTACTGATGAAAATGTAATGAAATTTGATTCCTAAATTATCTTTTGAAACACATTATTGCTCCTAAAATGGTTAATGATAAATGGTAAATACAGATGTTCTAAATCTAAAAATTTAGGTGTCAATAAATCCTTAAAACTAGAGAGCAGCCATTTAGGTCTTGATAGTTCTCAGGAGTGAAATTATAGAACTTTTGACCAATTAATTGCTTCTATCTCATCTTGTTCCCAGAATATATTTTGAATCATGCCATATGCAATTGTTCTTATGCAATTGTTTTGATCAGCACTCTCTCTGTATCTGAGTGAAAGACCATAGATTTTGGATTAAAAAAGAGCTGGGTTGGAATTCTTGCTCTACTTGCAATAGTTTTGTGAATTTGGAATTCAACTTCTCTGAACTTGTTTATTTTTTTATTTTTATTTTTTTCAAAGATTTTATTTATTTATTCATGAGAGACACATAGAGGCAGAGACACAGGCATAGGGAGAAGCAGGCTCCCCACAAGGAGCCTGATGTGGGACTCGATCCCCAAACCCGGGATCACGCCCTGAGCCAAAGGCAGATGCTCAACTGCTGAGCCACCCAGCATCCCTGTTTTATTTATTTATTTTTTTAACAGATTGGGTTAACAGTATCTTTTACATTGGATTAACATTTAAGTGAGATATGATTGAAAAAGTCTAGGTCAAAACGTAGAACATAGTAGATGTGCTGTAATGAACCTAACAATCAGTAGGATTTCCTGATTGTTTACTACGTATGATCTGAACAACAACAACAACAAAATAATCATGCTTAAACCTTGGTAAAATTCTCCATTATCCACAGTGAGGGAAAGTCTATCTTGCCAGCTTGGTTCCCGGCTCCAGTAATTCTGGAAGAGCAGCTGAATGGCAGACCAGACTAGTTGAGTTATGGTGAAAAATGTGCTGAAGGCAGATCTCCATGAGGCCGTCAAGTGACTGAGCCTCGGAATAAGCAGGCAAGACCTTCAGACTCCATAGCCTGTGCCCTTGCCAGATTTAATATATTTTATTTTTTTTTATTTTTTATTTTTTTTTAAACTTTTATTTATTTATGATAGACACACAGTGAGAGAGAGAGAGAGACAGAGACACAGGCAGAGGGAGAAGCAGGCTCCATGCACCAGGAGCCCGACGTGGGATTCGATCCCGGGTCTCCAGGACCGCGCCCTGGGCCAAAGGCAGGCGCCAAACCGCTGCGCCACCCAGGGATCCCAAGATTTAATATATTTTAAACCAAACTTCTTGTATATTTCCTAGACTGAGTTCCCTTCCCAATAATCTAGTTTCTGTGAGCAACATCACTTTGGATTCATCTCTGTTTCCACCCTCTTGTCATCTTGTTGGGCTTTCTGAAATGTTTTGTTAGAATCTCCCTTTTCCTATTCCCATTTATGCTGCCTAGTTGAGGTCTTCATCAATTTTGATTTGGGCAGTCACAGCTGCCTGCAGGTGGGTGGCTTTGTCTTTAATGTCTCCCAGCTGCCTCCCCTCCATGATGTGCTTCCTCATCATCTACCTCAAATCCAAGTTCTCTTGTTCTCTTGAAGTCCTGTCATTTGTTATCAGACTCAGGTCCGTGGACCCAGCAACAGTAGAAATGAAGCTAGACCCAATATTTAAAAGCACAGGCAAGACTTACTGAGGCAACACCTACAGCTGGATGGACACACAGTCATCACAAAGGTATCAGACTGACTCCCCGAACAACAGCCAGTGAAAGTTTTAAAGGAGCCCAGGTGGGAAAGGAGCCACGTTTAAGCATGTAGGAGCAGGGACATACCAGAAGTTAGGTGCACAGCTACAGTTTACACAACATGCTGCTTCATATGTCCTATATGTTTCATTTGCATGTTAAGTCTCCACTTCTGGGCATGTATTTAAATAATGAGGGAAAGTCAGTAAAAGTCAAATTTGGTGGACATCTTGTCTTAGACTAGTTCAAAGAGTCTAGCCTTGCATCTTGGCTGGTGCTTTGCTCTGTAAGAAAAAGCAGTAGCAGCCAACAGGTCGTTCTGCAAGAAAAGTGCTAACAGCCACCAGGAAATGTCCTGGGTATGCAGGGGCTTGTTCCCAAGATCCCTGACTGTCTCAGTTTGGCCTCAATATTTATATATTCAGTCTTACTTTCTCATAGGATCCAGTGTGCCTTTTTTGTCCTACAGAACAAAAATCATGCTTATTTCTGATGCCCCTGATGCTCTTCCTTCTGCTCAGAGCTACCTATCAAAATTCTGGCCACCTCTCAAAGTTTAGCTCGAAGTCTTTCTTCATGAAACTTTCTCAGATTTGTGTCTTACTTTTCTGAATTTCTGTTCCCAGATAATTACAATATTTAGGGTTAATGGTTTCATGAGTGTTGGTTTTCTTTCTGTGGCTCTGCTGTGGAAACTCTGGAGGGAATGTTCATCTATACACATCTGTAGCTTTCCCGGTGCCTGGTCCAGGTCTGGCCCACATACTTTCTATCAATGATTTATGAATAGGATGTGATTGCAATGGGTCAGCCACAGGGTAGCCATGGATGTCAGGACCATTTCTGCCTCTAAACCTTCATTTACTGTGGGATTGCCTTCTCCCTCCAGCACTTCCTGAACAGTCCTTTTTGATCTGATGGTTTTTCGTTCCAATCACAGCTCTTTCTCTTTTTTTCTCCTGAAGATTTTTCCAGTGTATATTGACCTCTGGTCTTCCTGCTTTGCACAGCACAAATGGTCAGCTCTATCCTTTTTGACACTTAACCATATGCCATTGGTTATAGCTACATCAGTGATTCCTGTTTGGTGAGCCATGAGAATTTTCTGCTTTGAGAAGCCTGGAGCCTGTTTTCAGGCTGAGGTGTCTCCTTATGTTTCCCTTCTTTCACTCCTAGACCTTAGGGAGAACTCATCCTTTCTTTCATCTTTGCAATAACCTCTACCTACTTTATTTTTTGGATTCTTCTACTACTAAGACTTACTGAAGAGTCAGCCCCTCATATCATGCAAATAAGCATATAGTTCCTTTAAACTTTTAGGGTTCAGCTAATAACTAAAGGGAATACGAAGTTGAGGGGGGAATATAGGAGATGCTACATAGATATACAAAATAAGCTACACAAATATAAGAAATAATACCATTATTATAATATTTTATTTATCATTTCTGATAGTTTTTACCAGCTGGGGCCCAGAAAGCCTACTTGTTTCTAGCATTTCCCTTGTAATTGAATAATTTAGTTACTCGCACAAGTTTGCTATGTATCAGGCACTGGGACAGGAGCTTGGGATGGAAAATGGATAAGACACAATACCTGCCATTAACCTATAAAAATGCTCAAATCCTTGCATTGGAAAATGTACCAAATGCTCCTTAAACTTCCTCATTTCTTTAGAACCTCCCACTTAGGTCCTAAAGTCCCATTTTTCCTTGGGACTCTTTAGGCCTTAAAGTATGGATTATAGAGGGGAAAAATAGACTCTAACTTGTGTTTTATGGCTGCAACTTCATCATAACCATAAAATGATGGAACTGGTATTTTTAATAATAATAACAGAAGCTACACATGGATATGAAAGTTATCATTCTGAGTAATTCTCCTGGGAGCCTACATATCTATTTCACTGATGTTGCTCTTGCTAAAAACTTTTTTAGCATCTTTTTAGATACTGTTTTCAAACCAATTTGATCACCATTTAGGCACATTTAGCTGCACTTAATTTTGTATCCTAAATAGTAGACTATAACTTAATTATAAAACTCATTTTTTGGATTCAGCTTAGAATAACTTATGGCCATTTCCAAAAAATATACATACGTATCCCCAGATGGTAAATATTTGGCACTTTGGGGTAGATATCTGTGCTTCTGGTCCTAAAAACAGATGCTCAATTGGAATCCTCAATAGCTTCTGAGCAAGGAGAAAATGATTAAAATTTGTGTAAAGCTTCTCAAAGGGGCCATTTTGACTGACAATCACATGCTAGATTGGGTTACCGGAAACAGACTGAGACGTAAAGTTGCTTGCAGAGTGTATAGTGTGTAGTGCTCTTGGGAGATACACTGTAAAGAAGTGAGAAAAATAGGATTGGGTAGAGGGGAGAAACTGACCCTCGGTGCAATTGTTGCATGGATATAAGGATTTAGGATTATAAAAGACCATAAAAAATTACTCTGTTCCAATAAATCATACACCCTAAATATGACTCAAATTGTACAAGAGACTAAGACACTTTAGTAGAGAATGCTGCTCCATGAATACATATAAACTGATCTGCTATTAAGCTTCTCATCTGATATATGGAGATCTACTAATATAGATTGAATTATGCCATCTAATAAAATGGCCAACAAGGGGCATCCAGTTAGGGAATCCCAATGCAATTTAAATTTCTTAAATAGATTGCAATTTTATTATAATTATAGAAATTATTTCTTAATTTCTCTACTTAATTTAAGTTGGTCCAATTTCATTGTTTGAAGTATATTTTGATTAACATTGAATCTACACTAGCAGGTTTATGTGGAGAAAAGAGAAAGGAATCTATGCTAATCAATTCAATTGAGCTCAATCAATGCCCAGAATAAGGGGCAGCTGAACTCCTGCCTTAGCGTTGGCATTTCAATGAAATCCTCAGACTGACTGAAGTTTGTTACTTCTCTGTACAAATAATAGCTAAATGAATCAATGAATAAATAAATAAGTATTCTATTTTACTAGTTCCAATTTACTCTCCAACAAGAAAGAGCACCATGGAAAGTCAGCCTGTACCTTTAGGTTGTATAGGATGCTCTATTAGGACTGGTCTGGCTAAATGAGCATAGAGGAGCCTTTGTCCCTAAATCTCATACATCAGGGTGTTGTTTTGATTGCAAGCCCTTCCACCAGTTCCTACAAATTCTTTATCACGTTCCCCTCCAGCTAAGTCCCCTGTGCTTCCACATACATGCAAATACCTCTCTCGTAGCATTTAGGCATCTGTGTGTCCATTTATCTCTCCACTAAATTCTAAGCTATTCAATAGAAGCAATATCCAACTACCCTAATCAGATGATAAGGATTTTAATATTTCACTTTATAAATGAGAATGAAACACTAGAAGTTGCTCAAAGTCTCACACCTCCTCAGAGATGGAGCTAAGGTTCAGACTTAGAACATTGTAACTCTCCTTATCCTTGTCTGTGGAGGGCTGTGTCCTAATCATATCTGTATCTCCAATATGAACAGAATACCTGACACATAAAAGGACCTATAACAGATAACTTTCAGCTGTTCAAGTAATTGAGAGATCCCTGTAATAGACTCAGCCACCTCAAGGAATATAATTGACTATAAACTACACAAGATATGTTCTCCACCTGAAGCTATATGCCACACAGCCATTCCAGTATATCCTCTGGCCCTGTTGTTCTACCTTCTGAGACACAGGCACTATAACTGACTGTCAGGAGGTATCTTTCCAACCTGTAACAGGATCACTTCTTTTTCCCTAGAGTTAGAACTAAGTCTCAATGGGAAGACCTCTTTTGGGAGAAGGGACAGGAAAAACTTTATTCATCTGGTAGGTACCAGAATTCTAGTTGACCTTTTAAATCATTGATTTACCTTTTCTACTGTCCCAATTCCCCATGGGGACTATCACCAATGACAATCATGCTAAGAATAATCCCTGGCACATTGCTGGAAGAGCACATGGATAAGGAATATTAACATTAATTCTCTGGTGTAGATTTTACTATCAGAGCTACTGATCTGCTAATGGGTGGATAGGCTGATGGGGCTGGGTCCAAGATGAAGAGAAACACAAAATGAAGAAAAGCACTTGTTCTGAGGGACAAGTCCTTACCCAAACTATTGGTACCCTCAAGGACTCCCAAATTCACCTGCTCTTATCGGGGTCACTGAAGATCTAGAAAGCAATCTTTGAAAGCTTGAGAGGACTCACCTGCATAGAGTAGTCCACTGGTCTACGAAGTTGTGGTAGTGTTCCAAGATAGATCAGCTAACTTGATTTCCCATTGGAACAAAACTCACTAGGCTGCAGATCACGTTGGTGCACTGGTTGTTCTGTTAGTCTCCTAAAGGGCATGTTGAACTTAATTTAGTTTTCTATTTCATTATCATTGCATTTTCTGCTGCTTAGGGAGCAGGACTTTGTGATAGCTTCCTGACTGGCTCTTCCTGATTGGCTGATGGAAATCTTTTGGTATCTCTTGGGTTTTGTTTTGTTTTGTTTTGTTTTGTTTTGGTACTCTGCCACATAATCTTGCACAACCCCAGTCCTTTCCAGAGTTATTATGCCACCCCATTTACACTGGCCCACATTGTGTCTGTCACAATCTGGATTCTGTGCCTAATCTTTTGCAATGTGGAGGAGGACAAGGGTTGAGCTGAGATAAAGGATATATTGCAAACACATAGGAGTTAGCATATAGCACTTTTGAATGACCTTTCAGGACTTTTTAATATTTCTTGCCTTTTAAGTTGAAGGAAACACCCTGATGTGTAAGAGCATATACTGACACTGATTTATAAGTACTTTCTACATTATGGTACAAAAATAGGGCATAACAAGGAGCACTCAATATAGGAAGAAAATGCATATTTATCTTGAAGAGAACAATGTAAACCACAACAAAAATCAACAAAGAACCTAGATTTGTTTTCAATGGCTGCTGTCACAAATTGTCACAAACTTAGTGACTTAAAACAACAGAGATTTCTTATTGGACTTTTCTGGGTGCCAGAATTCTGAAATAGGACTTACAGGACTAGCATCAAGGTTTTGGCAGAACCTTGTTCCTTCTAGAGGCTTTGTGGCAGGGTCCATTCCTTGCCTTTCTTAGCTTTAAGAGGTAGCCCATATTCCTTGGCTCATGGCCACATCTATTCTACCTGTGCTTCCATCATCACATCTCCTTCTCTATTTCTACCCCTCCAGTTTCCCTTGTGATTACACTGGGCTCACCCAGTTAATCCAAGGTAATTTCTCTACCTTAAGATCTTACTTAAGTACATCTGCAAAGTCTGTTTTGCCATGTACAGTGACACTTACAGGTTCTGGGAATTAGGACACTTTAGGGGTTCACTTTTTTTCTGCCTATGGCAAATACCATTGCTTCTGGTGTTGAAAAAAGGACTTATTTGAGTTGATAAGAAATATGACCCTGGGTATTACAGGAGACAAAATGGAGGTCCTTAGTAAGGCACTCAGTCATTTCAGCCTGCTTCCCTGTCTTCTGCTAATCACCTATTGTCTATCTGCTTCAGCTACCAACCATACATTGCCATTATGTTCATAAACTTGCTTGCATATTTTTCCTTCTTTCCTTACCTATGGAACATACTTAAGCACTTACACTTGTACTATGCATGTGTCTACACAAGAACATACAAACCCAACAAAGACATCATTATAGGGGCAAAAGTGAACTCTCTTCTGAAGTGCTTTCAGCAACTGTGGTAGCTGAATGTTCATCCAGCTTGGGATTATTGTTTAGGTAGGAAATAGCCATCTTGCATCCTCAGGATCTCTCTGAGAACATCATTAAATTAGGTTCAAATTTCTGGAATTTTCTGACTATTTTGTGCTACAGTGATTCTTCCATGTTTGGAATATCTACATCTTGTCTGCCTCCACTTTTTATTTCATGGCTCCAGGCAGAGTAGGAGCTGGCTAAAATCTCAATAATTTGCTTTTAATATAACAAAGTTTGAAGCTCTGGTTACATTGATGCAACAAAAATTAAAAATCAATGCACACACATATATATGTGAGAATGTTCTATTAATTAAGTAGTAATGGTATATTTCAATAAGACTGAATGATTCATAGGAATTATTAGGAAGGAGCACGAATGTGAATATTTCATCTTTTTAAAAGTTCTTTATGTTTTTTCTTTAAGGGAAAACCGAGTTTGCTTTTGCTAAGTAGTCTTTAATTTCCCTTTTATTTTAGGGTCTACAGGATGTATGTAATTTACAGTTTTCAAGATATTCATTGTTTATTTTGCATGAAAGTGATGATATAGAGTTACATTGATTGTAACAGTTTAATTGATGATATAAAGTTAATCACTTTTTTGTTTCAGCAACTAAACCATTAATTTCTAAAGTGGATACTCATTCATAACCATAGTGTTAGGTTATTTTTTTGTTTTAGGTTATTAAAATGAAATTATTCACAAAATTAGTTTCCAAAAGACTAAATATTAATTTTACATTTTCTCAATCATTTAAGTTCTTTGGAACGTTTGTGGTAAAGAGTAGTACAAAATGGAACACATACAGTCTTGCGAATTCTCTATTATTCAAGAGTCTTTCCTAAAGCAGAGGCTTCAGACAATTTATGACTTCATGATCAATTGTTTGGGCTATTCTTTGGTTTTCCCATTTACAAAGCTAAAAACACTGATTTTGTTTGTTTATTTTTTAGAATAATAATTTGGGCAGACTCTTGAGGAGAATATTGCAATAATAATCCATGATTCCGACATGCTTTAGGAAAATGGAAGACTGAGAAATAGATTTACTATGTTCACCAACAGTTTCACTGAAACCTGAGAGACAGTCCTGGAGTGTGGTCTAGCATCGAAGATGATTCACTGCAGATCATTTAGAATGCTCTGTGGTTTGTGCTCTGATGGAGGTAAAAACCGAGTGTTAAGAGAGCATAGAGGCAGAACTGCCTCATTTTGTTTGCGACAGCTAAGGAAAGCTTCACAGAAGTGGTCTTTGAAATGTCTTTGGGGCTTTGTGCTTTTCCAGATAGGGATATTACTGCAGGAGGGCACTATGGATTGGCCAGCCAGCCAGAGGGGAGAGATGGGACATTTTTTCTCATCTGATCATAAAACTGCTACAGGCATGATAAAGAAGTGATACAGACTTTAAATATATAGACATATTTTGAGAGTCTCATACTTCTAAAAGTGGAGAAGCTGATAAGCTTTTGCCTAGTTTTGCTGGTAGGTTCGTCATTTTTAGGTAGTAATGAAATAAAAATGTTAGTGAAATAGCTTGCCCAATTTAAAAAGTTGTCTGACTTTGCAAAGAAATTTATCAGATGATTTGATGACTACAGCTTTGCTCAGTGATAAACCACAGACTCGAGTATCATCTCTTTTGATTCAAATCCAAGGTATGCCATTTACCAGGTGAATTACTTTGAACGAGTTACTTAATTTCTTTGGGTCACAAAATTTTTATTCATGTAATAAGGAAAATATTAATTCAGAACACATAGAGTTGCTGTCAAGTTTACAGAAGAGAATCTTATAAAATGCTTGGCACATAGTAGGCACTCAAACATTTGTTGGTATTATTATGATTAATAATAACTTTAGAAAGCTGTCAATGAACAAAGCCTGCATTGACCTGTCTTGCTATGCTGTATTCCTCACGGACCTTACCTTATTTTACAACCTAGATGTCTGGCATAAAAAGGAGGAACTGTCTTTGAGGAGTTGGAATCAATTATGTGTTAACAAGACCAACATGTATCTGGAAATTTAACCATTCTGCCATTAATTAATCTGGGAACTCTGGTAATAAAATTTAAGATTTTTCTTCTTTTAAAACTAGCTGTGGATTGCATCTAAATCTACACTAAGTAGGCTATCAAAATCTTCTGCTTTTATTACAAAAGACTTGTGTAGTGGAGAGAGACAGTTTAAATGCATAAGGAATGAGGTAGAATAATGATTTGGTGCATATATTCTGATAATTACTACTTCCTTTCCCCTGGCTTCCCTGCGATAAATGTGCTGTCTTTCTAAACTTCATTAACAAAAGATTACAAATTTTAATAGGGTACAATAATTTTACCTTAATTTTAGAGCAATACATTCCAGGTATCTGATCTTCCTGAGTTATTTTCCCTGAAATAGCCTCATGATTCAAAAAATTATTTAAGAGCTGAAGTACTGTATGGTGTTAGTACCAAATGCATTAATATTTTAATTCTCATGATAGAGATCATTAGAGATCATTGAACCTTTAATATTGAAATGAAACAACAGACAATTGTGTTCTGCAAAAAACAAATTATTTTGACCAACTTTATACATTTTAATAGGAATTAAGATTTTCTTAGCGTTGTGTGTGGCTTAGTGGATAACACACTAAGAAAATCTAGCAACCAGTGCTTAGCCAGATCTAAGTGCCTAAATTGACTGGGCTGTAATTCAAGAAAATATTTGAACCATTTTAATGTTTTATGAAAATCACATCAACAATGAATAGGTTTCAATACTGAAAATGGCAGTTATCTAATTGAGAGACCACCATGGACAAAATCCTGGCCTTTCATTCACTGGTCTGGCACCTAACCTTTGTAACATTGATTTTTTTTTTTTCCTTTTCTGATCGTGTTTCATATCAGTGATGTTTTTAAACCTCTGAATTTGAGGAATGATAATCTACTGAAGCAATTAAGTAAATAGATTATATGTTTATGCAAAATCCATTTCCAAAGTTCAAGAAAGAGCCTTAAAAAGTTTTCCTGGAACAGTCTTGGGTTTAGAAGGAACTTTTTTTTTTTTTAATGATTTTATTCATTTATTCATGAGTAACAGAGAGAGAGAGAGAGAGAGAGAGAGAGAGAGAGAGGCAGAGACACAGGCAGAAGGAGAAGCAGGCTCCATACAGGGATCCCGACGTGGGACTCGATCCCAGGACTCAGGATCACGCCCTGGGCCAAAGGCGGGTGCTAAACTGCTGAGCCACCTGGGTTGCCCTAGAAGGAACTTCTAAGTAGGAAACAGAAATTTTCCCCCCAACAGAAATTGTCCTTTAAAACTGTCAAGAATAAACAAACAACAACAATTATTCTCTGATTCTCACCTCTCCAAACACTGATAGTTTTCCAGATTGGTCCTGTGGGATACAAGAAGCCTCTGCATTTTCTCTAAGTAAGAATTTTTGGATTTAACTTCATACTTGTGATTTTTTTCTTGTCTCATCATGTTATCAATTACACCCTGAGGCATTTTTAAGATTCTGTTTAATTGATTTCCACAGTGTTCTGTAGAGACTGTCACTAGTCATCAATTCCTTCAGTTTAATTAATTAATTAATTTATTTATTTTTTGCAAGGGGAGAAGAGTAGGACAGGACACCATTTTAACATATTTCATTGTGACTCTTTCATTCAATATTACTTTGTATCCAGCTGATCCAAGAGTTGAAGTTGTGATATTTCTGGCTTTTTTCCTATATATAGCACTAGCTATATCCAATATACTAGCTCAGAGAAAGGGCACAATAAAGATAATTAAAAAAAAAAAAAAGAATTAGTAGATCAAGTTACTTCAGTCTCCACTCATTTGTTGGCCTTCAGGGATTTTACATATAGAGAAATTATGCAGAAATTGCTTTAGAATAATCCTGCCAGAGTCAGAAACTGCCTTGTTCTCCACTTACTTTCCTCCCACCCAGCCAGGTGAGCCTTTTGTCTCCTGTGACTTCAAGGGCATCCATTCTTTGAAACCATTTCCTACCTGTGTCAGGAGGCATAATATGGATGGAACTCCAGTGTATCTTATTGGAAAGGGCAAGAGATTTGCAGTTAGGTAAGTAGGAATTTCCTTGATTTTCTCATGGTTAAAATGAGTGTTGAGGAAGAAAAATTTTTTCTACCCTCTTAGTTCTGTACCTAGGGACTGCAAATTAAGTAAGAAAGGATGGATCAGTAGGAGGAAAGGAACATACTTCTTATAATTTTTTCATGCACAGGAGTTACAGAAAAGAAATGAAACACAAAGAAGTGGTTAGATTCAAATGCTTACACACCCTTTTAACAAAAGGAGGATTTGGGCCGTATGAGACAATAAGTTGTGGAGAATAACTAGGAGATATATTGGAGAAACTAATGGAAGATAAAAATTATTTTAATGAGGTCCATATATGCAAACTTTCTTGGTGTCAACTCCCCCTCTTCATTGATAAGCATGGCTCCCCTCTACCTGGAATGGGAGTTGGGGAAAGGAAGCAGGGGGTTGGAGAGGGAGGCACTTTGTTCAAAGTGAAATTTATGCCCTGAACTTAGGCAGACAAGGGGAGAGCAGAGAATTCTTTTCCTATTAATTCTCAATTGCCTTCAGTTCAAAATAATCCTTGTGCCAAAATGGCATATTTTGGGTTGGCAAATCCCCATATCTTTTCACTCTTGGCCCAGAGATCTTTTTCCCAAAGTCCTTGTCTAGGTCCCTCATTTCCATTATCTGATTTCCCAGATAGAATCTTGCCCTTCCTACCCTACTTATATCCATAATTAAGCTTGACTTTTCTCTTTCTTATGTAGCTTTTCATGGCCTTGATATATGGTCTTAGATCACTTGACCAACTGGACTCTTAGGCCTAAGTCCAGGATTAGCTTACTTCTCCAATGGTTGTTCAATGTAAATTACAAAGTCAAGGTCCCAGGGATGCATCTTGTAAAGCATCTTCATCTAAGATGATACTATCACCTGCTGAGAACTTCTCAGTGAATACAAATTAGCAAGGATGAAATCTCTTCTGTATTTTATTCTTCATGTTGAGATACTTCTAAAAATTATGTGACACATAATGTGTCATCAGTTTTTATCACCAGTGTTGGCTTTTTCTTTCTATCAAATAGCTTTCAACTCATGAAATCCTGTTCAGTTTCCTCTTATTTCTTCATAATTAGTTATGACTCTCTCAAATTTTCTTCCGAATATTTCTTGCTTTAGGCATTCTTCTAAATTGACCTGAATATACTATTTTTGCATTTTGCTATTCTCCACCAATACTTCCGATGGCTCTTTATGTTCAAAGAGATAATAGCAAAGTTGTTATTTTAGCATTTAAAATATTTTGCCACTTAAATCCTTCTTCTGTCTACCTCTATCCTTATCATACACTATGCTTTCAAAAGAATTCTTTAATAAGGACTGACCAGGCTTCTTTTTTTTTCTTTTTTAAGAAAGAGAGAGCGAGTGGGGGAGGGGCAGGGGAGTGAGACTCTTAGGCAGTCTCCACACCCACTGTGGAGCCTGATGTGGGACTCAATCTCATGACCATGAGATCATGATGTGAGTGGAAACCAAGAGCTGGACACTTAACAAACTGAGCCACCCTGATCAGGCTTCTTTAGCTACAGTTCATAAAAACCCTACATGGCATGAAGCCTTTGCATCTCACGGTATTCCTGGCATTTCATTTCCATTCTCTCTTCAAACTTAAATCAAATGTCTGCTGACCATACCTCTCGGATGGTCTGGAACATGCACAGTTCATGTCTCTTGTCTCCCTCTTTGTCATTCAAACGTGTCCCATTTTGGCAGAGAAATGATATGGTCACTGTACTTATGAGTCTTTCCTTTTCCTTCCCAAGCTGTAGTGACTACTTCCCTCTAAAATCATTGAGACTTTTCTGTGTAAAGCACTAATTTAGCACATAGCACATGATGTAATAAAATGTTTCTACTATGTCCAAAGTGACTTAATATACTATCTTTACTTTTTCATATAATCTATTAAATCTATTTTTTAGTTAAGAAAAAAATACAAAGAGTGGTTTTAAATAACTTGCCCAGTGGCAGTTGTAGAAGAACTTTGATTTAAACTTTGAGCCAACTGTCTTCAGGGCTTTTGCTTGATCCCTGAGGCTTAAGCTTATGGTTTTTGAAGGACAGGGCCTGTCCTTGATTGTGGGGATTTCATGGAGAGCTTCTTGCTTGAGGGAGGACTTAAATCTATGTCCATCTCAGAGGAAGACTCCCTATCTATAATCCAAAAGAAATATGGTACTTGTTTCCTGTACTAAATTAGAAGGCTGCTTCAGAGTGAATCCTTTCTTTCCAAAATGATGAGTATTGGCTACCTCAGTTACTTTTTCCCAAGTCAATACCAGAGATGAGCATAGACCTTGTCTTGAAGTCTCAGGCCTGGAGCTTCAAGAACTGCAAATACATTCCTTGAGTTTTAAGGCTTTTGCTTTACCTGTTGCAGCCCCATGTTGAATCAGATAGTTGGGGTGATGGTAGTGGTGGCTGTGGTGACGGTGGTGAAGTCAACACCAAAAGTGTCATTCATTTGTTGGGAATTATTTTTCATTTTAAATTTCATTGCTATGCCCACAAGGGTTTCAGATTTATAAAACAAGCCCATCTATTCCTCATCAGAAATTACTTATTTTAGAGTTTGCTGAGGAATACAACCATGTCAGTTAAAGAACTTATGTATTATGTAAGCTCATCTTAAAAAAAAAAAAAAAAACATTGCTGAAAGATGTTTGCAAGCAGCAATTGTCTTAATATACAAACTGCATAGAAGTTGAAATAATCCTCTTGTTCTCTTCAAATGAAGGTGGACAAGGCTATTAACTTTCTGTTGTCCTTATGTCCCTTCACCTATCCTTTTAAAATTTTTATTAGGCTCTTTAATGTGTGGGTTGAAATCAATAGAGGACAAGCTATTAAAAATTATTGGTCGGCTGTGGCTCCTCACTAAATATTAAAGCAGCTTGGCAAATTAGCACATACCTCTAGGCATTAGGCCTGGGAGAAATAATGGTCTAGGCAAATAGACACTATAATCCAGATAGAAAATATGACCAGCATGCTACTTTGGGTTTCCTTTGGCTGTTGTTGTTCACTGTTAGCATTATTCTGTTTTTTGCTTTTATTAGTGTGAGGAGGTAGGATGGGGAGCGTTAATTGTTGGAAGGATCCCTTCTAAGGATATGTTATATCAGGAGCTAGAGAAAGATCAGAGCAGCTTGGGAGAAATAGGAAACAGGTGCAGAAACAGGTGAGTGGAGTATTGCTTATTACTGCTCTGTATTAAGTGCCTGGGAGAAATGGGCAATTTCGCTGGGTGCTGTGTGCCTTTTATTCTAGAAGGACAGGTAGACAACCTGTTAATACATGCAATATGAGGAAGATTGTCAACCAAGAAGCTTAGGGGAGAGGAAGGGCTGTGTCGGCAGAAAAGTTATTTTCCCAGGTGAATGATGAAGAAAAAAGCACAGAGTGAAGCTGATTCTGTGGGTATATAATGGAAGCTGAAAGATTCAGGAGGAAGAAGTAGTTCTGAGATAGGGATGGGGTCATCAAAAAGATGAGGGAGAGATGGGAAATACCCAGAGGTCAGAAGAATGTAGTTTCTTTTAAAAGTTTTCTTTTTAATTTTTATTTATTTATGATAGTCACAGAGAGAGAGAGAGAGAGAGGCAGAGACACAGGCAGAGGGAGAAGCAGGATCCATGCACCGGGAGCCCGACGTGGGATTCGATCTGGGGTCTCCAGGATCGCGCCCCGGGCCAAAAGCCGGCGCTAAACCGCTGCGCCACCCAGGGATCCCAAAGAATGTAGTTTCAAATAAAAATTCCTTTACCTATCATTTCTGTTCTAAGTTTCAATATGCAATAAGTCAGTCTTTTAAATCTTATCACTAATGAGCAAAAATAAATAAGTAAACAGTACAACAGTGCACCCTTATATTTTTCTGATTATGTAAAATCAAGAAAATGGTATCTTTTGGGTTCCCATGTGTAAAATGAAAAAAATGTGTGGTCAGTTATTCTGTCTCTACCCCAGCAATTGCCTGGTCTTTGCTAACCTAATCTGGGTATTGAACCTAAGATTAAATTTTGTACCACATATTTTACTCAGGAAAAATTTTTATATTTACATTTTGCTTTATAACTAACCATTTTTACAAAAGTTATGGAGACTAAACTTTGTTTAACTAGCTTATAGCCTATATGACATTTCTATTTGGAGGTTCTTAATTTTTTGAACATTTTTTTGGTCAAATGAATTATATTAAAAAGTTTTTCTTAAAAAGTTATATGACAGGGACTATTTGCTTTTTTGCACATGAGTAATTTGGCTGAACATAAGAGTCTTGGCTCATGACATTTTCCTCTCAGTGGTTTCACATATATTGCTCTATTACCAGCTAGCATTTCATATGGCCAATGAGAGCTCTGAGGCCCATTTAATTTTTTACCATTTGCATAATTTTGTCCACATGTATCATACGTCTGTTTTATCTCTTATGCATAAACTTCCCTATACAGTACAGATATTTTTCCTAGCTTATAAATAATGAAAGATGGGTGAAAAGCACTGGGAATAAACCAGAGGTCCAGAAAAGTATAGAAACCATACCTTCCTAGGTAAAGGAAGAACTGATGGAGAATGATGGTCACACATAATAACCATGTATAAGGAGACCCAACATTACATCACACAATGATAAACTGTCCCAAGAAGAAAGCTGAACACCCAGGAAAGTTCTCCTATTTCCTGGGAGATAAGTCTTCTGGATGATTCCATTGATTACAATGAAAAAATAATGATATGCAATGAGAAATAATGATACACCATAAAGTAATTACAAAATTGAGGCCAGATACCCTATACTAAAAAAAGAAGGACATCTAGGTAGAAAGGAGGAAGTGCTAGGAATAGAGTGGGAGGTGGAGAAGTGAGGAGGCAGAGAAGGAACTGCATTTCTGTCAGTGCATAGGTCAGGTGTTCCACCTTGTCATCAATTCTCTGCCAAGTCAGACCAAAGGAAAGAACTCTAGAGTGAAAACTGTTCAGTTGTGTTGATTAGTTACTAGGAAAGATGGAGAAATACATATGAAAGGACCCTTTCTGATAGATTTACAGGCCTTTTAGCAGTAAATATTTTGGTTCCTCATTTCTAGCCAAAGCACAGTTTGGAAACAGGTCAATGCTATGGTACTTTAAAAATCCTTTTACTTAGAATATTTTGAGATTTATCTAAATGCATCATCAATTGGCAAATTCTTTTGATTTGGGAACTTACTTTTTAAAAAGTTTTGACTGAGACACATTTTCTTCAGTTATGTCTCTGTTTATTCATTCTGTTCATTGATTCTCTATTCTTTGATTTTCACATTTACCATGTTCTCTTTCTTTTTGTTCATTTATTTGCCTCTTGGTTCATTATCCCCCTACTTTGTGGGAGAGCATGTTGAATTTTAATTTCAGTATCTAATTTAAATTTTATTAGAATCCTTTCTTATCTCAACATGTCCCTGGTTTTTCTCATCCTGTTATCTTTATATATTATGTCATTTTCCTTTACGGTTTTTCTCTTCCTTTTTCATGGAATCTGATATTTTTGTACTGAAACATAAAATAGTCTCTCCCAAATTAGATTTTTTCCCTTATTACATTCTTATCAGAAATGTATCATCCGGATCCCTGGGTGGCGCAGTGGTTTGGCACCTGCCTTTGGCCCAGGGCGTGATCCTGGAGACCCGGGATCGAATCCCACGTCGGGCTCCCGGTGCATGGAGCCTGCTTCTCCCTCTGCCTGTGTCTCTGCCTCTCTCTCTCTCTCTGTGACTATCATAAATAAATAAAAATTAAAAAAAAAAAAAAGAAATGTATCATCCTACTGAGTCTTCTAGTCCCTGTATTAATCAGGATAGGCTAAGCTAACTTGTAATAGCAAACAATTAGAAATTTTTTTGGTTCGTAACAAAATTTACTTCTAATTTCTGTGGTTTAACCTGTAAAGCTCATGAAAATGTTGCTGCTGGTAGGATATTTCCTCTCCAGGCTGCTTGCCCTCCATGGGAGTACCCAGCAATTCAGACCCTCCTTAAAAAAAAAAAAAAAAAAAAAAAAAAGATTTATTTATGTTAGAGAGAGCAGAGAGGCAGAGGGAGAAGGTAAGGAGAGAAGCAGACTCCCCATTGATCCCAGAGCCCCATGCAAGACTTGATCCTATGACCCATGATATCATGATTTGAGCCTAAATTAAGAGTCAACCAACTCAACCAACTGAACCACCCAGGCACCCCAATCCAGATCATTTTGATATTGTTGCTCCACTGTCTCAATGTTTATCCATGGCAGGTGTAAAACAGGTGGGTACTGCAATTTGGCGTGAAATACAGAAAATTGTCTTCAAAACCTAATCTTTTTATATTTTTCATGACTTAGAGGTATCTATTTCAGTTCAGATACCCCAATTTCTGATGTATTCTTTTCTTCCCTAGTAAAACCTGGAGGAATTAGATTTCAGCTCATTCATACCGATTTATAACATTGACCAGGTACAGTTTTTAAGCAGAGTCTCAGGCACACAGAGCATGGATGGTGTGGAGAGAAGGATGGTTAGTAGTGCAGGAGAGTAAAGCAAAAGGGGGAATGTATTTTCCTTGAAATATAAGCCAGCCAAGGACTGAATTCTGTCTTCCCAAAATTTTTATGTTGAAGCCCTAATCCTCAATATGACTGTATTTGGAGATGGGACTTTAGGAGGTAATTAAACAAGACCATAAAGGGAAGTGGATCTAATCCAATAGAGTTGATGGCTATTCTCTCTCTCTCTTTTCCTCTTTCTCTTAGCTGTGCTCAGGAGGAAAGACCATGTGGGGACTGCAATGAAAGGCAGCTATCTGTAAGCCAGGGACAGAACTCTCACCAGAATCCAAACCCTGCTGGAGCTGCATGTTAGACTCCCAGACTCCAGAACTATGAAACATAAATTTCTGTTGTCTAAGCCCCCCCAGTCTCTGGCATTTGGTGATGGCAGCCCTAGCACATTAACACAGAGGTCATGCCTCTTTTAGCCTCTCCCCAGGGCTGGTAAATTTGGTTCCATAGCCTCGTCAGCATCTTCAGCTGCTGAAGACTGCATTGTTTGTGCTTAGGTAGTCCTGGCTTCATCCAAGCTCAGCAGTAGGTTGGAGCCCACATCACTGAGGCTCAAGTCTGCTCTGATCCAGCTTTCCTGCACAGGGAAGTGGCTACCATCTGTACCACTTCAACAGCAGGGCAAGGGTCTGAGAGAATGGTGCTAGCTCTGGTGTTGGGGTACAGGTGCAGGGAATTCAAGAGCAAACTGCGTCCTAAGGTCAGGTGAAAAAAGAACTCATAGAGAAGAGTTCCTTCAATGTTGGTAGTACAATTTGACTTATAATCTAGAGCACATGAGTTTTTCAGTGTGTCTGTGTGGCCAAGCGAACTATCAGGGAGTTGTCAACACTGACTACAGATGTTGAAGACTTTAAAAAGTTAGAACAGAAAAGTGATTTAAAAAGTTTTATTTGCTTATATTTAAAAAATTTAGAGAGCAGTCATTTACGTGGTTACTTAGTATTTATGCTTTGTCATGTAGAAAAATATTATGCATCTCATTAAATTGGTGTCAAATTGTTATTATTATTTTAGATTTTATTTATTTATTCATGAGAGACATAGAGAGAGAGAGGCAGAGACAGAGGCATAGGGAGAAGCAGGCTCCATGCAGGGATCCCGATGTGGACTCAATCCCAGGACCTCAGGATCACGACCTGAGCCAAAGGCAGACGCTCAACCACTGAGCCATCCAGGCATCCCAAATTGGTGTCAAATTAACTGGATAAGCTGCCATTGATTAAACTTCACACTTAGTCTCATGTGAAAACTTGGAGTGAACATTGATGTATATCATTCATTTTGTCACTGACTCACAGTGTTTTGTTTTACAAGTTCTGCATTTACAACATTTGCTCTGTCTTCCCAGATACACCAGAAGCAAATTAAAGAAAAGGTATATCCTTCTTTCCTTCTTTTATATTACCAAATACCAAGAAGACTCTCAATAAATATACATTGAATAAATGAAAGAATATGTACAATAAAAATCAACTTTGTTATTTGTGCTTATTTTACAAATAAGATTTTAAAATCCATCTTTAAATGTCAAATAGAAAAAAATTTAATAGATATATTTTTAGAATCAGAGCATCCAGGGACACCTGAGTGGCTCAGTGGTTGAGCGTCTGCCTTTGGCTCAGGACATGATCCCTGTCCTGGGATTGAGACCCACATCAGGGTACTTGTGAGAAGTCTGCTTTTCCCTCTGCCTGTGTCTCTGCCTCTCTCTCTATGTCTCTCATGAATAAATAAAATCTTAAAAAAAAAAAAAAAAAAAGAATCAGAGCATCCAAAGTTCCTTTAGAAACAATTGTGGTCATTTCTCCTCGTGTTTTACCAGAGCAATAGATTTGCAGTTTTCAATGAGATCATTCTCCATGGGCTTTGAATAGTACCCCATTAAATACCTTTTTTATGCCTTTGTCAAATTCTTTTGGAATGAATCACCATATCCTGATGCTTTCAGTAAACTTCATTTATGTCTCACTTACATCACTTATAGCCATCATGTCTTGCTTTTTTTTTTTTTTTTTTAATGATGGTTCCACGCCCAGGATGGAGCCCAATGAGGAGCTTGAACTCACAACCTGAGCTGAGATTAGGAATTGTACCCTTAACTGACTGAGCTACCGAGGCTCCCCTTTAATGATATCTTTTTATTTTTATTTGTTTTTTAAGATTTTATTTATTTATTCATGAGAGACACACACAGAGAGAGAGGCAGAGACACAGGCAGAAGGAGAAGCAGGCTCTATGCAGGGAGCCTGATGTGGGACTTGATCTCGGGTCTCCAGGATCAAGCCCTGGGCTGAAGGTGGCACTAAACTGCTGAGCCACCTGGGCTGCCCTGATATCTTTTTATGAGAATGCAAACATCCTGACAAAATTTGAACTCCTTCAGGATTAAGGTTGCATTTGCCTCTGTAAAGATCCACTGACATCTGGAGGTTTACTCTTAAAGCCAGTATCCTGGTATAGGCAAGATCATCTCAGGTTTTTAAATTTGGTGACTAGTGTCTCTTTGTTGTTATGATATTTTTAATATGAAAACAGAAGTGAGCTATGAAATATAATTAATTTTATTTTTAAAAACACATAAATTTTGGCAAAATGGGTTTTGAGATATATGTGCATATGAGATGTAATAATAATAATATTATATTATTATTATTATTTCATAATATATATGAAAATCATGGACTTTATATCTGTAAAATTTTAGATTTGAAATATTTAATTTCTTACATATTCTACCTTTTTAGAGTGGCCATTTTTATGAAATGTTAAGGTTTTCTGTCCATTTTCATAAGTCTATTTTTTCTTTGTATTTAAATTCCAAGTTCTAGCTCCATTTTTAGATATTCTACTTCTTGCATCCTCCATTACAGTCTTTTACCCAGGATGTCTTTGATGGCTGCTCCTATTGTTGACATCCAAGTTCAAAGTCATCTTAGCAGAACCTGTCCTTATCTCTCATCTCTAAAGAAAAAAACAAAACAATAAAAACAAGTACAAACAAAAAAATTGTCACATTTATTCCACTCTATCACCTAGCTCTATGTTATTTTCTTTATCCATGAAAAATATGAGATCACCTTATTAATATCTTTGTTTCTTTGCTTCTTTTCAATGTTCCCCAACAAAAATGCAAAGCTCCTTGAGAGATAGGTCCCTGCCTGTCTGGTTTCAAGGAAAAACTTAAAGTCCAGAGTAGATAGTGCCTGTTGCACTATAAGCCTTGAATAAGTGTTAAGTGAAAGGAGTATAAAATCATGTTCCCCAAATGTCAATGAATCTAAGGGAAATATTTGAATATATGGTGAAGAATGGGTTATCATAAGTGACAAACCAACCCAAGACTAAGGCCCGGCTCCACTGAAATCCTATTAAAATAAATGAAAGCCTGAGGGCTTCTGGGAGTGGCCCCTCTTCTCATTGCAGATCTTGTTCTTCCTTCAGCCAGGGGCCCTAAACACAATATCTCCCCCATAGTTCATTTCTCCTATAATCCTTTTTGATGGAATTCCTTGCCTCATCCCAGGGCAGCTACATTTCTTTCACGGCTGGGCTGACTGCCCAATGGCCCAGATAAAGATAGAAACTTGAGTGGAATATTTTGTTCTGGGATGGCTTTGACCTTCTAGCTGCTCAATCTTCTGGGAGAATGACAGTCTGTGCTTGATGTAGAGGCGAAAAGGTGTTTCCACATCCCAAATGCATGTCTGAGATGGAGCAGGGTAGATCCTTAAGCAGCTGGGGAAGAACTGGTCTTTCTGGAATCTGGGGAATGCTAGAGTTTCTTCAATTGTGCACTTACTCTTCAGCAGCTCAGATAAACACAGTTTTATTAACTCATATTTGTATTTCTTTTCCCAGTCAGGACTGACTTTCAGGATTCAGGAGACTCAATTATTAGTAGTACAAAAAAAAATTAAACAGCTTTGTTGTGGAAATTCTGTGGTATAAACAGAAAGATCATTCTGTTCAACCTTTCAGTTAGGTGTCTGCCTGGCAAAAAGCATTGGTCAAAAGCAGCTAATTCCTCTGACTTTGGCAACGGTGAAATAAAGGCCATTTGAAGTCATGCAGTTGGAAAAATAACACTAGGGCTCTAGAGAGGGTACAGAAGTATGAATGGTGAAACTCTAGGACTGTAATTATTACAGATGGTCAAGTCAGCCTAAGAAAGGGCTCTCTGGAGACCCAGTCCTAGGCACCCCTGCCTGGGGTTGGAGGAGGCAAATAAGTGGAGAGGGAGGGAAAGAGGGAGGACAAGACAGCAGAGGGCATATGAACTTGGTTGTTGATGCATAAAGAAGAACTTAAATGTCGAGTCCTTTATTTGGTGATTCAGCCTCTCTTCATCTTTATGATATCTTAGCACCAAAGGTTTTAAAAGCATTAAAGATTCTACTTAGCAGGGGCTACCGAAAACCCAACCACCACTTTCCCAGCAGGGTTTTTTTAGGAGTGACCATTTTATGATCTCAGGCTTTCCTATGGTCTGTTTTGTACATTTACAGTTTGGCCAAGCCTTCTGACATTCTCAGGGAACTATTCTGGGGGGTCTAAAAGGATAATCTGAATTTTCTGCTATTCAAGGATTTTTTTTTTCCTTATAAAATCGTCTTGTATCTTCCCTTCTCACAAAATGCTGGCAATCCAGATATTGTTGAGATCCTTTTTAGAGAATTGACCTTTCCAGGTTGTTAAACTCTTTCAGCTCCGAGAAAAATAGATTACTTTAGATGAGATCTAAAGGGCCAATGGAAGTCTTAAACCTACTATAATTCCCACAAGTAATGATTGTTATAGAAACCTTTCACTGGCATCATTGTTCGAATGAATAACTAAGGCTGAGGGGAGAATAGACTCACTGGGTTGTTTGCCTTTATGCATATTAATTCACAAAACCAAAGACCTGAAGGGGGGAACATTATGAAATGAAACCCTCCATCCCCCTGCCTCCAGGGAAGAGTTCATTCAGATACCTCAAGACAGAAAGTCCACTACACTTAACAATCTCCATAAGAAACCCTGCCACTTTAATGATATGCCCCAGTCCCTTGTTAGTCCTTACTGACAGGTGATTTTTCATGGACTCTAACTTAAATAATTCCAAAATGAGATTAAAAATACTATTGTCTGGTTTTCTCACTCATGTATCCCCAGTTTCTTGAGAGAATGATTGGCATCTAGTAGGTACTAACTACATCTTTTGAATAAATAAATAAATAACTGAAAAATAAATAAAAATTAAGTTATACAACAGAGAAGATGACATAATTGTACAAATTACCAAGTATTATTGACAACATATTCTGTGTGTAGTGCTGTTTAGGGTTCATGTGGTATTTGAAGATGGAAAAGGGAAAAGAGTTTGTTAACCACAGGTTTTGACTGTTTCTCACAGTCGAGTAGGGGTATATCTCCATACACAAGTCACCACAATGCCAGGCTGATTATGAAAGATGCTATCACTATCATCCAAAGTATAATGAGATAGCATGAAGGAAGACCTATATTAGTGTTACAGGATTTCTTTTCCTTTATTGCCTGGAGTTCTTGGTCACACCACTTTGAAGAATGAAGAAGTACAAAGCTCCCAAAGAGGGAAGGGATCTGAGAGGGTTGCCACTAGAGTTTCTAAGTCTAGGGGGTTTTATGGGCTGTTTTAGTCTGATTAACTCTCCATGCACCTGTCATCCAATCAGATTTTTAGCATCTACCTATCACTTGGGGAAGGGTGGATGGTTCCTTCCAGGGTGGTATAAAATCCTTTTAAGGGTGGTTTTCTCTTAGGGTTGGGCAGCCCCTTGTCCTTGCCAGTCTTTCTTCCAAGTATCCTTCATCATTAGGATGAATAAAGATGGCCTGGAGGTAAAGATAATGAACAGGTTTGCATTAGTGGTAGTACTGAAGTTGAAGGCCCTTCTAGTAGAAGTGATGCCCACAGTAAAGGCATAGAGGCAGGAAAATGCATGATTGGATCCAAAACCATTGACAGTCTGCAGTCTGATGAGTCTTAGGATCATGTGTGTCTGTGTCTGTGTGTCTGCTGGTGGTAGTGATAGAGGTGGCAGGAGCAGGTGGGAATGGACTGGAAAGGTTTGCTGGGGTCCCAGAGAGTTCAGAGTAGCAAAAGATCATTCATGTTACATACCATCACAGTGTAAGTACCATGAAATCTGGAATTTGTGTCCATTTTGTCTACAATTCTATCTGTGGCTCCTGGAATATTGCTTGGAACATATTGGGTGCTGGATAAATATTTGCTGAGTGAACATAAAATACTATTACTATGAGGATGGCAACCATAGATCATGCCTTTGTGCAACTTCAACTCTTATTTTGTTTCCATTTTCTCTGCCAAAGAGACAAAATTCAAGCTGAGAAACACAGAACAATTATCAGTAAAGGACATTTAAGGTCATGAGAATAAAGTGACGTCTAGCCTCTTGGAACAATTTCAACATTTTTGATGATTGAAAAATGATTTATTTGGGTACTGAAATTAACTTCAGACAGAATTCCACAACAACTATTAATAATTATTTTCAGAACCCATGGAGAATAATGAAGGTGACATGAAAATGTATTGGCTAATACAGGCCCAATTCTTGAAAACAGATTCTACCAAGCAACATACTAAAATTTGGTTCCTGGCTAAATTCTAGAATTCTAGATTATTATTAAGGGTTTGATTTTTTTTTTTTTTTTTGTTAGTGCTTGGGATTGCTAATTGCAGTAGGTGCCTGTGCCATTCCTAGCTACAAGGTAATTGGAAAAAGAAGCTATGGATGAGAGATAGGTCACAGATCTAAGTGAGATTTAGCTGTGCACTTTAAGAGCAACATAGTGGCAGTAAAATCAGTCTTGTGTATAGTCATTGGAAATGAGGTAAGTCTTCTAGTCCAGTGGCAATTAATCAATCAGTAAGACAGTAATCAAATTGTAAATGGGCTAAATTCTACAAACATAGACCATAGTAGTAAAAACAAGGATAATTACTAGTTGGAAATTACTGCTTAAATTGTAGTCTGATAAGTGTGTACATACATAGTACTGAAGAGAAAAAGCTATAGTCAGACTAATTTAAATTAGTTTACAATATAGCTTCAAATGTGCAAACCAGGCTTTGCCACAAAACTCTACCTTATAGGGTTATTTTCAGGTTCAAATAAGCTAATACTTGGAAAGTTCAGAGTCTAATGCCTGATACAGAGTGAGGACTCAATTATTAGTAGTACAAAAAAAAATTAAACAGCTTTCAAATAAAACCTTTATAAAAATTTCATTTGTCATTAGAAAGTGATAAACATCTTTTCATAAATTGTATTTTATTTCATAAAGTGGGAATAAGCAACGGTGTAAAGATTGGTGGATTTGTATAATTCATTCATATATTAAGGCAACAAATGCTGATTGGGCACCTTCTATCTGCTAATACTTTCCTGGATACTGGGATTGGAAGATAATTAAGACAACATATTTATTAAGAAGCTCAATCTAGTATGGGATCTCTTAATTACAGCATGTGTAGGATCTAGAAAACTTTAGTGCACATATCTGATTTATCACTATCTCTGATAGATAATAAGCTCCTTGGGGGCCAAACTATTTTATTTCCATCTTTACATCTCTGACAGCTGTGGCCTACCAGCTATTACACAATATATGAGCAATGACTTCTGATCACATCAAACTAGACCTCAATTATTAATACCTCGAAATGCAGAAAGTAGTATAAAAACATTATTTTAAAAGCATGGCTGAGATTGCAAGACAGAAATGAAATTCTCCAGTTGCCAAGATCAGAGATGGATTGGGAAACCAGACCATAAGTTCATGAGTTGAAGGAGTAGCTACTTTGGGTGATGATGCTGGTATTGGCAACAAAGAATTAGGCTGTAATGTCAAGAGGATCAGAAATGAACTACTAAAGAATGGACTTCATGAAGAAAACAATTGAATCCAGAGAAAGGACTTCTAGATAAGAACCAACAATGAGTAAATAAATTGGTGTAAGCATTGGCAGTACAAATTATTATCTATAGTTATTAATCTGAGAGAAAAAAGAAGCAAGGTGTTAAGATACCAATAAAATAGTGTGTAAGACAGAGGAAAAGGTATGTTCTGGAGGAAGAGAATGATCCAATTTATATTTTGTTAGGCCAAGTATGCAAACTAAAAGTTTAAAGGTAATCTTTCATAAATAGATTATATAATTTCTAAGCCATGAGAAAGTAAAAAAGGATTAAAGAAAACATAATTGATAGAAGGCAGAAAAGGTAAGAAAACAAAAAATATGGTAAATTGAAAGCACTAAATAAGGTGGTGGAAACTAATCCCAATTACAGCTTTTATTTATTTTTAAAATTTTTTTAATTGGAGTTCAATTTGCCAACATATAGAATAACACCCAGTGGTCATCCCATCAAGGGCCCATCTCAGTGCCCATTACCCAGTCACCCCATCCCCCCGCCCACCTCCCTTCCACTACCTCTTGCTCATTTCCCAGAGTTAGGAGTCTCTAATGTTCTGTTACCCTCACTGATATTTCCCACTCATTTTCTTTCCTTTCCCTATAATCCCTTTCACTATTCGTTATATTCCCCAAATGAATGAGACCATGTAATGTTTGTCCTTCTCTGATTGACTTACTTCACTCAGCATAATACCCTCCAGTTCCATCCACGCTGAAGCAAATGGTGGGTATTTGTCGTTTCTAATGGCTGAGTAATATTCCATTGTATACAGAGACCACAGCTGCTTTATCCATTCATCTTTCGATGGACACTGAGGTTCCTTCCACAGTTTGGCTATTGTGGACATTGCTGCTAGAAACATCGGGGTGCAGGTGTCCCCGTGTTTCACTGCATCTGTATCCTTGGGGTAAATCCCCAGCAGTGCAATTGCTGGGTCATAGAGCAGTTCTATTTTTAACTCTTTGAGGAACCTCCACACAGTTTTCCAGAGTGGCTGCACCAGTTCACATTCCCACCAAAAGTGCAAGAGTGTCCCCCTTTCCCCACATCCTCTCCAACATTGGTTGTTTCCTGTCTTGTTAATTGTCACCATTCTCACTGGTGTGAGGTGGTATCTCCTTGTGGTTTTGATTTGTATTTCCCTGACGGCAAGTGATGCGGAGCATTTTCTCATGTGTTTCTGGGCCATGTGTATGTCTTCTTTGGTGAAATGTCTGTTCATGTCTTCTGCCCATTTCATGATTGGATTGTTTGTTTCTTTGCTGTTGAGTTTATTAAGTTCTTTATAGATCTTGGATACCAGCCCTTTATCTGATATGTCATTTGTAAATATCTTCTCCCACTCTGTAGGTTGTCTTGTAGTTTTGTTGACTGTTTATTTTGCTGTGCAGAAGCTTTTTATCTTGATTAAGTCCCAATAATTCATTTTTGCTTTTGTCTCCCTTGCCTTCATAGATGTAACTTGCAAAAAGTTGCTGTGGCCAAGTTCAAAAGGGTGTTGCCTGTGTTCTCCTGTAGGATTTTGATGGATTCTTGTCTCACATTTAGATCTTTCTGCCATTTTGAGTTTATCTTTGTGTCTGGTGTAAGAGAGTGGTCTAGTTTCATTCTTCTGCATGTGGATGTCCAATCTTCCAGCACCATTTATTGGAGACTGTCCTTTTTCCAGTGGATAGTCTTTCCTGCTTTGTTGAATATCAGTTGACCATAGAGTAGAGGGCCCATTTCTGGGTTCTCTCTTCTGTTCCATTAATCTATGTGTCTGTTTTTGTGCCAGTACCACACTGTCTTGATGATCACAGCTTTGTAGTACAACCTGAAATCTGGCATTGTGATGCCCCCAGATATGGTTTTCTTTTTTAAAATTCCCCTGGCTATTCGGGGTCTTTTCTGATTCCACACAAATCTTAAGATGATTTGTTCCCACTCTCTGAAAAAAGTCCATGGTATTTTGATAGGGATTGCATTGAACGTATAAATTGTCCTGGGTAGCATTGACATTTTTACAATATTAATTCTTCCAATCCATGAGCATGGAAGATTTTTCCATCTTTATGTCTTCCTCAGTTTCTTTCAGAACTGTTCTGTAGTTTTTAGCATATGGATCCTTTACCTCTTTGGTTAGGTTTATTCCTAGGTATCTTATGCTTTTGGGTGAAATTGTAAGTGGGATTGACTCCTTAATTTCTCTTTCTTTGGTGTCATTGTTAGTGTATAGAAATGCCACTGATTTCTGGGCATTGATTTTGTATCCTGCCACACTACCAAATTGCTGTATGAGTTCTAGCAATCTTGGGGTGGAGTCTTTTGGGTTTTCTATGTACAGTATCATCTAATCTGCAAAGAAGGAGAGTTTGACTTCTTTTTTTTTTAATATTTATTTATTTATGATAGTCACACAGAGAGAGAGAGAGAGAGAGGGAGAGACATAGGCAGAGGGAAAAGCAGGCTCCATGCACCGGGAGCCCGACGTGGGATTCGATCCCTGGTCTCCAGGATCGCGCCCTGGGCCAAAGGCAGGCGCCAAACCGCTGCGCCACCCAGGGATCCCGAGAGTTTGACTTCTTTGCCAATTTGAATGCCTTTTATTTCTTTTTGTTGACTGATTGCTGAGGCTAGGACTTCTAGTACTATGTTGAATAGCGCTGGTGAGAGTGGACATCCCTGTCGTGTTTCTGATCTTAGGGGAAAGGCTCTCAGTGTTTCCCCATTGAGAATGATATTTGCTGTGGGCTTTTTGTAGATGGCTTTTAAGATGCTGAGGAATGTTCCCTCTATCCCTACATTGAAGAGTTTTGATCAGGAATGGATGCTGTATTTTGTCAAATGCTTTCTTTGCATCTATTGAGAGGATTATATGGTTCTTGTTTTTTTCTCTTGTTAATATGTTTTAGCACATTGATTACTTTAGGAGTGTTGAACCAACCTTGTATCCCAGGGATAAATCCCACTTGGTCATGGTGAATAATCTTCTTAATGTATTGTTGGATCCTATTGGCTAGTATCTTGTTGAGAATTTTTGCATCCATGTTCATCAGGGATATTGGTCTCTAATTCTCCTTTTTGGTGGGGTCTTTGTCTGGTTTTGGAATTAAGGTGATGCTGGCATGATACAATGAGTTTGGAAGTATTCCATCCCTTTCTATATTTCAGAACAGCTTTAGTAGAATATGTATTGTTTCTTCTTTAAACGTTTGATAGAATTCCCCTGGGAAGCCATCTGGCCCTGGACTTTTGTGTCTTGGGAGGTTGTTGATGACTGCTTCAATTTCTTCCCTGGTTATTGGCCTGTTCAGGTTTTCTATTTCTTCCTGTTCCAGTTTTGGCATTTTGTGGTTTTCCAGAAATGCGTCCATTTCTTCCAGATTGCCTTATTTATTGGCATAGAGCTGCTCATAATATGTTTTTAAAATCATTTGTATTTCCTTGTATTGTTTGTGATCTCTCCTTTTTTATTCATGATTCCATTAGAGTCTTTTCTCTTGTTTTTAATAAGGCTGGCTAATGGTTTATCTATCCTATTAATTCTTTCAAAGAACCAACTCCTGGTTTTGTTGATCTGTTCTAAATTCTTCTGGTCTCTATTTCACTGAGTTCTGCTCAAATCTTTATTAACTCTCTTCTTCTGCTGGGTGTAGGTTTTATTTGCTGTTCTTTCTCCATTTCCTTTAGGTGCAAGATTAGTTGTGTATTTGTTTTTTTTCCAGTTTTTTGATGGATGCTTGTCTTGCGATGTATTTCTCTCTCAGGACTGCTTTTGCTGTATCCCAAAGATTTTGAATGGTTGTATCTTCATTCCCATTAGTTTCCATGAATCTTTTTAAGTCTTCTCTAATTTCCAGGTTGACCCTTTCATCTTTTAGTAGGAGGCTCTTTAATCTCCATGTGTTTGAATTTTTTCCAAATTTCTTCTTGTGATTGAGTTCAAGTTTCAAAGCATTATGGTCTGAATATGCAGGGGACAATCCCAATCTTTTGGTATTGGTTGAGATCTGATTTGTGACCCAGTATGTGGTCTATTCTGGAGAAAGTTCCATGTGCACTTGAAGAATGTGTATTCAGTTGCGTTTGGATGTAAAGTTCTGTAAGTATCTGTGAAATCCATCTCATCCAGTGTGTTATTTAAAGCTCTTGTTTCTTTGGAGATATTGTGCTTAGGATATCTGTCATTTGCAGAAAGCACCGTGTTGAAGTCTCCCAGTATAAGTGTATTATTATTATCTAAGTATGTCTTAACTTTGGATATTAATTGATTGATATACTTGGCAGGTCCCACATTAGGGGCATAAATATTCATGATTGTTAAGTCCTCTTGTTGGATAGATCCTTTAAGTATGATATGGTGTCCCTCTTCATCTCTTACTACAGTCTTTGGGATAAACTTTAATTTATCTGATATGAGGATGGCTACCCCTGCTTTCTCTTGAGGACCATTTGAATGGTAAATGGTTCTCCAACCTTTTATTTTCAGGCTGTAGGTGTCCTTAGGTCTAAAATGAGTCTCTTATAGAGAGCAAATAGATGGGTCTTGCTTTTTTATGCAGTCTGAAACCCTGTGCCTTTTGATGGGATCATTAAGCCCATTCATGTTCAGAGTTACTATTGAAAGATATGAATTTAGTGTCATCATAATACCTATTCAGTCCCTGTTTTTGTGGATTGTTTCTTTGGACTTTTTCTTTTACAGAGTCCCCCTTAACATTTCTTGCAGAGTTGGTTTGGTGGTCACATATTCTTTCAGTTTCTGCCTATCTTGGAAGCTCTTTATCTCTCCTTCTATCCTGAATGCCCGCTTTGCTGGATAAAGTATTCTTGGCTGCATGTTCTTCTCATTTAGGACCCCGAATATACCTTTCTGGCCTGCCAGGTCTCTGTGGAAAGGTCTGCTGTTAATCTAATATTTCTCCCCATATAAGTTAGGGATCTCTTGTCTCTTGGTGCTTTAAGGATTTTCTCTTTATCTTTGGAATTTGCAAATTTCATTATTAAATGTGGAGGTGTTGAACGGTTTTTATTGATTTTAGGGGGGGGGACCTCTCTATCTCCTGGATCTGTATGCCTTTTTCCCTCCTCAAGTTAGGGAAGTTCTCAGCTATGATTTGTTCATATACACTTTCTGGTCCTTTGTCCCTCTTGGCGCCCTCTGAAACCCCAATTAAACATAGATTTTTCCTTCTGAGTCCGTCATTTATTTCCCTTAACCTTTCCTCATTGTCTTTTAATTGTTTTTCTCTTTTTTCCTCAGTTTCCTTCCTTGCCATCAACTTGTCTTCTGTGTCACTCACTTGTTCTTCTACCTCATTAACCTTCATTGTTAGGACCTCCAGTTTGGATCGCATCTCATTTAATTGATTTTTATTTTCAGCCTGATTAGATCTAAATTTTGCAGTCATGAAGTCTCTTGAATCCTTTATGTTTTTTTCCAGAGCCACCAGTAGCTTAATAATTGTGCTTCTGAATTGGCTTTCTGACATTGAATTGTAATCCAAATTCTGTAATTCTGTGGGAGAGGGTACTGTTTCTGATTCTTTCTTTTGTAGTGAGTTCTTCTTTCTAATCATTTTGCTCAGTGCAGAGTGGCTAAAAACGAGTTGTACTGGAAAAAGGAAGAAAAAAAAAAAGAAAAAACAAAGAAACCAAAAGAAAAAACAAAACAAAACAAAACAGGAGGAGGTGTATCCTCTAGTTCTATATACTGTAAATCCTTGGACTTCCCGACTTCCCCTGGAGCTTTCCAGGGCTGCTCGGTCAAGAACTTGCTCTTCCCATATCCTTCCAACTGGTCTTCTGGGGGAGGGGCCTGCTGTTCTGAGACTCAGGTGTGCACCTGGGGGAGCTGCCCTTCCCCCTGCCAGGTGCACGGCTCAGTGGGAGCTGTTTATCCTGTGAGACCTCTGTTCCCTGGCAGCCCTGCTCGGTCCCAGACACAGGGTGACACCAGGAGGAACGCCACTGGCAGCCACCAGCTCTCCAGCCCTGGAGTCAGCTCCCGCAGTAATTACTGCAGCTCCCAGTCCGCAGGGGCCTGATGCTCCTGGGGGCGGGGGACGCTGACCTGCATAGCTCGGGGCTCCGGGTGGCAGGAGCATCCTTGCTGTCCTGTGCCCTTCCATCTCCGCCTGTCCCGAGGGAGCGCAGGATCCTGGGCTGTGTCCCTTGGCGCCCTGGGTTCCGGGGCCTGCCGCTGGAATCACGCTCCTGGGCTGCGCAGCCCCCTCCGCGGGAGCCACCACCTGAGCTGCTGCCGAGGCCCTGCTGGGCCATGCTCCAGCCCTTTCCTGAGATCAGCCTGCGGTGTGCGGTGCTCCCCCCCCGGGGCGCACTTCCTCTGTTAGTGACCCCAGAACCTGGGGGCCCCACTGCCCGTCCTTCGGTTCTGCCCGAGTTCACTGCTGAGCACCTTTCCCTCCGGGAAGAATCTGGTGCAGATTTTTAAAGCTCCTGCTTCTCCCGGGCTGGGCTCTCCTGTCCCAGGGGCTTTCACCCCCGCCTTAGCCTGGCTCCTCGCGGGGGCGCTCCCCCACTGGATTCTTTCTTTCTTCTTTCTTTCTTTCTTTCTTTCTTTCTTTCTTTCTTTCTTTCTTTCTTTCTTTCTTTCTTTCTTCTTCTTTCTTTCTTTCTTTCTTTCTTTTCTTTTTTCTTTCTTTCTTTCTTTCCTTTCTTTCATTTTTCTGTCATTCTACCTTGTTAGGAACACAAACTCTTCTCTCTGTAGCATTCCAGCTGTTCTCGCTTTAAATCCCAGGCTGAATTCATAGGTTTTCAGGATGATTTGAAAGTTATGTAGGTAAGTTGGTGGGGACAGGTGACTTGGGGACCCTACTCTTCTGCCATCTTCCCAATTACAGCTTTTAAATAAAATAGGTGCAGATGGCTTAAATGTATAATTAGAAAATAGATTTTTAGATTGGATTTCAAAAATCTAGAATATGTTATTTAAAGAGATATAACAAAAGGGCTCGTAAACAATGGAAGAAAAGTAGAAAAAGATAATACTAAGCAAATAGTAAATCTAAAGCAAGTTGATATATCTACATTAATATTAGAAAAAACATACAGCAAACTTAAATGTATGCCAAAAGTTACATTACGTACAAGGTCAATTATAAGCCTTATGTGGTGACATTTGGAATAAAAGTTTTTATTACACTGGTGAGGAATTGCCAATTTTCAGAGCAAAGATCTTAGATTTGTTTCATGATTTCAACTGGGTGTGAATTTTGGTCAAATATACTAATATTAATAACAATAGCTAGCAATGATAACTAGTATTATCTGCCAGCCACTTTACAAGTGCATTTTATAGTTTCAAGGTTAAACAATCATCTGAGATTGTTACTCTTAATAAACTCCCATGTTAATGATAAAGAATCTGAGATTTATAGAAATTAAGAGCTTTCTCTTAGGGACATGGGAGTCAAATCTAAGCCTGAGTCTGTATGCTTTTAGCCTGGATGCTCTGTGGCCTTGATTTGCACAGAAACTTCTTGATAGCTAGGCAAAGAAAGAGCCTTGGAGACAGATGAGAACAGCATGAAGTGGCAGTGAAGATCCTATGCACTGGGTACTTTGACTAGACATCCACCTCTAAGCCTTCCCAGTAATGTGAGAGGACCTGAGGATAAAAGGACCTTGTACTTTTAGAATCCTTTATTTATGGCGAGGGAACACAGAGAGCTGGAGCCCCAGAAGCCCCTGGTGGCTCTGGGGAGGGAAATCTTGAGTACCAGAAGTAAAATTATTTTGTTCTGAGACATCATGCTCTGTCTAGGGTCACCTCGAAACATTGCCCCTGTGTGAAGGTGATTGAACAAGGGATCCATTTCCTGGGCACAAGGCTGCAGTCCCCAGGAGGAAGGGATGCCTTTTTCGAATCTCACACATAGATCGAGTGGGCCAGGGGCATTGCTGTCTGTCCTTTTAACCTTAGGAGCCCAAGCATCAGAGACATATCTGAATCCTAGTCCTTCCCACACATATACTTTTTAGGGGTCTATAAATCCTGTTTTGAAGGTTTGTCACAGCAGCATGCCTAGAAAAGTCTGCTTCCGTTATAATATCTTAAAAACAGATGTCTTCTGATTGGCATAAATCCATTCAGGCCGTTCTGGACTTCACAGCACAAATGTGTAGCATGCTGAAATGATGGCTGTTTTAGACAGCAGTGAGTATTACTGAAAGCATCCTTACCACCCATCTGTCCACGAGGGAGGAATGTTTAAATGCCTTGCACATCTGGCCTCCTCTCCTGACCCCATTTTGGGGCAGGAATACAATATGAACTGCACCACTGACAATTGGAATACCTTTCAGCATTTCAGCTTCTAACATGAAGGTTGTCTGGTTTCATACTGAGCCCAAGCTCAGCACCCGTCTCTGTCACTCCACAGCACGTGGTCCAATGCTTGCTTTACTTATACATATTTGCCTTCATAATCTATCTGACTTGGGAGGTCAGAGAGGATAACGTCATTCACCAATTCAGGAACCATTTCCTGAGTGCCTATTATATACCTGGCCATCCAAGGTTCTGAGGATCCCATGGCAAATCTGGCAGCCAAGTTCATGCTGAGCTTGCCTTTAAGTTATATGCAAATACATACTCTGGAGTGCTGGTAAGTGCTAGCTGGGAAGATAAGGTAGGGAAAGGCAGACAGGGGTGAGTGCTGGAGTGAGGGATGCTCTTTTATATTGGATATTCAGGGAAGGTCTTCCCGATATTCGGCAGAGAGGGAGATTGAGCATAGTTGAGCCATGTGGAACATGTGGGGACAGAGCATTCTAAACAAAGACAAAGATTATCAAGGTCCTGAGGCAGGAGCCTGGCCAACATTTTTGAGGAAGACTGGGGAAGCCTGGTGTGGCTGTAACAGAATGAGGGCTCGGAGCATAGAAGTGCAAGGCGAGAAGGGAGCGAAGACATGCAGCACGAGAAGAACATCTGGGTGTGAGAGAGTCATTTCAGCATTGCATTTCTAGCTTTAATGCTAAGTCGAAGGTCAATTTCTACAAGGCTCAGTTTTTTCATCTTTGATTTCCCTCTATAAAGAGACCAGACCTGATTTAACTCTAAAAGATTCCTCTGGCAATGGCTGAGCAATGTTTATAACCTCCACTGGATGAAGTGTAGTATTTTCCATGTAGTAGGTTTATTAAATAAATACATTAAATAAAAGAGAAATTCTGATTTTCCAGGATCATTTTTATGCACTCTTATTCTAGATTTACAGCAACAAGTACACTGATATTCAAAATGGTACCAAATAATTACTATTGACATGAAGTAAATAGTAAACACCAAAATGAAAATAATGGAGTCTGATTTATCCAAATTTTAGTCCTTCATTTTTTATTTACAATGCAGTCAGATTTTTCTGGGAGATAATAAGATGTATTTGAGCTGAATAAAAGTATGGCATTGAATTACAGGGACTTGCATTTGGTTATTTTGAAAAGACACCTACAATCTGAGGTACATCATAATTAGTTAAAGAATAATAGGTAGAACTCTGATGCATATGTGAGAAATAATATAATCTTAACTATCAATTACCATTGATTTTGGAAATATTAATTGTTTAAAGTTACACTCAATTTGGAATTTGAATAGAAAATTACTTCTTTCCTGCTTTGTTTGAATCAGGGTGATATATCAACATACCAAATATTTTCTCATTTTAACTTTTTGATATATTTTTATTCCTGTATACTTGGAAAATTTGTTGGAACCAAAAGTAAAATATGTGCACCCCAGGAAGGTTGTTAGAAAGTTGTGATAATGCTTTCTGTGGACTCTAGTCTAAGGGAATTGCCTTTTAGTGGCACATTTTTCTCCACGTGTTACTATATAGTTGACCCTCAACTAACAAGGGGGTTAGGGATGCAGACTCCCCATAGAGTCAAAAATCCACATATAACACTTGATTCTCCAAAAACTTAACTGCTAATAGCCTACTGTTGACCAAATGTTCCCAATAACAACAACAAAAACAACATTGATTAACACATATTTTATATGTTATATGTATTACATACTATGATCTTATATCTTATAATAAAGTAAGCCAGAGAAAATGCTACTAAGAAATGTATAAGAGAAAATACACTTACCATTTATAGTATTATTAAAAAAAAAAACTTGTGTATGTGGGTCCATGTAGTTCAACCATGTGTTGTTCAAGGGTCAACTGTATTCTCAAAATATTGTAATTCAACCCGTATTGATTTGCACATTTTGAATGTTTAACTATTTTTTGCTACAGTAGGAATACAGATAGGAGGTTAATGAAAAGGACAGTGCTAGTGATCCAGCCATCCAGGGTTCCTGAGAGAAAGAAATTTTAAAACAAGAAACGTTCAATTAGATTTCAAGATGGCTTTGTCAAAAAACATGCTGCCAACAAACTGTGGAAGTGCAAACAACAGACTGTTGGAGCCAAGAGGAGAAAGATAAGGTCTGCAAAATTGCTGACTGTGCAAAGAAAAGGCTGAAGGGATTAAAAGGAATAAAATCTTTTTCAAATATATTGAAAAAAAGAGAGCACCAGAAAGTAGGACTGCAAATGAATAAGGAGGGAGGAATCCATGTTAGCTAAAGTGGCTCAAGACTGAACTGATTTTAAAAATCTCAGTCTGACAAGGTGAACATACTTTGGGCCATTGGGACATAATGAAGACCTGGTTTATTAGAAAATAATTTAGGCAGCTGATTGTATTTCTGCATGCTAATGGAAAGAGATGAGTATCCTCAGACATGCTTGCTGTTACCTGTACTAAAATGTCTATAAAGTAATTTGTCATTGAAGCTACTGCTTTTATCCCGAAGTGAAATCTGATTCTGCCTTCAGCTCCTAAACACCTCCACGAAATTAAGAAATCAAGTGGAATGTATAACATCTCAAAGGACTGATAAAAATACCAGGATGCCAAGGCCATAAGTTTTAACCCTACTCTGGCCACTGTCTATTTCACTATAGCTCTATCTATATCTGTTTCCTGATCTATAATAAGGATGATTATACTCACCTACCAACAACATGTGACTTAGGAAAAGTTAAGCATGTGTCATAAACATAATGTGTTTGTATGATATGTAATTAGAAAAGAGAGTAGATTCAAGTCTGTAAGAATTCAGCCACTGAGTTCAGTCAACCCATATAGGCAACGTGGGTAGGTGACTAAGTGCATAGTCTATGGAGACAACTACCTTGGCTTGAGTCCTCCTCTTACTGCTTACTCGCTGTGTGACAGGGCAAATGATTTACCTGGTCTGGACCTCTTTTCCTCGTTTAAAAAAGACTAGACATGTAGTGCTCAATAATGTCAGCTGTGCACAGGGCCTTTATTGTATTTTCCATAGGAAAAGTCAAAGCAGGGCAAGGTTTAATTAGTTTGAATAATTCTAGCCAGTTTTGGGGCACAAGGGCTTTCCTTGGTTGCCAGGGACTTTGCCCTCAGTCGACCTAGGGCTGAAGAATATTGTGAGTTCAAACTGATGGCTGAGGGTAAGAGCACTGGACTAATTAGTTTGCATATGAAAGATATGCCCCTAAGCAAGGAATTTGCTATGTTTAGGAATTGTCTAAACATGAAAGAAGCAGTTACTTCCCAGTCAGTCTTGAAGCCACAAATACTAGATCATAAAAAAATATAGAAAATAAGGGGGACCTGGGTGGCTCAGTCAGTTAAGTGACTTGGTTTGGCTCAAGTCATGATCTCCAGGTTCTGAGATCAAGCCCTGCAGCAGGCTCTGCCCTTAGCACTGAGTCTGCTTGAGAGTCTCTCTCACCCTCTGCCTCTGATCCTACCCCTCCATTACAACCTCCCACCCCACTGCTCATGCTGCCTTTCAAATAAATAAATAAATCTTAAAAAAAAAAGAATACAAAAAATAAAGAAAATATATGTACTATGATTGGCCCTGTGATGAATGGATGACAAATACAGAATCTAAGAAAACACGGAACAATGATAAATAAGCGGAATTATCCAGTGTGTTGTAAGATGATAAATGCTACAGAAAAAAGAAAAAAAATAGAGCTGGTCTTGGAGCTTAGGGAGTGCTGGTGGGTGGCATATGAATAGATTGCAGTGCTAAATAATATGGATGGGTAAGTCTCATTGAAAAGGTGAGATTCAAAAAAAGACCTGAAACAAAACTTGCTCTAAAAGGAGATTTTAATATTTTAGGATTATAGCCGGTTACAGAAACTTAGCAAATCCATTGCATAGCTCATTCATTTATTCGTTCAGTTTATTGTTCAGTTTGATATTAAACAAATTAAGCATTACTAAATAGATATCAGAGATACAATGGTGAGCTAGAAAGACATACACTGTTATCACAAAACTTGTTATCTTGTTGGGGAGACAAATATTGATGCAAAGAACACCAAAACAAATGTTTAATTGCAACTGAAAAATAGCTACACAGTTTAAGAGAGCCTGTAATAAATGGATTTGATCTAGCTAGGGAAGGTAACCTCACTGAGATCTGAAGAATAATTAGATGTTGACTAGGTGAAAAAGAAAAAAAATACTATCCAGGTATAGAAAATAGCATGTGTAAAATCCCCAAGAGGGAAGATGTTTGAGAAGAAGGGAATGGAAAGAGCAGGGTAGACCACGGGGCAGATGAGGCTACAAGGGTGAGTGTGTGTGTTGGTGGTGTGTGCAGAGGGGGCTGAATATCACACAGGTCCTTCAGGCCACATTAAGAGTCATACATTTTCCAGATAACAATGGCCAGTGAAAGAAGGACTTTAAGCTGGGGGTATCTATCATATAACTTGACTTGGCTTTGAGAGAAGATATAGGAGAAGTTGAGAGAAGAGCTAAGAAGTTCGTGATAGGTTCAAAAAGAGGGTGGTGGTGCAGAGAGGGGAGGAGGAATGGTCTTGGTGATGGATCAGATAGAGCAATGAGGATAAATGAAGCATCAAGGGTGACTTCTGGCCTCTGTCTAGTGCTTGTGGCGGTACCTTTCATTGAAATAGGGGACAACTGGTAGAGGATCAGGACTTACGATGAAGATCACAGAATTGGTGTTGGACATAATGTGATTGAAATTCCTCTGAGACATGTTGGAGGAGAATTGAAGTAGGCAGTTGGTTATATGAGTCTGATCTACTGAGGAGGGATACAAGCTAGCAATACCCCTTTGGGAGATATTAATTTATATAAGTAACTGCTGGTAGGGTTGGGTTAGATTTCTAGGAGGGGGAACATAGAGTTAGAAGAAAGAACATGGAAGCCTGAAGCACCTAACACCTCTTCACCTGAGTAGAGGAGAATGAAACTGTAAAAGAAGTAAACAAACCCCACAAAAACCAACCAAACAAAAACAGGCCCCCAGTGTTCTACAGACTACAAACTTCAAGGTCAGCCCAGGAGAAATCATGGATACCTGAAGAACATCAGTCCTCTGATTAAACTGATTTGACCTGCTTAGAGCTCCTTTTTTCAGATTCAAACTTTGAACCTGTCACCCTCACCCAGGAAACCCAGCTGAATCCTAGACTTTCTGCCCATTACTTGAAATATCCTGTTGTTTATAGAGACCTTATTTAAAAGCCCTCTCTCTACTAAAACAGGCAGAGACAAACCCTGGGGCAAACCCTCTTTCTGGCCTTCATCTGCAGGCCATTTCCAGATTAAAGAATGAGGAAAGTCTAACAATGTGCTCTTTGAACATTTTCCAGCCTTTTGACCCATCAAGACCTGGGTTTGTCTCTCTCCTTTCTATTAGGGGGCAATATAGGCTGGACATTAAAACAAAACACATGCTTTATAAGTAGACAAGACCTGGTTTAAATGCCAAGTCTACAATTAATTTGTCTATGTGAAGCCTCGATTTCTTCATTAATTATACGAAAGTGATCCTACCACCTGTTAAGTTTGTTATGAGGATTATAGGAGACAATATGGACTGTAGGGGAGGAAATATTTCTAACCTTTCTAACCTTCTAGGTTCTGTGGCTAGTCCAAGAATTAAATTGACACAGAGAAACAGAAGAAAAAACATAAATTAAGTACATACACATGGGAGTTTCACAAAGATATGAGACTTCAAAAGGCAGTCAGATGATAGAGACTTATATATCATCCTGAGCTAAGGAAAGAGTTGGGAGTTTGGGGCTTTTAGATGAGGGAGGAAGCAATGTGTGGATAGGATAAGAGGAGGAAATGTATGGTAAACAAAGATTGTCTTGTTATGCAGATAAAGTCACTCAGGCGAAAAAAAGATGTTATCTCTGATAGTTGCTCTTCCTGGGACAGGTAGTGTTTCTAAAAGAAGTTTTCTTTGTAAATATAGATCTCCCCCACAATTGGGGACATTTGTACTTTCTTTTAGGAGTTAAGGGGAGATAAGAGCTTTTCCTTAGTCTACTGGGTCTTGGTTTCTCTCAAAAAAATCTGCATGACAACATGGCAAATTTGAGGTTGACATGTTCTAAACATCTTCAGGGTAAAGTGCGTTAGTACAGTACTGGAACATGGTATGTGTTCAGTAAATGAAAACTATGACTTTATTCTTAACATGCACTCTGATTTCTCACCATTTTCATTCAATCTGAGAATTGCCATCATTGTAGAATTTGGAGGATAATGTAAAACGAAAGGTCAATATTCTCTCAAACTGTAAAGTTTTATGGAAGAGAAGAAAGAAGAAATCCCATGAAAGCCTAAATATCAGTTTGCAGCAGATTTATTAATCTCATAGTTTTATCCACAGGCTCACATGCATCTAAACTTACACCTGCACATGTATGCATCCTGTGCACCCTACTGCAGAGAATACAGTAGGAACTTGACTGTAAGATCTCTAAGCCCTAGATCCTTTTGATATCTCTTTTATGAAATCCAAGAAGCTTTCTTAGCTCTTTCTATTTCACTTTTTTAAAAAGATTTTATTTATTTATTTATGAGAGACACAGAGAGAAGCAGAGACATAGGTAGAGGGAGAAGCAGGCTCCATGAAGGAAGCCCAATGTGGGACTCGATCCCAGGACTCCAGGATCACATCCTGAGCCAAAGGCAGATGCTCAATCACTGAGCCACCCAGAGGCCTCTCTATTTCACTTATTTATCATTCTACAGATTATAATTTTCCCATCCGACTTTGAACAGTGTCAGAACTATTTAGTCTTGCTTCAAACTGTTAACAAATAGTTGGCCAGTGCTGGGATGTGACTGAGCTCTGGGAATCTCTTGAGCCTTATTCAAGTAGGTCCCAAGTTTGGCATTCATTCTTTTCTAGTCAGATTTCAATGTCAAGAATCCAAATGCTAAATCATGTTTCTAGGTGGTCTCTGAAAAAACATTCATTAATTCTTTCCCCAAACTTCCACGATTGACTATTAGCTTAAGTACAACTGTTAAATTATGATTCCCTAATCATTACTGATAATTAGTAATGTGCTTATAAAGGTAATTGTTATTCTTAACTTTGCTCTGAGTTATGATCAACGATCACTGCTACCATTGTACTTGAAAAATTAGGAGTCAAATGGCTCCTGAAACACTTTGGTATAGATGTTCCAGTCATTTCTTTTTTAATGTAGTCTTCTTGGTAGAAGCTCTAACTAATCACGTGTGATCTTTTGTAGCAAAAGATACATAGGGTAGTGTTTCGTTGATTTAAAACTTCATTTTAAGCCCCCAAACTTCTCTTCCAGACCTATTAACTGATTATGCAACAGCTATTTTATTTCCTTTCTGCTCACTCTTCATGAAGCAGTCTTTGGGTAGTGACAGTCTTGGACAGGACCCATAAAAGAAATGGAGGGACAAAATAGTCTTTCTCTAAATATTTAGGTCTTGGATTTGGTGCCAGAACTCCTCAGCATATGACCGTATATAAATCACTTAACCACTCTAAGCCTCATCAATAAACAAGAATGAGAACATCTGTTCTTCCAACCCTCTGAGATTTATAGAAGCTCTACTTTGCTAAATGTGAAGTTTGTAAACTGCAAGGGCCTTATGTAACTAAGTTATTATCAGTCAACTTTCCTTTTAATTAATGCATTAGGAATTTAAATCACACACACAACTCATATCACAGTAATCTCTATGTTTTTTTTTTTTAATTAGGTCCTTCCTTTATTATCTGTGTTTCCCTCCCTTTAATTATTTCCTTTCATTGCTTCTAGTCCAGATACAAATGAGCCAATAGAACACGAGGATGTTCCTGCCACATACACATATGGGATTCTCCCCAGAAGAGCTTCCCAACAAAGCTTAACTATAAAGAAATTCGGAGAAAAAGGTGAACCTGCTCTATAATACTCTTTCTCTCTAGTCTAGATTTCTGGTTAGCCCATTGCCTTATGTTGTTTATTTTTTACCCCAATTTCTGGAGGCCTTAAATCTAAAATCTTAGAATTTTCCCTACTATTAATCTTCCAAATATGGTCACTTTTCTGGTATGACATTGCCTGTGAATTAAGAATAAGATGATGCTCAATACTACCAACAATCATTTAATTTCTTTTATTTTTTACATTTGTCTTTCCTCATATGCCCTATTTATTTGTACCCCTTCTTGTAATCATGCCTCATATTTGGACAATGCTTAATACATTCCCTCTGGGAAAGAGTGTCATTGAATGGGAACCTCAAAACAACAATCTAATTAGGTATGTGATCCAAGAATGGCTATTAGCAATTTTGTTTTGTGAATAAAGAATCTTAGTTTTGCCTCCTTTTGCTTTTCCTGTACTGGCAGAATGGAGATTGGAATTCCCTTTGCTAACCTCAAAAATAATATTTTTAGCTAGACATAACTTTGGGCTACAATACTTTACTCTCCTTGTTTCACCCTCCTACTTCATGAAAATTAGGGGGTCTATTTGATAATCTAGAAGATCCTATCAGTGCCTTTACCTTAAAGTTGGGTTCTAAGTCATAAAATATTTACTGTGCCCCTGTGTGTAGTGCTCCTAACTTAAAGATATAATGAGCTATAAGGCACCCTCCCTAGTCTGCCAATATATCATAATCCAGCTGGAGGATTAGCAGGTGCTAATGAGAAGATAGAGAAAGATTCAAGGGCAAACTTGCTAAATCCTATGCGATTGACACACAACAATAAGTGCAATGGGTGAGGAGGGAAAGTCACTATGTCCCCAAACTATTGACAAAAGGATTGACATCCAGACCTTGCAGTTTCAAAGTAAGGAAGAAGTCCCTCACTTTAATACTGGCTACAGGGCAATATGAAGAGAAAAAGAACAAAAGTTGTGTCTATTGATAAAAGCAGGAAAGCTCATATTTAAAAAAAAAGCCAATTGAAAGGAAAAAAATATGAGTGGTAGAGGTAGTGCTCATTCAGTTTAAAGCTAATGTAGTTTATCACGGAAAATCTATAATAAAAGAATTCAAGCTTTTTTTCAATTGTTTCAGGGTTCTGTATTCATTGAACGTGGAATGAAAATAAAAATCAAAGCAAAGCTTTAAAAAGGACAGAGATATGTAGGCTAATGGACAATTTGTCTGAGGCAATGGCTTTTAAGGCTGAAATTTCTCTGTGTGTATTTTTACTCAGAATTTAATGTTTTTAAAGATGGTGCCCTGTGAGTTACCATGACAACCTGTAGATATCATCTTTAGAAGACTACAGATCTCAGCTCAAAGTATTGTGTCCACACACTTTTGGAAAAAGCCCGTTGATGCACTGTAGATGGGCTGAACAAAACATGGAGTGCTCACCGCTATTACAGTGCATTCCCTGTGCATTTCTTTGAAATATTTTATCATGGCTGAAGCTGCTTCTATAGTGTTGAAGGACATCCTCCCTCTCATTTCATCATTACCTTTAAAATCTGAGCATACTTCATTTTCAGCTCTTTGTTGAACTTCTCCCAAGACAGGCAAACATAAAGGCTAAATTAAAGCTCATTTCCTATATTACATGCTTCTTTTAAAAGAGAAAAGATTCAAGTGTTGTTGGTCATAGTGCATTTTTTGAGTTGTTCTTTGTCCTTGAGCTGCGTTTTTTCAAGGTAGTATCATTAATAACAAAGCTGGGCAAAGGACTGACAACTAATTTGCCGTTGTGAAGAAAAGGACTGCAGGTACAGATGAGGTGAAAATTCTCCAGATCATGGTGTTTTGGTCACCTTTGTAGTGAGATATGTGCATGGGGAAGAATGATTATGAAAGCTGTTAAACAATCACCTTCATAGACAATCAAGTTCAGCAAATTCCCCAGAGAGAATAATGATTGTGACGATATGTTGTTAAGTGTTTTTACTGATCAAATATGGGGTGGGAAATTGAGATATTTAGTTGAGTAATTGAAAACAAAGATCTTCAACTAGTTCAAGTAAATGAAATATTAAAAAAAAAAAAAACACCCACTATTTAGGGGCACGTGGGCGGCTCAGTCCATTGAGCATCTGCTTTGGCTCAGGAGCCCACGATGACTGATGGGGCCCTGCTCAATGGGGAGTCTGTTTCTCCCTCTCTCTGACTCTCCCCCTCCCTCTCATGATCTCTCTCTCCAATAAATAAAATCTTTAAACCCCTATTTTATTTTATTTTTTAAGTTTAATTTCAATTAGCCAACATATGGTACATCATCAGTTTCAGATGTACTACTGTTCAATAATTCATCTATTTAAAAAGGATATTGATAATACTCATTGCTTGGTGTGATTATTATGTGTGCTGTCTGAAACTCAGATTGTCAGAGGCACAGAGTGGGCAGGTGACCTAGAGTACAGTGACATTAATTTGATTTTTATTTTCAAAGTTTCATGAGGTACCCCCACTTTGGTGAACAAGTCATTTCATTGCATTTATGAGGACAGATTTGGATTTTGAATCTCACCCCGGCACTGAACCTTGCCAGACCAGAAGCACCAGGTAGCCACATTCATAGTTATTGATGGAATGTGATACATTTAGCTCTCTCAGAGACTCAGTGTTTTTGTAGTTCACAGCCATGGTAATCTTATGCCTTAAGGATGTCAAATTATTTGGTGAATGTGAAATAACTTACCCTGTTTTCAATGATTTTTTTGGTTATGATTATGATTATTATTTTGTAATAAAGATTGAATTATATAAACATTGAGTACCCAATAGGTTTTATTTGTAAGCATAATCTTAAGTATATGTTACATGATTGCTCTGCAGGAAGTTAATGAGTATAGGTGAACAGCCATAATTTGGTGTAATTAATGAATCAAAAGGTCTTGCTAGGTTGTTTAACTAATGTGACTATTGAAGTAATTGAACTAATTTTTATGGGCTTTGGTGTCGTCTTAGTGTAAATAGCTGTTCATAAAAGTTCATGGTAATATGTTTTTTTTTTTCTTATGAGAATTCACTTAACAAGTGATTTTTCCAGAATAAATTGTCTGCATGAGGCACAGGAAGATGGTGCTCACCAAATTCCCTTAGGCAAATGAAGAGAGGCTTAAAAGAAAAGTCTGCATTACATTTCAAGAAATCCTGCTACCAAAAAATGAACAGACCATGATTAAGCTAGAAGAATGTATTTGAAATACTTTTCAAAATTCAACCTAGTGAAAGTTGTGTTACCCAATTGGCAAACACTACCAAAGTCATCAAATAAGAAGAGAGGAAGCTAATGCCCTGGTGTCTTTCTCTTTCCCTCTTCTCTCTTTCTCTCTTTCTAATGTTGCAGTGAAACAACACTGCAACATAACAGAGTAATTTTACATAAAGTGGCCTGATGTAACAGAGAAAAAGACATAGAATAAGGTATTGACAGTAACAGTTCTTAATTCATTACTAAAAATTTTACTTTTAATCCTAACAGGAAAAATGATTTTTACCTTGTCATTCTTTCTAAATATTCATGAGAAATCGCACTTGCAATTAAAAAGTGTATGAGCAATACATTTGCCGTTGGCAAAATGAACATTTCTATCCTGTGAAGATGTTAACAGACTAACAATTGTTACTGGTGAGAAAGGAGAACGGATTTAGAATTAATGGAAAAGAGGAGGAGCACTGGGGTTTGAAAAAAAAATTGGAGTTACATTTCTTTCCTCTTATAAAAGGAATACATGTTTGCATTCGGCATTTGTGGTTTACCTCCCCTTCTTGATAGCAGTTTGGATTTTTATTTGGGAATCTGTATCTTCCCAATTTTCATTCCACTTGGTACTGGTAGGGCTCCCACAAAGACTAGGAGAGAGCATAAGACTGGAGTCCATCAATGCCTAGCATTCTCCTGACATGCAATTGGTTTATTTTGAGCACATGACTTAAGGCAGAACCATCAGAATGGATCATAGGGGTTTTGCTGTGCAGGTGGACTTGAACCGAAAATATTTAACCCCTAGAACTGGGACCCCAAAGGATAGCCTTTCTGGGAAGGAGTCAACCCAGGAAGTATAATTTAGGAGAAGAGAACTAGAATCCCGATAAACTACTTTGAGTTCCTGTATTTAGCCACAACTACTTTGAGTTCCTGTATTTAGCCACCCTTGAGGCAGTGCTTATCCCAGGACCACTGTATTATGAAAACCAATAAATTTTCTTTATTTCTTAAGTTAGTTGGGCTGAGCTGTTGCAGATAAATCCTAATACATATATTGCTCACCACAGGAAAATTGGAAAACACAGAAAGGTGCAAAAAAATTATAATCACCTATGACTCAATTTTGATGTATTTATTTTCTATTCTTTTTCTTGTTGCTACATGAATAGATAACTTTGGTTAAATTGACGTGTTTTTCCATTTGTTTTCTTTTTATTCCTGCGAAGACATACAAATTTTGTTTTTTATTAATCCAAGATTATTTTTACATATATGGATATATATTTTTAACATATGTATGTATATATGTATGTATATGTATATATCTATGTGTATATAGATATGGATAAATATGTGTATATAATATTTCAATATTAGGGTTAAATTATATTAATACTTTTATATCCTTGCTGTCACCCAACATTGTGTCATGAACATTTCCCCATTTCATTAATACAATGTTTAATAGTGGAAAGTATTCCATAGTATATATAAACTATTTAATTTAACTTTCATTATTCTTGGACATTTAGGCTATTTCCATTTTTTGAAATCTGGTTGTTTATGTTATTGGTAAATAAATATCTGTCCACTTTGCTATTCCTTTGGATTGGTTTCCTAGCAAGAGCATTATGGATCTTAAGTGGATGCATTTTTAAAGGACTTCTGATATACACATCAAATTGGTTTTCAGAAAGTTTATACTAATTTATATTCCCAAGAACCCTGCCAAACTAGGGCATCGTTACTTCATTACTTCTTATCATATTCACTGATTTAATAGGCTCTAGTATCGCTATATCAGAAATTTTTAAATTTCACTTCTGGGACATTGAATATTATTTTTTCATATGCTGTTAATCATTTACATTTGTCTAGTAAATTGATATTCCTGTCCCTTCCCAAGATTTTAATTGGCATTTTAGGTTTTTTTCTTATTGATTTCAGCCTTTTGTTTTTCAAAATCAGTGATTGCAATAAGTAGTGTTGCACCATTAGTTATTTTGGTACTTACTGGTGCATCACAAATAAAATCCTGGGACTGTCAACTCCCTTGATTCCAAACTAACAATGCAATAGATTTTTCTTATCTGAAAGTAGAAACTGATTTGGCTTTTGAAACCAAAACCTCAGATCACTCTTTCTGTAAAACTGGGGTCAGACAGTGAGTTTGGCACCAAAAACTAAAATATGCAACTTCAGCATTGCCCATTGTTATTGATTTACCTGCACGAAGACTTGTGTCCTGTTCATTCTATGGCATTGTAGCTCACAGATGTGATTTTTATATAAGGCATTTATTCCATGTAAAATTCTGATGGAGAGTTTGAAACGACTCTTTCTTCCCATAAACTGTCACCAACCACTTGCAACTTTATTTACTAGAAAGAACACATTCTGTTTTCTGAGGGTAGTGTTGATTTTTTTTCCAGAATAGCAACATAACACCTTGTCAGTTCTTACTCAAAAGGTTGTTTCCTCATATTTTGATGTTAGATCATTTCCCAGGGATGAGAGATAGAGAAAAAAACTTCTAAATACAAGTCTACAAAATCTCTACTTTCAAAACCTGCTTTTATTGACTGAGTAAACTTGGCAGTGGATTTTATTACTGTATGGTACAGAAACCTCAATCTAAAGAAGAAGGAAAAGCCAGAGAGAGGGCGGGGGTAGGATGAAAGGAATGAAAAAGCTTACTCAGTTAAAACCTTTATGAAAAGCTAAAAAAGTCTCAGCTCTACTTTTTGTCTTCTGATGAAATTCTAATTGCTGACAAAGGCTTGTTAATTTCATTATGGTAAGTACATCATAGGTGATGTATAATTTTCTAATAAAATATATCTCTTTTATTACTTTCTTGACCCACACCTAATAATTAATAATCTAAAGGTGTTTAAAAAGTGACACGGTCATTTTAGCATAATATTTAGTGCTGTTCCTCATATTTAGATGCATTAATGGGATTATAACTTTGCTCCTCAATGTGAATTACCACAAAACCTGGGCATTTCCCATTACATTTTCTCCACCATTTATCTTTGATATCTTGGTTATATTTATTATAATGTCTGCTAAAAGTTCCATTTTGGAAAATTGTCAGGAAGAAGTACAAAGACTTTTCTTCCTCATGGCCTTAGCATTTATTTTGGCCCTGATCAGCTTAGATTTGATTTGATATCATTCTTTATAATTTAGTCATATAATATGAATATTATTTATAAATATGTTTCAGTTTAAAATTTCCTGAGAAGATAGATAAGCAAGCCAATAATTATGAAATCTTGATCCATTAAGGAAGAGGGAATTGGGATTTATGAAGTCAAAAGAAAGACAAAAATGCTTATTTCCTTGTTTTCTCCTGTCATGGCCTCAGAGCTGTTGGTTTCCTTCTGTCTCCTCCATTTCTCCAGCTGGAAGCATATCAGGGGTTGGTTTCCCCTGCAAAGCCAGAAAAGAAGCAATAATAGATTTGAAGGGATATATGTTGGTAATACAAGTAGATGAGCCTAGAAGCAGGATTCATGACCAGGTAAGAAGAAAGAGAGAGGGAAATGGATGGAGGATCTGTTAGGAAGAAGGAGGATGAAAACCTTCGAGAATTCAGAAGGGGAAGACTGCAGAAGCTCTGGCTCGGTGTTACATAGAATGGGGTAAAGCCCATGCAGAGAGAGGTCCTAGGCCTGCTGCCTTAAGCCTAGCTCCAGCAGGACAGAATCTTGACTCTTCTCTCTCCCCATTCACCACATTGCTAAATCCCATTAATCTTACACTCTTAGTACATCCCAGGTGCATCCTCTTATCACTGTCCTAACTACTGGTGCAGTTCTCACCTCATTATGTCATTCTTGGATGAATCCAGCCTCTTGCCCTCTGAGCCATAGTTCTTTCTACACCAGAGCCCTGTCTGAAATGCAAGTCAGATCATGTCACCCCTGATTTGAATCATTTTGAATGGGCAAAAGACTTGAATAGAAATTTCTCCAAAGAAATGTGCAGTAATCACATCAAAAGATGCTTACTTACCATTGCAATCATTAGGGAACTGCAAATCAAAATCATAACGAGATGGCACTTCACACCCATTAAGATGACTATTATAAAAAAAAAAAAAAAACACCCAGAAAATATGAAGTGTTGGTGAGGATGTGGAGAAATTAGAACCCTTGTGTATTGGTGATGGGAATGTAAAATGCTTCAGCCATTGTGGAAAAACAGTAAGGAGGTTCCGCAAAAAATTAAACATATAATTGACACTTGATCCAGCAATTCCACTTCTGGGTGTATTCCCCAGAGAATTGCAAGCAGGGATTCAAGGATGTTTAGAGTCCCATGTTCATCACATTTATTCACAATAGTCAAAAGGTGGAAACAACCTAAGTGTCCTTTGATGGATGAATGGGTAAACAAAATATTATATACAAATACAATGGAATACTATTCAAACTTAAGAAGGAAGGAAATTCTGGCACATGCCTTTCCATGTGTTGAACCTTGAAGACATTATGCTAAGTGAAATGTGCCAGTCCAGAAAGGACTAATATTGTGTAATTTTACTTCTATGAGGTACCTAGATCATTAAACTCATAAAAACAGAAAGTCAAGTGATGGTTGCCAGGGGATGGAAGTGGGGAGTCAAGATGACTGTTTAATGACCAGAGAGTTTTGGTTCTGGAAGATGAAAAAGATTCTGGAGAGATGCCTGGGTGCCTCTGCCTTTGGCTCAGGGCATGATCCTGGAGTTCGGGATCAGGTCCCACTTTGGGCTCCCTGCATGAAGCCTGCTTCTCCCTCTGCCTGTGTCTCTGACTCTCTCTCTCTATCTCTCTCTCTCTGTCTCATGAATAAATAAATAAAACCTTTAACAAGAAAAAAAAGATTTTGGAGACAAATGGTGGTTATGATTATACAGCAATGTAAATGTATTTAATGTCACTGAACTGAACTCTGCCACTGAAACCTAAAAATGATTAAAATGGTAAATGTTATGTTGTGTGTATTTTTTAAAAAAATTACTTTGTGGCTTCCCATTAATTTTAGGATAAAAACCCAGTTTGTTAGCATGATATATCTGTCTTTCAGGATCTGGTCTCCAGCTCATTTCTCTGGCTTGTCATTTCACGTGGCCCAGACCTCTAATGCTAGGCACTTCTCTGTCCTGGAAGACTCAGCTTAGCCTTTTTCACCTTCTCTGGGAAGTCTTCCCTGACCCACCTCACACATCCCCCAAAACTGGGTCTTACCCTTATCTTGCCTCCTCTTTTCTATCATACCACCCTGTGTGCACTTTCATCTAACATATTGAATTCAAAATTCTAAAATTTGTTCTTATCAGGAGATCCTCTTTAGGCAGCTAGGAACTTGAGGGTGGGGATTGTCTTTTATCTCTGTTGCTCCACTGCTTACTTAGAACATGGCCTTATACCCTGTAGATGCTGAATATATGTTTGCTATCTTAACAAAGGGATACAGCTGATTTGGAAGGAAAAGGAAACTTTATAGTTTGAGCTAAATGTTCCATCTATAAATAAGAATAATAATAGCACTCACTTCTTAGGATTTTTGAAGAATGATGTAACATCGATAATATTTAGAATGACACCTGACCCATAATAAGTACTCCATAAATGTTAGGTATTATTATTCATTTTTACTATTGAATGCCCTATGAAACTTTTAAAGTAAGATTCTCACATTTCCATTAGAATAAGGATGTCAAAGGGAAAGTTTGGGTAGAAATTGGCAAGGAAATGACAGAGATAAACACCAACCCCTCTGGATTCCAGGCTCCTCTGTAGTTTGTCTTCACAATTGGTTAAAAGAAGCATGCCTGCTTGGTCTGAGCAGAAGAGTGGTGGTATGGAGGTCTTTCCTGATATGATTGTGGCTTAAACCACCCCACAGCCTATCAGCCATGATAATACCCAACTTCCATCAGAGGTGGTGCCTCCCTTGAGTAGGATGGGGACCTTCCTTAAGAGGATGACTCTGGAGATAAATTGCCCTTCTCACTTGAGGATTGCTAGTGCATCTGACAGCCCAATTCTCCATCCAGCCTCACTCTCATGGCTCAATACCTCAGGTCCTGCCAAGCAGCTGGAGTTCCCATTTGACTCTCCTCTACTCTATCAGGGTAGTTTCTTGAGTTTGATTCTGAACAAAGAATGTGCTCAGGACTGTGTTTACTGCCAGGTCCCTGTGGAATTTGTCAAGTTTATTTTTCTTATTTCTCCAAAATATGCAGCTATCTAAAATGTGTATCAAAGAGAAGTATGTCAAAAAACACTTAAAAAAATTTACACTATGATTTATGCTGGTAGTCTTTTCTCCTTGCCCAGTTAGAGCTCAGAGAAAGTCTGAGGAGATGTCCAAAAGTATGTTTCATTTGTGGGTCAGAGGTGTTTATTTTAGCCTAAAGGAAATAAAGGAAGATCCTGGAAGAAGATCTTGGGAGGAGAAATAACTTCACCTGAAAGCACAGAGAGGGGCACTGAGAAAGCTCAAATGTGGAAGCAGAAAGATGGCCTGGCCTGGCCTACCTGATTTTATGGTAGAATGGAAGCAAGATCAACAGCCTGGAGACCAATAAGATAAGCATTCTGTAAGGTTCTGTGGTGTCAGTAATTTGTCAATGATTGTTTTTCTAAAAAGAGTAGACTAAAAGTCTGAAAATGGAAAAAGCCTGTGTGCTTGACTTTAGGGCCATAAGGAGGGAGGAAGCTGTGGGAACTTTAGGCTATTGTATTGCTTGTCGTGCTGTGTGTGTGTGTGTGTGTGTACGTACATGTGTGTAGGGGTGTCCAGTTGGTTACAGAGTGAAGAGAAAAGCAGACTGAGTCCTATAGCCATGACTAGGCGAAAGAAAGCAAATCCAGGTGTCCTCAGGGCTTACCTTTGGAAGGACATACTTGAATGGTTCCCAAGTAAACACTAATGGCAGTTGGCTCAAGAGCAGCCCTCAGCTTTGTAAGGGGGCAAGAACTCCTTCGTGGGTGTTCATGAAACTTCTGGAATTCGGTGCCTTTTGTAGCTTGCCCCATGAGCTGTGATTGGAAGGAAATGTGATCTCCCTTCCCCATAATTTTCCATTCACACTCTTTATGGTAGCAAATGCCGTGGTTCATGCCATCATTGCCCTGATAGGACACCCTTGGGTGGTGATGCAATTCTGATGTCCCTTAAGCAGGGAATCAAAGATTATGGGGAAAGAGCAGGGGCAGCTCTGTCCTCTGCAGGATGTGTGGAAGATGGAGTTGAAAAGAAAATGAGACAGAAGAGAGCAATGATATAGAATTTTAAATCTGGATGTGTCCAGGGCTATTCAGAACAGGATATTCAGCCCAGGGCAGAGACCACAGGGCTGGCACACATCCTACCCACTCACCTATTTCACTCTGACAGCTGTCATCTCCATTCAGCCTGAGACAACTGAGAGAGCAGGGCATTATATGGTTTATTGCATTATCCAGGCCATTGTTCCCCTCTATTAGTAAGGACATTGACCGTAGTTACATCTGATGCTGTATCTATTATGATTTAGACTGCCTACACAAATATAAAAGAATTGGGTCAGACTGAAATTTACTAAGTCCTACAACCAAAATTTGAGCAAATTTTGTGTATGTTAAAGGTCAGAAAGTAGGTCAGTGAAATCCAAGATAATAGCAGCAGTCTAATTTTCTGCTATTCATAAATTATTTGAATAAATAAATCAGAATGATAGATCCTATAATTGTGTTTGCTATGGTTATGGTTTTATATATTCAGTATATTTGTATGAAAACTTCAGGTTCATAATGAAGCATTAATTTTAATACTTCAATACAAAGTCAAACTTATATACATAACAAAAGGAGTAAATAACTACAGACTTCAATGTTAAAAAACTCTTTACTATTGTTGTACATGTTGATAAATTAGCTTTTTCCTTCTCCTTTCTCTAAATATTAGTGTTATCTTGAACTCATTTATAGTATAGATAGTTTAATCTCTTAAAGAACGTGAGTTTTGATATATTTACTTTTGTATATTCATGCACAGTCCTAAAGTGAGAAAAGAATCTTTATTCTATATAGCAAGATTTCATTGTGATTAACTCTTGTCTCTTGATGTTTGTGAGAAACAGGGTAAACCATGCTGAGTCAGAGATTTTTACTTTCCATCTCCTTTTCCTGAAAAATAAAATAGTTTTGCATCCCGGGAGTTCCAAACAATTAAGCAAATTGAAGAGGTAAATATGTACTGAAGTGTGATTCCAAACCTTCTGACAATATTTTGTGGTGTTAGATTAGATTCTGAATCTCTAACACTTGCATTTGTAACTTAAATGATGGAAAATATTAAAAATATTAAAGAAAAATCAAAATTGTCTACAACTTTCATTTTGGAGAGTCTTTTATAAGAAATCCAAGAGGAAATTAAAAAACATTTAACTATACTACATTTTTATTTTTTAATACTCAGTAGAAACCAGCATAAATTCAAAGGGCAAATAACAGGCTAAGGGAAATATTTGCCTTGGATATAGATGTGATAGGTAACAGAATAACCAATATATTTGCTATCCAGCAGCAGAGAGATCTTTATAAATTAAATCATGGCAGTCTTTTAATGAAAACTCTCGCCACTCCCCAGTTTGCTAACAGCCAGCATCATTACTACGGCCGAGGAGGTCCAGCGCAATCGGATGGGCAGCTACTTCCTGCCTTCATCACCTGCCCCTGGAGCCCTGCTCTTGTCCACTTGGCCCCAGCCTCGATGGCTTCTTGCTGTTCCCTAGATACACCACATCTGCCACCGTTTCAGAGCCTTCCACCTTGGGAGGCTCTTCCCAAAAGTATTCTCTTGGCCCCACCTGAAGATCTTTGCTTAAGTGTGCAGTTATCAGTTCCCTGAACAACTAGCAAGAAAAAAGCAGCCCCCTCAACTGGGCTCTCCCTTGTCACTGTTTTGGTTTCTCTTTGGTACTTTGACATATTCCTCCTACTCTTGTTGATTTGACTTTAGGCTCTCTCTCTCCATTAGGCAGTACATTTCAGTGAAGTCAGGGATTTTGTTCACTGCTCTATCCCTAGTCTACAGAAGTGCCCTGAAGAGAGTAGCCTTTACACACTGATGAGAAAAAGATGAAAATACAATGGGAGAATGGCCGTAAACCTCAGAAGAAATCTAAATGGTCAATACATGTATGGCAAGTGCTTATACTTGCAGAAATAAAGAAAATATACAGTAAAGGGATTGGATACCATATGCTTACCCATCAAACTGGCAAGAAGGTTGAAATGCAATGACATCCAGAGCTGTCAGATATGTGACCCATTGGGCTCTCTCCTAGCTTGCCGGTGAATGTGTGAATTGCTGCATTTTAGGAAAAGAATCTGCCGGGATTTGTTGAAATGAAATGTGTTCATATTTAGAGAAGGTCTGGGATTCATGGGGCCCAAAGCTCACATCTCATTATCTTCATTCATTATAACTTTTCATGCATTATTCTTTAAGAAAAATAATAGCAAATTACTGGTACAAGACTAAGTCTAGGACCATTTAAGGGACCTGTGCAACCAGGGCTTTGAAGCCAAAGCTATGTTAGCTTCTTAGCAAACAAAATCCTCCTCCATTGTACATACCCTCTGAATACAGCCCCACTTCTGGGAACAAATAAAGAATAAGAAGAACAAGTATTAAAACCTCCAGTGTATAAAAGATGTATGCATAAGGCTATTTACTGCAGCATTATTTGTAGTGGAATAGAAATTGGTGACAATTTTAATATCAATAATGAGAAATTCAAACAAATATATCCATTCCATCTATGTCTTTCTGGTAGGTTACTAAAAACAATATCTATGCTATATTTACACAAGGGAAGCAAGTTGTAAAATGATATGTGTAGTATAATTCAATTTTGATAAAATCAAGAGAGAAGAGAAAAAACAAGAGTAACATCACAACTGTCCATCTGTGTATATATTTACATAGAAGTCTGTGTGTGTGTATGAGCAATACAAAGGTATAGTGAGATATGTTTGTTAACACCGAGTACTTTAGGTCAGGAGTGGGGGTGGTAATGGATAAGGGAATGGATAGTAATTTTTTTATACATTCTTGAATAATTTACCTAGTTTCAAAGAATACATTCGTACTTTCTTCCATAACATTACTGAGATATAATTGACATATAACATTGTGTAAGTTTAAGGTATAAAACATTTAAGTTAAGCCACTTCTATAATGTGCAAGATGAGTACCACCATAGCATTAGCTAATACCTTCATCCCATCACATAACCATCATTGTGTGTGTGTTAAGAACATTTAATATCAATTCTCATAGCAACTTTCATGTATTAATATCATGTTATCAGCTATGTTTACCATGCTTACATTAGATCCTCAGAGCTTGTTGATCTTATACCTGGAAGTTTGTACCCTTTTACAAATATCTGTCTCCTCATTTCCTCCATCCTTCAGCCTCTGGTGACCAATATCTTGTTCTCTGTTTCTTTGAGTACAGTATTTTTTAGATTCCACATTTAAGTGAGACCATATGGTATTTGTCTTTCTCTGTCTGACTTATTTTTTTTTAATTTTTTTTTCTCTCTTTTTCATTTAGCATAATGCCCTCAAGGTGCAGAGATGTTGTTGCAGACGGCAGGATTTCCTTCTTCCTTGTAGCTGAATAATATTCCAGTGTGTGTATGTGTGAGTGTACCTATACATATCACAACTTTATCCATTCATCCATTGACAGACACTTGAGTTGTTTCCATTGTTGACCATTATGAATAGTGAGGCAATGAACATGGAGATACAGATAGCTCTTTGAGATTCTGTTTTCATTTCCTTTGGATATTTGCCCCAAACTGAAACTGCTGGATAATATGGTAGTTCTATTTTTAATCTTTTTGAGAAACCTCCAAACTGTTTTCCATAGTAGTTGCACCAATTTACATTTCCACCAATAGCACACAAGGATTCTTTTCTCTCCACATCTTTGTTAGCACTCATCTCCTGTCTAATGCATTCATGCTTTTATAATTTAAAAAAAAAAGAATAAAAATTTTAAAAGAAAAAAGAAAAGACAGTCCTTTTATTGTGTATTGGTGATTTTATGGCAGGGATGGTGACACTGATAAAATATGTTTGATTTGTTCCTCATTGGCATAGCTCTGGGTAAAGTTCAGCCCTTCTCTCAGAAAGCAAACAAACAGAGACAAGAGAAGCATCAAGAAACAAAGTGTTTGGAGTGTTCATTGAGGAAACAATACAATGCAAGCTATGCTAAAAAAAAAATGGATGATGAAGTACAAGATAACATTACAGCAGAGAATTGGCATAATCATCAATAGCAAACAAACAGTTTGAAAGAGAGCTTCTGGGTTAGTGTCACCCAGGGGTCAAGATAGACACTGACCAGATACATTAATTATGATATGGTATCAATATTTTTGTATTTTAATTTTTTTATAGAGAGAAAGAGAGAGCTTGTGAGAAGGAGCAGAGGGTGCAGAAAGAGAGGGAGAATGAAAATCCCAAGCAGGCTCCATGCCCAGCACAGAGTGTGACTTGAGACTAGGTCTTACAACCCCAAGATCATAACCTGAGCTGAAATCAAGAGTTGGATGCCCAATCAACTCAGCCACCCAGGCACCCTGATACAGTAACAATATTAATGAAGGTGAATCATATACCAGGTGCTGTGTTGATTGGTGTAGCCTAGCTGACTTAGTTTTCACACAGCCTCTGAAGTGGGCAGTCTGATTACACCCATTTTACAGAAGGGATGATTGGTTCTGACACCATCACATGACTAGAAAGTGGTAGAGCAAAGACTCAAGCCCAAGCCTATCTGATCCAAGCCCTTGGGCTTAAGTAGTATAACAACTGGCCTCCTAGGAGTATAACAGATACGCACATTTTTTAAAGGATCTTGTATCTATCAGGAAGAAAGTATTAAACAGTTAACAAGAGGCTGAGTTGGCCTAAAAAGGCACTAGAATTTCTAGTAAGAACGTCAGTGTTAGAGGTATTGAATGTGTAAGTTTGTGTAAAAGGTGAGTCACATTTTATTCATCATTTGACCTGCACCAAGGGTCTGATGAATTCCAACAGCAGCACAGAACATAGATTAAGAAATTGGTTTTATTGGGCAAAGGGAAACTTACAGAAGCCAAAGATCAGCAAGAGAAGAGAAGGAGCCTTTTTATCTGTCTAACAAGAGTCATGCCCAGAGCACCTGCAGTGTGGGTCCATATACACCTGTAAAGATGGCAGCCCTATGGATTCTGTTATTATAGGATAGACATATTTGTTAGAGCCACATGTGTTTGGCATAAACATGGAGAAGAAGACTCTGGAACTTCCGACTACAAAGTATGTAAAGTTCAGCTGGAGAATCAGACAAGGAAACAGATACTGTGGTTATAGTGTAAGTGCTATGACAAAGGCAGGTTCTAGAGCCTTGGGGGTGAGAGAAAGAAAAGAAAGGCATCTGAGCCAATTTCCAAAAGGAAAGGTCTTTTTCAAAGTGAATCATTTTCTCATCTGTTTGAAGTCAGGGGACTGGACCAAATAACCTTTCCTTACACAGAGTTCTGTGACATGGAGCACAGTGAATGGAGGCTATGAAAAGGAGGGCTTCACCTTAACTACTAGGCTTCCCTGCCAAAGAGAAGAAAACAGAAGGACTTTAAAGGGACATGAGAGTCCCACTTCGGGCTCCTGGCATGGAGCCTGCTTCTCCCTCCTCCTGTGTCTCTCCTCTCTCTCCCTCCCTCTATGTCTATCATAAGTAAATAAATAAATATTTAGAAAAAAATAAAGGGACATGAGAGATTTGGCTAGGGTGACGAACTCTTCAGGGGTTAATTGGAGGCTTCCCAGATTTAAAAATTCTAGACTAAAGCATGGCACCTGCTGCAGTAAATAATTGCTAGATTGTTATAGGATCTCTGAACTTTGTCAGAGCTTCTAGAATTGAGGAGATAACTATATGCTGGTCTGAAGTGACTCTTCATCTGTAGAAGGATATAGAAAATGAGGTCCTCCTGCAATCCTCCCTGGACTATGGATTTTCTATTCCACCTGCCACCTGTTTCTTTCTAGAGAATAGAAAACAAGCAGCCTTTGGACCATCAGACTGAGCTAGTGGTTGTTTCAAAGCCATGGGCCAAGAAAATGAAATTGTTTATACATCCTTTCTGTGGTGTTGCCTTCAAATTTGTTGATTAAAAAAGAAGGAAAAAAATAATGACCTAAGTGAACACAGGAGGAGGATGGAGGGATAGAACAGATGATATTTATGACTGACTGAGAATTTCAATCCCAGCAGCTAAAATGATGAACTTGGGATCACTGGAAATGGGAATAGTTGACTTAACAGATGGTAGGCGGCTCTTGTCAGTGAAGTCTGTTCTGAGCATGAGCCTAATTGAGTAGTTCATATCTGTATAAATTAACATTTTTTAAAGCTATGATATTCTCGGGAGAAGTTTCAGGGTAAACATTTAGAGTTTTCCAGGTCTTTTTGGTGGAAAACATATCACTGGACAAAGGTTAAATTTGCCAGTTCAAAAATTGTACATTGGAAATTCAAATGGACCGTGATCTGTCTTAAAATTGATGCAAAAATTGGAGAGCTGAAATGCACTTTTTTTCTGTCTCTCATGATGTTCTTCTGTAAGTTCTGTTGTCTGAACAGCTCCTTGGGGCAAACATCTGCCTGTTTGAAATCTTATTAGGAAAATAACTTCATTTAAATCTTTCCTCATAGCCCCTCTCATGCAAATTTCAGTGTAGAGTCAGGCAGGCTAAGGAAAATTGAAGCAATTAAGTATGCCCAAATTAAACTTTTTTTTTATTTTTTGGTATATTCTATAGTAATTTTTCCATACAATTCCATGTTTAACACTGAATATCTGTCATTTTTTTCTTTAGATTCCTTAAAATTGGCCCAACAATACCCAGAGTTCATGTGATGCTGTGTTGGGGCTTACTGTTCCTGGGAACTGTAAAACTAGACACTGCTAATAAATTGACATATGTAAGTCCAAGTGTAGGGATCACACAGCAAAAAGAGAATTCTTTTTTATTTCTTTTAAAAATTTTACTTATTCATTCACGAGAGACAGAGAGAGAGAGGCAGAGACACAGGCAGAGGGAGAAGCAGGCTCCATGCAGGGAGCCCGATGTGGGACTCGGTCCCGGGTCTCCAGGATCATGCCCCGGGCGGAAGGCAGGCGCTAAACCGCTGCGCCACCCAGGGATCCCCTCTTTTTTATTTTAGAGAATTTCAGAGAAGGAAAACCATGTAAGGCAGGGGAACAACAAAATGGCAAAAATCTGCTAATGCCAGCTCATTAACAAGAGAAAAGAGAAATTCATAGTGCACTTGTGATACTTGTAATTTTCCCAAGAATTCTTAGGGTCAAAAAAGGACTTACTGGTAATGCTTGTCATCTGGGCATCAAATAAAATTCAAATGATCTCCCTTTCTATTTTAAACTTGCAAAAGAGGGGATCCCTGGGTGGCGCAGCGGTTTGGCGCCTGACTTTGGCCCAGGGCGCGATCCTGGAGACCCAGGATCGAATCCCATGTCAGGCTCCTGGTGCATGGAGCCTGCTTCTCCCTCTGCCTGTGTCTCTGTCTCTCTCTCTCTCTCTCTCTCTCTCTGTGACTATCATAAATAAATAAAAATTAAAAAAAAAAATAAAATAAACTTGCAAAAGAGGGCAGCCCGGGTGGCTCAGCGGTTTAGTGCTGCCTTTGGCCCAGGGTGTGATCCTGGAGACCTGGGATCGAGTCCCATGGCAGGCTCCCTGCATGGGGCCTGCTTCTCCCTCTGCCTATGTCTTTGCCTCCCTCTCTGTGTCTCATGAATAAATAAATAAAATCTTAAAAAAAAAAAACTTGCAAAAGAAACTAGTTTTTGCAAGGTTAAACCATTCAAAAAGAATAAAAAGCTATAAAATAAAATAAAAACGTCTCTCCCAATCGTTATAATCTTCTTTTTTTTTTTTTAAAGATTTTATTTATTTATTCATGATAGTCACACAGAGAGAGACAGAGACACAGGCAGAAGGAGAAGCAGGCTCCATGCACCGGGAGCCCGACGTGGGATTCGATTCCGGGTCTCCAGGATCGCGCTCTGGGCCAAAGGCAGGCGCCAAACCGCTGCGCCACCCAGGGATCCCTTGTTATAATCTTCTACCTGACCCATGTTTCAGTCCTCTGAAGACCCAATTTTTAACTTTGTCTGTTTTGATTCTTCCAGTGGCTACCCCTGTACATCAAAATCATGTGGTTACAGCAAAACTTCTCTGGGTGCTTAAAAAATATATATTTAATGCATCCAGTACCATCCCCTTGTGACAGATGAGGAATTCAGCACACTTAAGCATCTCTCCACCTCTTCCACTTCTCCTTTTTTGTTATGTTATAAAATTTGGATCTTGTTTTGGTTACCTCTACATCTCTAAATAAGGTGCTCACACCTTTTGACATTCATCAACTTTAGACAGTATCTCCAGACACTCGTTAGGAGAGAAAATGCATCTTCATTCACTTATATTCCATTCCACTCAAATGAGGAGGGCCTTAACAGCCCATAGGACAATACCTTTAGCATTCCCTTGGTGAGTTCCAACCTATTTAGACAGAAGTTTCTCAGTTTTAGTTGGTAGAAAGTACCACTGGACAGGTGCTTGAGAAGAGGCAGTGAGGATACCTACTGGCAAGGTTGATTCATAGACAGACCTTGAATCACCACCCGAATTTTGCTTTACTTTCCATTCTCATTGTCCTCAGTCTGGAGCTTCAAGCTCCTACTAAGTTTACTACAAAGAGTATTTATTACTTCTTATGCTGAGTGGGGACTTTCTGAATTCTTTTTTTATCCACAAATTTCATCTTGTTAAATTTCCATCTTATGAAAATTTATCAAAATCTCTGATTGCCTGATAGATCCACTCATTCTCAGTGTTATTATGGATCTATTGCTTTTGTGTTTCTTTGGGAGGGAAGGGAGTGAAATACATGTGCTTGGGCCACCATCTGGAAAGTCTTGATCTTTCCATTCCAATCCTTACTCTTCAGTCAAAGCTCTCAACTGTTTTGTTTTTTGTTTTTGTTTTTGTTTTTTTTTTCATATGTAGAGATTGGAATGAATACCATTCTGATCAGTCTATCTGTTCAAAGACATGGAGTGTCTTCCCAAGAAGGTCTTCACCCCTTCCTTGCTTTTTAGCCCTCCCTGACTCAGTACCAAACAGATGAACTATTGCTTCCCATTAATTCCTCATTACCCTTTGCTCCAATCAAACTGAATTGCTTACAATTTCCTGAAAATAACTTTAATTTCCTACTTTCGTTCTGCATTGTCCTCCCACCCCTTGGAATGCTTCTTCACCTCAATATCTGCCCCTCTAGACATGATCTAGCCTACAGAAGTGCAAGTCAAAGACCAACTACTTTGATGAGTTTTTTCTGACCTTAGCCAGTCGCTGTCTCTTGCTCCTCTGTGATTCCACAGCATACTGTAGACGTTAGCAGCTCTCTGTGGGATTTAGCACAACCATTTTCAATTGTGGTTGCTCCTGCAGTATCTCATCTTCCTTCACCTATAGCCTCATGGAGGACAAAGTATATGTCTCAATTAGGTTTGGATTTTCTACAACTCCTAGAACAATGGGAGCCTGACAAGGGTTTGCAGAGGTTGTTCACTGGAGAAAAATGCCACATTTTCTGCTCCTATACATTTACCACAGATATTTCTTAGGATTCTTCGTGCTTTCTCAACAACTTGTCTTAATAATTCTTAGTACGAATTCACCACTACCCGCAAGGGTGTTCCAGTTAGTGTTCCATAAGAAGGATAGATGGGGATTTCAGCATGGGGTAATGGGAAGTGACCAAGAAATAAAAACTGCTTGTGAAGAAATTCTGTTGTTTTACCACAGGGGCATCCTCAACATTTGGAACCACTACTGGTGTCATGGGAAGCCTGAAATAGAATCTTTAGAGGTAGATGAGATCATAGCTGGAAATTTGGCCACTTTCCCATTACCCCATGAAAATCCCATGTGTTGGTCAGTCTGCTTGGTTGTGCCATAGTAACAAATAACTCTTAGTGACTCACAACACACGTTTAGTTTTAACTCACTCTATATGACAGATGCAGGTCAACCATAACTCTGTTCTATGTGTCCTCCTAGTGAGGTCTTTGAAAGACTCAACCCATCTGGGAAATTCTGGACTTGTGGCAGTAGAAAGGTGTCATGGAAATGTTACATGATGACTTTAAAACCTTCCACCCTAAAGGGACACAAATCACTTTCCCTTACATCTCATGGACTAAAAGAAGCCACATGGCCAAGCCCAATGTCAAAAGGATAAAGAAATACAAACCTGAAGGGAGGGAAGAGAATAATTAAGAAAACCCATATAAATTACCTCATATCAGAAAAAAAATATTGGTGACAATAATAATAACATCAGTAATAATAAATTATAAGTGAATAATAAAAGCTACATGTGGGAACCTCTGTGGACAAGACGCTAAGTCACATCATACCTTATCCTTGAATAGCTCTAACATGTAAGTGGTAGAAAGGTTAGTTTATTAGCCAAGGACCATCTAGTTAGTTAGAGAACCAATATTCTAAACCAAGTCCTCTGGCACCTAGTGAGAAGTAAATAAATTCCATTGTTTTGCCAAAGTGGAGCTATAGGGCTTTGCACAATTATCCCAGCAGTGTGTAAAAATATGCCCCCCAGGTCACCTGAGTGAGTGGTTCAGTCTATTAAGCATCTGCCTTTGCTTCAGGTCATGATCCCAGGGTCTTGAGATCAAGCCCTGCATCAGGATCCCCGCTCAGTGAGGAGTCTGCTTCTTCCTCTCCCTGTGTCCCTCTCTACACTCGTTCTCTCGCTCTCAAATAAATAAATAAAATCTTTTTTAAAAAGTGCCCCAAAGCACTATTTTTATCTTTGATTTCAACTCTTCATCTGAAGCTGCCTTGGGTCTCCAACCTTGTAGCTTCTGATCTCTTTTCTTCCCTCACATGAAACCTAGGGTTTGTCATCATTTGTATTTGACATTGTCTTTTGAGAAAGTGTGGGTTATTTTGGTTCTACCATCTTCTTTACCCTTGAGTAACCTTCCAAGGCCTAACCAGAAATCTTGAAATCTCCCTCATCCATGGTTATGGCACCAGCAAAATCTGAACCCAATCAGCCTTTGGTGGCTCATTTTAAAAGAGCTTTGGCAACGTCAAGCTACTCTCAGTGACCCTCTGTAAATATTCATAGGCAGGGATCTTTCTGATAATTTATTATGAATAGAAATTGTTCCCCCTCAGTTTCAAGTTGTCATCTATTAGGCAGTCCTGGTATTTCATTTTAATGTAAAAAAAGATCACTTAGTGATATACTCTGATAATTCCTGAAATCTGTCACCTATCACAGGACAGCAGTATTGGCCGTCCTCCAAAACTTCCCTGAGGCAAAGCACAATCAGAAAAGAAGGTAAATATTCTAAGAAAAGGAGGTGGATTTTCATGGTGAACAACACTGAATCATACATTACAAAATGTTAATATAATTAGCAGCCTCTTTATCAACTTATCTGCATCATGGGTGTGTGGAAGGGTATTGACAATGGAAGGCCTTGCTTTTCTTCATGATTTAAATTGCCTGTATAATTCACGAACAAAAAGTAAAGCAGGGACCAGAGCAGAGGTATGGGTTGGTTATGCAGGTCATCGGTAATGGGTTTAAATGCATTCTTTCTTCCCGCCCCTGGCCTGCCCATGTGTCAGGTGCACAGAGTTGATTGGTTTAGAGTTCACTTTCACTCTGATTTTACATCAAATGTGTAACAGCACTTTGTAACCATTAAGTGTTTGGCTTAGCTATTAAATATTAAAGTTCCACTGATTGCTAAACCCATAATTAAAAGAGGAAGGAAACCCATAATGTTACAGATGTTTTCCCATTTGGTAATCATGCGGTGAGAGTAACATGAATATAGATACAGTAGCTGTTTGGTATGAATGGGACCTGCTGAGAAGACCCAGAGACAATAAAGAAAAGCAGTTGAGATGTGTTGATTGTTAGCAGAAGAAGAGAAGGCCCACATGCGTGTAGGAGTGTGGATAATAGAGGGAAGGTAATGCAGGGCTGTCCCCTTAGATGTTGGTAACTGGAAGCAGTGTGCTGGATGCAGAAGCAGTTCAGGATTCAGTTCTGTTTGCTGGGGGGCGTTGGGCATGTCTTTCAGAGCTTCACTCTTCTCATCTGTAAAATAAGGATACTGCCTGCCTTATAAAACTGACATGAGAACTCAAGGAGGTGATGGGTATAAAAGTTTTAGCAGTTGGCGATTGTAGCTAATATCATTTCCTTTGTCTGTAAGCTGCATGAGAACATGGACTTTGCCCTCTTTATTGCCATGCTTTGGCCCAAAAGATGTAATATACAAATATATGTAAATATAGATATATACACACATATATATGATGAATAAAAGGATATATCTATCTTATAATGGACTCTCAACAAACATGCACTGAAATAATGAGTTTAAGAAGAGTCATAAATGAATAGAAATGAGGAACTTGAAAGAAAAAAATATATTGAAAAGATTGGTTTATGAGAAAAACATTAAGAAAATTCTGGTTAGGTAACAGGGAACATGTATGTGAAAAGGTCAACTCCAGGGCAGGGCACACATGTCTCAAATGATCATATAGGATTAGCAGAAATAACTGTCTTGGAGGAAAGCATTATCTCAGGAAATGATTTTGACATTACATCTTTTTAGACTGTGGAACAATGTTCTGCAATGAAGGTAAGGGACCATTCTTGCTGGAGAATGGTTAACGTTGTAGGGATATGTAATCCCACCACTGCACTAGGCTCAGCAAACTGACTCCACCAGATTGCATTCTGCCTCTGACTCCAGCTCTCTGATAATCTAGAGGCAGAAAAAGGTTAGACTTTTCTTCCAAGAGCCCTAGAGATATGGAATCTCAAACAAGGGTTTTGGCCCTATACCTACATATGTTTGTTTTGAAAGCATGACATAGTCAAGTTCCATGATGCTGTGTCTGTAGGCTCATAGTTGGCTGCTTTTAGAACAACCCCCAGCATTTTGCAGCTGGCTCTGCATGCTGACCATTTCAAGGCACCCTGAACAATCACCCATTCTGGTTTGACTCTTCTAGTCTTTTAAGACGTGTTTTGAGAGGAACAAACAGCTCTACTTCAAACTCATCTAAAGAGAGGTTATGGCATTTTAAGACATTGTAGACCAAGTATGAGATAAAAAAGGCATTATTGAAGGTATTCAGGTCAATGCTGTAGCTTTGAGTAGGGTGCTAGGATGCATATTTTCACAAGACCAAGATTTCAATAAAAGGGTTAATGTGTAATTATGATCAAAGTCCAAGTGATATGCTATTCTGGGGTATCTGCAGACTGCTTTTTGCTGGGGTACACATAGTATTACTCAGTGCACATTAAATATTAGGTTATATAGTGCTTAAGGCAAAACAAAGTGAAATTACTTGCATTTTGTTGAAAAATGAGTCACTAAAGACTCCAGGAATTGGAGTCTAGACAGAGTGAGTGAATAAGCCAGGCAATGGAAGGGCCAATCATTGCAATTGATCCTGACAGCTTTGCCTACATCAATCTGCACTGCTCAGTGAGGCCATGGAAATGACCAGATCAGAAGGGCAGCTTCCCTCATGTCTCTAGGTGGGTCCTTAAGTCCATGTACCTGCAGTAAAACCACTGAAAGAGGAAATGCAGCATAAACAGCAGAGCAGCACTTTTGACATAGCACCTTGAACAGTGATGCTCCCGAGGAGCAGGGTTGAAGGCAAATGTCAGCTGGCTCCAGAATTTCTATTTAATGATTTTTATGGGGATTGATCTGCCCACAGATCAATTGCCAATTATTTATTTCACGGTTAACCCAAACTCACTGGGGACCCATTGTTTCTCTTCTGGTGTAAAGGCAAGTTCTTTTCAGAAGTAGTATTCAACTTCATTATGGGTTAAATAGGCATTTAGGAATAGGTTTGGAAATTTAATCACCATGTAGGATGTCCTTCCCATGGGAAATATGTTCCAACTTCCAAATGACCAACAGAGATGCCACTCTTCAGAGTAGTAGGTTACTTGCCCCTGCACTAATTTTCAGCAGAACACATAACTAAATATAAACATGCAGTTTGCAAAAGGTCATGGTTGCGATCACTTCTAGATTCTTGATTTCATTAAGTAAATATTTGATCCCTTTTCATTTTGTGGTGCTAAGCTCTGTATAAATTGTTTTTATTGACATTTCTTTATTTTTTGAAAAAAATATTTATTTATTTGAGAGAGAGAGTAGTCACAGAGGGAGAAGCAGACGCCCCGCTGAGCAGGGAGCCCAATGCAGTACTTGATCCCAGGACCTTGAGATCATGACCTGAGTGGAAGGCTGGTACTTAACTGACTAAGCCACTCAGGCACTCCCATATTGACATTTCTAAGTTAATTTTTAAGAAAAGCTCTTTACTGTACTAATATCATAAAGTATCCATATTTTGCAAAACAAATCTGAATGACGTAATAGTAGAGAACCAACAAACAATGTGGCTTTCACTAGAAGCAGAAATACACTTAAGCTAAAATCTTAATTGTCAAAAGTCGTCTGATCTGAGGCGCCCACCATGCTTCACTGACCCACAGATCTCATTGACCTTCTCTACCCACACCACAAAAATCATTGTTACCCTTTCATTATTAGTTTAGGGGTGCTTTATTGCCAAAGGATTCTTAGGTGGTATGGGAGGAGGTAAATTTACCCTATGTAACATAACCAACAGTGCCTGTCCTCCCAACTCAGGAGGAAATCAAATGATGTATATGCATGAACCTTGTATGTTTTCAAGTGTTTTTAAAGCCCACACATCTTTGGAGAGCAAATAATTAAATAGCAAAATCAAGCCACTCTTTGTAGGGAAAATTTCTTATTTTATGACATAGGAAATAACAGTGATAATAACTTCCAGGCAACAAAACAGTTTTGGTTATTGTTTTGTCTTTGCTTTTTTTTGCTTTACTCTTTTTTTTTTTTTTTTTTTTTGTAGCTTTCAACCTAAAAGTTACTTTCTGTCCTTTAAAAGCTAGAGGCAGGCATATATATATGTGTATGTGTATATATATATTATATGTGTTTGCATATATATGCATATATGTATATATATATGTGTGTATACCAGTTGCCTGAATTTTCTGGAAAATAAAGCCTAAACCAAAACTTATGTGATCACACTTTATTGAAGAGTTAATCCTAGGAAAACAAGAGTTAGGAAGAAGTGGAGTGAGGAAGGAAGGAGTGTGAGCAAGAAGAAGGGACCGTGTTTCTGAGATGCTTGGCCTCATGATGAATTGATTGTTTAGTGCCATAGCAAGCTCTGGAAAGAATACATGACACTGCTCCCTGTCTCACCAATTTCTCCAGGGGTTTCTAAGTCCAGTTGGTTGAAACTTGCCTCTGTAGTATATTAATACTATAATACCCTTTAGTTTTTGGATCCACACCCATATGCACTTTGTAGCAACAGAGGAGTACTCGGGTGCTTACGTGGCCTGGGTGTACGATGAGTCACCCACACAGCACTAAGGATGTGTCTCAGGGTCCTGGATCCATAGAAGAAAGAGCAGCAGCAACCAAGCTCCATGACTCCAAGAAACACCAAGGAAGTGTATGGGTCTGGGGTGAAGCCCAAACCATACATAATAAAACAGAGCATAGAAGAAAGCCACTTTAGATAATCTCTGCTGCCACTTTTGCTAAGTGCAGTTTTGAGAAGGGAGGACATTTCTGGTTCTTACACTGCAGAGAGTTGTATAGAAACCAACAGTAATGGAAATAATTAGAGGTATAGAGTTGATCAAAACTTGACCTCTAATGACCACTTTGAGTAGCTGCCACAGAGAGAGTAAGCTTTTTCTGCAAAGCAGTGTTTCAGACATGATAGGAGGGAAGAACTTGATACAAAGCAGTGTGACAGGAAGAAGTATGCAGGAAAGATGAACCAGTGATGTAGAAACAAAAATCCCAAAGAGTAAGATAAGATGAATCAAGCTTCATCAGGCCTTATAGCCCCAATTAATTGAAACATTGTGTTGATTTTTTGTTATTTATATATAATTTATTCATGCAACAGATATTTACTGAGAAGCAACTGCAGGTCAGGTTCTATTCTATACTGCAGTTTCTGCCGTGTTGACATTCAGACTCCAGTGGAGGAAGACAGATGGTAGCATGTCAGAGGGTGGTGAATGCCATGGAGAATGATAAAGCAGGACAAGGGAGAGGGGGTGTGTGTGGCAGAGTGGCAGGAGTGCTATTTGGTACAGGACAGTCAAGGAAAACCTCTGTGAGAGGCAACATCTGAGCAGAGACCTGAAGAAGAGAAAGGAGTGAGCTGGGTATCTGGAGGAAGAGCCATCCCTGAAGAGAGAGGACAGAATGCAAAAGCCAGGAGAGGCCAGGAGGTGTTGTTGAGGAATATACATCTACCTGATGAATACATATTTTTCCAAGTAAACAACATGGTAAACTGCATATAGTTTATTCAGTATTCTCATCAGATATTCTCAATTTTACTGACATCGTAAATGTCAGAATATCCTATCATTCAAAAGAGTTACCCAAAAATGGGAAAACCAATTGACAATTGCAGTCATGATCCTGGCATCCAGAACTCAGTAACACTAATGATGCATATAGAATCATCTGGGAAGGTAGGAAGAACTTGCTCACGGACAAATGTGACACCCAGCTAAGTGTACATGGCAGATGGGTCCTGAAGGGACAGGTCACCAGACCAGCAGAGTGCAAAGTTGAATCAGGAAGAAAGAAAAGTTCTACCTGTGGTTGACAGCTCTGAGCCTGAGGACCTGTTTTGAGGATGCTTTGTTTGGCCTAAGGTTAATAACAGTTGATAAACTGTTGAATGTTTTTTTTAAAATTGAGTCAAGATGCCTTCAGGTCATGTGTGTACTGTTTTTGCAGTCAGCTGTAGTGAGGCTGCAGATGCAGGGTATACCAGCATGACGTTTCAAATCATGCCAAACCTACATCTTTCCAAGAAAGAAAGAATGCTCAACATGTGAAAATAAGTCATAAGGCAGAAATCCAGATAATTCACACACATGCACAGAACCAAAATGGGGTATGAGCAGTGTAGAAGAACCACTGCACTACATCTGTATTTTCTTGGAGGTCTGGGCTATTTTTCAAGGTTTACAACTGGGCTATAAAAGTGTATTTTTGACATTTTAAGTCCCAGGCTGAGAACAAATTTTGATTTTTAAATTCAAACTTATCATTCCAAAACTCATTCTGGCACCTTTTTGGGACTTGATGAATTGTTTCAAAGATGTTTATTGCTTTTAAGTCTCTATTTTATTGTCAAGTTTGTAATACATAAACTGCTTTGAATTTTGTTAGGATAGTGATTAGACAGTGACGTGACTTTAAAACAGAAAACAGGGAATCCCTGGGTGGCGCAGCGGTTTGGCGCCTGCCTTTGGCCCAGGGCGCGATCCTGGAGACCCGGGATCGAATCCCACATCAGGCTCCCGGTGCATGGAGCCTGCTTCTCCCTCTGCCTGTTGTGTCTCTGCCTCTCTCTCTCTCTCTCTCTGTATGACTATCATAAATAAAAAAAAAAAAAAAAAAATGTTTAAAAAAAAAATAAATAAAACAGAAAACAAAAAGATTTAACTGGATTAGGAGAAAAGGATAGTACATTTTATGTAGTTACTCTGTTACTAAGAATTAAAATATGCCTCCTCTGGATATGTATTTGCATCATGTAACATAATAAGAGAGCTCCAAAAATATCACTGTGTTCTTTGCAAGAAAGGGCAACAATTTGTTCTGTATCAACAGCAACATTGTCTATTTCAAACAGCTTTCAGCTGGGATCTCTAAATTCTGCACAAATATTATCCAAACCACCTAATACCATAAATGTTGCCATGGTTGGTCATTGATTAGAGCAGTAGGTTGAGAGCTAGTTACTCTTGAAGTTGACTCAATTTCTTCTGACCCAAAGTCAAGTGGCTTAGAATATCCAGGTGCCTCTCAGGCCAAGAGCCTCCTTAAACAGCCAAACTCATTGTCAGGTACTTGAAGATCTTTAAAAAAAGTCAGTCTTGTGTGAGACTTGCTACATCCTATACAACCGTACAATTTGATACATCCTAGGATTTTAGGATTCTGATTGCAACTTATAAAAATCAGCCCACAGAAAATAGATATGGGCAACTTATTATACATAACCAGAGACCTCACAGAACAGAAAGAAAGACAAGCATGCAGCCACACCTCAGAAGGAATGGGGCAACTGGCAGGCCACTGGGAACCTACACATGGTCTCATTCAGATTCTGATCTCTGCTTCTCTTCATGTCTATCCCTAATCGTTGTCTTTCTCTTAAAACCTATTTTTCTGCTCCTTTATTTACATGGCATAATGTGGCCATTCTCAACTGCCATGTTTATATGTTTTAATTTTTGCTTCCCCAAAAGTGATGACATCTGTTCCTCTATCTCAGTTATCTATTGCTGTATAACCAATTACCTTAAAGTTAGTGACTTTTATTACCTTGCTTACTTCATTTATTTATTTATTGCATTTATTATCCTATAGTTTTTGTGGGGGAGGAAACAAGGTGTGGCTCAGCTGAGTGCCTTCTCCTCAAAATCCCACACAAGGCTGCAATTGAAATGTTGATTAGGGCAGCAGTCTTATGGAAAGGTTGCACTGAAGGAGATTTGCTCCTAAATTCAGTTCCTTAGAGATTGTTGGCCACACTGGCTATTGACTTCTTATAATTCCTTGCAACACGGGCCTTGCCTTAGAGTGACTCACAGTATGTCAGCTGGTTTCTATCAGAAGGAGCGAGAAGAGGAGAGCAAAGATAGTAGTTGCTGTCTTTTTATAACCTAACTTCAGAGGTGACATTCCATCACTTTTTCCTATTATATTTGGTAGAAGTGAGATACTAGGTTTAGTCCACACTCAAGAAAAGAGGGCATAAATTCTAGTATACAGGGAACGCAGAGGGCCTTTATAGAGGATGCCTATCACATCCTCTCTGTCTTTGTCTCCTAATTCCAAATCCATTGGCAAAGGCCTTTCACTGACCTAACTTGGGTCCGATGCCTGTAGTTGTCTCAGCTAGCTGTAGAAAGAGTGTAGACCCATGGTATATGTGGTACACATGGTGGAGGTAGTAGTATTGCAAGACAGAGGAGGGACCATTATGGAAAAGGAAGACAGTTAAAGGGTTTGAACCTGAGTAAAATACTCCAAAATATCACTACCACCAACTTTCTTAACCATTCTTTCTTAATGGAAATAAAAACTTTCCTAGCAGATTATTCATCTCCCAAAGGACTAAAGTTCTGTACATACAGATTTTCTGAATAATTCAGATTCTTGAAGCCCTTAATCCTAAATTATTATGTAACTAAGGGTAATGTGCTTTTTAAATGATTCACAATATGTGCCATTATCCTTTTTTAAAATTTGTTTTTATTCATTGAATTTTGATAAAATATATATAACATACAATTTACTACTTTCACCATTCTTAGCCATATAGTTCAGTGGTGTTAGGTACACTCTCAATGTTGTACGACCCTTGCCACCATCCATCTCAAGAACTTTTTTCATCTTCCAAAACTGAAACTTGATACCCATTAAACTTATTAATCTCACATTTCCCTTTCCCCTTCGCCTGCAGCAATCACTATTCTATGTTCTGTCTCTGATTCTGATTGCTCTAGGAAACTCAAATGAGTGGAATCACAGAGTATTTGTCTTCTTGTGACTGGCTTCTTTTATTTAGCATAATGCCCTTACCAAAGATTCATCCATTTGGTAGCATGTCTCAGAATTTTCTTCCTTTTTATGGCTTAATAATCTTCCACTGTATCTGTATTCCACATTTTCTTCATCCATTCATTCACTGATGGGCAGACACTTGGGTTGGTCCACCTTTTGGCTATTGTGAATAATACTACTAAGAACACTGGTATACAAATATCTGTTTGAGTCCCTGCTTTCAGTTCCTTGGGGTATATGCTCAGAAGTGAAATTACTGAATCATAGTAATTCTATTTTTAACTTCTTGAGGAATTGCCATCATGTCTCCCATTGAAGCTGTGCCATTTTATACTCCCACCAGATGAGCACAAAGATTCTGATTTCTCTATATCCTTACCAATGCTTATTTTCTGGTTTTTGTTTTTGTTTTAATAATAACCATCCTAGAAGATGAAAGGGGGTATCTCATTGTGGTTTTGATACACATTTCTTTAATGATTAATGATGTTGAGCTTCTTTTCGTGATATTTTGCCATTTGTATATCTTTGGAGAAATATCTATTCAAGCCCTTTGTCCATTTTAATTTGTCTGTTTTGTTGTTGTTGTTGTTGTTGAGTTGTAAGTGTTCTTTATATAGTCTGGATATTAACCCTTTATTAGATGTATGACTTGAAAACATTTTCTCCCATTCTGTGTGTTGTCTTTTCACTCTGTTGATAGTCTCCATTTTAAATTTTGAGATAGTCCAGTTTATTTTTCTTTTGTTGCCTGTGCTTTTGGTGTCATGTAGAAGAGATTATTACCAAATCTAATGTCATGAAGCCTTTCTTCTATTTTCTTTTCCAAAGAGTTTTATAGTCTTAGTTCTTAGATTTAGATCTCTGATCCTCTCTAGCCTTTGTAGGCATAATCTGATGAGCCTAGGAAGTTGGTATTAAATTTTGACTGACATTTCTGTTTATGGTTAAGTAAACATCCATCTTTTATGTTCTTAACTTAGAAAAAGGAAAACATTGTCTACACTTCTGTACTCATTATGACATTTGAGAATCCCAAAGATTTGCAAAAACTTAATATTACTAAATTCTCTAATTATCTCCCAAGGTGTCTCAGACTGTAATTTATTTATTTTTATTTTTTAAAAGATTTATTTATTCATGAAAGAGAGAGAGAGGCACAGAGACACAGGCAGAGGGAGAAGCAGGCTCCATACAGGGAGCCTGACATGGGACTCGATCCTGGGTCTCCAGGATCATGCTCTGGGCTGAAGGCAGTGCTAAACCACTGAGCCACCCAGGCTGCCCTCAGACAGTAATTTAAGAGACTATTATGCTATACCAGAAAATCTGAACTCTGACATGATTTAATAGATGCACTTAAAAGCTTTTGAAAAGGCTGATTAGAGTGTTGTTTTCAGGTCATGATTCCTAAATATGTTTATGATAAATGTTAAGTGTGCTTAATGATCTTGATTTACCATTATAGTTTTAGTGCTCTATATGACATACAGTACGTATCTAAAATCTTTAGATCGTTGTCCATTTCTTTTGCCTTCCCCTTTCTAACTCTGGGTTTGTATTTAGGATGCATTTAGGATACAAATATCCTCATCTGTACCATAGGTGTTTGTCACCACACTCAAGTGTCCCACATATGTTCTTTCTACAGTCACCAGCAAGGAAAGAAAAACATTTTCTTATAAAACAAAGTGCTTGTTGCACAGGTTAACACTGGAAGCCTCTGGTGAAGCCCCTTTATTTACATATCCCTCTCTAAGCACCTGGTAGCTGTTGCTACAGGAGTCCCTAGAAACTCCATAGGTAAGTAGATGAGTTATGAAAATGCTGACTTTTATGATACATTTAAGGTGCTGGAAAATACCAATTTGATCCAAACTAATTCAGGTTATTATTTGGCTAGAGTCAAACATTTGGAAAGGGTCACCAAATGGTTTTAGTATCCAAACCTTCTGGTAGGTCACCCAGAGCTAGAGTAACTTGTTGCTCCTTTGGCCTTTCCAATTTGATTCCCCAAGCTTGGCTGGAGCTGGGAGGGAATGAAGTATGAAACTTCCAGGAGGAACAGGAGACAGCATTCAATGGCAGAAGCGTTGCCTAGGCTGCCGCACCTCATCCAGCTTACCATCCCATGCCTTTCTGTCCCAACCTATACTATTATCATCCCATGTTAGGTAGGGTAGGCTAACGGAAAAACAGACTCAAAGTGCAACAGCTCAATATAAGAGAAGTTTTTTTTCGCTCTATTTCTCTCTTACAAGCCCAGATTCATCCTAAATGAAAATATGTTCTGTGTTCTAGAATATTTTCATGGGAACCTAGAGATCATTTATCATGGATATGAAATTAGTAGAAGCAAATGCTCTTGGCAATGGGCTTAAGTTATTTCTTTGTTGAGGGATATCAGACAAAGGTTTGAGTTTAGGCATAACAGCTCAAATCAGCCTATACATGAAAGAGGAGGAGGAGGGGCAGGATGGCGGAAGAGGAGGGTCCCCAAATCACCTGTCTCCACCAAATTACTTAGAAAACCTTCAAATTATCCTGAAAATCTATGAATTCGGCCTGAGAATTAAAGAGAGAACACCTGGAATGCTACAGTGAGAAGAGTTCGCGCTTCTATCAGGTAGGAAGACGGGGAAAAAGAAATAAAGAAACAAAGGCCTCCAAGGGGGAGGGGCCCAGGAGGAGCCGGGCTGAGGCCGGGGCGAGTGTCCCCAGGACAGGAGAGCCCCGTCCCGGAGGAGCAGGAGCTGCACCGACCTTCCCGGGCGGAAAGGGGCTCGCGGGGAGTTGGAGCAGGACCCAGGAGGGCGGGGATGGCCTCGGGCTCCCGGGGACACTGACAGACACCTGCGCCCCGGGAGAGTGCGCCGAGCTCCCTAAGGGCTGCAGCGCGCACGGCGGGACCCGGAGCGGCTCGGGGGGCTCGGGGGCGGCTCCGCGGAGGGGGCTGCGGGGCGGGAGCGCGAATCCACCAGCGCAGGCCCCGAGCACAGGGCGCCGGGACACAGCCCAGGATCCGGCCTCCCCCCGGGACAGGCAGAGGCCGGGAGGGCCCAGGACAGCGAGGACGCTCCTGCCCGGAGCTGAGCAGATCAGCGGCCCCGCCCGGGAGCCTCCAGGCCCTGCAGACGGAGAGCTCCGGAGCTACTGCGGGGGCTGACTCCAGGGCTGCAGAGCTGGCCCCGCCACTGGGGCTGTTGCTCCTGGGGCCTCACGGGGTAAACAACCCCCACTGAGCCCTGCACCAGGCAGGGGCACAGCAGCTCCCCCAAGTGCTCACACCTGAGAATCAGCACAGCAGGCCCCTCCCCCAGAAGACCAGCTAGACGGACAAGTTCCAGGGAAGCCAAGGGACTTAAAGTACACAGAATCAGAGGATACTCCCCTGTGGGTTTTTTGTTTTTTTGTTTTGTTTTGTTTTGCTTTGCTTTTCGATTTGTTTGCTTCCCCCACCCCTTTTTTCCCGTTCTTTTTCTTTCTCTTTTTCTTTTTTTCTAACTTTTTTTTTCTCTTTCTCTTTTCTTTCCTTCTTTCTCTCCTCTCTTTTTCTCCTTTTCCCAATACAACTTGCTTTTGGCCACTCTGCACTGAGCAAAATGACTAGAAGGAAAACCTCACCTCAAAAGAAAGAATCAGAAACAGTCCTCTCTCCCACAGAGTTACAAAATCTGGATTACAATTCAATGTCAGAAAGCCAATTCAGAAGCACTATTATACAGCTACTGGTGGCTCTAGAAAAAAGCATAAAGGACTCAAGAGACTTCATGACTGCAGAATTTAGAGCTAATCAGGCAGAAATTAAAAATCAATTGAATGAGATGCAATCCAAACTGGAAGTCCTAACGACGAGGGTTAACAAGGTTGAAGAACGAGTGAGTGACATAGAAGACAAGTTGATGGCAAAGAGGGAAACTGAGGAAAAAGAGACAAACAATTAAAAGACCATGAAGATAGATTAAGGGAAATAAACGACAGCCTGAGGAAGAAAAACCTACGTTTAATTGGTGTTCCCGAGGGCGCCGAAGGGGACAGAGGGCCAGAATATGTATTTGAACAAATTCTAGCTGAAAACTTTCCTAATCTGGGAAGGGAAACAGGCATTCAGATCCAGGAAATAGAGAGACACCCCCCCCCCCCCACAATCAATAAAAGCCGTTCAACACCTCGACATTTAATAGTGAAGCTTGCAAATTCCAAAGATAAAGAGAAGATCCTTAAAGCAGCAAGAGACAAGAAATCCCTGACTTTTATGGGGAGGGGTATTAGGGTAACAGCAGACCTCTCCACAAAGACCTGGCAGGCCAGAAAGGGCTGGCAGGATATATTCAGGGTCCTAAAGGAGAAGAACATGCAACCAAGAATCCTTTATCCAGCAAGGCTCTCATTCAAAATGGAAGGAGAGATAAAGAGCTTCCAAGACAGGCAGGAACTGAAAGAATATGTGACCTCCAAACCAGCTCTGCAAGAAATTTTAAGGGGGACTCTTAAAATTCCCCTTTAAGAAGAAGTTCAGTGGAACATCCACAAAAACAAGGACTGAATAGATATCATGATGACACTAAACTCCTATCTCTCAATAGTAACTCTGAATGTGAACGGGCTTAATGACCCCATCAAAAGGCGCAGGGTTTCAGACTGGATAAAAAAGCAGGACCCATCTATTTGCTGTCTACAAGAGACTCATTTTAGACAGAAGGACACCTACAGCCTGAAAATAAAAGGTTGGAGAACCATTTACCATTCGAATGGTCCTCAAAAGAAAGCAGGGGTAGCCATCCTTATATCAGATAAACTAAAATTTACCCCAAAGACTGTAGTGAGAGATGAAGAGGGACACTATATCATACTTAAAGGATCTATTCAACAAGAGGACTTAACAATCTTCAATATGTATGCCCCGAATGTGGGAGCTGCCAAATATTTAAACCAATTAATAACCAAAGTGAAGAAATACTTAGATAATAATACACTTATAGTTGGTGACTTCAATCTAGCTCTTCCTACCCTCGATAGGTCTTCTAAGCACAACATCTCCAAAGAAACGAGAGCTTTAAATGATACACTGGACCAGATGGATTTCACAGATATCTACAGAACTTTACATCCAAACTCAACTGAATACACATTCTTCTCAAGTGCACATGGAACTTTCTCCAGAATAGACCACATACTGGGTCACAAATCGGGTCTGAACCGATACCAAAAGATTGGGATCGTCCCCTGCGTATTCTCAGACCATAATGCCTTGAAATTAGAACTAAATCACAACAAGAAGTTTGGAAGGACCTCAAACACGTGGAGGTTAAGGACCATCCTGCTAAAAGATGAAAGGGTCAACCAGGAAATTACGGAAGAATTAAAAAGATTCATGGAAACTACTGAGAATGAAGATACAACCGTTCAAAATCTTTGGGATGCAGCAAAAGCAGTCCTAAGGGGGAAATACATCGCAATACAAGCATCCATTCAAAAACTGGAAAGAACTCAAATACAAAAGCTAACATGAAAGAGGAAGCTTTATTTAAGATTCCTTTTACCATTTTCCAGTTTTTTCATTATATTTATATCCATAAATTCATTTGTATAAGCTCTCACTATAGGAATGAAAATATTTAAGTTTTTCAGCTTAAATAGTTCATTAGGATTTTAGCCTGCAACATTTTCACAGACAACTCATTAGTTCTGATGATTTCACACTGTTCTGTACAGCTGTGTCATGACAATGTGGGTGCAGTGAAATATTAGGGTTAAGCTGGGCCATCCATTATGAATTCCTGTTTCAGCTGCTTATTGATGCCATCCCTAAAATAAATGAATAAACCTTTGACATTCCATTGTTTGATAACATACTCAAAATTATTCTTTAAAGAAAGTAAAAATGCTGCTCAGTTCTGCTCAGTTACAATTATTTTTCCCCTAAGAATGGTGAATTGGTGGAAAAGAGTTCAGTGTGGTACATGTAGACTTCTAGAGAACACTCACTCATCTTTCCTATGAATTCAGATTAATCAAATAGCCTGAAATACAGGTCAGTTAGGTCTGCTTAAGGCTTCCTTTTAGATTTTGACAAAATTGTCCTAATTCCAAAACAGTGAGAATAGAGTCAACAGGAGAGTAAAAAAGAGTTAGTGGCTGATCACTTTGCATCTTCACAGGGTATGGAAAGCTCTCTGAAGAGCCCAGTAACAGACAAGATTAAGATGAAGGCTATAAAAATATTTAGAGATGGGACTAATATTCGAAAGATTCAGATTAAAAGCATAACTTTGAAATTAAAAGAAACTTTAAAATTTCTACTTTGGTTTCTTATCAGGATATAGGAAACCATGAAAAAAAAAAAAAAGGATATAGGAAAACATGATCTCCTTGAAACTAGAGCAAATTGGTCACAAGGAACCATCCGGATGAGATGAAATGATGGGTACCTAAACTGCCCTCTAAGACAAGTGGAAGTTGGAAGCACCAGATCCAGGCAAGGATTCCAGGTCACATTTCGAGGGGAGGTGAGATTAATCTACCAGCTACAGGGCATGAGGAAGCAGAGATCCAACAAGAGCTCAGCAATTCTGCCCAAAGAAGGTAGCCTGGTTAGGCTGGGGAGAAAGGCAGATTCCAGGACTCTGGGATCAGGAGAACCCCTGAGGGAGATCTGTGCTGAACTCCCTCAGGCACTTGAGTGAAGTCCCTGTGACCTCAGTCCTGGGCTGTAAGAAGCCTGCAAGCCTCTGAGCTGCTTCAGACAAGGACTGCAATGACAAGGACAGAATAAATGGGATTTGAAAGTTGTAACCACAGAATTAACTAATTCCATTTTAGACACAGCAAAAAGCCAAGTCTGGCTCTGCCATTAACCAGCTATGGCTTTTTGAGAAATTGACTTATTTTTTCTGATCCTTAGTTTCCTCATTTATAAAATGGGGCTCAGAATTTAGTGGAAGCCCTCATGTCTGACACAATTAGGGCCAGTACGTGGTTGGTTAATTAAAAACAAACAAAACAAAAAAACAAAAAAACAAAAAACAAACAAAAAACCTCAGCTCAAGAGTGGAGTTTTAAGGAGGAATAGGTATTTACCTGCAATATTTTTTAAAACACAGAAAAGTGCATTTATTACCCAATATTTTGGTGCAGGATTAAGGCATTTTTCTGATTAAAGTTAGAGTCCTTCCTTTCTTGCAAAAGCAGCATATATGATGAATTGTCAACTATCTTGTATCTTTGTTTTTAAATGGACTGAAATCTTACAGTTTAGTTTAAGTGCACAATCATTCCAGATCCTTATTCCCACTCACATTATCTCCACTCTATTTATTTTTTAGTTTTTTACAGTTGTCTGGCCTGTGACAAATCTAATTACAATTTTTGTTTTGTTTTGTTTTAGTTGGCTTGCCTTTAAACTGAGTCGTTTTAGATTACTCAACTTAGTTTTCATAGAAACAGCAGCTTTCTTTCATTTTCACTCTTTTTCATTGATATGTTAACTATTTCATTAGATTACCTAATTATAGTTGTAACTGGTTTGTAAACTGATGCAACTGGTGTTTGGCAAGCAAACAACTCACACGGTGAGAGCAGAAGCCAGTGAGCATACAGAACAGCCTCCCAGCTGGCTACAGACATTCGTTGGCATATGGAGAGAAGGAAGAACATCAGTCATTTCAGTGTCTGGTAAGTGAAGATATGTTAAGAGTGCTTCTAATGAACTTCATAAAATTATCATGGGGATTACAGGAAAAGTTGATGTTGAAGGCTTGTCAAATGGCTATACTCACTAGAAGCTGGTTTCCTTCTTTTCCTTCAAAAGCCTCCAGAGCACAGTGCCTTGAAGAATGACAATCCCTCTGCAAGCAAGTCAACTCAGTAATTAGATGCTTCAAATAATTAATAATAATAATAGTAATAATAATAATAAATAATTAGATACTCAAGACTGTAATATAAAATTTCAATTCCTTTCTGCCTCCTACTCCATTGTTTTAAGCGCATCAGTCTCTCTCAAAGTTATGGATGGTCTTCTTTCCCCATGCTCCAGGGCCATCTTATTCAAGCTTGATATCCATGGCTTTGGCAAGGCACAACTTTCTGTTCAGGCTGAACTGGTGAAGCACTAATGTCAGGCTTCCAGAACAAATAACTGGGAAGGTTGCTCTTTAAAGTTTAATGGTATTTGGAGTTCCACATGATTCTAATCTAGGCCTATGGGGTATTTATAGGGTGCTTTTGATGTTCTATCATGTTTGACAATACAGTTTTCAAAAAATCAAATAGGATAAAGTATCCACCCATGAGTTGGGTATCAAAGATTATATTGGGGAGAAGTTGTGCACTCTGTTTGCCAATTATTTTGCTTTAGAAGGCAGCTTCCATGTTGGTAGAACAAAAGAAAGCCAATGTAAGGTAGGCAGTGTGCTTCCTATTTCTGAGGAGTCTAATTTTTCATTCTTTGGCTCAGCAGGGTAGGGGCTACACATACTCCTAAATGCCCCTTCCATTTTTCCAAGGAAACTTCTCCAATATGTTTATGTCTGGACAAAGGGAAAGAAATATTAAGAGCCACATACAACTGCCTATCATTTGTCTAGGTACTTAGAAAAGATAAAGTTTTGTTCTACCACTCAAGTGAATCATATTAGAGAACTTGGTATGGCTTAGTCAGAAAACTCTATTTCTCAGCATATTTTCCTGGTCACATATTGAGGGCTATTGCTTCTCTGGTTCTTTGCACAGATTTGGTTGCTCTGCAAAAGGCCTAAAACTTTGTGTGAGCTCCTTCTGATGGCCCACCTCAGCCATAGAGAGATTCATTACACAGAAGAAAGGAGCAGCCAGTGAGTACCTGTTTTTCCTCTTCTAGGCCATTAAAGGAGACTAGTAACCAACCCAAAGTCAGCATCTTTTCCCTTGAATGAGAAAGAAACTATCCCACCCATAGTCTCTGAGATGTGATTCAGCATGAATAAAGAGTAAAAGAGTTTCTTACAAATATGTCACTTCCATAAGGTGTCAGCAAGAGTTTGATATATTGCTCTCTGGGCATAAGCAAGCCCTCACTGTAGAAGACTTCACAGACTTTTCCGGAAAAAGCATTTAAATGGCTGAGTGGGGAAAGAAGAGAAGAGAAAGAAGAAGAAGAGAAAGAAGAGAAGAGAAGAGAAGAGAAGAGAAGAGAAGAGAAGAGAAGAGAAGAGAAGAGAAGAGAAGAGAAGAGAAAAGAAAAGAAAAGGAAAGAAAAGAGTGTATTTAGGCCTCAGGTACAAACTTCATTTTTGACATCATTTTGCATATATCTGGTTGGGGTCAAGTTTAGAACTTGGGAGTATGAGGTCATGCATTCAACCCCACGGCTTCTCTCCATGGTTTTGACTGTGAGCTCACAAAATGAAGCTGTGGGTCACTGGATGGAATCCCTATAGTAGCACTTTGCAAAATTTGTGGTATTTAAAATACATAGCAAAAACATGTGATAATTTTGTGAAGAATGGCTTCTGAGTAAGAAAATAGGATCTTCTGAGTAATCCTTAACTTCAACAGGAGAAACCCATTATTTCTTGACTCAAGTTCATCTTCTTTAGATGATGCTACTTAGTTTTGGGGAGCTAGATCACCTTAATCTAAAGAAGACCCTTTTAATAATGAAACCAAGAAATTAAGGATTGCTCAAAAAGAAATAAAAAATTTAAAGATCCAGGAGAAACTACTATGGTCTCAGCTTTACATGGCTTAATTATCTTCTCTCCAGACTTGTCCAGCAAAAGGCTACTTTGAGTCTCAAAGCACCTCAGGCATTTATGGATATGCTCTGTTCCCTGAAACTCGTGTAACAACAGACATATAGAAACAAATCTGATGACCTCAAAATGGTCTGGGTTTAAAAATTGGTCAGCTATTCATTGTAGTAAATTCACTTTTGTTCTCTTTTACCTGCAGTTAGTAAAAAAATTTATTGTGGTAATAATGGCACATGTTCTATCCTGCATGTCCACAATATTGAATTAGAAAACTTGATTGAATTAGAAAAGTGAAGAATTGTGATGTTTTGGATCATAAAAACTGCCAGATAACTGCAATTGTAACATTTTGGAGAGGAATTGGCAGAAAGGAACTTTATACTGCAGATCTCCCCATGTGAACTCTGAGTTATGCAGAAAATCTCCCAACCCATTTTTAACAAAACCTATAGCCAATCTGAAACATGTCTAATTTTGGATAACTTAAAACTACTAGATGGTTAATACTTCTGTTCTCAACCTGCTATCCTAAAATAAGGGTTCCTTTATTTCAAAAGATTATTTTTAAATTAGTTCTTGGCACTCTGAGATTTGCCATTTTTGAGTTTGTAGTTTGAAGTAACTGCTACTTCTTTTTACAAACTTTTCCTGCAATGAAATAAAATGTACCCAGGGGGCAGTTGGGACTCCTCTCCTCTTCCAACCAGAAAAGTTGATGATATAGATAGCTTTATTGTTTAATTATATGTTAAATATTGAAGCCTTTTTGGCATCTTTAGTATTAAATTATTATATAAACCTTAAACATAGAGGAACTAGACCTTCTGTAACTGCAGGTTGGAATATGATGTCCTTTATTCTGTCTGGTATTCATTATGAATTTATTATTTTCAAATATGGTATTATTATTTATAAGTGTATTAGAATAAAGCTGGATGTTTTGATAAACTCTCACTTTGTCTTTTCAGCTGGTGTCTTCCTGTAGCATGTGAGATGTATATGCAATGAACAGAATTCTCTCTGTAATACATGGTTAAATTGGTGGGATTCTTGGGTGGCTCAGTGGTTGAGCATCTGCCTTCAGCTCAGGAGTGATCCTGGGGTCCTGGGATCGAGACCTGCATTGGGCTTTCCTTGAGGATCCTGCTTCTTCCTCTGCCTATGTCTCTGCTTCTCTCTGTGTGTGTCTCATAAATAAATAAAATCTTTAAAAAAAACACACGATTAAATTGGGAACATGATCCATGTTCTTTCTCAATCCTTTCCAGATGCACTCAGTTAACCCCGTTATTTTGCAAACCATGAGTGGGGCTCATCGTTTGCCAAATTCCTCTAAAATTAAGTGTTCTTGGACGTTGGTTAATTACTTGGATGAAGGTGGCAGAAGCAAGTTCTGCAGTGGCCTCTGAGATGCATGGAGACATGAGACAGGCAGTTGGCAGTCAGTTGGAGTCAGTAGGAAACATGGGAAATTACGATTTAGGTGTTCATGAAATACATCTGGGAAATAAAGGCTGATAAGTTCTGCAGTAGGGTATATCAATAACAATCTGAACACCCTTGCTTCGGTGGTTTTGTCAATAATTTCAAGGTATAATTTTATAACTGTTTCTTTTTATTTCATAATACATTTTTCCCCAGTAAACCTTTTTGACAGCAACAAGCTAAAAGAAAAATGAAAGTGCATGTTTAGTTAAAATTAAGTACTGATTTTCTATGTCCCAAGAAAGTAATAATAACTATGTGACTTGCAGAAAATATTTATGAACATTTACCATCCATTATAGGTATCATAATGATACCACTAATGACAAGAGAATCAGAAGATACAAATTTGCTATAGAAGCAACTATGTATATCAAAAATTGGTACTTATTAAAGAAATGTCCAAGGATGATAATTTAATATGGATAGTAGCAAGAAGTGTGTTTAATTTTTATTACATGATTATTCATTTAGATCAAATGATTGTTCATCTAAATTTATTTTACTTATTTTAGACTCTGGTTTCCTATGCATGAATGAGAAATGAAAGACAGCTGTTTAGTAAGTTGAGCCTGTTATTAGAGGAATTTGGCAAACAATGAAAGATATGAATTTTATATCAGTGTCATCAAATGATTCAAATAGAAAAATCCATCACATTAATTCCAATCATAGCATAATATTTTCAATTTATGCAATCAAAATAAAGCTTCAAATGTTCATTAAAAAGAAGATAAAATACCTACAGTTATTGTAAATTTTATTATAAATTTAGTTAAAACTTATGACATCAAAGATAGAATTATTTGAATATAAATTTTGGTGAAGTGCAGTGTCATGATATAAAGAAAAACAAAGCAGACTAAATTAAGAAACTGATTGGGTTCAATCATATGTGGAATTGGTTCTCATGCACACAATTCAGATGGAAGTACAATTTTTGATAGTCTACCAATTGATGTCAAGTCAAGACTTGTCACAATTTACAAATATTTTTATGAAGAAGCTAATGCTGAAATTAGAAGAAACACTTTAACATGATAGTACATGCTTTTTCTCTTTATGGCCCATCATCTAGTTCAATTGTAAAAATACTGACTTTGAAGATCTACTTTATCAACTTCTTATAACCTCAGAGTGCCATAAAAAAAATGAAGTTTTATTTTGTAAATGAGTTTACCAAATTTTGATTGTGTTTTGTTCAAAATCACTTGGAAACTTTTGATCATAGTATTCAACATACAGAAGAGGGCAAAATGTAGTCTTTCAAGACTTTTAGTTAATTGTAATTGTTGAAAACATAGATCATAAACAAGAGAAAAGCTAAAATTATTACCATAGTAGCAGGGGAAGAACTTCATAAATCAAATCATAAAAGATCAAAAAGTTAAAAGTTTTGACTTGCAAAGCAAACAATTTCAAATTAAACAATGGCCATTTTGAATTTCTTGACTTATGGGAAGAATTTTTTGTTGGCATTCCTATTTTTTAATTGGATAAATTTATATTCTAGGCCACAATGGAACGAAATTGGAGATGTGTATGGTTTTGTAGCATTTATGTCTCACAAAACATTCAAAAGAATAAAATTTTGTTTTATGAAAATATTTATCAAAGAAAAGCCTTTGGGATGGGACGAAAAGATACAATGTGTGAAAATACTTGGGCGACACTGTTTACATGCTTCAAGATTAAAAAAAAAATTGAGAATATCTTCTAACAGTAGAATTTGCTCTGAGCTTTTCAGATGCCTCAACATTTGTGGCTCTCTTATTTTCTCAGTTAAATTCCAATATTTAAGACAGAAGATAATCTAATACAGGAGTGCAAGTTTGATGTCCATAGAATTCTCATTTCCTTGTTGGTCCTCTATTTTTCCCTGAAATATATTTGAGTTTTCTCTTTGTCTTTGATATTCTTAAACTTTACCATAATGTGTCCACATGTTGTTTTTCCTGGCTGGCATCTCTAAGCCTCTTTCAGCCTGACGTTTTTCATCTTCCTTCGACTCCAGGAAATTTACTTTCATTTTTTGTTGGATATTTCCTGAACTTTTTAATTTTTTCTTTCCTTTAAAGAATTCTATCTCCTGGATATTGACATTTTTATTTCTATATTCTGCATCCCCTAGCTTTCCCTTCATATTTTATCTCTTTATCATTTCCTGGTGATCTCTGGGATAGTACTGTACCTGCTGATTGAAATATTCTTTTCTTTTGTGGAATTTATGTGACTACTGAACTCGTCTATTGTATTTTTTATATCAACTGTTTATTTTGCTCATGTTTAGTGTTTTCTCTCAACTTTTTAATATTTTCTGTGGCTATAAAGGTGAATAATATATACTACTCTTCTTTTTTTAAGATTTACTTATTTATTTGAGACAGAGAGAGAGAGAGCAGGTGCCCGAAATATACTACTTTTCTAAAGGATTGCATACTTAAAGCCGGTTTTCAAGAAATTCATAGGTTTGATTTAGTACTTTAATCACGAATCTTTAATTCACTTTGTTTTCTCTATTATTCTTCTAATATTTCAGGCTTGAGTGAAACCCTTCTTTTACCAGATGCGGTGGTTTGAATAATGTACCCTCAAAAGATACATTCAAGTGTTAGCCCCCAGTCCCTGTGAATGTGGCCTCGTTTGGAAATGGAGTCTTTACAAATGTGTTTGAGGAGGGCATCCCAAGAATGTGACTTCCAGTTGGTCTGTGAACCTGGAATCTTGCAATCAGAGGCTCTTTACCCTGTCCCCTGTCCTTGGAATGTACATTCTGCTGGACCTTCCCACTGCCGGAAGCCTATCAGGGACACAGCCTCGAGATTGTAATGTGGCATTGAGATCATGTGGACAGTTTATGTTAGAAACTTTCAGGGTTTGAAGGGTGGATGCAGAGATTTCATTTTGCAGCTGCCAAAGGCAAGTTTTTTTTTTTTTTTTAAGATTTTATTTATTTATTCATGAGACACACACACACACACACACACACACACAGAGGCAGAAACACAGGCAGAGGGAGAAGCAGGCTCCATGCAGGGAGCCCAATACGGGACTCGATCCAGGGTCCCCAGGATCATGCCCTGGGCCGAAGGTGGCACCAAACCACTGAGCCACCTGGGCTGCCCCTCAAGGCAAGTTTTGTATATAAGTTTATAAGTTCCCTTGCTTATTAAACACATCACTGACCAGTCTGGAGAGGTCTGCCTTTTTCTTTGGTCTCTCTCTCTCTCTCTCTCTGACCTTGGGATCTGGACCTGACTTCAGATTATGCCTGAAAAGCTTCTGAGGAGGTTTTGACCCAACAAGATGTAATCAAGTGAAGCTCATCCTGGATTAGAATGGGGCCTAAGATTGAGGACTGATAGTTTATAAGAGAAAAGGGAGAGGGGTTTAGATGCAGAAACACAGAAAAGACACAAGGGAAGAAGGCCATGTGGAGGTGGAGGCAGAGATTGAAACGAGGCACCTATAAACCAGGGATTGCCAGAAGGCACCAGAAACTAGATAGAAGGAGGAAGCATTCTTCCTTAAACACTTCAGTGGGAATACGATCCAACCACTGCCTTAGTTTTGACTTCTAGCCCCCAGAACTCTGAAGGAATAAATTTTTGTTGTGTTGAGCCACCCTTTTGTGGTAAGTTGTTGTGGCAGCCCTAGAAAACTGATACACTATGAAAGGCATTTTTAAGATTTTATTTTTAAGTAATCTCTACACCCAATGTGAGGCTTGAGCTTACAACCCCAAGATCAAGAGTTGCATACTCTACTAGACTGAGACAGCCAGGCGCCCCTGGAAAGCATTTTTTAATAGTCTGAAGCCCTCCTAAGCCATACACAGTGCATGAATTTCAGTAACTTTGCAGATAGTACTCCCTCAGACTTTGTTCCTTTCTCTGTGGAGACAAACTTCACGACCTGCTTAAATCTAACCAAAGTATAGGCTTTGGTTTGCATTAACGTTCTCTTCACACGCCGCATTTCTGCCAGATTAATGCTTATTTTGGTTTTGTTTTTCAGCGTCCTCTGGCTTTCAGAGTTTTGCTGACACTATATCTAAAGGGAGAGGTAGAAACTTGTAAGCTCTTTAGGTAGAATGTGGGCAGTAGGAGGAACTGGCCCAAGCATTAGTTCCTGTGGATGCCCTTAGCATTCAGCTCAGTGCCCATTCTGTACCACGTGTTAAAGACCCATTGTTTGAATGGAATCAAAGTCAGTAGGGAGTTTTTATACTCATGAGAATCTAAAACTAGATGAGTGTCATTTTATAAATACCCAGGGATGATTTTAGACTTTCAAACTTAACTATGCAATAAGAATTAGTGTTCTTGAGGCACCTGGGTGGCTCAGTCAGTTAAGCATCAGCCTTCAGCTCAGGTCATCTCCAAGTCCTAGGATTGAGCCCCAAGTCAGGCTCCCTGCTTGGTGGGGAGTCTGCTTCTCCCTTTTCCTCTGCCCCTCCCCCATGCATGTGTGTGTGCTCTCTCTCTCAAATGAATAAATAAAATCTCAAAAAAAAAAAAAGAATTTGTGTTCTTCTAAATGTGTACCACATAGCCACTTCACTGTCTAAAAAAAGGATTTCACAATTTACTACAATTTTTACACATATTACTTGCTCTTCTAAATAACCATGGATTATTCTATTATTACTTACCCCTATCTATGTGTGGAAACAAAGACTCAGCAAGATTTAAATACACAACCAGTCACAGAACCAAAATTCAAGGCCCTGTCCAGTAGAGGATTTCAACAAAACTTTAAGAACTGTGAAAGACTGAAAATGTCATCATCAGCCCTCTGCCACATTTCTGGTATGTATCATGTACCCTGGTTAATGTAGAGAATATTTTGTTTTTCAGTCTCAAAGCTTATCCTTTTCATTTAGTACTATGGAGAAGAGTATACCAACCGTGGACTAACGGTGAGAACTCAAAGTGGGTCATGAGATGTAGCATGTTTTGCAGAAAATGGAAAGTAATCTGCTCAAATTTCTTTGGCATGGCAGCCAAAATGAGACAATCACTTTGGCAGTGATGGATGAGAAAGATTTAAAAGATGTCTTCTTTTAGCGACATTCTTAATAATGTAGATGAGCTGCTGATGTAACTTTAAAGAAATTCAAGAGATAGGAAACCGTAGTGGGAAGAAATATGGGCTCAGCTCTTATCTTGAAAAATGTTCTCTGTTGTGATAAATGCCCACGCCACCATCTCATTGACAACACCAGTTACACATTAGACCCCAACTGTTTGAACTTCTTAAGATTATGGCATCGTTTTGAAATATTTGGTAATATTCTAGGAAAATTCAGTTGAAAAATGGCTTTCCATTTGAATTTTATATAGTTAAAAATACTTTCATACTTGCAAGTTTTAAATTTTTCTGTTCCAAATAAATTTTCTGCTAAAATCCACACCCACAACCTTGCTATTATTGCCTTTCTTAGTGATGATGAGATCAGTAATAAGGAAACTAACAAGATGGCACCAGTACAACATTAAATGATGCAATGAAAATGTGCATGATACATGAACCAAAGAGACAGGGATCTAACCATATTTTACTTGCCTTGAATCTAACCAACCTTGTATTCTATAGCCCACTGTATTATTTTGCATTTCTGTCCATTCTACACAAGTTTTCACATCATTGCATTTTTACTGTGTGCCTTAGAGAATAATTTTAAATGGGATTGAATTTGCTAAGCCCTACTGTCACTTTTCCTGAAAAACGTATATATTTGGAACTATGAAAGTTCAACTGAACCCTTGCTTTTACGGCACATTGTCAGTCATATACTTGTATTATGTCGAGATCTTGACCAGGATTGCTATTTCAGGATTATATTGTACTGAAAAAGAAGAATAAAATCAAATATGTAGAATTTTAAAAATATGTATATTAGAGTGAGGACTTCATCCTGGTCCTGTTTTGTGTTGAGAAAAAATCAAGTTGTTATGCTAGACTATCAAATACATTAATTTGCTGCTTATGTGAAGTTTGAAAAGAAAGAAAATGTAGCAGAAAAGACTTGTGTGAAAAGATGTTGTTAGATATGGTATATGCATTTGAGAAATTCAAGAAATTTATAAAACTAAACATTTATTTTTAATTAACATCATTTGACAAATGGCATTATTTTGATGCAAAAAGGACTTAATATTTCTTTTCCATTTAACAAAGGTTATACAGTGACAAGTCTTATCTGATGACAAGTTTAATATTATTTTTTTAAGATTTTATTTATTTATTTATTTATTTATTTATTTATTATTTATTTATTTGAGAGAGAGAGCAGGGAAGCCAACACTAAGGCTCCAGCCCAGGACCCTGAGATCATGACCTGAGCTGAAATCAGACACTACCAATTGAGCCCCATTATTCCTTGTTTAATTTTATTTATATACAGTGCCCTGAAAACTAGGAAGATGGAATAATTTTTCACAGCTATCCCTACCTGAATTCCTTGCAAATCACTAAGAAAAAAGCAATTTAAAACATTCTCTAATCTTTTTTTAAAAAAAATTTTTTTTATTTTTTTTTATTTATGGTAGTCACAGAGAGAGAGAGAGAGAGAGAGGCAGAGACACAGGCAGAGGGAGAAGCAGGCTCCATGCACCGGGAGCCCGACGTGGGATTCGATCCCGGGTCTCCAGGATCGCGCCCTGAGCCAAAGGCAGGCGCCAAACCGCTGCGCCACCCAGGGATCCCTCTCTCATCTTTTAATGGTTAAATATACAAGTATCTTAAGCTGGTAATAAAAAAAAATCTACTTGAGTTGATTTAGTAAATATATATTTATGAAATAAATGTGTTCTTGATGTGGGTAAACAAATAATATGCTGTGTCTCAAGAAATATTAGAAGTATCTGTTCATTGAATAATAGCCACATACTGTTTTAGATGTTCAAAGGGAAATTTTAATGAAGCTTTCTTTTAATAAATATCACTTTATTTTTACAGATAAAATTTACATAACTAATGTATGTTTTATAAAGTATTAAAGACTATAATTCTGTCCACTGTTACTTAGTGGAAAACATACTGTATAAATTTCTATTCTCCTCAATCATATTCTCTAACTATCCCCAGAATTTCTTCCATCCTGAGCCTTGGAGAGAGGGTCTGGATTCTGGGTGTTGCTGCATTACACACTCCCTATTTGCAGAATGACAGAGGAAAAGTGAGCCATGATCTCTGCAAGCAACATGAGAGGTCTGGAAAGAACTCACTCCTGGACAGTTCATGTCCTTATTAGAATTGTATAAAAGAGAAAATGAGTCAAAGGTGAACATCAGATTCTGTAAAAGATATTCTCCCCTTGGTATCAGATGCAGCATTTCATTTCCAGGATACGCAACACAGTATAGTGTTTAAGAGCATGAACTTTGGGATCAGATAGCTCAAAGTGCATGTCCAACACTGACAGCTGTTGGACTTTGCGTAATCTGCTTAACCTTCCTTTAGCCTTCATTTCCTGACCTGTACTAGAGCCCTGGAATAATAACTACCTCCTAGAGTTGTTCTGAGAGTAAGTACTACATGACATTGCTAAAATTCTGGCACCCCCTAGCAAGAACTGAGTAAGAGTACTGGATTGCTGTTGCTTTGTTATCATTATTTTCCACAGAAGAATATAGGCGAAACCATAGGAAAACACAGGAGAAAACAGACTCCTTACCCTTCTAGGACTAGAAAACTGTGATCACTGGCAGAGAAGAGCAGTTTAATATTTGTTATGAATCACAGTACTCAAAGTACTATCAAGTTACTTTACTCTTAGTAAAGCCCCTTGCTATTCAAATATATGCTATTTATGTAATTCATACTGCATGGTATAAAAGACAGTACTGGAGCAATAAAAATAAGTCTAGAGGCTAGCCAACCTAACTGAAATATACAGTTTGAAAATTTTCCACATCATTCAAAGTAACATATCTCAGAATGAGCAATATTCAGACGCATGGAGGTGGTTATTGGCTTCTGAACAACAAATGTCTTAAACTTGTTTCTGTAGGTTTCTATAAAGTGAATTATCTCAAAGGGACACCTTTACCACTTAGGAGGTCTTCCTCTATTCTAAATTTTCTTTTTTTTTTATTCTAAATTTTCAATGTATCTGATTTATTTTAGATTAGCAGATGCAGTGCATCATTTATTTTAGTTTTTTTATTGCATTTTAAAGAACCAGACTAGTTGGGAAAATATTGGAAAGAATCCGTTAAAAATAATTTAGGTATTCATAAAACCTAACCATTCAATATTCATATTCTATTATGATTTGAGCATCTCTACATGAGGTCATTTTAGCTAATGATTTTATGTCCCAAGTTTCATCATCTCTACCCTGGTAGGATGATAAAAATGTCAAAGAAAAACTATAAAACTTTTGAGGAACAGGGGGATTTAGGGTAAAGTATCTTTATTAAATTGTGATTTTAAAAAGTACTGGCTCAGGCAAAAATAGATTTGCTCTTGCTGTTCAGCAATTTCAATTTCATTTTTAACAAAATAAAAATATTGAAAAGTACTATACATGGTATTATATTTTTGTATTATGTGCACTGTCTTAATGCATTACTATTAGATGATTTATATTTCTTAGGAAAACTATCTGATTTTGCCTAATATTCATTAACGTAATTGATTTAATATCAAATATCTGCATTTTTTTCTTGTGTGTTTTCCAAAATTATTCTCACAGAAATAATCTTCAGAACTGCTATTGTTCTATCCATCACAAGATCATATGATGAGGAATGAAAGTTAGAAGCATTCGTCTTTGAGATTAAGCCCTTTTGCTTAATAAGAAGGGTTTTGCATACTTAGGAATGTTGCTGAAAACCCAACACAGGATTTGAAGTGTGTCTGATAGTCTGTACCTGGTCTTTATGGTAAAGCCTATCAGATTGATAAATTTTTTCTTAACTTATATCATTGTCATAGCAGTGGTTGCCAAAATCATAAATTCTGTGAATGAAAATAAATGACTTTTAAAGTATATAAGTAAGCAGCTATATGTTCATTTTTGATGAGAACTTTACAGTTGGCACAGAATTGTCTAACAATGATAACACTTGTAGAAATATTCACGTGAATGCATATATGAATTCATAAATATATATGAATTTTGCTTGTTTTTATACTGAAATACTATACATGATGATTTTTGGTTTTGTGCTCTGTATTCTAGATCAGATCAGTAGTATTCACATTTTTTGAAAATACACTCCATCAACAAAATTTTTTAAAGCAAATACTGTTTCCCTTCACATTTATTTTGTAAATTATCTGTACTACCATACTAATATGTGCACTATCAAGTATACAGAAGAATAAAAACTTAAAGTTTATTTCAATTTATTAACATCTCAGAAAACTCACTTTTTGCTCTGTGTGATTTGAAAATTTAGAAAAATCTCAGTTTTATACTTAAAATATTTCAAAGGTCTAGGTTTCAACTCAAGTTATTTTGATACTTGCCTTCAATGGGTTTTATATTGTATATTGTTAGTGATCTATTTTTATTCTCTCTTCCTTCATATCTTCCTTAGGTGCTCTAGTCAGCACAAATGTATTTGATTAGTATTCCAAACCTTAAGCTCAAAGTAATATGGAAAAAGTAATTCTTAATTTCCTGGGTTTTTCAGGACAATACAATACACTTGAGAAATAATCATGGAATTATTGGACACGGGCAGCCCACTGTGAGACAGTGTTGGGCCAAAGCTCTACCTATTTTTGTTTTGAGCTAGTTACAGTGATGTCTATACAAAATGAGATTGAGATATCAGAAATTCCTGAGATAATGAAGAGGAGAAATCCAAAGGCTTAGGGAGACAAGAATTTTTAATTGAGTTTTACTCAATTTTTAATTGAGTTCAAATGAGTTTGAATTTTCATCTTTCCTTTTAGAAAGGAAGGGCCCCAAGGACACTTCCTTAACTAAGGATTAAAATCTGTATTAGCTATGTAAAAACAAATATTATTGAAAAATGCTTGGGAACAAACATTTCTGGTAGGCCCAAGTGAAAGCTTTGAAAGATCCTGGCTTTGAAACAGGTTCTCTGACTTGAAGTTTGATAGAATCTCTAGTTGGCAGAGTACCAGAAACAGTAATAAATCATGAAAAAACAATTATCTATTACTGAAATAAATAGTATCTCAGTGCAGTAATCATGATTGTTTGATCTGTAAAGATATTTGTTGGTGGCTAATTGGTCTTGGGATCCCTAGGACTCTAGAATTTGGGCAGACTTGTAAAGTCTTGCTTAATTTATAAAACCCAAAACAAACAAACAAATGTAAATCTAGAAATGAAGGTGTGATTAGAGGCACATGAGTGAGAATCAGGGTCACTCAATTCCCAGATATGAACCAATTCACAAATCCTTGCAGAAAGACCCCAAGACATGGAAATTATATATTGTATAAATTTTCTTCTCTGCATACTCAAAGAGATTTATAGCTACTTGCCAGAAAAAAACTGAATTGGAAAATAAATACCAAGAACTGTGGGGGTTATTGACCACAGGCTTTGAATTATGTGATTCCTTTAAGATTCAGAAAGTCATTGTGAAAGTTTTTGGAAGTTAGGGATTAAGTGGAGATTGGGCCAAAGTCTGTATCACAGTGGATTCCAACATCCGTGTACATTTCTATCCCATAGTTATTTCTTTGGTTACTAAAGGAAGAGTTGGCTGCTGGAAGATTCCCCACAGTAACTCTCTGATAAAAGGTGTGAAGGCTGGGACACCTGCATTACTCAGTGGTTGAGCATCTGCCTTCAGCTCAGGTTGTGATCCTGGGGTCCTGGGATCAAGTCCCATATCAGGCTTCCTGCAGGGAGCCTGCTTCTCCTTCTGCCTCTGTCTCTGCCTCTTTATCTGTGTCTCTCATGAATAAATAAATAAAATCTTAAAAAAAAAAAAAAGGAGTGAAGGCTATTATGATGGGGGCCAAATATAAGACTTCAGAACTGCACTTCTAAAAAAGTCTAATATAGGGGCACCTGGGTAATTAAGTGGCCAACTCTTGATTTAGGATCAGGTTGTGATCTCAGGTTTGTGAGATCAAACCCTGTGTTGGGCTTGGTGCTTGGCATGAAGCCTGCTTAAGATTCTCTCCTTCTGCTCATCCCCCACCCCTAAAAAAATAAATCAAAAATTTAAAAAAAGTCTTATATTAGCAGTACTGTACCCCAGGTGAACTTCAACAGACATTAGCACCATATCCAAAGATGTAAAATATTCAGAGACGTCTCTTTTATTCCCAAACAAGCCACCTATGTCTCCATGAAGAATATGAAGGGGTCTAGGAGAATGACCAGAGACTATTACAAACCAATCTGGTGATGATTGCAATTATACTTATTGTTCCAGGTGAAGTCTTTCTTCTAAAACAAATAATCACTTCCCAACATCTGCTATGCAGTTATTTTTTTCTGGAAAATGCTTTTCTGAAACTATTCTAATAAACAGGATAACAGAAGCGATCTACTTCTGAAAGGCACAGCAGTACACTTTTGCCATTTTACCTCAGAACAATGTAACTCTCATCATCTCGTCAGTCCACCTCACTCTCATCTCCTGTATTAATATCATGTTACAAAACCTTTTCATCAGGAATGAGTACATGCCCTTGATACTTGGTTTAACAGATCATATTTTTCAAAAATGGCTGTAGCAATATCTCCAGCCCCACCTACCTTTCTTATGATGGAATTTTGGCATTCTTCCCACTTAGAGATAGAGTCTATGTTCCCTTCCTTGAAGCTGGATAGGATTTTCTAATTTTTCATCCAGAAGTGGTACTGTGTATCCTATTAGGCTAGATCACAAAATATGAAATGATTTCCATTTTATTTAGTAGAATATTTGTGCCCTGAAGCCTTCACCTGCAGTATAAGCAAACCAACTCTGTGCTATGAGGAAATGGAAAGATAATCCAGATAGACCTGAGACTGCATGAAGAGAGAGATGCTGGCCTTCTCCCAGCTGCTTCATCCCCTCATCTAGTCCAATTCTAGCCATAGTCTGACTGCAACTACATGAGAGATCCTGAGCTGGAGGTGACCAGCGAAACTTTTCCCACATTTGTGACTCACCAAAAGCTTGAAAGAATAAAATGGTTGTTGTTGTTTTAAGTCACAAAGTTTTGGAGAGATTTGTTATAGAACAATAGGCTCCAATACCTGGTAAGATATATTCCTGTCTAGGAATATAAGCCCAATGAAAATTTATGTACCTGCCATCTCAGAGAAATTTCTGGTTACTTCTGTAGTACAGAACATGTTATGATATTACATCCAAAGTGAAAAACAAGTTTTCAAAACTCCTACCACTAAAGAAAGGAGCTTTGGAGATTTTGAAGGCAACCATTTATCACATTTGGGAGCAACTAAACAAGGCTGCATGGTAAGCAACTCTAATACTTAGACCTTATATCATAGTGAATCTAACGTTGTTCAAAATTCACTGTGATGGATCCAGATACTCTAGGGATATTGTGAAAAGATCCATTAGGAGAATCACTGTGCAAATCCCTTGAGTTTTGGATAAGAACTGTATTTTTTTCATAAAATATTTATTATTTTTTAAAGAAAATACCCTTGATTTGTTATTGGGCCCTAGAGATACCAAATGGCCCACAAATGAGGTTTCTGTCATAAGTAGAATGTTATATGACGCATTGAGCCATAAATTTGGATAGTTGATCATCATCAATTATAAAATTAAGTTTGAGTAAGTGGTGAGGGCACCAGTATTTTGCAAGATCTGGTGGCTTATAATGTTGGTGTATCTATTTTTACTGCATTACCTACTTCTCTCTCATCCTGAAGCTATGACCTGGTCCTGGTGAGAACTGAAGAGAATATTCAAGTCTATTTTAGAGGGATTTCTATGAAATATGTTGAAATCAGTCCAAAGTGGAATACTGCAGTTTTATATCTGTGACTAAGAGGTGACTAAGAAGGGAAATTCTCCCAATGGTCAGAATTTCAAGTGATACAACTATCTGGTTGTCCATTTTGCTTAGAAAGAGAGATGGCTGGGGGTGTGGAGATATATAGATTTATGGAAAATTATAAATGATTCTGTGGGATGGCCTGAAAATTATAAGAAAGAAGATCAAAAGACTAGTAATACGGAGAAATTTAAAAAAGGTAAGTCAAAGGAAGTCTCAGAAGTGACCCAGAATGTTCACATGTTCCATGTGAACAGTGAAAGCGATTCCCAGGAGTCCTTGAGACCAATTCACATGGTCTACAAATTCAAAACTATGTTTATATGATACTAAGATGTCATTTATAGTTTTCACTCACAATATTTTCATGAATGGAAAGTGGAGTTTTCCAGAAGCTACATGATATTTCAACATATTGACCATAAAATCAAACATGAGACTCCAGATGTCTTCTAGTAGGTCAGGTATTAAAAAGACTTGCACAAATGTAAAATAATGCCATGCTTGCCTGCCACTATATTATTTTGCTTAAAAATGTTGTGTTTGAAAGAAGTTATTTGTGTTAATATACAATGAAATCACTGTTATTTTGAAGTGAATTAAATATATTTCAAATTTTCTCAATTTTAATGTATATAATTCATATAAATAAGACTCTGAAGTTCACAATAGTTTTTTTAGGGAATGAAGGTACTAAGACCAAAATTTTAAGAACCACTCTCATAGTCTATCACTTGCTTTATTGTATGTTTCTATACTTTCTGGTCCACTTTCCTAAGCATTTATCCATGGAATCATATTTTATTAATTTCTAAATACTTCTTCAATTTATCAAGGCCATTTGAATCTGGATCTTTATGCTAAGAGACTCACTATTTCTTTCTCCCATTTGGCCGCTCCATAAAATAAAAGAGCCGCTCCCTATTTTAACTGGATAGCATCTTGATGAAAATATCTTATTACCCTTGACACAGATCGATCATGGCTGGGAATCCACTGACAATCATTCTTCTTCATAGTTCACCAAATGGTAATACATCAATCCCACACTTAAGTGGTCTAGACCACATTTACCCACTTTATTACTGATCTGATCTTCTGAGACAAAACAAAAAGCCACAGCAGAGTCATATTGGCTGTAGTAGTTTGCAATCTTTTAATATTTCAGGTTTTTCCTTCTGGTCTACAAAGTTATTGGTAAGATTTAAGCTCTAAATTTTTTCTTTTCTGGGCTAGGTAGTAGTGGGAACATCCACTCAGTTTTTTTAGTCTTCCAGCTGTTGCTTTCTGCTGAATCTTCTGCAGTCTACTTTGGGCATGTAGAGTTCAGGGGTCAGCCAACTATTTGCCAGTAGTTTACTTTTTAAATTTTATTATTATTTTTTAAGTTTTATTTATTTAGAGAGAGCACAGGTATGAGGGGCATAGAGAGAAGGAGAGAGAATCTCACACAGACTCCATGCTGAACATGGATCTCCATGTGGGGCTCAATCTCATGACCCTGAGATCATGACCTGAGCTGAAACCAAGAGTCAGATGCCTAACTGACTGACGCCACTGAAGTACCCCTGCCAGTAGTTTGTAAGCAGATTTTGGGTTGTCTGCCTCCCATCTCTCTGTCATCTTTCCAGGATTTCCTCTCTTAATTTCCAGTGGAAATTCATTAAGAATTGAAGCACTTCATAAGAATGCTACTTTCTGCTCAAGTTCTAACCATCTGTGCTTCACAGGGAAAGGAGTGTTCCTGATAGAAAAGTTATGTGGTTCTCACTCAGTGCAGTATCTTTCTTCATGTGACACCTCTTCCCCACCTATAGTCTGTGTCTGCTTTAGGGGCTCTCTGTGCCTGAAATCATTTTTTTAACAGAATTTGTAATAATTATCTGTATGGAGGTTAGTTCATTACCAAATAAGCAACCATTATCAGATTGCCATTTAATTTAAAAACTTTTTTTACAGTTTTTAACAATTATTATTTTTTAGTTTTAACAGTAATATAAATTTATTTATACATAAATCCCATAGAATAAGAAGAATAAGTGAATAAAAGATACTTCCTTTAAAATTTATAATTAAATGGAAATTGTAGCTTAAAGTCATTTTGCTAACTCCCTTTTACACACACACACACACACACACATTCTTATTATTGAAGACAAAAATCTATTTCTATGAATCTATATTGCATAACTAATAATGGATAATGCTTTTTGTGGGAAAGTAATTGTTATAGGAATTCCAGCTTTTACTTTTATTTCTAGCACACAAGCTGTTTCTAGGACTGTTATAGTTAATTTTGTATTTCAACTCAGCTAGGCTATGATGTCTAGTTCTTTGGTCAAATACCAATATAGATATTGCTATAAAGATGTTTTCTAAATTTTAAGTAAAGCAGATTACTTTCCATAATGGGGGTGGAACTCACCCAATCAGTTGAAGGCCTTACAAGCAAGTCTGAGGTTTTGGGAAGAAAGTGGAATTATTTTTTAAAGTAGGCTCCATGCCCAATGTAGAGCCCAATGCGGGGCTCAAATTCACAAACCTGAGATCAAAACCCTGATATCAAGACCTGAGCTGAGTTCAAGAGTCAGACACTTAACCAACTGAGTCACTCAGGTGCCTCAAGGAAAAGGAATTTTATATTAAGACTACAACATAGAAACCCTACCTGCATTTTCAGCCTGACGGCTTGCCCTACAGATTTCAAACTCAAGGCTGCAACATCAACTTTAAAATGAATCTGCAGCTTGCTAGCCTGATTTAACCAGCTTAGACTTACTAGCCTTCACAATCTTATGAGCCAGTTCCTTAAAATCTCTCTATATATATACAGTTGACCCCTGAGCAACTTGAGGGCTGGGAGTGGCAACCTGTTGCACAGTCAAAAATTTGTGTATAACTTTTGACTCCCCCAAAACTTAACTACTCATAGGCTGCTGTTGACCAGAAGCCTTACTGATAACATAAGTAGTTTATTTACATATATTTTGTATGTCATATTATTATATAGTGTGTTCTTACAACAAAGAAAGCTATAAAAAAGAAAATGTTATTAAGAAAATCAGAAAGAAGAGAAAACACATTTCTAGTACTATACAAAATGCACATATAAGTGGACCTGTGTTGTTCAAGAGTCAACTGTAGATCATATTGATTCTGTTTCTCTGGAGAACTCTAATACAAAAAGAATACTTGGCAACTTGTATTATTTTTTAGAAACTTAGATGTTGGGACGCCTACATGGCTCAGTGATTGAGCATCTGCCTTTGGCTCAGGGCGTGATCCTGGGGTCCTGGGATTGAGTCCCACATCAGGCTCCCTGCAGGGAGCCTACTTTTCCCTCTGCCTATGTCTCTGCTTCCCTCTCTGTGTCTCTCATGAATAAATAAAATCTTTTTTAAAAAAGGGAAAGAGAGGGATCCCTGGGTGGTGCAGTGGTTTGGCGCCTGCCTTTGGCCTAGGGCGCGATCCTGGAGACCCAGGATCGATTCCCACGTCGGGCTCCTGGTGCATGGAGCCTGCTTCTCTCTCTGCCTGTGTCTCTGCCTCTCTTTCTCTCTCTGTGACTATCATAAATGAATAAAAATTAAAAAATATATATTAAAAAAAAGGGAAAGAGACAGATGTTATGTTCATTTTTGCCAAATTTTCAACTGTTTCATCCTCATTTTAGGAATGCCTTTCAACTTATATTGACTTTGTGATTACTTCTGGTGAATGTTCTTTTATCATAAACAAAGAAATTATTTAAATAAAAAGATCAAAAATTAAACATTAACAGGGTTTGTTTTTACTTTTGATAGAATTAAGATAGATGGAAGGATTTAAAGAATAACTGTTACTTTGCGATTAAATAATTTTATATTAAAAGGAAATTTTCAAAAAAAAAGGAAATTTTCAGGATATAAAAGAAATTAAATAAACATTAACTTGCATGAGTTTTAAAGAACTAAATAAAAAAATACACACAAACATTATACTTTCACAAAAAGTTCTAAGTTATCCATGAACCTATTTTTTGTTTATTCTGAAGGTTAAAAAAGCTTTTATGCAGGAAAGCTGAAAGGATAGTATGCTAACTTGAACAAATAGGTTGTACAAAAATGATTCGAAAATTTCCTTTTTGATATCTTGCAAAAGTTGGATCCCATTATATGTGCCTTGTTCTTTCTTAAAACCTCTAACTTCAGACTGTAGTTGAGCAGGAATATGGCTTAGGGTTTTCCTCCAATCATTCTTGGACTCCAGACAAGGTGCTAGACCTTTGAACAAACAAGTAGGTTACTAGCTAGTACCTAGGAAAAGACAAAGCTGTGAATGAGAAAGGTTCCTTACACGTGTTATTTCCCCACTCGGGTCTTCTCCATTTTGTCATTTTTAATCCCAGATTGAACATCTCCTTCAAGTCCAGTCAGTTTGCTTTTAAATACCAGACACAATAAGGGCTTCTGGGTGGCTCAGGTCATGATTTCAGCGTTCCTGGATCAAGCCCCACATCCAACTCCCTGCTCAGTGGTGAGTCCGCTTTTCCCTAAGCCCCTCCCCCACTCTTGCTCTCTCTCTCTCTCTCTCTCTCTCTCAAGTAAAAATAAAATCATTAAAAAAAAATACCAGACAAAACAGAAATCAAAGAAGGTGACTTGAATTCAGTTTTCAGTCATTTCCTCACTTGTTTTACCATTTTTTAAAAATTTATAAGATGTAAAGTTGTTAAATTATTCACAAGAAACAACAAGGAGAATTTGAATTTAAGCTGGGAGTTAAATAATGCTCGTGGCATTATGTGTTCTCCTTAAATGTGTGGTAGAAAGAGAAAATCCCCATTGATTCAAAATGGCTCTCTTAACTCTACCAACTCATGTGACTGTAGCATATGGCTGACTCTCATGCTTATTTCCAGTCTGGAGTGATAACACTTGGTCTTTCACCACTGAATTCAGTTAATAGGTATTGTACAAGTCATTGCTTATAGGTAAATTTATGGGGTATGTGTGTATGTATATGTGAAAACCAAGAAAAATGAAATAAAAGGTTATTACATTTTCAAAGAAGTTCTTCAGTATTTGAATTTGAGGATCCCTCCAATGTGTTGGTCGAGAAGAGAATATGCATTTATTGGAGGGGAGACTACCCCACGAGCGTATACACAAAGCCCATAGACTCTGTCCTTGGGCATGGAGTGGAGGCATTGTGGCCTGTATGGTGAGAAACTGGGTGGGGGGAGCATTCTTCTTGGGAACAATAGTCACAAAGATTGTTACCTGAGATGTTCCTTCCATTGTGTCTCTAGAAGACAGGGCATCCTGATCTTTTATTTCCCATCAAAAGTGAAAAGATTGAGGGTCATTCTTTGCTGCTTGAATGGAGAATTGCACAAATGTTTCTTTGCCAGAGAAAAGCAAGCAGAAAATAAGCACAGCTTGGCCACATTTGCCCGGAGTGCAAAGTGGGCTATGGGGAGACCAGGAACACTGGAAAACAGCCACATGTGTAGCACCACTAATCACAATCCAAATGTAATTGTGGCTGGTTTTGATGAAGCCGGGGAATGTGTTTTACCTGTTTTCTGGTTTTCAACAGTGTGTCTGCTTCTTAGAGACGTTAATTCACCAGAGTCACTAAAAGTACAATAAAGCTTTCAAGAAATCTGAGATCAAGAGTATTTATGGCTTGTAAAATAGTAAGGATTTCTCTGAGCTCTTATGAAGGCATGCTTTCTGATAATGGCTATTTTATAAGATAGGCCTCAAACTGAATGACATGAAGCAAAGGCAAAGGCTATTGGCTTTTCAGTTGTCACTTCCTAGCACAGCCCCAGAGTTTAGGTATAAGAGGTAGAGGGACCAACCCTCCAAATCTGAAATCTGACTCCAGTTCAAGTAGGACCACAGGCTCTCTGGGGGTTATGAAAACTCTGGAGCCCTGAGATCTGGTTCTCCAGGTCCTAAAGCACTGCTCCTACAGCATCTGTTTTAGGGGCTGAAAATGGTGGACATTAGCAAATAGCATGCAGCAAGCAGAACACCCTGCAAGAAATAGTCATGAGCAAATGTGAAACACTCCAGACATTCTCAGAATAATTGGGGAAGTCTTTGCAGATGGCCTGTAGTTATATAGGCAAGCCTCTAATCATGTAGGCCAGCAGACTCTGTGAATTCATATCAATGTGATTGCAATTAAACTTGTAGTTTGGGTGGCCTGGGGACATTTGAGCTACATATATTAATAAAACTGATGAACATTTACTTTTCTCCATTATTTTACTCAGATGATATTGAGCGAACAACCCCTGAATTGCCTTGTAACTTAATGCCACTCATTATTGTTTATACATTAACCAAACATACTCAATTGAATAATCTTACACTTGATTTATTTCTATTTATTCTTTCACTGTTAGAAGCTTTCACATTTCTATTTTTCTAGCACATACAAAGAGTTATTTATGAACACAGTAAAACAAAGAAAGTGCCTATTCAAATATGCCTGAAAAAAAAAAAAAACACTAGTCATAGTAATGGCCTCTTTGAATATATTTGTTATATTCTTTGGGGGAAATTGGAAAATGATTAAAAATAACTTGCATTTGTATTACAGTTCATGTGTCACAGCCTTTTCATAATTTAGATATTAGCTTATCTTCCAAAACTTGGAAATCTGGGTAAGGCAGATGCTATTCTCATTTCATAAATAAGAGACATAGGATAGATAGCTTGATTGATCATTCTGAGCAAGACAGTTACTGACAAAGCCCTGGTGTTAAAACCACGGTACAGGAAAACCAGTATGCGTCATGCAAAAAATATTGTGTTTCTATTACTGTGTGTTCCAAGTATCGTTCTAGGTAGGAGGTACCCCATTGTGAACAAACTAGACTAGAAGACCTATATTCAGAAGCTTATATTTTAATGGGTAAGACGCAGACTATGAACAAATAGATAAGTAAGATATATAGTATGGGAGGCAATGATATATGCTATGGAGAAAAATGAAGTAGAACTAGGGGGACAATATGCATCTCTGTCAGTGTATGTTTGTGTGTGTTGGGGAGGGGGTTTGATGTTTAATCAGGTTGCCAGAAAAAAATTTCAATGAGGAAAGATTTGAAAGACTCAAGAGAGTGAGCCATATGGCTATAGGGGGAAGAACATTCCAGAAGGAATAGCCAGTACAGAGCCCCAAGGCTTGCCCGGTATGTTAGATGAATAGCATGGGGGCTAGTTTGGGAAGAATGAGAGGAGGGAAAGACATGAGCTCAGAAAGGTATGCAGAGGTCATTAAAGTTTGATTTCCAATTCCTCAATGACATATCTTTTTCAAGATGACATTTTGTTTGCATTTGCAAGGGAATTTTTACACCCTAAGTGGGACGTGTGTTATTTTCCGTTGGAAAGAGGCAGCATAGTTGATTTTGATCCCGGTAGCTATATAAGGAAAGGCTGAACTGAGGCATTCTGATTCACATGCAGCAGCCACAACAGAAAACCTGCAGACACCTTTAGTAACCACTTTGGGGTATGAGTGGGACAGCAGGGGGAGCCAGTGACCCTCAGCCAGCAAGTGGCATTGGGCATGGGCTGGAGCATAATTTCTCAGGGAAAAAAAAACACCAGAAATGACTCTGGCTTTCTCAATGCATTGCTGCTGGGCAACGTGGGGTGCTGTGCTGGCACCCCAATCCAGAGCAGAGCCTAATGTCTATTGCATCCCAGCCCTAGGCAGAGGAAGAGAATACTGACTGTAGACAGGAAGGAGGAGCTAGGCATGCCCACTGGTTCCTGAATAGCTTTCCCTAGGAAAAACCAAGGTGCCTCCACTTAAAATGCAAGTATTTCCAGATAGTTCTCCATTAGCCTACTGTCTGCTGCAATAACTTTCAAAGCATGGTCTTAGAAGTGGCAGACTCAGTGTTACCTGCGAATGCTAGAAATGTAAATGTGCAGGTCCCATCCCAAATGTACTGAATCAAAACGTTTTGTAGGGTGGGCAGAAATCTGCATTTATCAAGCACTCTGGTGATTTTTATAGAGGGTAAAGTTTGAGAATCTGTAGCATGCAGGAGAAAAACCAAAGCACTAGGTTAGTAGGCATTCAAAACCACCCCATCTGGGCTCTACCTCCATTTCCAGCCACATCCTATCATTTTCTCTCAGGCTCAGCAAACTCCAGCCGCCCTTGCCCAACGCCTTATGGTTACTTAGGTTTATACTAATTCCATCATTGTCGGTTCTTTCTTCTTTGCCAGGATGTCCTTTTGGCGAAATCAGATTCAATCTTTCAGAACCAGCTAAAGCAGCTCAACCTTGGCACTCCTACATGTCATGGCTAATCAACAGTAGCCCACTTCATGACCACTTTCCCTGGAGTGTAAGAGTTAATTATCTACATATCTTCCTTTGTTTCCAGATCAGAGACTTTGTGAGGACTGGGGCCATAAGCTTGAGTTGTATCAGCAGTGCCAACACAGTGCCTGGGCCACAGGGCTTAAAAGCTTATCTTTTATGTTATTGTTGAAAAAATGAAAGACAAGGAATTAAGCCACCATCAGCAGTTGATATTTGAGCGGATGGGTGGCCACCATTGCATTAGACAGCCAGGGGTGGAGCTGAGGGAAGGGATTTGGTCTGAACTATGTTTTGCTCTCTGGAGAAGATGAGTTTTAAAGGTGAGCTCTGAGGCTCTGGGCAGAAGGGAAACTTAGGAGGGTACTACATTCCCAGAAGGAAACTGAAAGGCAGAAGTCTGAACTGAGAATGAAAGTAGTCAGGCACCCCCAAAACAAGTTTGCTCCAAATTGTTAGGCAATTGTGCATAACAGTCAGTGCTATGGGGGGGGGGGGGGGGAGGCTTCAGTTGGCCAAAGCTTAGACTGAAACCTATTCCTCCCCAATTAGTTATGTGACCAGAATGTGTTATTTAGCTCTTCTGAATCCCAAGTTTCTTTTGTAAATGAGATATAATATATAAAGTGGGAATAATTATACTAACCATAATAGAAACCAACCTTTATTGAATGCTTCTATAGGTTATCTCTTTTAATCTTTACAACCACTCTCTGATGTCAGAATTTGGACCTCCCATTTCTTAGCACAAAGAGACTCACTGACTTGCCTATGGTCATCGAGGGGGAAGTGAAAGGCGGGGGTATGAACTTGAGTCTAACCATTGGACTCTGGGGCCTGAGTTATTTGCCATTATGCTATACTACCTCCTTAAGGGTCTGTGAGATAACATATGTAAAGTGCCCAGCAAGTGATGAAATGATAATCACAATTTTTCTAGGAACAAGCTGACTTTAGGATGTGGGGAAAATAATCCCAAAATATGGGAAAGAACTTTGGGATGAACACTAAATCTCTCTGCATATCTTTGTCCTTCCCTTGGCTGTGAGAAGGATGTTCTAACTCTGCTACATTTGCCCATTATCCTTTGCTCACCTGAAGTTAACCACATCCTTAATTTGTGGAAAGAAAATTGCTCTTTCCATCTGTGGCCTTAATCCAATTGTTAAGGATGCTGTTTCAAACAACACAATATTAGCTTCTGCTGAAAATCTTGGGAGCCTCCCTCCCTGTATGCCTTGGAAAAAGCACATGAGCTGAGTGACATAGTCTCCAGGTCTTTTATGCTTCTGGGAATGGAATTCTCTACCCTGTTGCTTCCGTTCAGGAGAAACCCACCTTTCTGAAGAGTTCTGGCAGGCTTCTGACATTAAGACAATGCAAAAGCACTTTGCTGATCTTAAAAGAATGGCCTCTATCAAGAGAGAAGAGACAGCCATGTGTCCCCAGAAATGCTTTCTCTGGATTGCTAAGGATGAGTGATTCATAGGGTTGAGGAAACTTTGCCCAGTCTAGAGGTCTTGGAAAGTATTACTTACTGAACAGAAAGCCAAGATAACATCCTGTATGCTTTTCTGGTGATTACAAGAAGGGAAGCTTTTCCAGCTGATTTTGAGAGCTCCTTGTCCTAAACACTTTCCCTTCAAGCCACAGGAAGGAAGATAGGAGCAACTATGTATGGAAGCTGTTAGCAAGTTCAGAATCATGAAATGACCTTGATTTTCAAGGCCACAGTGTTCTTCATTTCTTCAATGGTTCTAGGGTTTTTTTTTAAAATTATTTATTTATTTATTCAACAGAGAGAGAGAGCGCGCAGATAGGCCGAGTGGCAGACAGAAAGGGAGAAACAGGCTCCCTGCTAAGTAGGGAGGATGGAGGGGTTGGATCCCAGGACCTTGGGAAGATGACCTGAGCTGAAGGCAGACACTTAACCCACTGAGCCACCCAGGTGCCCCTCAATGGTTCCATTTTAACAGCTTGACTTTCTACCTGGAGTTTAGTGAGTTTTTTTAGGCAGCCAGATGTGGGCCTGGCCTACCACAGGCCTGGGAATGTGCTGTGTGCACCTGTCTTTGTGCAAAGTAGAGTGGGCCTGTCATGGATTGAATTGTATTCTTCAAAAAGACATGTTGAAGACTTCACCCCTAGTACTTTTGAATGTGACCTTATTTAGAAATAGGGTCTTTGAATATGCCATCTATCCAAGATCAATTCAATATGACTGGTGTCCTTATAAAAGGGAAATGAGACAGACACAAGGAGGAGAGAACATCGTGTAGACACAGATACGCAGTGGGAAAGCAGCCCAGTGAGGGTGGAGGCTGCTGCTAGCGCCCTGGGAAGCTGCAAGCAGCAAGGGAGGATCCTGCCCTGGAGGCTCCAGAGGAAGCATGGCACTGCCAATAAACTTAATCTCAAACTTCAAGCCTCCAGATCTAGGAGAGAATACATTTTTGTTGTTTAAGGACACTCAGGTGTGGCATTTTGCTCTAAGGCCTAGGGAACCAGTAGAACTAATGCAGGGTCCTGTTCTAGAGGCAACAGGAAGCCGGGGCCTGAGCTCCCTGAGAATGCCCTTCATGGTGTCCTTACTGAGCTTTGTAGCCTCCTTCAGATGTTAGGCTGATGATGGTCAGGAAGCACTCTTCTGGAGCTCTGGGCAGTAGGGAACACCAAGGAGAGTCCTTCCTGTCACACAGTGGATAGGAAGAGCTGCAAGACTGCTGAGCCCTGTCTTGTGATCCAGCCTAAAAGCAACATCCTAGTATAAAGGTCACCTTTCTGAGCGTGGGCTGCTAGCTGTCGTGCTTCAGGCTGCAGGCCACTCCTCTACTCCTCACTTGGTCTAGAGAACATGTCATCATGGACCACAGGATGCCAGAGAGGCAGCCTGGCCAGTTACCTTGACAACCTTATGATGTAATCCTCTAAACTACTTCCTGGCTGCAAGTCTAATGAGATTCTAGACACCGCCAGCTCCTCCCAGCCCGGGCGGCAAGCCGCTGAAGTGAGTGCTACGGCTCACTTTTAATGATCCCTTCCAGTGATACCCATAGGATGTATTTGCATTAGCAATGAGAGGGGAGTCTGTCACTGAGCTGCATGGGATTTTTGCCCAGGGGACCCAAGGTTATTGCTGGCAGATCGGCTTTTGCTGTGGGCGCCCTCAGTGTGGCTCAGCTGCTGGGAGGCTTTCCTCAATCTCCTTGCTATGCTTTAGTGCAGATTCCCTGCAGCATTTCCACAGCACAGAATGAACATGACCCTCAGTCAGATAGATTTCTGGGAACTTCTGCACCCAAACTGAACCCTGAGTATGTCAGAAAATTATCCCAAGGGATTTCTTAACAAAGCAGTTTCTCTTTGTCTCCAGTCATTTATGCCCTAAATGTCTTTAGGGTTTTGAAAGTATGTTTTTAAAAAGCAGAGGCACCGGAGCTAAGTCAACACCCACAGGTTGCAGACGCTGCTCCACACCACTCATCATTTTGAAAAGTACCCCCAGGCCACATCCTGATTAGCCAGAGAGCAGAGCAGGGAGGGGCTCTCTCCATCTACTGCAGCATTTTGACAGATGCCAAAAGTGGATGTACATTCAGCAGTGTGTGTGAGAGATTTTATTTATTTGTCCCTTTCAATGAATAAGTGGCCATTCACCTCCTAACAGCAGATAGGAGAGGGGACGAGCAGGAGGGCCCCATGCTCCGTGTCTCTCCGGTCTGGCATTAGTGTCAATTGCAATAAACTCAGCAGAGAGAGCTGGAGGAGTGAATGCCAGGACTCCTTCTCCTGGGTTTATGTGAGGTCAGAGCCAAGGAGCCTTCTGCACCCAGAGGAAGCCGTTTTGTGATGATTCGTCTATCTGCCCAGGTGGGCAAAGAGTTCTGATAGGCTGTGAGAACAGAACAGACTGGGGCTGACAGTCCAGATGTCTGGGTCAGAGGCTCTGCATCATCCTTAAAAGCCACACTGAGTGTCAAAGCCAGGGAATCCTTTGTTAAGATGCCCTCAGGCCCAGAGGGTATATTTTCTGGGTGGTGGAAAGAAATGAAATGCCAAGTGGTTCAAAAATCTCCTCAAACATATGGATACTGTTTTCCAATGCCAGCCAACTTTATGGTGGCAGCAGATTCCTAATATCTACTCTTGTTGTGCCCCTTCAGTTATGTCTTTGATATGCTGACTTGCCATCTGGCTGGAACCGGGAGCCTCAGTCTAGACAGCAGGACAAACATGAAAATGCCTCATGCCTCATGAATGAGAATGTTCTCACCTCAAACATGAGAACAGAAGGCCTCTGGGTCTAGGCAAGGTCCTCCCACCTGCAGGAATAATGGAGACGTGTACTGGAGGTGGAGACACAGCAATGCTCTCCAGTGAGAACCTTTTGTGCCTCTCTCTCAGGGTAACATACCTCTTGTGTCCATACATGAACACTGGTACTTTTTCATTTGACTGGCCATCTCAGCAAAAACTGAGACTGTAAGATGCAGCTATGTGTCAAGAGTTGTCACAAGTTGTGGTCACTTTTTTATTTCTGTGATTATAAATAATTGCCATAAGCATGTCGTGTACCATCTTGAGGTTTGCCCGGGAAACTGATTATTGGCCCATGATTTCAGTGACTACTTTGCACTTTCATTTATGATCTCTCTCATTTGCTGAGTGAAGGCAAATGATATCATAGCATCCTGAAAAGGAAGATTATACAGTGGTTCAAATCAGCAAGGGGGTAGAAAAAATGAATCATTTTGGGACCTATAGAATATAGGCACTTGAAAATTCAAAGAATTTGTGCTGTAGCAGCCAGTACCATATTTATGTTGAGAGCAGATGTATTATGCAGATTGCATTTTTGCGCAGGCAAACTTGCAGCCATTCATCAGCAAAAAGCATAGCAGTAAAAAAAAGCCATGCAGAATTTTCTGTCGATTCTAGCAGTAAGTGGATTAGATATCCACTTAATGCAGGTTTCAATGACACTGCAATGTGAAACTTATCTTCAAGCGAATAAATAAGATCATTGTAGAGTTATCAAGGGACAACTTATTAAAAATTTGTATCCCAGGATTGACAAAGTTTGGGACTTTATGAGGCCTAATTATTCTGAACTAAAAAAGAGAGAAAACTTTAAAAAGTTATAGCTTGTGTTTGTACAACTTATTTACATCAAAGTGGCCTCTACTTAGTTTCATGTTTTTGCAAGTTCAAGTAACACAAATAATTTATACAACACTGGATGTCTGTTGAATTTATTTTTCCTTTTAAGGGAGTCACGGTATGCAGCCTCCAAGGTGGTCCCAATGATCCCAGCCTCTAGTACTCACATCCTGTGTGATCAACTCCCTAATTGTGTTACTGTTGGTCTGTGGGACTAATAGAACATTGCAGAATTGATGGTAGATCAATTCTGAGGTCAAGCCATAAAATACACCGTTGGCTTCTGCTTCTCTCTCTCTGTCTCTGTCTCTCTTTCTCTGTCTCTCTCTCTCTTTCTTTCTCTCTCTCTCAGATCACTCACTCTGGGGAAGCCAACTGTCATGTCAGGAAGACCCTCTGGCGGTCTGTCCTATGGAGAGACTTCCATGATAAGGAACTAAGGCCTTCTGATGGAAGCCATGGAGTGCACCATCTTGAAGGTGGATCCTCCAGCCCCAGCCTTTAGATGACTGGAGACCACGCCCAAATGCTTAAATTGCCATGTCATGGAGACTCTGAGCTAGACCTCTCAGCTACTCAACTAAGCTATTCTGGGATTCCTGACCCTCAGAAACTGTAAGATAAAAATTGCTTTTTATTTTAACCTGCCAATCTTAGTTACGCAGCTATAAGAGAGCTGATGCAGGGGCCTAGTTATGACTAAATACTGAGAAACCCTAATAAATGTCACTTCCTGATTTGAGCCCATGATTCAGGAAGTAAATATATTTACTGCTTAGTCACCAACTAGGACTTCAGCATGAGCAATTTATTAGTGCTATTGGCTTTGCCTCTTTAGAGTGAGCTAATTAGTGACATTCATTCCATTTTCATGTATTCTTTCAAAAAATGCACATTGGAACAGATTCAACATTGTCATTTGTCATCATTGTCATGAATCACTCCATTCAGGGGTTCATCTTGGTGAGGCAAAAAAATGCCCAGTCTTTCTGAGTGTTTGTCCATCCTGTCCCAGTTCTCTTACAATCCATCTGGCTACAGAATAGGACTGCAAATCTCACTCACATTTCAGCTAGATGTACAGAGAACATATAGCTCTTTTATTTTTTCTGTAGAAAAATAAAAAAAAAGCCAGTCTGGCTTTCCTGCCATTGATCACCTGGGAACAAACAAACTGAAACAATTGACAACTGATACTAGTACTTTGGTTCAAACATAATCTGATTTACAAACTTAGAATGAACTTTGAACTCAATCTTTTAGGGGGAAAAGAAACATACAAATTATTTCTCATTAACTTTTCATCAGTCATCTGCTTAGCACCTAGCTTCATTTCAAGAAGTCACCTGGGTATGTGGTGGGAATGGTGGGAATGGGACTTACAAAATCTCATGATGGAGGCAAAATCAGAGTCCTTGGATGTGATGTCCCTTGGCTCCCTGACTTTTGGAGTGATGTTTCTTGTCCTGTGTACCTTTGTGGTTGCATTCTACCAGCTGTTTCTTCTCTCTTCCTGGTTGGTGTCTGTTGTATTCTATACATGACCAAGCCCCCAAACCCTCTCCCATGGGTGCTATGAAGCCTTGTGAGTTCTGAGGAGAGCTCCAGCTTGGCTCCTGTCTGGGCCACATCCTCCATGGTCCTTGCTACAAAGCTGCTTGGTCCTGAGGAGGGTGTTGCTCTCTGTCATGTCCAGATTCTCAGGTATACCTAGGTCCTGTCCATGTCACTTGGAAGCCAGGGTGGTCCAGGAAAGCTAAACCTTAGGCTTGCCTCTGCCTAACTCTACCAAACAACCAAGATGATTTTGATGTGGCTGCAAACAAGGCTGGTAGAGGACAGCTATAAGAAACATGCTTCTGCAGTCCCAGTAGCTACCATCTGCCCTCAGCCTGAACATCCAGTCAGTCATGTGATATCTGAAATACACACCCAATCCAGGCTGAAGCCATGAAAGGATAGACAATGTGTATCACACAATGTAATAGTCAAACCATGTAAGGGCCTTCCCTTTCTCATTTTCTTCTTCTCTGGTCACTTTTATCCTCTGGGCTCCTATCTCTCATTTCCTGTGTAATGTCTTTAGTCTGCCATAGAATTGTAAGCCTTGTTGACTTGCTACCTGATCAGGACTTAGCTAAAAGGATTATTTTCTTTATACTACTGAAGAAGAAAATGAGTACAGTCCTCCAGTATAAAGAACAAAGGGATTTAGAGTATCAGTAAGGCACTCTGTTGCTGAAAGTTCATATCTTGAGTGTCAGGAGGCAAGTATAATCTTAGTCTTTCCCTGTTCATTATTTCTGGAACAAATTTTAATTTCCCATCCAGATGGTTGTCTTGGGCCAACCTAGGTGAAGAATATGAACTCAGAAAGGCAAAAGAAATATTCTCATTACTTATTTTCGAAATATGACCCCATTATTTCTGTCTGTATTATTATTTTTCATTATTGGTAACCCATTCATTGCTTATAATTTACAAAATGGAGACTGTGACACTTATTATAAAAAATTTGAGTATAGTTGACACACAATGTTACATTAGTTTCAGATGTACAACATAGTGATTTGACAAGTCTATTATACATTATACTCACAAACACTAAAAAGAGAAGTGCCATATGATACAGTAATTCCATACTGGGTATTTACCCAAAGAAAATGAAAACTCTAAATCTGACACTTGATTTCCATTCAATTTTATTCCATTTGCCCTCTGTTTTGGAAAAGGCTCTGGGTATCAAGCTTCTTGTGTCCCTCACCATCCACTTTCTACTTACACAAGGAATCAAAATTTCTAGAGATACTAGAGTGTTGGTTTATAAAGTTCAGTGGACCTTATGAGCAACCAAACTGACTTTGGCGTCCTTGGGCTGCCAGAGTGCTCATCCAATGCTGGATTGCCCCTAGGAAGGCAGGTAGTGCTTCATCAGGGAGCTCCCTCAGGATACTCAGTGAAACTGTGGAACTGTCTCTGTGTTTGTTCCACATTCCTGTTCATTCCCTCCTAATCATCTTTGGACATGAAGTGTGTCCAGCTGAGCCAAGAAGTTATATATCAAAGAGTCCTTTATCATCAATGAATTGTTTTCTCCCTTCAGGCACATCAGCACAGAACTACCCACCACTAGTATCTCCCCTTGTGTTTTGTATCACTCTATTATATTTCTTTTTTTTTTTTAAGATTTTATTTATTTATTAGAGACAGAGAGAGAGAGAGAGAGGCAGAGACACAGGCAGAGGGAGAAGCAGGCTCCATGCAGGGGGCCCAATGTGGGACTAGATCCCCGGTCTCCAGGATCACGCCCCTGGCTGAAGGCGGCGCTAAACTGCTGAGCCACCGGGGCTGCCCTCTATTATATTTCTTGACGTAAAATCAAACCTGCTGGCTCAGCGGTTTAGCGCCTCCTTCAGCCTGGGGCGTGATCCTGGAGACCGGGGATCTAGTCCCACATTGGGCCCCCTGCATGGAGCCTGCTTCTCCCTCTGCCTGTGTCTCTGCTTCTCTGTCTCTCTCTCTCTCTCTGTGTCTCATAAGTAAATAAATTACAAAAAAAAATCAAACCTGTTTATGCCTTATAGGTGTAACTAGATGCCTTCTTACTGCTTTCCCATTAAGCCAAATTTCATAAAAGACTGTTTGGAAGAGTGCCTTCATCAAATTCTAGTGTCTTCCACATCAACTACTCTAGCTACGGTTGAGGTCCAGCTCTTACAGGTTCCTCCTATCATAATCCTCAGCCCTTGGGTATGCCTGTGGCATTATCTTTCCCTCTTTGTATTTGTAGGTCAGTATTTATTGTCTGCTTCTACTTTCATTTGAAGGCAACATTTAGGGAACAAATTCTCTAAAGGAGACATTAACACTTGTGTGTGTCAGCTCCACACTTGACTCAGTTTATGTCTATGGTATGAGTAACAGTAGCCAACCAGTTATTAACCGCTTACTGTACTTAAGGAAAACCCCTCAAAAGCATATTTTCACTTAGCCCTCACTGACAACTCTATTATTTTTATCTCCATTTCATAGACAAGGAAACTGAGGCTTGGATAGGCCAGTTAAGCAAATTATCCAAGATCATAGTTACTAAATGGTGGTGCCAGGGTTCACAACCAGGGTTGTGTGTCTCCAGAGCTCTTGCTCTCCCCTGGTCTGCTTATTTCACATCATAATCTCAAGGTTTTATCAGATATGTGTCTTATTAACTAATATGTGTTTAAATATAACAATTAAAGAAGTCAGCTTCCTGGAGATTTCCAGTTGGGTATCTTCCAGACATCTCTGAATCAGGTGACTTCAGGTAAATTCATCAGGGTTCATGTGAAGCCTGCTCATCTCTCTGAAAAGAAGCAGCAATGCCAACTTCTTCCTCTTTGAAGGCCCTTATTCCTGAGGGAAAAGCCCATAGAAGTGTCTGTAAACATGCAATGGGTGTGTTCCTTGTCGTGGATGGGTACTTTGCCTTTCTGAGACTAATTCCCAGCAGGAATCATCTTTTTCAGGGCAATTTCTTATAGCACATCACAGCATAAACAACCATGTAGGGTTTGTATGTGGCAGGCCACTGGTCTCTCTCATCCCTCCTCATGAATTGCCCTTGCCACGTATGATGGCTTTGGCTGGTGCTTTGTTTTTGTTTTTGTTTCTTTTTTTCATTTTGGCTGAAAAAAGTATTTGAAGGTGGGGAGACAGGGCAAAGGTGAGGGAGCAGAAAGAGATGCTGAATGAGAAGATGAAGGCAAGGCTAATTCCATTCCTCATCTGGCTCACAAAATGAAACGTGACTCCTGAAAGGCTACAGGGATGATTTGACAAGAAACCTGGAATAACTTCTGGCACACAAAACTATATTTAGACCCAGGTAACACAGTCTTACACAGAGTTTAGGAAAAAAATGTTCCTTCCATTTCTGTGTAGAATGCATAACTGTGACCACAATCTGGAAGGTCTTCAAAGGTGGAGGTGCCAGTCATATCTGCTGGAATTCATTTTTATAGAATATAGCAACAGCAGTGGAGGAGAGGTGACTAACTCACAAAACCTGCATTCAGCAGCTTGAATGATGAGACCAGAAGGTAAGACAGTGAGCATGCTTGGGAATTCCTAAAATCAACTGGGGACACGAGTGACAGGAGCGGCATAATTATGTTGGTGGGGACTTTGAGCTGGTTGCATTTTATTACAGTTGTTGCTGAGACTGTAATTTGAGCAGCAAAAGAGGGTGGCATATGGACACTCAAGTTTATACATTTTCACAGGAACTGTAAATACCCTGTGAGTGTAAATGCAATAGCCTCTTCTCAGTTGGGTATTGATAAAACTCTATGTTCCCAGTGACTTGATTAGCAACTCTCATCTGATTCCTTGTTCCTTGGTAGTCCCAGGTTCTGTTTGATACTTCTTTGCTTCCACATTAATCTACATGACGTGATGATCCTTGATGTGTTGACCAATTTCAAGGCTTGGAGCTCATATACTAATACAAAGACTTCTTTCTATGATTGCTTAAACTTAATTCCTCCATATAAGAACTTCCTGTCTTGCCACGTATCATGCAAATCTCATAACTACCTTTCATTTGCATTGCTCCTATGTTTAATTGATAATCTCCATGATTGAATACATGGCAGAAACACTGGGGAGAGTGGGCCTTCTTCATTGTATAATAGCTGGGCTGGTGCTTTCAGCTAAAATATCTGTATTTCTCATGTCTGCTGGAGGAAGATTCTCCTAGCCTTCCCTTCCCTATTCTTGACTGGGGAAAGATGAACAGCCAGGTTATATGTTAGCTGGAAATACCTACTCTATTTTCAGAAGCCCTTTCATCTATGGTTGATTCTCTGTCCTACAAACACCCTTCTCCTCCACCCTCCCAGATTATATGAAACTGATATTCTCCGTTAAAAGGAAGAAATACAACTTACTTATTTAATTCTTCTTCTATATAGATTATGCTACAAGTGTTCATGGAAAATGAGGCACCAGGCCCAGGAAATAGTTAGCTTTAGAGCTGTCCATCAAAGATGACAGTTTCCCTAGAACAGTGCCTTAAAACAGAAGTGGATATCATTTGTTTATTAACTTGGTTCACACGTACTCTAGGTATATTTGATAGAAAAAGAGTTTAAACAAGAACAACAACAAATATTTCCCCACTTACCTTAATCATAGAAATTTTGGTTGTGAATATGGTTTATCAGCAAATGCAGTTTGGTTATTTCTTTTTCTATATTGAAAACTGGATCACATAAACCATGAAGTTCTCTGATTGATTTTGCAGCTATTGGATTATTTTAAACAAAAAAGAAAACAGCCACAGAATAATTGAATCAGTCTTGTTATATAGACATAGCTTCAGGCCAAAGCCCCAGGCATTTCTTTCATTCTGCGTTCTTGTTGTAGAAAGACTCTATGGCTTTTTCAGGTATTATTTCAGATTTTTTTTCCTGTTTCCAAATGCATTGTATATTCAAGATAGTCTTTATCTTTACATTTTACATTCTGAGAATTCATGTTTAAGCAACATACTGCCTTTAGAAAAAAAATCAGAATGCATTAAGCTTCACTATTTCCCTTTTACAAAGATTCCTTTAAGCTTCGAGATTGTTATTCAGTGAAGTCAAGTGTTAAATCTGCCCTCATCTTTGGTGTGTTCAGACCACTGGCTGGAACGCTTTGGATTGACATGATTAAAAAAAGAGCTCAAGCCCAATCTATTTTAGCTTTACTCTCCTTTGTTTCCAGTGATGTATGAAATTTCTCTTAGGATATTACAAATTTTCTTCCAAATTTTTCTTCTCTTGTCAACTGCAAAAAGTCCCCTTACATCACTTTCTACTGGGGCTAGATCATGACACGCAGCTTTATTTAACAAATGCCTCAAAACATGCATCTGACATCTATCTTAGAAACCCATTGCAGCCAGCTTTAAAACTTCTTGCTGACAGAGGCAGGACAGAAATAGAGCACATTTTTGTCATATTAATCTTAAATAATGTGGCTTTGTTAGAAAGAAAAAATATCCTACTAAAAATCTTGTGTTGAATTTATGTCATAACTATTAAGTTAGCTATAACTTTCTAATTGCATTTTGAAAAATAGTTCCATCAAAACACACTTTAGAGGGGGTGATTCTTTACTTATAATTTCATTTTATAAGATTTCAGGGTCATTTTTCAGATTGAACAAGTTTAATTCTGCCTTACTTTTGACTCTGTAATAACAAGATACTCATTAATTAAAAGGCATTTGTGAAATTTGAAAAATAAAATGATGGAATATCCAATAGGACTAAAAAAGACATTTATTCTGGTTCTACCTAGGTTTTCTACATTTTATTCTTCTAAAACATTCACCTTCTTTTTTTTGAAAAGGGAAAAACATTCTTGCTTTTGAGAGTATGTCTTGATTTTGCTTTTGGAGAGGTGGTGGTGACCAGAACAATAGAGTGTCTTCTGAGACCTAAAATAGAGGTCCTAATGCCAAAGTGGTAAAACTAAAGGATCCTACTTCCAAATATAGTAACTGCTTTCCCACTGGTACTGAATTTACACTATGCTATTCATGTTTCCATTTATTACTATGATTTTTTTTTGAGATAAAGGATCTCAAAAAAAAAAAAAAAAGAAAAGAAAAAAACAGTGACAGTGTTGTGGCTGTCAGAGCAGGCAGAGAATGAGACTATGTCAGAGGACTAGGAACATTACCTAGGCCAATATTCCAGGATACTGATCCAGATTCTGTCTATGGCATTTGAACAGCTATAGATTTTGCACAACAGGATTTCAAATTTCAGCTACTCTCTTTCCATCCCAGCAGCAAACAGACCTAGGCCTGGGCAGAAACTCTAAAAAAATGCATTAAATCTGGTACTTCAATATAAACTAAAATCTTGCATGAAGAAAATTGATATTTCAGAAGTTTAGATGTTCTAAGAATATTGTAGTTCAAAAAGGAAGCCCTTGTCTCCAGTTACTATAAAACATGCAGAGATAGCTCATTATTTTGAGATTGTACAGTGTTATGATAGAAATGAGGCAATTCTCTAAATAACACACATAAAAACAAAACTACTCATAATTCAATAGCTGGTTGTTTCTAGGGGCAAGGTTGTTTCTAGAATATCAAGGTAGAATTATTCAGAATATCAAGGTAGAATTGGTAGCTCCAATTCTTTACATGACATCTTTACAGTAAATTTATTTGTATAACATACATACTTGTATAAAATGCACCTAGAAAGGTACTCAAGTTCTATGTACATGACTAATTATCACAAAGTACACACACCTATGTCACCATCTCCTAGGCCAGAATATAGACTATTCTAAGCACCCATATGCTCTATTCACTCAGATCCCCTTCAGGAGCACTCATTAGGAGTGGAGCTGTCAACAGTCTCCAGCTGCCATACTTTCTAACAATCTACCACAGCATCCATGCCAAGGAAAATCTCTCCTTCTGCTGTCCCCAGCCAATGATCACACAAGGCCCAAACCCTAGACCAGTCCATTCCTGCACAGTCCAGGACTCCTCCCATGGCCAGTCCGTACTCTGGGACCCCCCCAACCCCCCACAGGTTAGGCCAAGATCTTCTCAGAGCTGAACTGTAGTCTGAGGCTCTTCCAATGAAATTGTCATCTGTGCCTCTCTCTCTTCACAGGTTGTGAGGCTCTTCCACCTACTTTTGCTCCCTCTCTCCTTTACCTTCATAGGAATTTCTCTAATAAATCTCTCACACTTCTAATTCTATCATGGTGTCTCCTTCCCAGAAGACTCTAATGAAGACAGTTGGTACCAGGAAAGGAGATAGAAAGATAGAGTTTGAGGACCAGATCACTAATCATCTGGCTTGCGAGGAAGAGGCTCAGTGGAGGCCCCATTGTGACTGTTATGTGGGACAGAAAGAGTTCCTGATGCAAGGTGGTAAGCCAACTCTTAAGGCTTTCACTGGTGGAAATCTGGGGAAACACCCTGGTGGAAGGGAATACCCTTACTACTGCAGTGATTCCAACATTTGTAAGATGTTGAGGGGAAAATGCAATAGGACAGTAGATTTGGCTGGTTATTACTAAGTTGTATTGATGGCTTATAGAAGGATAATGAGCTGAAGGAGTTTATGAAAAATTGAAGGATATGTGAGAACTTGATAGTTTATGAAGAGGCCCTCATGTCCTAAAGTAGAAGAGTAAACATAGCTAAGAAGCAAGCATAGGACCTAATTAGAGTTGTGTCACATGAAGGCCAGGTCATTGGCTATAAAACTTGAGACTCTGAAATATAGTTTGGGCACTCTCTTAGTGTGGGAAGGCACTGCAGAGGCCTCTCAATAAGACAACAGGATGGCTCCCCACTCCACCTCAGAAATTGTCCCACCATCTGTCCTGGCTGGATGTCAGACAAAAAGCAGGGTTAAATCCCAGGGTAACCTGCTGGGATGTGCTAGACATGAAAAGGGAAGAAGGATATTATATCCCAAAGGAGGAGAAAGAGTTAGCTAGGATGGGAGGAACAGAAACCAGGGAGAGTACTCTTGGGCCTATATTTTGAGGGTGCTTGACCAAGAGTACTGAAGAATAAGATCTGATAAGCAAAAATTCTTTGACTCAGGGGCACTCTTTTGAGACACAGGATTTAACATTCTGGCAAGGACCTGAGAGGATAGGAAAGATTTAATGCTAGAGTGGGTCTAAGAAGCATAGGAGGGAGTACTGGCCTTTGCTGATGTAGATGAAATGCCTGAGTGCCATGGCAGATGACATCAAAAGGGATAAAAAGCTCAGGGCTGTTGGCACACTAGAATACATTAAGGGGATACATAAGGCTGAAAGACCAGAGGACTCCTTCTATGAAAAGACCCAGAGGACATACTATTCACCAAGGCCATCACGAATGCATGAATGAGAGGGACACCAGCATCTCTAAAATGTTCAGTGGAGATTTCCCTCTGTAGGCAATAAGACAGGCAATCACAGAGCTGGGCTTAGCACCATCCATAGGGATGATTGGACCCCGAAGCAATAGAAAAACCAGAACCCAGAGAGCCATAATGACTGCAATGACTGGCAAGATTGGAGGCACTACCTATGAAGCACTAACTGTAGGGAGTTATGGCAATGGTTAAAATAATTGTGTTTCTAGAGGCAAAGGAAATGGGAAGCTATTGAGAAATCTGCTTCACATCTATAATCAGAAGAAATACTGGAGGGGAAGAAGGTCTGGAACCCATTGACTTAAGGGATGCTCAGGTCCCCAGGAGGAAGGACACTGCCATTGCATAGTAAATATATATTGTGATGATGCCTGCAGTTCTCTCCCAAAGGTAACTGTGCCCATTTACTTGGGTGATTATACACTGGGAGAGGGGGATACCCAGATATTTCAGGGACTAGTGGACAAAGGGTATGAATTGACATTGATACCCGGAGATGTGATGTGTCATTGTGGCCCCTTGAAAAAAATGAAAGCATATAGTGGCCAGGTAAAAAGTGGAATCCCAGCTGATGTTTGACTTATGATGGGACTATTAGGTCCACAAATCCACTAACTATAATTTCCTCAATCCCCAAGTAATAATTGTGATTGATATACTTGACAGTATATACCCTGGGCATGTATATACCCTGATATTGGGTAGCTCTTTGTTTTGTGGGTTAGGTACTGTCATATCGGTGAAAACAAAATTGGAGCCTCTGAAACTTTCCCAAATCCTAGTCAAGATGGCAAATAAAAGTCAATATGGCATCCCAGTGTGAATGATGGTGATGAGCCTTCCCAATAAAGTCTAAAGGATATAAGGGTCATTACCATCTTCATTTAATTCATGCCATCTACCCACTGCAGAAAAAGATGGATCTTGGAGAACTGCAAGTTCAACCAACTAGCAGGCACTGATCATGGATGCCATGCTAGATGGTACTGCTGCTAAGTTAGATTAATAGTAATAGTACATGATAAGGAGCCATTGATTTAGTGAATGAATGTGTTGTTTAGTGAATATGTGCATTAGTGAATGTGCACAGACTAGAACACCTTCTCCTTTAGAAACAGTGTTTACCTTCTTGGATTAGACATTCATTTGGAGTTTAGCTCTAGAGCTATTTTAAGTCTCCCTATATCATAATGCAATCTGAAGAGATCTAAACCATGTGAGCATCCTGAATATAATCATATGGTCATTAGATTAATGACATCATGTTAATCTGGCAGAACCAGCAAGAGATGGCTTGAAGTTATAGTAGGACATGTGAGTTCAGAAGGTGGAAAATAAATCCTAGAAAGATTCAGGGACATACCATTTTCGTAAAGTTTGTAGGGATCCAAAGTAAAGGTCAAATGGCTGCATCTTGAGTCCTCTACTACAAAATAGGATATCTGATGGGACTGCTCAGGTTCTTGTAACAACACGTGTCACTCTAAGAAATATTGATCAAGCCTATATATCTGTTGATTCCTCCAGCTGTCAACTTTGGGTTCAGAGCAGAAAAATACTATGTAGCAGGTTGTGTCTTATGATCCAACAGACACTATGGAGGAGTCCATAGTGGGAAAAGATGAATTATGGAGTTTATCTCATTGCAGTTCTCAGTCACATAATCAGCAAGGCCATGCCATGAGCAGCCCACTGCAGGCATCCTAAGTCTTTCTAGAAACAGCTCCTGGTGTATTCCTGGGCCCTGTTAGGGGTGGTATGTTCAACAATGGTGTAAAGGGTCGCACTTTGATTCATTCTGAATCGGGATTAAACATTTTGGCCTGAGGTGGAGTTTACCAAATTATCTATCATGTCATAAAGTTGTGGGCTAACTTTCATTCCATCATGATATGGAAAAGACACATTTGGGTGAGCCTGAGAAGGACCAGAAGGCATGAGTAAGGCTGCATGTTATTCACCATGGTTGCACACATGCACGTATCTCAGCCTTGCATCTATAGCTAAATGACAAATCCTATATAACTAACAGAAGAGGAGGAAAAATCTCAAGCTTGGCTTATGCATAGATGCAAGCCCAAAATAGATGGTTCCAGAAAGGCAAAAGGGAGGGAAACTCTTCCCAATGGACTGAAAGGTGAGCAATGCATCTGGTCATATCCTTTGTATGGAAGGAGAAATGACCTGAAGTGAGAATATTTACACAGCTATGAAAATTGATACATATGTCATTTTTGTAACCATCAGCTCTAATTTTCTTGGGTAAATACCAAAGAGTAGAATTGCTGGATCATAAGAGATATTAATGTTTAGCTTTAGTAGCTATTAGCAAAGTGTTTTCCAAAGTACCCATGTACACTCCCAAAAGCAATGTATAAAGTGCCTGATGCTCCACAACTTCCTCAAAATATGTTATTAATGTTAGCCATTCTGGTAATGTATATTGGTAACTCGTTTTAATTTGCATTTTCCTGAAGACTAATGATATTGAACATCTTTTCACATATTTATGAATCATTTGATATCTTCTTTTATGAAGCGACTGATACCTCTCCTGCACATTAAAAAAAGTTGGTTCATTCTTTTTTGGAGATCTTTATATATTCTAGATAGGAGTCCTTCGTTGGATATATTTATTATAAATAACGTTTCCCATTCTGTGATCTGCCTTTTTACTATTTTAATGTTTCTTTCTCAATGAACAAAAGTTCTTAATTTTAATGAAGTCCATCCTATAAATTTTTTTCTTTTTGTTACTATTTTTGTGCCTTATGTCAGAAATTTTTGCCTATCGTGAAGTCTTGAATATGCTCTCTCATTTTCTTCTAGAAATTTTACTGTTTTTCTTTTAGGTCTATTATCTACCTCAAACTAATTTTTGTGTATAACGTGAGGTAGGATTTATGGTTTGTTTTTTTCCACATAGATGTCCAAGTGACCCAGTACCATTTATTGAAAAGGTCATTCTTTATTGAATTGTAGCAGAACATTGTTATATATCAAGAGACTCTATATATGTAGGTCTTTTTCTGTTTTATTCATCTATTTGTTGCTTCTTGCCCCCAATCACATAATGACTTTTGTAGAATATGGTTGATTTTGTATTTGATGTGTCCTGAGATTTTTGTTAATTTGCTTATTATTTTTTATAGTTTATAGAATCTTTTGAATTTTTTTTACATACATGAAATTTTCTTTACATACATCATGTCTTCAGAGAATAATGACTTTTCCTCACCTTTCCAATCTCTATAATGTTGATTTCTTTTTCTTACTTTCCTGCACTGGCTAGATACTCAAGTACAATGTTGATGTAATTATTTTGTTGCTGATTTCAGGGAAGAAGCAGTCAATACTTCATCCCTATACTGAAGTTAGATGTAGGGTTTTTTAAGATATCATTGATCAAATTAAGAAATTCATCCTCTGTTCTTTGATGGAAGATTTTGTATTGAAAAGGGACTAAATTTTATCAAACGACTTACCTCCATATATTGAGATGATTTTATTTTTCTCATTTGGTACAATCATATAATGAATTATATTGATTTATTTTATAATATTAAGCCAACTGCATTATTAGAATAAATCTTACTAGATTATGATGTATTATCCTTTCTAAAAAATATATTTTATTTATTTGAGAGGGATATAGAGAAAGGAAGTAGGGGAAGGGACACAGGAAGAGAATATCCAAGCAGACTCACATTGAATGCAGAACCTGACTTGGGGCTCAATCCCATGACCCATGAGATGAGGGGCTGAGCTGAAACCAAGAGTCAGATACTTAATCAAGTCAGATACTTAATCAAGGGGCACCCAGGTGCCCCTCCTTTTTACATAAAATTGAATTTGATTTGCTGTTATCTAGCTCATTCAAGATTTTTTGCAATTTTGTTCATGAGTGATATGAGTTTGAACATTTTTTTGATGAGTTTGATATCAAGGTTATGCTGGCATAATGGATTGAAAAATATTCCTTTCCCCTTATTCTTTGGAGAAATTTGTGTTATTTTGAACTGTTTTTCATTAAATATTTGGCAAAATTCCTCAGTAAAACTATCTAAGCCTAGAGCTTAAAAAATTTTGTTTTGGTGGGATGGAGGTAAAGATTTTAAATTAAGTATTCAATTTATTTGACAAATAGAGAATTATTCAAATTTTAATTTTTTTCTTGATTCAGTTACTTAATTGTATTTTTCAATTAATTTGTCTATTTCATTTAAATTTTCAAGTTTGTTGACATAAAATTCTGTATAGTACCCTTTTATTATTCTGTCAAAGAATACACAATCTCTATTGATATACCTCTTTTCATTCATATTATTGATAAATTTTGCCCTCTTTTTATTTTTCCTGTTCAATCTTGCTAGAAATTAACCTATTTTATTAATTTTTTTTTAAAAATTGACTTGGCTTCATTGTTTATTATTGTTATTAATATTACTATTGTATTTTCCTTCTAATTTGTTTTTTTATTTTTTTATTTTATTTTTTTAAAGATTTTATTTATGTATTCATAGACACAGAGAGAGAGAGGCAGAGACACAGGCAGAGGGAGAAGCAGGCTTCATGCAGGGAGCCCGATGTGGGACTCGATCCTCGGGTCTCCAGGATCACGCCCCAGGCTGCAGGCGGCACCAAACCGCTACGCCACCGGGGCTGCCCTCCTTCTAATTTGTTAATGGTTGCCATTATCTTCATTTCACTGCTCAACTTTCTTTGAGTTAATTTGTCATCTTTTTTCTCACATCTTATGGTAGACACTTAGGTCATGAATTTTCAACTTGTCTTCTTTTCTAATAGATACACTTGAGGCTATAAGATTTCCTCTAAGTATGGCTTTAGATGTAGCCCACTAATTTTGTTACACTGCATCTTCAGTACTACTTAGGTCAAAGTATTTTTTTTTCCTTTGAACCTGAATGAGTCATTCAGAAATGAATTGCTTAATTTTGAAACATTTACTAGTTTTCCACTTAGAATCTCTTTATAAATTGGTTTCTGACTTAATTCCAGTGGGTTCAGAGAAGATTTTTTGTATGATTTCAGTACTTAAGTTTTGAGATTTGGGCCCAACTTATGGTTTATTTCTTTAAATACTAGACGTGTACTCCAAATGAATATGAAATCTGTAGGTGGGGAATGCAAAATAAATTGAGATTAGGGATCCCTGGGTGGCGCAGCGGTTTGGCGCCTGCCTTTGGCCCAGGGCGCGATCCTGGAGACCCGGGATCGAATCCCACGTCGGGCTCTCGGTGCATGGAGCCTGCTTCTCCCTCTGCCTGTGTCTCTGCCTCTCTCTCTCTCTCTCTCTCTCTGTGACTATCATAAATAAATAAAAATTTAAAAAAAATAAAAAAATAAAAAATAAATTGAGATTAGACTTGACAATTATGGTCTAAATCTTCTCCATCCTTAGTAATATTTTCTTTGTTCTTTTTAATTATGGAAAGAAATTTATCAAAATTGCCCACTGTAATTTTCAATTTGTCTTTTCCTCTATATTCTGCCAACAATTTTATAGTATATTCTGGAATTATGTAAATAATAGCATATACATTTTAAAGTATTACAATTTCCTCTTTTTCTTTGTTTACAATTTCCTTTCATTATTAAAAATTTGCATACTTTATTATATTTTCTACTTATTGACCAGAAGTCTGTTTTTTTTTTTTTTGTATTAGTATAGCTATAGCAGGATTCATTTGATTCATTTTTGCCTGACATAACTTTATTTGTTCTTCTCCAAGCAGACTCACACTGAATGCAGTGCTCCTGCATCCTTTATCTGCTCTAATAGTTAAGATATGTCTTGTAAGCAATATAAAAGTTTTGTTTTGTTTTCAATTCCATCTGACAATCATCAACTAAAAAAACTAGTCAGTTTATATTTAATGTAATTACTTCTATATGGGCATTAAATATAGCACTTATCTTTTATTTTTGTTTCACATGTTGTTTTTTCCTTAATAAGGTAATTTCACTACTCTGTTAGTGTTCTAGTTACACAATCTATTCTTTTTTTACTTGCAATGAGATTAAAATATGCATGCTTGGTTTTGTTTTTCTTTGTTTTAAGATTTATTTATTTATTTAAATATTTTGGGGGGGAGGGGCAGAAGAAAAGGGAGAAGAGCCCCAAGCCGACTCTCTGAGCACAGAGACCAACACGAGGCTCAATCCAACAACCTATGATCATAACCTGAGCCAAAACCAACAGTTGGAACTGATCCCACCACCAAGGCTCTCCAAGCTTGGTATTTAAAACTTCACATAGATGTATAATTTTACATTTTCCTGGACAATACAAGGCTCTGAAAACACTTTAACTCCATTTATCTCCTTTTTCTATTGAGCATTATTATTGCTCATTTTAATATTGTGTATATAAAACTTAACTAATGCTATTATTTTATAGTCAAGATTCACTTAGATGAACCTGCCTAATTACCATTTTAAATGTTTTTCATTCCTTTCTGCAGCCCTGTGCTTCTGTCTGAGGTTATTTAACCTGTAAATTCCATTTAATATTTCTGATTATATCATTTAAAGGCTGAATGACCTTGGATGGGCTGTTAGGCTTCTCAAGACTCAGCCAAAATAAGGGTAACTTGGTACCCTAATTCATATAATTCAGTTGTCAGAATGAGATAATGCACATACAGCTCTTACACCATTGCCTGACATATAGTAACCATTCAATAAATAGTAACTAAAATTCAATGATTTTGTTTTTACTGTTGTTATTATTTTATATTAACTACATACTTTTTGGTTATATATCATGTCATTCAAGTGGGAAAACAGATAACATTCTCATTTAAAATTGTGTTGTTTGGAATGCCTGGGTGGCTCTCAGCAGTTGAGTGTCCACCTTCCGCTTAGGGCATGATCGTGGGATAGTGGGATCCAGTTCCACATCAGGCTCCCTGTGGGGAGCCTGCTTCTCCCTCTATCTGTGTCTCTGTCTTTCTCTCTGTGTGCCTCTCATGAATAAATTTTAAAAATCTTAATAAAAAAATATAAATAAATAAATAAATAAATAAATAAATAAATAAATAAATAAATAAAATTGTGTTGTTTGCTGTCCCATTCAAGTTTCCATCTCAAACAATAAATCAATTTAAGATATACTTTGAGACCTTTTAGTACTGTAACAAATTGGCTTATGTCACATAGCTTCTTCAAAAATTATTTTAGAAGAGAGATACTTGGAAAAATCAAATCATTAAGTAAATTGAAATATGGGCATTCCCTTGCATGGTCAACAAGGTGTTTTCAAATTTGTTGTAAAATATTTAAACTGTGTGGTCGATAATTTTACATATCCAAAACAAGATAATATTATATAATAAATGAAACCAAGGTAGAGAAAAATCTTCCTAATAGTTCAGGTCGCTAGTAGAAGTTCAAGTTATTGAATGGTAGATTTGAAAATGTGATTATCATTTAAGATGTCATAACACCTGTTAATTTGTTGTCAAATGTGGATGTAATAACAATAATTATTATTATTCAAAATCTAAAGTTCAACACTTAGTTATTCCAGTTTAATTCAATTAACCTTTGAAGAGCTAAGTGCTGTACGTGTGAGGACCAATTATCATTTTGTTTTAGTAGTTTTGATTTAGCTACATATCCAAGTACCCAAGTAAAGTAATTGTTTATATTGAGTTTCTAAATTAATAGACTGATATATATTTTCAGAAAATATAGTAATTATACATTCAATATGTGCCAGGCATTCACTCAGATTCTGAAGAATTAAGAATAAAATATAGCCCTTACTTTCAAATATCACATAGGCTAGTGGGTGTGCTGGACATTTAATTTCAGAATTGTAAGTGTAAATCTTAGTGATTAGTTATTGTCCATGCTCAAGAAATACTGATATCCTAACTTATAAAAAAATGATCCTTGATTCTTGTGTTAATTAATTTTATGTGTCAATTTAGCTGGAATTCTGGTGTGTCTGTGAGGGAGTTCCTGGAAGAGATTAGCATTTGAATGGGTAGACTGAGGAAAGTGGATTGTCCTTCCTAATGTGGGTGGTCATCATCTAATTAACTGGGCACAAACAAAAAGGAGGTGGAAGGTAGGATTCTCTCTCTGCCTGACTACTTGAGCTGACATCTATCTTCTGTCCTTAGCACCCTGGTTTTCCATCCTTCAGACTTGGACTGGAATTTACATTTATTCTCTGGCTCTCAGTCTTTTGAACTATGCCATTGGCTTTCTTTGGTGTCCTGTTTATAGATATATAGTCTAGATAGATAGATAATAGATAGATAGATAGATAGATAGATAGATAGATAGATAGATAGATAAATGAGTATACACAGTCAAGCTTATATACATCATGGGACTCCTCAGTCTCTGTTTCTCTGGAGAACTCTGAATAATACAATTCTTAAGCCCAATCAACATTTCAATAGAGGTTGGACCCCATACTGGTAGGACATAGAAATTTAGGTTGTAAAACCTTAAAACAATTTCATTAAACTTCAAATTTTACTTTCAAGTATTTATGGCAATTTGATGAAGCAGGATTTGCCCATGTGTAGTGGATTTATCTACCACTGTTCAGCCAAAAAGGACACAGACAGAGGCACAGTGCTATTTTCAATATTTTCATACTTAAAGATTCATTAGAAGAAAAACTATATAATTACCACATTGTGACATAATGATTATATTTAATATAACAACAAATATATAATATTAACATATATGATATATAAGTATATATTATGCAATAAATATATATATTTATTCTTTGTCCTTGGTCCCTGGCACAGAGTTTCAAAAACCCTTGGAATTTCCTGAATAATAGGAGTGTCTTTTGTCATTCATTAGGAACCCCTATACCCGAGTATGCTAATGTTTGAGGTTGAAGCCTGGTCATGACAAAAACCGACCACATGATTAGAAGGTTGGGATTCTCAACTCTCATCCACCAACTTTTAAAAAGGGGGAAGGGGCTAAAGATTGAATTTATCTCCTAGCCAATAATTTCATCAATTATGCCTAAGTAAAAATACCTTGAATGAGGCTTGGAAGTTTCCTTGTTGGTGAACATGTAGATGTACTGGGCAGACAGCACATCCCAATTCCATAGGGACAGAGCTCTTGCACCTCACCCGCTCAAGACCTTGCCCTATATATCTACTTCCATGTGTCTATTCCTGAGCTACATCCTTTATAATAAAACTGTAATCATAAGTATTATACTTTTCTGAGTTGTCTGAGCTGTTTTAGTCAATTATCAAACTAGAGGGGTTTGTGAGAAGCCTTGAATTTTAGCTGGTTGAGCAGAAATGCAGATGCTTAAGGACACCCAGGACTTCTGTCTGACATTGAAGTTTTGTGGAATTTAGCTCCTTTATTTGTAGGGTCTGCACTAAATTTGGGTAATTAGTGTTAGAATTTAAATGAATCATAGGACACTCAGCTGGTGTCAGAGAACTGGTGTCAGAGCATATACATTAGAAGATTATTAGTATCAGGTTATATAGAAAGAGTAACTTACTTTAAAGAAAAACATTAAGTCAATTTTTTAAAAGATTTTTTATATATTTATTAGAGACAGACAGAGAGAGAAGAGAGAGAGAGAGGCAGAGGGAGAAGCAGGCTCCATGCAGGGAGCCCAATGTGGGACTTGATCCTGGGTCTCCAGGATCACACCCCGGGCTGAAGGCGATGCTAAACTGCTAAGCCACCAGGGCTGCCTCATTAAGTCAATTTTAATGCAGGAAATACTCTACAAACATCACATTATGACAATGACTGAGAAATAGCTGATTGAGAAATTCAATGTAAAAAAATGACACTGAAACACTTCTAAGCCAGAGGCAGATAAAACATTGTGTTCTGGCTGGAAGGTGAAGCTATGAATTTAACTCCAAATTTCTTGGAAGTCTTGGTTTAAAGTTTCTGTAGATTTTTCTTTCACTTTTGTAACGTTTAATATAAAAGTAAAATTTCTCTCAAATCTTCAAGAAATACGGATCTTGTGGGTTGAGGTCCTGGTTCATTTTATGGCTTTTGTCCCCTTGACTCATACCCCTTAACCCCATGGGTGACTTCTCCCTACCGCCACCCTAATCCCTAAGGTACATGGGAAATACAATTGGAAGAGAAGAACCCCTGACTGAAGAAGTTGATTCTGAAACATCAATGTAAATTAGACTCACCCTAGGGAAGTTTTTAAAAACTGCAGATTTCTGGATGCTATCCTAGAAGCTCTTATTATTAGGTAGGTCTGCCGTAGGTCCTAGGAATCTGCATTTTATCCAATACACAAAGCTTGCCTAACATAAATAAGCTTTGGACTAGACTTTGAACAAAACTGTCCCAGGTTTTGGTTCCAGCAAAATGTGTGACCTGAGTCAAGCCATTGACCTCCCCAGTCCTACTTTCTTCATCATAAATGAGAGGGTTGGTTAGGTGTACCTGACTATTTCTTCCATTTCCACAGAGTTCTTGCCTTCCTTATCTGTCATACTCACTGACAAATAAATCATGGGGAAAGTTATAGGTCAGAAAAGTCAACTCTTCCCTGATCATGGACTATAGTAATTAAAAGATAGCCCTGCTTTATTCACCAGTAAAGGTTAAACTACCCCACTAAAGTGCCTCCATTTTTAAAAACTGTGCTTTATCATACCAGTATATTAATTTTTCTACTTTATAAGTCATTTAAATTAAATCTCAGATACTGGAAGCATGTTACAATATAATTGATCTCATGTATTTCATTATTGTGATTGTCAGGATTGTTCCCTAAAATTTTCATCAGCATACTAATAAATGCCTTAAAGAAATATGATTTATTTACTCATTGGCAGAGAAAACTATGAAAATTTTTCATGATATTTGTTTTCTTTTTAAATTCTCATCATAGCATTTCTATTATTCCCAAGGAATTATTTTATTCCTTCTTTCTCTCCAAAAACTCCTTATCTACAACTATATCGGGGATAATCCAGAGACACAGACTTTTACACTAGAGTCTAAAACTGCGGCTGAGAAAGAGGAACATATAAGAAATGGGAGGGGCTGGTTTATAGTAGCCAGAGGATGAGGCATTGAAGTTCCAGAAAAGTACTTGTTATTTATTCCTGTTAAATGCAGGCATTAACAATAACATACAAACATGAGGGGAAAAAAAGAAAACAGAAAATCTAGATATAATTAATAGCTGGCAAGAGTAGTCTGTGTAGAAAAAAATAATATTATGCAGATAGATCAGTATTCCTAGTCTCCCCTATTTCTAGCACATTCATATCTGAACTCCAAGAATCAACCCTCCACCCTCCTTGTCCCCCCAGGAGGTATGAAGAAGAAAGGAACCAAATTTTGGAGACAACCCATTAGTAGAGACAGGACAGGGAGGAGTCAAAAGGAATGTCATAAAGACTTTGGAAATATTGAAAGTGTGTGCTCCCAAAGGAATACTCACTCCATGCACACACATTCAAGATGTTTATTTGCTCTTTAGAAAGGAATAACAGGTCAGCCACACTTTCTGGCTTGTGGCTTCCCACATCAAGCTAAATCCCTTGTTTCTGCTGCTCCAAGAAATCTTACTGGTTCCCATCTCCCTGTCCTGTAAAACCCCAAGGTCAGACTCTGGGGGCTGAGAACAGAGGAGGGTGGAGAGTGGATCTGGAAGGCAAATGGAGAATATCCTGCACAGCTGAAAGATATCTAAAACCAAGAAAATTAAACACATTATTTGCAAATTGTTACCTCATTGTGCAAACCTGACATCTGCTCCATTGCTTCCTCATCTGTGCATCAGGTTTGGATGACCATACTTTTTCCTTTACTACTTATCTGTGGCACCCTTACAACTGCAAAGAAGGAGGGATGTGATAAGTTCTGGCTGGGAGAATGTTAGCAGAAGGCTATGGTGAAAGTTCTGGGAAAGGTTTCACTTTCCTGATAAAAATTACAGATAGGGTAGTGATGTCATTCTCTTTTATTCTGGCTTTTAACAAATATATTTTATACACTGTATATTATAAATTTTGTATTTCCCTCTTATTCCTGCTCACCCTATGGATAACTATCTTGCAACAAAGAAGTAACAAAAAACAAAAAAGTGGTTCTGATATTGTCAAGCTATTGATGCCAACAGTGCCTATCACCAGATGTTTTAAGTGAGAAAAATAACCTCTGATCATTTTCGAAATCTTTGTAAATTGGGAACCTGGTACTTGATCATATTTGGGCCGAGTGGAGTGGGTGTCACACCTTGACATCTGTCAGGAGCAGCAGGGCAGAAGGTATTGTTAAAGGACACAGAAAACCGGGATCCCTGGGTGGTGCAGCGGTTTGGCGCCTGCCTTTGGCCCAGGGCGCGATCCTGGAGACCTGGGATCGAATCCCATGTTGGGCTCCCGGTGCATGGAGCCTGCTTCTCCCTCTGCCTGTGTCTCTGCCTCTCTCTCTCTCTCTCTCTCTCTCTCTCTGTGACTATCATAAGTAAATAAAAATTAAAAAAAAAAAAAAAGGACTCAGGAAACCGTGGAACTGAAGCAGATCTGAAGACAAAAGTCCAGAACATTTAGACTCAGATAGGTTAAATCGGAATATATGTGAGACAGCTATGAGGAAACAAGAAACATAAAAGTTGCATTTACATATCTAAAAGAAAGGCTTAATCTAGATATAAAAATTTAGAAGTATACATTACATGATGATAATTCGAATCTTAGGAGTAAGGTGAGATCCTCTATTTTACTCAAAGAGTGTCAAAGAGCACTTTCTGAGAACTTCAGCATTTAGAGTTTGATGGAAGAAGACAAGTCCCCAAAGGTAGATTTAGCCAAGAACAGAATAAAAGTCAAAAGAAGAAAGTATTTTGAAAAAGGAACAGATCTCATTTTTGGTGCCATGGAAGTAAAGTAAGATGCTGGTCACTGATGTTTAAAAGGTAAAACTAGTTCATGGGGGCTGATCTGATATTTCAAGAAGATAGCATGCCCATTATAAGAGGATGTCATACACAGCATAGCTTTGCTTTGTGAGACCAGTGCTCAAACCTTATTTGTTACTGGCACAAATTAAATATTAAATGATAATAAAGGCAAAGAATGTTATTTTTTTGTTTCTTGTTTTATCTTCAGATGTTGTTGTCGTTTTAAGGTCAGCTGGAACACCTGTTAATGAAAAAGTTACAAGAAAGAAAAGAAAGAAGGAAGGAAGGAGGGAAGGAAGAAAGGGAAAGAAGGAAGGATGGAAGGAAGGAAGGAAGGAAGGAAGGAAGGAAGGAAGGAAGGAAGGAAGGAAGGAAGGAAATATGTAAAGAAAAACAGAGTAAAGTCAATTTTTCGTTACCAGGATAACATAATTGGATTAAAATAATGGCCATAATTGTTGAGCTAGAAATGGAAAAATCTTAATTAAAAACTCAGATGCTTTCTTTTTTCCTTGTCATTAGAATGACTGGCCAAGAACTGGAAAAACATACCAAAAGTAGATGATGAAGGAAGGCTCCAAAAGCATGTCATTGAGCATGTCCAAAAGCATCTCAATGAACCATGGAGACAAAGATTTGAAGGTTTATCTGCCTTTTATTAAAAAATAGCTTGGGGGTGAGTTATCCAGTCACCCAGGAAGCACCTCATGACTTACTCCTCATTGTTCTGAATTTGGCTATGTTTTTCACTTTATTGGCAAGACCTTGATTACCTCAAATGGCCTAGGTGAACTGAAACTTGAAAATACTTCCTCTAAAAGAGCACACCTCCAGCATACAGTCATTTCCCCTGTGATGTGGTAGGGCTTACAAGTTCAGCATCTTCTGCTGCCATCAGTTCTAACATTCAATGTCAGCTGCTGCGTTTGTCAGCATTACGTAAGAGTCAGCGGTGGTATTATTCTATTGTTGACTTAGTGCTATTTTTGCATGTGTATTGCCAAACCACATTTAGGTTTCGTTATGGTTATATTTAACCTTATTCTTCTCAGTAACCTTTTAAGGCAAAAAAAAAAATTTTCTCTCAGTAAGATGGATATTTGTAACTGCTAGAAACTTCAGATTTCTTACAGGATTCATTAAAAGGGGAGAATGCTTGATAACTCTAACCATGGGTCAGCATTTTTGAGACATGGCTCCATTCCTCTTTGGCCTTTGTCTGCAGTGCCATCTTGAACTAATAAGTTGGAACTTTCTTATTTTCCTTAGAATAAACAGCTGCGGTCACAGGTAATCTAGGGGAATTATCAAGACACTATCGCTATAATACAAAAGCAAGAAAAACAATTATTTGACATACCTAATTCTTTACTATCTGTTATATTTATAGCACTGTGCTAAATACAATAAAGATACAGAAAATAATCAATAGATTCTTCCTTTTATTCTTTAGAATAGATAAGACCAGTAAATGACTTCATACCTCCAATATAGCCAGTACCATATGATCTGCAAAGGGATTCAGAGAAATAATTTATTTCCAGTGGAAAAGATTGCAGCTACAAGACAAAATCTAGATTTTTTGGAGTCTGAACTATATTACGGTCTTTTCTTCATCACTCTCCATGACTTTATATCCCTGTTGTACTGGTATACAGGTATTCCCCTGATATACTCTTTGTTCCCCAACAACCATATGCTTTTGCATGTGTAACTTAATGCTCATTCTGTTCCCTTCTCCTGAAATGCTCTTCTCCACCTGGTGAAGACTATTTATTTCTTAAGGCCAATTATTTTGTTGCCCTCTGTGATGATTTCAGTAACACTTCCCTTAAGCATTCTGACCTGTGGGTCTCCAGGGCACCTTATCACTAGTGTTCACTAATATTTCAAGACGAATCATTTTTTTTATTTTAATTTGTGTATCTCCCACCTCAAAAGTGAGAACTCTTATAAGGAAAGAACTTTGACCTATTTATCACCATATTCCCAGGAGCTAGCAAAATTCAGGCAACATAATAAATGCACTCAGTAAATTTTTGTGGAATAAGGTAGCATTTATATTAGGATAGCATATTGGCCAGACCACACAGGGTGATTTCCCTATCCAGTCCTGGGGGAATAACTGGGACACCAATAACACTCTTCTGAAACAGTTTCATGCATACAAATCACCACGTGGTCTTTCTACCCTCGCCATGGCTTTTTGGATCAAGTCTATAGTATTTTGTTATGGCAGCCCAACTGACTTAGACAATTGCCTACAAAATAATGCATATTAGTTATAGAAAATGTGAAAAATATGGAAATACACAAAAAAGTAAAAATTAAACATCTTAATAACCACAGGAGACCTGCACTGTTCATATTTTTGGTCTATATTTCATGTAAATACTTAAAGAATAAATTCAAGTTTGGGCTCTGTAGAGTTATTTGGGAAACAAATAAAGGGGAAGTCAAAATTGTACTTCAGAAAGATAGGTCTTGGTGTTTTGTGGGTAGGACTGGAAAGCCTGGAGATATTGGAACAAGTCAGAGATTATTTCTTTAATTAGACTACATCACAAAGGCTTTGAATAGGCACTGGAATATGAAAAATGGGACAGGTACACAAGACATTTGAGAAGTATAAATGGTGTTGCTCAACAATGTCCAGGTGTGAAGATGAGGAGGCATAAGATACTTGAAGTAGGGTAAGAGTAAAGTCTGCCTTCCAGTGGTTAAGAGGCTTGACAAAGAGTACTGGGGAATGAACGTGCAAGCTATAGTGATGGCTCTGGAGTTGGAAAACGGGTTACACAAGCTCCTGCAAGACCTGCAGAACTTGGCTTCTCAGAAAAATGAAACCGATCTCTTAGAATTCCTGAAAAGGTTCATGGGTAAACAGAAGAGGAACATAAAATATCTGGAATACCAGCATAGCTATCAGAAGGAATTAGAAAGGCTGACTTCGAAGGAAGGCATCTCGGAACAGTTTGGTGAAGCATCAGGCAGACAGGCTTAACATCTGAAGGCAACACAGCAAGTCTTCCATCGTAGTAGTTCCCAAAAGCAGCTACTTAAAAATCTGGATCTCCATTTGACAGAAGACTGCTTTACTTTTAATAGTATCCCAATCTTCATTGTCATACATGGCAATAAATTGGTTTTGCATTATAAATAAATAAATAAATAAATAAATAAATAAATAAATAAATAAAAAGACTTGGAAGATAAGTAGAGTTTTAATCAGATAGAGGTGTATGTACATACTGGTAGGGCTGGTCAAGAAGATTCTATTAGAAAACATAACCTTCTGTAAAATTGGAAAGATCTATACTTCACCTGTTCTTTGTTAGTCAGGAACCAAAGTTTCTTCTGGCCATATTTAATAATTATGAAAAATGTCTGAAGTGACAAAATGGGTAGTGAATGTTCAGTGAACAGGAAAAAATAATACTGCATTCGAGTCTAGAATCTAGAGAATAAGAACAATTTCTGAAGACCATCAGAGATTCCATAAGAAACTGATTATGATCAGTTTTTGAGAATAGAAAAGATGAGTTTTGTATTTGATATTGACAAAGAAAGTATTGATTGAAGAAAGTATTGATTGGTACATTTCCATGTACAGACACACTTCTTCCTCACTGCATCACACAATTGAGGGATGATGTAGTGCAGGGAGATATGACTTTCCCAACATAAGATCTTGAACTAAAATTCAGCAAACCTCTTCACCTTGCCTGGTCCAAGTTTCTAGCGCTTGCAGAGAAAGGACTGACGGTTGGGAGTTTCAGGCACTTTTCTTAATCTCCAGGAGGGTACCATTTCCAACTTGTTTTTCTATGTGCTCAGGCCTGCATCCCTGTGTGTGATAGTGTTTGCTGTGCAGATGGGAGATTAAATGGAGCTAGATAAAGGAATGAGTGGGGTCAAGGATGGGGATGCAAATTGCATTGGGATTATATGCTAGGCTTCCTCTCCCCACACCCCAGGAACTCACACAATAATTAGCTGCCAACTTGTATGTGATCTGAGTAATAAAGTGGTAATAATCAGCTTCCAATTTACATTGTAATAAAGTAATGTACAGAGATTTGAAAATGAAGGCTGTGTCTCTGCTGATAACATCTGTTAATATTTTCAAACTCTACATTTTAAAAGCCATAAAGCCTTTGTTGATTTAAATTGTCAAAAGCCTGAGGAGTCTTTTGTTTTTGCATATATTCTAGGCAAAAGAAGTCCAGAGTATTTCTTTTCCCCCCAATATGTAGAAGAAGACATGCTCAAATGTGCTTTACAGGAAGTTTAGAAACCCTGAGACAGGCTGCCTAAAGACTGTGGTTGGTAGGTTGTTCTACAATTAGTCAGGTGACACAGGACAAGCCCTAGCCTTTTGGAGTAAGAATAGGATCACTGTAAAATAGTCACCTAGAAATCTACAGCCTCAGCTTATAAAGCCAGCTTCTTATTTACGCTTAGGAGATGTATGTTTCCGTAACAGATTCCACTGGGAAGAAAGGACTTGTTTGTTCGCATATGCAAGAAGCACAGACCAGCATTGTGTGTGAGATCCAGAGCTTGCTACTAGAGATGGATTCCTCTCTGAAGGACCATTAATAAAGATCTGTGGCAGGGCCTAAGAGAGAGAAAATAGAGGTGCTGAAGGACTTCTGTGCATCTTTTTTTTTTTTTTTTTTTTTTTACTTCTGTGCATCCTAATAGGAAGTAGACAGTTTGCCCAACTGATAGAAAGGAGTCCAAAGAAATTGAGTTCAAAATTTCAGCAATATAAAAAAGTAGAATATATAAAAACACCAGTGCTTGTATAGTTTATGTGTATATATATTTATATTTATAGACATATAATATATATATATATTTTTATATATGTATATATTTTTTCTGTATAGAGAGATTCAGGATAAAAATTCAAATAACAGTATTGCACAATATGAAAAAAATTAATTATTTTATCCTCATTTTTAAAAAAGATTTATTTATTTATTTTAGAGAGATTAGGTGTGTGAGACCGGGGAGGAACAGAGGGAGAAGGGGAGGGAGCAGACACCCTGGTGAGCAGACACCCTGGTGAGCAGGGAGCCCCACACAGGATGCCATCCTATGACCCTGAGATCATGACCTGATCCAAAACCAAGAGTCAGATGCTCAACTGACTGAGCCACACAGGTGCCCCTATTCTTATTTTTCAAAAGCGAAAATACTTTGATTTCTAATGGAAGTGCTGGAAGGGAACTTTAGCATAAAACTATTTAAGTGTTATCTGTTTTCACATCACAGTTGTTCACAAAGATACAAGGAAATGGTGGAAAGTGATACAAACATGCCATTCCTAAAGTAATGTTAACACCTTCCAAACAGATAACTCTGAGACTGGGTAAATACAAAAACATACGCATGAATAAGTTATCTGAGAATAGGGAGAAAAAGAAGAAGAAAAAGAAAAAACACCAACCCAGTCCTTTAACATATGTTACTCTGCTTGGCTCAGCCTGAATTCTCATTGCTTGTCTGGATTTGGTAAATAGGGTCTTCAGGGGTCCCTCTGCCTGCAGTCTCTCCCACCACCAAGTGACCCTCATAACGCTCATACCCCACCTCATTCCGAGTTTATGTTCACAAGAACCCTGGGAGGAAGGCAGGGAATATTACCCCATTTTGAGGTTTAGAGAGATTGGAGCTAGGGTTTGAATGAGAATGTTCAATCCAAGCCAGAACTCAAATGTTCTGACTCATATTTTTAGTCTTCTTTGCTACACCCTGCACTTGAGCTACACTCCCACAAACATTCTGATTACACCCTTGTTCTTATTAAAAATCTTCAATGATTTCCTACTTCATTCTGAGTCATGTCAGCCCTCCTCAGCCTGTTGCATAGAGCTAGCCATTGTCATGGCAACTCAATTTGTCTTTAATATTATTTTCCCCCATGCCCTTCTCTCATGGAGAAGTCCCAATCTGCCCTGGGCATCCTAGTTTCTGTGCCCTTTTTTGCATTCTTTCATCTTTCCCAAACACTCCTCTCTCTTTGACATATGCTTCTCTTGTCCTCAAGAGTCTTACTGCTCCTATTGCATTTAGCAGTAGCTTCTATTTTAGCACTCCCCAGAGTCTCTCTTGGACTCGAAATATTCATATACATGTTCATACCCTTCACCAGTCTGACTTTTTGGAGTACAGATTATGCTATTTATTTTTTCTGTATTGTGTCACCCATAGTTTCTGTAAGTTATGCCTTGCAGATAGATACTCACTAAATAGTTCTCGAAATCTAACATCTGTTGAACTATCGTCTTGTATTATTATTTAGCTCAGCACTCATGCATGCCTTTTCTACCCAACTAAATTACAAACTCTTTGAATATTGCTCTTCTACTTTGTAGGAGCTTAAAAGTATTATGATTTTTGAAAATTTGATTTGAGGAAATGTATGATCTCTGACCTTGAAATAAAAATTCCACCCTTCTAAAATGATACTCAGATGTCAAAAGGAGAGATAACCATTCAGTAGCAATCCCCCATACCTTCTATGACAAATTTCCTAGGTTGATCTGGAATCTACATGACAGATTGTCAATGCCAAAGGCCAACAAACTCCATCTATGTGAATATGAGCCTTTTGAAAAACAAAGAATCCAATTAAAGAAGAAAATCCAGAAAGAAGACAAAAGGTTTTGGTTTGTTGTGTTTTTTTATGCCAAATCAACTAGCTTGCAAGAATCAGAAAGTCTGCATCTAGATATATTAATAAAAACACATACAGATAAGTCTCAAAGCTTGCTCTTCATTTATTGGCCTCCAAGCCCAATTATATCTGCTCTTTCAAGTCAATGGATTAATTTTTAATGTTTTTTTTTTTTTTTTTTTTTTTTTTTTTTTTTTTGCCCACAGAAAGACAATACAAAATGGCAGGAGCATAATTCTAATTTATTTCCATTTCAGATTTTTATACCTGCAATTATGTTTGTGCTAAATTAGATGAAAATGTCAATCTACCAATTTGCTTCTTCCTTTGTAACCTTTTGCATACAAAGTTTATCATTCTGACAAATAAAAGGCCTCTCCAACCTTGACGCTTAAGAAGAAATGCAAATTGTATTTTTCCAAATTGGAAAACAACTATCAATCATGTCATTTAAAAATTAGGTGAGATATCTAGTGAAGTTTGAATTCTTCATCTGTTTGGAGCTTATAGAATTAAAATATGATCTAATTTGATATTAAAAGAGCAAAATTAGTATGAGTAGATGTAATTTTTTCAAAGATTTTATTTATTCATGAGAGACACACAGAGAGAGAGAGAGAGAGAGGGAGAGAGAGGCAGAGACAGGCAGAGAGAGAGGCAGGCTCCATACAGGGAGCCCGATGCATGACTCCATCACAGGACTCCAGGATCACGCCCTGGGCCAAAGGCAGATGCCCAACTGCTGAGCCACTCAGGTATCCCAGATATTGTAATTTTTTTATTCAAACAATCCAAATATTAATTGAGGATCTGAATAAATTGCACATTCCATTTTAGGGAAAGCATTTTGAATCTTTTGCTTGGATTCCAAAGTGTGTAAATAACTCTTAAAATACAGAATGCCCATTTAATTTCAATGAAATAAAAGCTAGCACTTTTTAAGATATCTTACCCTAGCTTCCTCCATTCCCAGGAACTACTCCATTTCTTATTTATATGTAACATTTCATTTCACAAATTGCTACAACAACACTGACCTTTAAAACACGTGAACTGGCTTTCCTGGCTCTCAACTTCCCGCGCGCGCGGAGTATATCTTCTGAATTGTTAAGCCCAGCTAGAGTGAGTTCCACAGGAGAGAAGCTCCTTCCTCATCTCCTTTCCTCAGTTAAATGTGATTTTGGGCACCAGTGATTTTCTGTGACTCTCTTCCCATTAGAGGCTTTGTTCTCCATGCTCTTGTGCTCAGCCAAGGTGTTTTGGAAAGAAAACAGGTGCTTCCTGAATAAGCCACCCCGATTGGAATTTACACTAACATCTCCAAGATAACCCCTTTCCCCGAATTTCCTGTAGGCAGATACTATGATTCCTATTTTATGGCTCCTAAAACCGAAATAGAGATTAAGTGAGCAAGATCATCATGGAGAGGCAGAGGCAACACCAGTGTCAGGTTTAGTCCAAAGTACCCCCAGGGGGCCACTGAGCCTAGTGGTGAGAAGAGAGAGGCTCCCCACCAGCGTGGGGCCTCGATCCCCTCCCGGTTTCGGCACCAAATGTCAGGTTTAATCCGATCGGTAGTGAAATGGAATAGAGAGGCCAGGCAAAAGTTGGTGAAACAGGCTTTGAAGGGGACGTGCTCTCGGGTGACCCCCGGCTGGGGAGGGAGAGAGCGGGGAAGTCGCAGGCGGGTCGCAGGAGGGCTTATAAGGAGTTTTGGTGAGAGGGTTGGGAGGGAACATGGGGTGAGGTTTCCTTTGGTGGTGTTTCTCGGGTTCTTGGTCTTTTCCAGGTCTTGTGGTTTTTTTTTTTTTTTTTTTTTTTTTTCTTCTTCCAGTTAGGGCAAGCGTTATGGGTTTCCTAAGCCAAGTTAGGGTAGGCGGCAAGGCGGTGTTGGCGGAAGATGCGGTGCGGCGGCGTTATGGGCAGGTTGCTGGCCTCCGGTTGGCCGCGTTGAGGTCCCCAGTCTCGCCAGCCCGACAACCAGAAGGCACGTACAGGCTGACCCCCGGGTCTTGAGATTTCCACTTCTCAAGGGCAGGACCCGTGCTTGTTTCTGCTGCTTTGTAGGGTTCTTAGAAAGCACCCTCTGCCCCACAGGCTTCTCTTAAAGGATGAAGCTATGCCTCGGTGGGAACAATGTGCATCGCTGCCTCCCTGGTGGATTTTAAGGGACCCTCCTCAGCTGCCTTCCTGCCCGAACACAGTGCCTTGGGATTAACTTTTGTCTTTAGCATGTCTGTGTTCAAATGCAAATAAGTTTCCCAGGAGGTCTAAGTATTCTTCCTTTAAATATAGCATATGCCATTTAACCATGTCACAGAAAAAAGCAGTCTGCATCATCTCTTGGTAACTCGAATTCACAGATGCAAAATGAGAATGGTGAGACAGAAATATGGATGTATTTAGGTCTGAAAACTCTACCTGGAAACTCCATTCATGATTTGAGTTTATCTACATTTTCCCGAATAGATGATCTACTGTTTTCATAAGATTCTTGAATCTTATGAATTTAAGACTCTAATTACGTCGGCTAGTGATATGGACTGGATCCAAGACCACCTCGGCCTTCTTGAAATCAGAGGCCTTTGAAACCCACCTGTCCTTCTTCCCCAACACTCGCCCTCCCTAATTGCCTTGAATCCACTTGCCTCATTTTACCAAGCCCTCTATTCCTGTGTCTGTCAGCCACCACAGTGCCTGACTGCCAGCTCACCCTGCATCTCCCAAACTGTAATCCCTGTTAAGACTCTGGATCTGCTTTACACTGCTTTCTTCTCCCACCCCTCCTCAATTCTTGATCCCTCCCACTGTGCTCTCGGGAAATCAGGGTCCATTGTCAGCAAAATAGGCTCTATTTCCTCTATTTTCTGAATGTTTACTCCACCCTTTGGCTAAAGGGTCAACTTTCCCCCACCCCTGAGGACCTTGCTTTCCTGTAGCCCCTTACATGGTGGCTGCTTATCTTTCAGAATTCTCATGTCTGGAGGAGGGGGCCTGGAGGAGGGGGAGGCTCAATCTCCTATTATCTCCTTGTGGGGCCTGGAGGAGGGGGAGGCTCAATCTCCTATTATCTCCTTGTGGGGGCATTCTGTTTATTACCCTTCTCTTCTCCCTAAAAACCCAATTTGTATTCCCATTATGAAATCACACCATCATCTACCTTTCACTGTTGTTATCTATCTACTCCTGGTTCCCCTTTCTCTTTTTTTCAATAATTTCAGCTCCAGTACTATTCTTGTCTTAATTCTTTGTAATTCAATATACATATAGATGATCATATCAATACCCTGGTCCCTCTATTCCTTGAACTTTTTTAGTAATCCTGTCCTCTACGCCAGATAATTATTCCCATGGCCATACCTCCAGCCTTTTTCAAGAGTTTCCTTGTTTGATTCACAGAATGCTATGCATGATTTGAGAGAATATGTTCTCAAAACTTATAAGGAGGTTACATAACTAATACCATTCCAGATTCATAGGAGTGAAGTGAATGCATCACATATTTTGGGTATCTGAGAGTATTAAAGCTTCTTAGGGAACCCAGACTGAAAGAGAAAACCAATGATTATGATTCTTTTTAAAATTTTTAATTTAAATATATTTTTTTAAATTTAAATTCAATTATTTAATATATAAGGTATTATTAGTTTCAGAGGTAAAGTCCACTGACTCATCATTGCTCACTACATCATGTGCCCCCCCAATGCCCATCACCCAATTACCCCATCCCCTTACCCCCTTCCCTCCAGCAACCCTCAGTTTGTTTTCTATGATTAAGAGGTTTATGGTTTATCATCTTGTTTTGTTTTTATCCTCCCTTCTCCCATGATCCTGTCTTGTTACTTAAATTCCACATATGAGTGAGATCATATGATAATTGTCTTTCTCTGATTGACTTATTTCACTTAGCATAATGCCCTCTAGTTCTAGCCACGTCTTTGCAAATGGCAAGATTTCTTTTTTGATTGCTGAGTAATATTCCACTGCTTACATACCACATCTTCTTTATCCATCTATCTATCTGTTGGACATTGGGGCTCTTTCCATAGTTTGGCTATTGTGGACATTGTGCTATAAACTTGGGGGTGCAGGTGCCCCTTCAGATCACTACATTTGTATCTTTGGGGTAAATAACCAGTAGTGCAATTGCTGGGTTGTAGGGTAGCTCTATGTTCAACTCTTTTGAGGAACCTTCATACTCTTTTCCAGAGTGGCTGCACCAGTTCACATTCCCACCAACAGTGTAGGAGGGTTCCCCTTTCTCTGCAACCTCACCAACAACTGTCATTTCTTGACTTGTTAATTTTAGCCACTCTGACTGGCGTGAGGTAGTATCTCATTGTGGTTTTGATTTGTACTTCCCTGGTGCCAAATGATGTGGAGCATTTTTTCATGTGTCAGTTGGCCATTTGTATGTCTTCTTTGGAGAAATGTCTGTTCAGGTCTTCTGCCCATTTCTTGATTAGATTATTTGTTCTTTAGGTGGTGAGTTTGATAAGTTTTTTATAGATTTTGGATACTAGCCCTTTATCTGATATGTCATTTGCAAATATCTCCTCCTATTTTGTCAGTTGTCTTTTGGTTTTGTTGACTGTTTCCTTTGCCATGCATAAGCTTTTTAACCTGATAAAGTTCCAGTAGTTCATTTTTGCCTTTGTTTCCCTTGCCTTTGGAGACATGTCTTGTAAGAAGTTGCTACAGCTGATATAACAGAGATTGCTGCCTGTGTTCTCCTCTAGGATTTTGACAGATTCCTGTCTCACATTTAGCCTTTCATCCATTTTGAGTCTATTTTTGTATGTGGTATAAGAAATGGTCCAGTTTCATTCTTCGGCATGTGGCTGTCCAATTTTCCCAACACAAGTTGTTGAAGAGACTGTCTTTTATCCATTGGATATTCTTTCCTGCTTTGTCAAAGAGGAGTTGACCATAAGGTTGAGGGTCCATTTCTGGATTCCCTATTCTGTTTTACTGAACTATGTGTCTGTTTTTGTGCCAGTACCATACTCTTTTGATGATTACAGGTTTGTAATAGAGCTTAAAGTCTGGAATTGTGATACCACCAGCTTTGATTTTATTTTCAACATTCCTTTGGCTATTTGGGGTCTTTTCTGGTTCCATACAAATTTTAGGATTATTCGTTCCAGCTCTGTGAAAAAAGTTGATGGTATTTTGATAGGGATTACACTAAATATATAGACTGCTCTAGGTAACATAGACATTTTAACAATATTTATTCTTCCAATCTAGGAGCATGGGACATTTTTCCATTCCTTTGTGTCTTCCTCAATTTCTTTCATGAGTTTTCTATAGTTTTCTGAGTACAAATCCTTTACCACTTTGGTTAGATTTATTCCAATGTATCTTATGGGTTTTGGTGCAATTGTAAATGGGATCTACTGCTTAATTTCTCTGTCTTTTGTTTCATTGTTAATGTATAGAAATGAGACTGACTTCTGTTCATTGATTTTATATCCTGCCACTTTGCTGAATTCTAGCATGAGTTCTAACAATTTCAGGGTGGAGTCTTTTGGGTTTTCCACATAGAGTATCATGTCATTTGCGGAGAGTTTGACTTCTTTGCCCATTTGGATGCCTTTTATTTCATTTTGTTGTCTGATTGCTGAGGCTAGGACTTCTAGTACTATGTTGAACAACAGTGGTGAGAGTGGATATCCCTGTTGTGTTCCTATCCTTAGGGAAAAAGCTCTCAGTTTTTCACCCATCGAGAATTATATTTGCTGTGGGAGTTTCATACCTGGTTTTTATAATATTGAGGTATGTTCCCTTTTTCACTGTGAAGTTTAATTGAGAAAGGATGCTGTACTTTGTCAAATGCTTTTTATGCATCAATTGAGAGAATTAAATGGTTCTTTTCTTTTATAACATAGTGTATGTATCACATTGATTTGCAGATGTTGAACCACTTTTGCAGCTCAGGAATAAATCCCGCTTGGTCATGGTGAATAATCCTTTTAATGTACCATTGGATGCAATTGGCTAGTATCTTCATGAGAATTTTTGCATCTATGTTCATTGGGGATATTCCATAATTCTCCTTTTGAGAATTATGTGTGATCTTTATCTGGTTTCAGGATCAAGGTAATGCTAGCCTCATAGAAAGAGTTTGGAAGTTTTCCTTCCATTTCTGTTTTTTGAAACAGCTTCAGAAGAATAGGTAATAATTCTTCTTTAAACGTTTGGTAGCATTCCCCTGGGAAGCCATCTGGCCCTGGACTCTTGTTTGTTGGGACACTTTTTATTACTGCTTCAATTTCCTTGCTGGTTATGGATCTGTTCAGGTTTTCTATTTCTTCCTGTTTCAGTTTTGGTAATTTATACATTTCTAGGAATGTATCCATTTCTTCCAGATTGCCTGATTTGTTGGCATATAGTTGCTCATAACATGTTCTTATAATTGTGTTTTTTTGGTGTTGGTTGTGATCTCTTCTCTTTCATTCATGATTTTATTTATTTGGGTCTTTTTTCTTTTTGATAAGTCTGACCAGGAGTTTATCAATCCTATTCTTTTAAAGAATCAGCCACTAGTTTCATTGATCTGTTTTATTCTTTTGGTTTCTATTTCATTGATTTCTGCTCTATCTTTATTAATTCTCTTCTCCTGCTGGGTTTAGGCCATATTTGCTGTTCTTTCTCTAGCTCCTTTAGGTGTAGGGTTAGTTTGTGTATTTGAGATCCTTCTTGTTTCTTGAGAAAGGCTTGTATTGTTGCATACTTCCATCTTAGGACTGCCTTTGCTGCATCCCAAAGATTTCGAACAGTTGTATTTTCATTTTCATTTGTCTCCATGAATTTTTAAAATTCTTCTTTAATTTCCTAGTTGACCCATTCATTCTTTAGTGGGATGCTCTTTAACCTCCAAGTGTTTGAGTTACTTCCAAATTTCCTCTTATGATGATTGACTTCAAGTTTCAAAACATTGTGAGAATGATCCCAATCTTTTGGTACTGGCTGAGACCTGATTTGTGACCCAGTATGTGATCTATTCTGCAGAATGTTCCATGTCCATTCGAGAAGGATGTGTATTCTATTGCTTTAGGATGGAATGCTCTGAATATATCTGTGAAGTCCATCTAGTCCAGTGTCTCATTTAAAGCCCTTGTTTCCTTGATCTTCTGCTTAGATTATCTGTCCATTGCAATGAGTAGGGAATTAAAATCCTCTACTATTATTGTATTTAGGTTGATGTGTTTCTTTAATTTTATTATTAATTGCTTTATATAATTGTCTGCTCCCATGTTAGGGTCATAAATATTTACAATTATTAGATATTCTTATTGGATAGGCCTTTAATTATGATATAGTGTTCTTCTTCATCTCTTATTACAGTCTTTGGCTTAAAATTTAATTTGTCTGATATAAAGATTGCTACCCCAGCTTCTCTTTGATTTCCATTAGCATGATAAATGATTTTCCACCCCCTCACTTTCAATCTAGGAGGTGTCATTGGGTCTAAAATGAGTCTCCTACAGATAGCATATCAATGGGTCTTTTTTTTTTAAATCTAATCTGATATCCTGTGTCTTTTAATTGGGGGCATTTAGCCCATTTACATTCAGAGTAACTATTGAAAGATATAAATTTAGTGCCATTATATTACCTGTAAAGTCACTGTTTCTGTATATTGTCTTTGTTCCTTTCTGATTTACATTACTTTTGAACTCTCTTTTTAATATTTCTTGCAGGGCTAGTTTAGTGATCACAAATTCTAGGGCATTCCAGTTTGGTAGGTAGATTGTGATTCTTTATAATCCTAATTTCAGGCATTTCTATCTCTGACAACATTCTATCTTTTCAGCATATTCCCATCTCCCTATCTCAATATCCTTAACTTATTGGCAATGCAAAGTCTCTTTTGCCATATAAAGATAAAACATTCACAGATTCTAGGAATTAGAAGGTGAATCTGTACGGACTCCTGGGTGGCTCAGTTGGTTAAGCCTGATTGTTGATTTTGGCTCAGGTCATGATCTCAGGGTCATGGGATTGAGCCCAGAGTCAGGCCCTGGGCTGAGTGCAGAGTCTACTTTTTCTTCGCCCTCTGCTCCTTCCCCTGCTCCAGCTTTCTCTATCCCTCTCTCAAATCAATCAATAAATAAAATATTTTTAAAGAGGTGAATCTTTGGGGGTCATTATTCTGTCTACACACAGCCCAATTTCAACAATTGTTATCAAGATTATAGATGGTATAATCTTGATCATCCTGAAGCACAAAATAACTGTTCATCCCTCTTTTGATGATGCTCAATGTCTATTAATGAATCCACTAATTCTTTGAAGGTTGCAAAATAGTGATTTTTCAGATTTTTCATTTAATTTTAACTGCTGGAATAATCTATGAAGAGACACTTCATCTATGATTTAGTTTCCCATCAGTACAGTTTGTAAAGGAAAGGGAGGGTAAATGGTTGATACTATGCCTTTATTTACCAGTTTTCAAGAAAATGAACTTATTTCTTACCATTCTTCAAAGGCAAACTTTTTTGTATTATTATGGACTTACAAGTTTACGGATACTGGACAGGCTCAATCCATTCCAATTAATATTATTATTTTTAAACACAAATTGTCTCCTATTTGTCCAGTGTAAGCCTATTTAAGTTAGTGCCTAGATGCTTTAAACAAATCATACAGTTTTTGGTAATTTCCTTGATATCATCTATGAAAAGATGTTTTAGGATGGTTCTTCAAATCGTCCATTCTCCAAATATGCCTGGTTTCTTTTAGTGAGAAATAGTATTTCAGAATCACAATCTATATGCCAGGAGATGTCCCATTGCTACTGGGTTTGTTATTTTTGTATGCCTTTTTAGCGGACAGAGTTAGAAAATAAGAAAAGTTTTAAAAAAGAAATACTTCATTTATTCATTCTGACATTTCCAATTAAAACTTAAGCTATAGGGTTTTTACTGTCTAATACAAAGAATTCTGCTTCTCAAGGACTAGAGAATGTTAGAGCATCCTGTGAAATATTCATCTGCCTCATCTCAAGTTACCCACACACAACAATACAGAATAAAAACACCAATATTACTCTTATCAGTAAAATTACTGAAAGCAATTATGTTTTTTTGCCTTTTCTGTCCCAATTTCCTCCCTCTCATATTTTTATAATTTCAAAGCATACAGCCATTAGACAGTGTCTTCTTCTTAGCCCTCATTTAATCTTAATTATTATGTAACTATATACTTATTTACTTCCAGTCATTATGTCCATGTCTCAAGTCATCTTAGTCATGTTCAGCTTGCTATCTAAAAGACTCTTCAGGAAGATCTCTTGTTTATAAGGCATTGCACAATTTATATCTGGAAGTCAGTTCAGCTGGATATAAAACATTCACATTTTTTTCTTTGAATGTATTCAGTATGTTCCTCCATTTTCTTCTGGTATAAAAGATCACTGTGAAAAGTCTGATGACAGTCTAATTTCCCTTATAAGTCATTTATTCGGTCTGACTAGATGGCCAAAGCACCTTCTTTTTTTCATAGTCTGGTAATTGTACAAGAATATGTCTTATTGGTAATTGTACAAGAATATGTCTTACTGAGCATTCTGAGTGGATATCAGGTGCATAATAGCCTCATTCAATATGTACTTTCATATATTTTTATTTTCAGTTTTCTTGAATTCTAATTTTTAGTATTTCTTCATTTCCATTTTCTTCTTCAGGGATTTCTTTTTTTAAGATTTTATTTATTTATTCATGAGAGACACAGAGAGACAGAAGCAGAGACATAGGCAGAGAGAGAAGCAGGCTCCATCAGGGAGCCCAATGTGGGACTGGATCCCAGGACTCCAGGATCACACCCTGGGCAAAAGGCAGATGCCCAACCACTGAACCACCCAGGCATCCCTTTTACAGGGATTTCTATTATCCTTTTTGTTTTGTTTGTTTTGTTTTTTCCTTATTGTTAATATTTGTCACTTTCTCTTAAAATTTTTTCACTGTATTTTTTTCTCATTTTTAAATACTTTCTTCTTTTCCCCTTCCGTTTCTCTTCAGATATTATTTGTTGTCCTTATTTCCAGTTGTAGTCTTTCTAATAATCTGATATAATCACAAGTCTAATAGTCTGAAATGATTTTTTCTTTTATCTCTAATTCTTTATTGAGTTTTGTCACATCAATTCAGAATTTTTGTAATTTTAATTTATACTACTCTCATATCTTATGTAAGTTACTTAGTCTTTTAATTTATTTCAAAATAGTAGGTACAGATTTTATCTGTTTGGTCAGCATGACTTTCTGGCAGGTCCAGATGGATGTTATTCTGTTCCTTCTTCTTTATCTCCTAATAGCTCAGTTTGGGATTTGATTTTGATTGCTTTCTGTTGCTACTTTTGGGAAATAATTTTTTGCAGTTTTAAAGGAATTTCTGGAACAAAATAACTTTGAATTTCTTAAAATACTCTCTTGGTTTTGTTGTTGATGTTATCACATAGTATTAAAAAATTGAGTAGCTTGTTTTTTGAGATTTCCTGGCTCTATTCTCTCTTCCTGCTTCTATCTGGATCTTCTTTTTCTTTCATCTTTATGTCCCTAATTGCTCAAATTTAATTTCAATCGTGGCGGTATTTCCTCACTAAATGGTCTTGCCATGGAAGGGAGCCCTGGTGTGTCTGTCTGGGACATTCCTAGGGACACTGATGCTCCAAATCCTTTATACCTTACTGAGGGGTCCTCATACCCACTATTATATTGGGCACGACTTCACCCAGTTTCAGGTGCTTTTCTCACATTTGTGGGTCATGAGCTCCTGTAAACATTTGTTGGCTCTTTTGGGGTTCTACCTTGAGATCCATCTGATGCTTCCCTCTGCTTCCTTCTGCACAGATTATGTTATATGCAATGCTGGTGACTGTTGGTTGTTCATCTCCACCTGCTGGCATTTTAGAGTTCATGGAGATACCACATCAACTAGATTTGTTGTGAATTTTGTCATGGGTTTGTTTTGCTATTAGCTACTTTGTCTTTTTTTACTGTGGTGATTCAGAGAGATTGAAAACAATACTATCACCATCATCTTTTCAGAATGCTACATCTCCTCTCTCTGAGAGAAAGAGAAACTTATTTATTAAAAAACAGTAAATGTACATTTATTGAAATTTTATTTTAATGTTTGAATTAAAAATAAAATCCTAGTTATTAAACATTTTTCTGAAGAGAATTAATGTTTTATTTTTATTATAATTATAGACATATTATTAATAAACTTTTTATTTTGAACAATTTTAAATGTATATAAATACTACAAAGATAGTGCAGAGAGCTCCCATATACCTTTTACTCAGGTCTACTTTACCTTAATGTAATCATTTCACATTACTGTGATATATTTGTCAAAACTAAGCAACCATCATTGTGCATTACTCTTAAAAAAAATCTAGATTTCACCAGTTTTTCCACTGATGACATTTTTTTTCTGTTCCCTGATCCAAACCAGGATACTATGTTGCATTTACTTGTCATGTTTTCTTGTTCTCCTCTGGTTTATGACAGTTCCTCAGTCCCTCCTTATTTTCCATGTCCTTAACAGTTTTATAAGTTTTATAAGTGCTGGTCCGGTGTCCACAGATCCCAGTCCAAGTAGTGTACTTTAATGAACATTAAGCGGGGTTTCCCATTATCCAAGGACACATTAGACTAGAATCCAGATGGGCAAGTGTATTTAGTAAATGTTTTTAGGAGACTTATTTTGATAAATTAATAGGAAAAGTTTGTTTGAAAAAGAGGGAATGCTTTTTAATTGGTATGTCAATCATTTGAAATTGGAACCTTGAATTACTTAAGACTGTTTTCCTCTTATCAGGCATTTTAAACATTCTCCCTGAATATTCTGTTTATACAATTAATAAAGGCTTTATAGGTAATTCAAAATTAGGTTTCACTGTGGTTCCTTCTGAGTCACATAAATTTCCAGATTGATATTTAAATTAATGAAAGTGTTTTTGGATACCCTATATTTCAGTTTTAATATATATGAACACAGAAGTATATACAATCACATATAAAAATACTCACTAGGAGTCATGAGGCACTATGCAATAGTGGGAAATCCAACTCTTAGGTTCCCCATAGACTCGCTGTTCATGCCTATGCATTAAATGAATAAACCTTTGATTGGCTAATCTATTATTTCCAGCCATTTAATGATCAATGAGGATTGCTGAAGGAATGAGTGATCTATGATGGTGATCAATATTCATCATGAAGATAGCTGAAATGGACACCTGCCACATATTGATGTGGCCTAAATCAGAGAGTATACTGAAAACCCATGCAGAGGAGTTGAGATAAAATTTCTTCCTTTTAGAAGACCGTTGTGGAGTCTCCCTCCCAACCTGATATATCCTGCTGTAGGATCCAACCTGGACCAGTTCTTTCAAATTATAGATCATTTTATCCCCCACTTCCCTTTCAGTGAAATGTTCTTGCCCAGCATCTTAAGGCCTACATCTGACTTCCAAGTTAAGCTTCCTGATCTACTGATGGATATTTTTCATTCTTTTGAGTATCGTTTTCATCAGTGGTCTTACACCTATCTTGCCTTAATTTGAAAAAGGTCTGATGATTGCAGATACACATCTCATTTAGTAGATGATGTCCCAAACTGAAGGAATGGGAATCTGTAGCATCTCAGTGGTAGGGAAGATGATGCATTTGGGTAGGTGGTCCCCTATTGCTGCCTCCAAACCACACATACACACCCAGTGTATCGGTGCAATCCATGAGAGACCTCGCTGTGGTCCAGAGTTTACAAGTTGTTTTCTACCCCTACCCCAATCTGAGAAAACTAGACTTAATGATACTTAGATCTACATCCTGGGGAAATTACAGAGAATACCTGGGAATGTGCTGAATTTCTTGGAAGTGAAGAACTAGCTCAGAATCATTATTGTGTCACCTTGGCCCCGAGGGAGGACCGCTATGGGTCTTGTCTTAACCACCACCTCTATAGAAAATCACAATTTCTCTTAATAAAAGTTTAAGAATTCAGGAGTGCCAGAGTCCCTGGATTAAGCCTCAAACCAAACCATCATGGAAATCATGAAAAGGCCAGACGGTTGTGAAATACAGGGTACCCGTGAAATTTGTCCCTCCTTTTCTCCATAGAGCAAACAGAGGTTTGCGCCTCATCTCTGAAACAGTCACATTCTGACTCGCCTTGGCATCCAGGGCGTAGTGGAGGAAAGCAGAGGGGCGGGAGGTGGGATTTCCAGCAGCAGGGCTGGGTTTGGAAAAGCTCAGGAAGATGGTGGAGGAGGTTGGCCTCATGCAAAGAAAAGGCAACTGTGGCGAAGCCAACCGGCTAAGCTGGCCTGGAAGAGGTGGGCGCAGGCCCCCGGGTCCAGGAGTGCCCGTGCCTGGTGGGCCCTCCCTCTTCTCCCTGTGGCTTCAGAGCTGCTCTCTCGGCTGACAAGATCTCTGACGAGAGGCCGCTAGGGTTTTTCCAGCCCTCATGACGGCAGAGGCTGTCTGTCTAGTCAAGTATGTCTTAAACTAGTTGCCATGGAAATATGTTTTAGGGGTATCTGACGCTGCCAGGGGACCCTGACTGGCAGGATAGCAAATCAGGCTCTGATTTAACCTCCCGATACAGTCTGTTGAGCAATTTCGGAAGAAGCGCGCGCGGCACCGAGGTTTCAGGCTGTTTGCCGGGTTTGCAGGAGACGGAGAGCACGCGGCGGCGGGGGCCGGGATGGGGGCCGGGATGGGGGGCGGTCACCCCCGGGCTCCGCACGCCCCCCCCCCCCCCCCCGCCCCGCGCTGCGCTGCGGCCACCGCGGAGCCCACAGGATGTAAAGTTCCAATCAGCCTCTTCGCAGCCTTCATTCGCAGGAGACCTGCTGCGGGAGAAACCCAAATCGGTGGCCGACGTGATAATCTGCAAATCAGAAGGTTTGCGGACTATGTGCGGATGTCACCTGTGATTTCTGTGTGAGCCGGTGATCACTCGGCATTGGCTGCATGTGGCTTAGTAGCATCAGCTTTGAGGAAAACACCCTTGTGAATATGGGTTCTGTCTATAATGTAAGAAGTGAATAGATGTCTAGAAACCCTGATTTTTTAAATAAATCTGTGCAGAAAGGCTGGCCATTTGGGCCTTGAATGTTTATTGTGACATCGATCGTCAGTTTGACTATAGAGATTGCTCAAATTCACCTAATTGCCAGATTATTAGCAAAATCATACATAAACAGATTTAACAAACAAATAAGAAACCAGAATGGAGAAACTTCCGAGCTCTGCCTAAGGCTCTGACACAACATATATATTGTCATATATATATTACAATCTATATATGTATATATATGGACACACATATGGATGGCGGGGCCTTTTTACTTAATTATTTACAATTAATTATTGTCTCTCAACAGTAAAATGGAGATTATCTTTCTATAACGCAGTATTGTAACAATGCAAAATGAGTTAATATCTGCAGAGCATTTTTAGAATGGACATCTTATTTTTGATGCTGTTATTTCTACCCCTACCCTTACTGTTGAGGGTGATCATTGCTAATTTATCTCTTGAGAGGTAGACGTCTGGACCCAAAAGGCTGTGCACCCTCTAGTGATTCATTTTTCCAATGGGAATGATTCTTGTTCCTCTCTTTTCTGGGTAAAATACAAATTAGAGACTTCTGGGGAGATTCTTTGCTTCGATTAAGAATCACCTGAATAAGGTATCCTTCCTTAGTTTCCTTTAGAGAAACTTGAAACTTGAAAAAAAATTTTTTGAATAACTTATTTAAATACATTAAAATGAAATAATGCTTAAAATTCAATTCTTCTTCAGTCTCCCTGGACACCTTTGGGGGGCTCAAAGGCCAGATAGGGTTGGTGGCTACCACATGGGGCAGCACAACTTTAACTGTCCTTTATGAGCAATATAAGAGATTTTTTTAATTTTTTTTTTTTTTTTTTTATGATAGTCACAGAGAGAGAGAGAGAGAGAGGCAGAGACACAGGCAGAGGGAGAAGCAGACTCCATGCACCGGGAGCCCGACGTGGGATTCGATCCCGGGTCTCCAGGATCGGAGATTTTTTTTAATGTAATAGGATACAAAACCTTTATTGATAAAGTTTCAGATTCTACTTTGCAACTAACCTTTAGGAAATCAGTTGTTGAGTTTGGGTTCAGTGGACAGGATATCCATAGTTGTTCAAAAAAGCTATTAAAATACTCCTCCCTTTTCCAACTACATACCTGAGTGAGGCTGGGACTTTTTCTTTCTTTTTTTTTCAATTGTTTTTATTGCAGTAAAATACACATAAAGTTTACCATCTCAGCCACTTTAAAGTGTACACATTCAGTGTTACTAAAAGTGGTATTTAAAGGTGGTTTTCACCCAGCTTCTGACTGCCAAGGATCACTGAATGGCAGCAGCATAGGCCTTTGTAGTTTTGGTGCCTGGCACAGCAATGCCTTTTCATTCCCTGCTCTGGGAAGCCCCCACCCGCACCCTCAAAGCACAGGCACATCCTCACACCACTACGTTTGCATGCAGCCACAGAGCCCTCAGCAGGGAGTAACTCTTGTTTATTGAGCTTCTAATAAAAAGGAGTTCTATCAAATCTAATATAGTGAAAACTGCAGTCCTAAAAGTTCACTTAAAGTACCCCAGATGTAGCTTTGCACAGTGGCAGTATCGTAGCCAATGAGGTTTATCCGAAGTGCGATTATTGCTAATTGAAAACTAAAGTACCCTAGATGTATGATGGTTTATCAAAATTCTTACATGGTGCTCAGATAAAGCAGCCCTTTTAAAATATAATTTTGTTAATAAATTTATTCTGGAAAATTTTAAAGAAATATATAATCAAAATATTGAAATGATGGAATAAAAATTATTGATAAAGGCTTTTTTCCCTTAAGCAAAAATCAGTGCAAATGACAGTTACTTCAATGAAAAGCATTATGCTTTACTCATCTAGACTTTGAAGGACCTGCCAGTTCATCTGCAAAGAAGTGCATGGATAAGCATTCATATAAAATATTTAAATCACCAGTGCATTCTTGTTTATGACATTCCTAATCCATATAACTCATGTACCTGAAATAAACATCCTCGAAAAGAAGAGCAAATTAAGCTCATGTAGGAAGACAAGTGGGTTTTTATGGTTTGTGCCTTTCCTTCACATGGCCCTCCTTCTCCTTTTCTGATCTGTGCTTTGTCTCCTTCCACCATCAAATGTTTTCCAAAGGTAGCAAATAGAGGTGTGAGCACAACTAATGGTAAAAATGAAGGTCTGGATTTTCTGCATTAACCAACCGAAATAACCCGCTGTAATTCAGCTTATGGCTCTGACTTGCGAGCTTCCTAGGACTTGCTGCTACTGCCTCTCATAAAGATCCAGATCCAAGCTGTGTTCTCTACAATGCACCAGCTTTGAGATCATGGGGTTTTGTACCCCAGAACAACACGTATGCCACATATGCCTCTTCATTCTCTCCATTTCACAGATGGCAAAACTGAAATTCAGGGATCCTTATTTACAGACACACTGCTGATGAGCAAGATTTAATCCCAGATTTTTCTGGCCCAAAAGACCTGTCTACTGACCATCCTGATTGTCACTCTGCAGGTGCTAGGAGAATTATTGCTAATTATTATGTAAGGGCCTGCCTCTTCCTCTTCCTCTATGGTCTCATAGGGATTATTAGTCTCTAGAGACTAGAGATTTATAGTCTATCTTGGGATTCCTTGCCCTCCAAACTACACCGTAAGATATCCAAAGATGCCTGTGGGTTACCTTAGTCTTTGATAGCTTTGCTGTGAGCCATGGAGTGGGGGCCTGACTTGCTGTCAAGTGGTAGACCCCAGGAGTCTGCCTGCTGCAGGTGACAAGGTCAGCTGCCACTGGAGCCAGTGGTGAAAACATCAATTTTATAAGTTTGGGGAAATCAGGTAAGTCGTTAATTAAATCTCCACAGCAGATAAAATAACTTAAGTGCTCTTGAGAATGAATCTTTGCTTTCCTTTAAGTTCATTAAACTATTTAAAATTTCAACAGACACTACTTTAGGAATCACATTTTCGACCTGTCTGCAAAGATTTAACAGTTTCATTATTTTATTGACACAAGTTCCAGCATTCAGAGACATGCATGCAACTCTTGATATTTCTGCACTAATCAGTATGATGAAGGATGCTATAGATTCATGATCTTGTGTATGACTTAACAATTTCCTTGGTTTCTTTACAACCGTATTGCATATCTATTTCTGGAGGTTATAATACCTACATAGAGATATATGCTTTTGATTACCAAGAAATACATACTAAAATGCATAGCAGCAGGGAGAGAAAAATGATCAGATTGTTTAAATTTAGTTCTTTTTACTACATTTAGTGACAAGTTAATTATTGTTTGTTTAAATAGGGTCCTCTACCTGACATGGTTGTCTCAGGCACATGGAAGTGTTAAGTAAGCTTGGCTTTCTGGTATTAAAATTTGTAATGTTAAAAGTCACATACATTCGTTGGGGGAAAAAATTGCATTTATCACCAGACTGCTAAAATAATTAGCTCTGGGGGCGCCTGAGTGGCTGAGTAGGTTAAGTGTCTGTCTTTGGCTCGGGTTGTGATCCCAGCGTCCTGGGATCAAGCCCCTCATTGGGATCCCTGCTCAGGGGAGAGCCTACTTCTCCCTCTCCCTCTGCTACTCCTCCTGCTTGTGCTCTCTCTCTCTCTCTCTCTCTAAATAAATAGAATCTTAAAAAAAAAATAATTAGCTCAGGATAAAGACATTCAGCCAGAAACAGAATGAATGGTATTGCTAAATTTTTATACTTGTTGCAAACATTAGCATCTGGTCTTGACTCTTTGGAAATAAAATTTATAACTTACTAAAATATTTAGTGAGCACCTACTTTGTGCCTGGCACTGTTACATGGTGGTTAATCGAAGGGCTATTAATTCTTCTGTGAAGAGGCCAAAAGCTCATAAGAACATAACAGATGCTTGGTTAATGTCATTTGAAACTGAACACTAAGAGAATGGGCAAATTCCAAGTGAATGACACCAAAAGCTAAAGTCACCCCCTCTCCCCCACCTCAAAAAAGTAACTTATCTTATTCTGCTTAGCCAATAAGAATTCTTTGTTTTTTTGATGTCTGCCCTTTTCTTAGGCTTTGGTTTTACAGATGCAAACCTCTTCTTCTTATGAGCCTTAAAGTTTCTATAACATCTGAGTATGTTCTACTCTTGGCCAACCTACCTCAGTGGGTCCTGGATCACTGGAATACAGCCTTGAAGCTTCTATCCAGCAATCATGGCTCTCCTCCATCTGACCCCAACCTCCTTTCCAGCCTCTTCTCTCACTGATCACCTGCCTCCACTTTATACACAGGCCGGCTTAGGACACTTGCTTCTCCCCAACCCCCAGCCCGGTCCTCATCACTTGCTAAAATCGTCTCCTCAACACAGAGTGCCCTGTCTCCTCATTCTTGCCTGTGAAAACCTGACGCATTCTCTAAGGAAGACTCCAGTCTTGCCCCAAGTAATACTTGCTGGTCTGAGTTCTGATAAAGCTTGTTTTGTCCCTGGCCTATGATGTTTCATTATTTGAGTACTTGTCTTAATTTTGTGTTAAATTGTAAATGTTCAGGTGGGCTCTATGTCTTCATCTCTGCATCCCCTGGTGAACTCCATACCACAGTACTTGGTAGAGATATTTGGTGAACAAATGAATAAATGTAGGGCCTTAAAACTTCAGCCCTATGTTTCTAGCTTGGAAATGAGATAGTATATATTTAAGTCTACCATCATGCCTTGCCTACCTGCACCTGTGCAAAAGTGTTCATGTACTGAATTTTAGAAGTGCATTGAATTACCTAGGTTGTTTCAGACAACAAGTAGTGGCCGATTGTATGTCTTCCTGGGAGATCCCTATTTATGTCAACACCTACAGGGATTTTGGCCTTTAGGTGTCACAGATGGAGTGACATGTCATCTTTGCACTATGAAACATGGTAATAGAGTGGCCGAGTCCACAGCTGCTCCCAGGGAGAGGTAGCTCAAACGCCTTCTCAGCCATACTCTCACCACTGTAAACCTGCTGAGGGACTCTATCTGGACTTCTCAAACTTTCTCCTCTCCATGAGGGAGAGAATTGGGCATTTACTGGGCCAGCTAGTCAAAAATAAGGAAGCATAAGTGTGCCTTCCATCTTTCCTTTTGGTATTTCTCTATTCCCTTTCAGCATCTTACTTCTGAGGCTACGTCTAATTCATAACATGGTGCTGGGAATAGGAATTAACTTAGTATATTGCCCTTCTCAACAGTACAAAAGACAGTATTTCCTAGAAAGCAAGGTTTCTCTCAGGATAGCATGTCAATCTTAAGATCCCTTGTGGACATGTCAATATAGTTTAGCAATTACATGTGACCCAGGAGAATACATACTAAGTCAGTTTCCTTATTTATGAAATAAGGAAATATTGGTCAAAATAGTACCTTCTCAACGTTGTTCAGAGGATTAAATGAGATGTTACTTCTGTCAGGAACTGGGAAGTCAGATTTTACCCTACCCGTAATCTGAGGAATTACCCTGCCACAGTTTCATAGATGCTGGTAGAAGACGTGAGACTCTGGGGTCAGAGACAAAGGATTTTATGACTCATAGAAAAAGCAGTAGTCAGAGTAGCAGCATTCTCTTATGCTGGTTCCCAAGCCCAGTTTCCACACAAAACCCCCTGCACACATACAGTGGGCTGCCTTCTAGAAGAGCTCTGAGCTTAGAGAGTCTGAATCTTTTTAGGATGGGCAATAGCATGCTTAGTAGTTGTTTCAAAGGGAGACATTATTGTTATTATGTTGGACAGTAAGCATGGATGCTCTTTGCTCTGGAAGGAGACAGTATATCCATGTTCCAAAGCTGTTTGCTAGACAAATATCTTGAAAAAAAATCTGAAACAGCCAGTGCCTCTGCCTGAAACACATGTAGCAACGTGAATGCCCCAAGAAGACTTGACTTCGAACTTGTAAAGCACTTATAAAAACATCTGGCAGAGAATTAGTACTCAAGAACTGTGATTGTTACTGTTATTAGGTCACAAAGAGGATTCTACTTCGTTAAAAGATGACTTCGTTCAGTTATTAATCAAAAAAGGAGAAAGCAAACAAATCATCATGCATCTTACATGTTTCAAAAATCCAAATATATGTTCTTTATTTATAGATGTTCAAACCAAGTCAGACACCTTGAGAGGCGGTTTTGTTTTTCCTGCCAGTATATTTGGTGTTGGCACTAATTCTGCACATATAATACTCTAGCTGCATGTTATCTGGGAGAGAATAAATAAATTGGGGCCACTGCCTATTCATTGGAGAGTCTGATCTGTCCACCTCTGAGGTACTGCTCACTGCTTCATTATGCACAGTCATGGCTTATCCTTTTTTCTGCAGACTGGATGTGGTGTGGTCCATTTCCTTCTAAAAATAAATATGCATCTGGACATTTTGTCTTCAAAATGCCATTGGGTTTTTCCATTAAGTTGAAATGATAAAGGATGATTTTGAATGGAAATGGAAGCATCATTTCAACAACTTGATGAGCTCTGAGTTGCAAGTTGGGTCAAATCAAGACAGAGCTAAAGGTCACACTTGCCCTAGGAGTGAGTGCCCACTCTTCTGTCCCTTGAATAATCCTTCCTTCCAGAAAGAATCCTGCTATTCTCTGAATGACCAGCTATCTTATCTCCAGGAAAAAAATGATTAATTTACACTACTCTTACTTATGCCTAGCATCTGGTATTATGTGTCACACATAATACAGGCTCAATAAAAAATTTCTTAATTTTTTAAAGATTATTTATTCTGGAGAGAAAGAGAACATGTGTATGCACAGGCATGCATACAGAGGGGAAGGGTAGAGGGAGAAGGAGAGAATCCCAAGCAGACTCTCTACTCTGTGCGGAGCCACAAGCTGGGCTTGATCTCGGGACCCTGAGATCATGACCTGATCTATAATCAAGAGTCCAATTGGCTGAACCACCCCGGCACCCCAAATTTTTTAATTTTTTGACTAAGAAGTGGGGGATCCTATGTACTCTCCCACCCAGGCAGTGTTTGAACATGCATAAAAATGGCACTGCTTAGATGAAAGAGGAGAACCTATGAGAACGAATCTCCATGACATTTCAAGTCAAATGGGAAAGATACTTTGGGACACGGTTGGGGGTGGATTGGCATTCTTGAAGTTCTTTGAACCTCATGATAAGAACTTTCTTCTTTACACCAGGAGATCATCCAGAACTGGCGCTTCTCAAATGTAATGTGCATTTGAATCACTTGGGGATCCTGTAAAATGCACATTCTGTTTCAGCAGATGTGGATGGGGTCTGAGCTCTTGTATTTCTATCAAGTTCCCAGGTGACCTGGAGGCTGTTAGTCCACTGATGAAAGTTTGAATGTTCTGGATTTGGAAAACTTTGCTACGGGGGCTTGAGGTGGAGAAGGGAAAGTAGGGCCTCTGTGGCTGCTCGACTTCTAGACAGAAGGCACTCTGCAGGCTTTACCTGGCCCTGGCAGTCTCCCAAGAGAACTCAAGCCCCAGTGCTTACCCGATGTTTTTGTACACCCTCCCAGCTGAATTCAGAAAAGCAGGTCAGGATAAGTGGTGGAGGAGGGAGGGGGGATGAAAATAACCCTAGACAGCACTGCTTCTGTGTTCCAGCACACTGCGGCTGGCACAGCTCGGGGCTCTGAGAGCAGATGGCAGGCGGGCAGCATCCCGTGGAGGAGCCCCAGGCCCTGCTCACACGCCCTTTCCCTCGGCAGCCCTCACACCTCTCTCCTCAGCTCCTTCCCAGGATGAACAGAGAATCAACTGACAAGCAGACTGCTGATTATTAATCACATTCCCAAGTCCTCGTGTCCATGCCCAGACACCGAGTTGGCAGAAAACAGCCTTGCTTTAGAGCAACCTGCTATGGCATCAGACGGAGCCAGCCAGTCCTGTGATGTCAGACTTCCAGATCTTGGGTGACATCTCTGGGCTCACAGTGCAGGAAGCAAAGACGCCAATATGTTCTCATACAATATATAACTTGCTTCCTAAAACAAAACAAAACAAAATAAAATACAAGTAATTTCTGGTATGGTGCCTAGAATTATGATGAGGTCAACTGAAGTCAATTCAGCAGTTATCTGCAGTTGTGGGTAGTTAGCCAAAGTCTGATCAAGGTAGATGGGCCAGTTTTCTCCTCGGATTCAAGAGCAGAGAAGTGTCCCCTGGGCCCTGGCCAGCTCGCTGCCTCCCCTTCCTCCCTCCACGGCTTTCCTTCCGTGGCTGTGCTCCCTCATACTTGCTGAGGCACCACTCCCAAGCCAGGCCTGTCGGAGTGAATTCCCTTCTCCCACTTCTCACTACCCTGCCATCCCCCTTCGATTCCTGATGCTAATCTGGCAAGCAACCTTGCAATAATGTTTTAGTGAGAATGGTAGCACAATATGTCTTCTGATACGCTTCACACAAATCATTCTGTGTTGATGTTTCTGGAGGAAGGACCGAAGGCCAGAGTGGAAGTACCGCCTAATTTATGTAGTCACTCAAACAAGTGGAAGGAGCACCCTGAGGGACCAGGAGAGTCAAGACCAGCCTGGAGCAGGGAGGACAGTGAGTGCGTGAGCTGCTACTAGCACGTCTCACCTCCGGGGTACTGGCAGGTATCCCTGGGCTCAAAGACCTTATGAAACAGGGTGACGGTGAGTGGGTGCATGTTTTTGGAATTCCTCAGATCATCTGGCACAGATGAGTGTGTTCTGTTGCTATCAGGGGATAGTGTGCTTGAGCTAAAGGGCTACTGAAATTAGTGACGATCAGTGAGAAGAGATGTTTCCAACATTCCCATCCTCTTTATTTTCCACATCCTCTTCCTCTGCTGCCACCTCTTCTGGTTCCTCAGAACTCCAAGGCAGACAGTTTCTCTCCCCTCAGTGTGACATCTTCCTAAGCTCCACACTACCTCAAATTCCACTCGGACTCCAGGACATCTAGTGCCATCCTAGGACCTACTTACTGGTGTGTGTTGAATACCAGTGAATTACCAAGCTGACAGAGATGCAACACAATTTATAAGGTTGAGTGTTTTATTTTAAAGTTTGTTCTCAGGATCCCTGGGTGGCGCAGCGGTTTGGCGCCGCCTTTGGCCCAGGGCGCGATCCTGGAGACCCGGGATCGAATCCCACGTCGGGCTCCCGGTGCATGGAGCCTGCTTCTCCCTCTGCCTGTGTCTCTGCCTCTCTCTCTCTCTCTGTGTGACTATCATAAATAAATAAAAATTTATATAAAAAAATCAAGTTTGTTCTCCTAAAATGTGAACAAATGGAAAGCTTATCAAGAGGAGGGGGAGAGAATAAAAAATATCTATATATGGCACATATTCCTTCCATTTTATGTGTTGGGATCTAGGAATTCTGTTCAGCCTTAGCAGTATTCCAGGATTTTGATCAGTTCTACATAAAGTCTTAGGCTTCATGTGGTGGTCCTAGTGGGTACTCCAAAGAGCCTTAAACCATTATTCCTGCAGACTCACCAAGTATGGGATTCACACTGCTTGCATTGAGCTATATCACACTTGCCCCGATGCACTGGGGAGACTGTATGCATGTGTGCGGGAGGTAGTCCTGACTTGGCTATCTGCTTCCTTGCTCGTAATCTTGCAGTTAAGAGCATGCCTATAGAACCAATTGTATTGAATGCCATTTCCACCACTTACTATCTGTGACCTTGAGCCAGTTACCGGACCTCTTTGTGCTTTACTCTCTTCATTTATCAAGTAAGGATAATAATAATAAGTTGTTACGAGAATGGAATAGGTTAATTCACACAAAGCATTGATTTAATCTCTGAGCAAAGGTCTCTCAAATGACAAATAGTTTCTTACAAATATTAGTAAGTGTATGTGAAATCATCTAGCTGATTGCCTGCACATCTTAGGCAGTATGTGAGGAAGAGCTATTACTATTACAATGTAGAACCAGTAATCATACTTTAGTTGAATGGTAATAGACAAGTACACTTCCAGGTGCCTGCTCTCTGTCAGGCCCTCTGGTGGTCTAATGTAATTTACTCATTGTCTTTACCACATATGTTAAGAGTTGGGAACACTTTGCTTAGAGAGGTTGAGTCATTTGTCCAAGGTTACTGAACTAATAATTGGGAGAATAAGGATTTATACTTGTGTCTACCAGATCTTAAAGATACATATTCTTTCTTCTACACCATAATGATTTTTTTTTTCAAGAAAGAATATGTTTTTTGAACATAAGATCCAAGGGCTGACCTTCATTTCCTGGAAATCTGGTGAATATAGAAGTCGTCTTCCTTTTTTTATTGGGGTCAACGGTAAATGTCTACAAACTGGTTTCAGCAGTCTATAGAAAAGGGATGAAATTGACTAAATAGCTGATTTTCAGAAGAATGGAAGCCTGAGCATGGAGTAAAGTGAGCAGAAGAAAGCTGTGGGACAGAGAGATAGGGTGCCCAGGGCACATTATGACTTCAGCATTTGCATTATTACTGCATGTCTTGTGACTGCTCCATAGCAGGTTACACATATACTTCCAGACATACAGCAGGCTGTGTGGTTCTCTAGGGTTTCCAGCTTACATGGTGTAGGAAGGTGGATTTCTACAAGCCCAAATCCAGGGCTGCTTGACATTAGAATTGAGACTGAGGTGCAATTAGTATTTTGGGATTTTATGATTCCATTTTCCATTCACTGACTCCATCAGACTGGGAGCAAGTTTTTATTTTCATCTCTCTGAAGTCAGGAGGAATAGGTAGAGAGCAGGATTGAAGCATTCCTTCAGAATTTTCTGATATTACAATATAAGACCTTGCAATTTCCCATTCAAGCATAAAATGTAAATAAACTTTATAAGAACATGTCTAATCTGGTAAAACTAACAGATTTGGAAAACTCCCCATGGAGACTTCCTTACTCCAGGCTTAGAGCATCCCTTGCTATCTTGAGCAATATTTTTTAAGGAATCATTTATATATTCTCCAAAGTTTTCTTTACTTTCAGATGCCCTCAGGGAAGCATTGCAGGTTGGTAAGAAGGAACAGATTGCTCAGATGGCTGTTATATTCGCTTACAAATCTACTTCTCTTTACAGGAAGGAAAGTTTTTTGAGGGTAGGCCATGTGTCATATTTATCTCCTTATTCCTAGCACTTAGCACAGTATCTGGCATATAGTGAACACGTAGTGTTTATTGAATGAATGAATGAATGAATGAATGAATGAATAAATAAATACCCAGGGAAGAGAAGAGAGTGATCTGTGTCCCGTGACTATAATAAGTCAGATATGCACTGGGCCCTTGACTCACTTGATATTATGTATTCTTCACAACAATCTCAGCTTAGATACCAATTTTCTTTTTATAGATGAGAGCAGAGATTGCAACTCCCAGGGCTTTGGTAGGCAGGGGTTACCTCCAATAAAAGAAGGTGGCTGGTAGGGAAGTTTTAGGGGCTCTGGAGACCTGGAGAAGAGATACTCAGTCTTAAGGGGGCAACCTAGTGGATGCTGTGTAGGAATATGGGCCCAGTGTTGTTCAATCTTCTTACTTTACAAAAGAAAATAGAAATCTAGATGTTTTGGTGCAATCTCCCAACTCTAAAGTCTTGATTCACATGTGTTTAAAACAATGTGTGATCCAAAGGGATCGCATCTGCTAGACAGTTTGGCCAGAGAGAATACCAGTTTACAATCACTATCAGCAGAGACAGAGAAGTTAAGTAAATGCCTGAGCTAGGTTTCTAACTTCCAGTTTCTCAATACACCTTCCTGCTTTCTATATGCATCATTAATATGTGATAAATTCTTTGAGACATTATTTTACTTTCTAACCAACTTAAGTGCAATTTCTACTTCAATTTTTTTTTTCTGAGAAATTTGGGTCCAGGCATGATTTCATTCCTTTGGTGAAAAGGTTGATTTTAAGAGAGGGCTATGACATAAGGGTCACGGGTGATCTTTATTCCTGTATTGCCCTAAGGTAATTGTCACTGCCACTGAATTCCTGTTCCACTAGCAAAAGAGCAGGCCGGCTGTGCGGTGGGAGGGACAGTTTCTTGCAGAGGCACACAGATGATCCCGCAGCTTATAAATGGAGATTGGCTCAGAATTTAAAACCAAGACTCTGACTCCAGAGCCTGTTTGCTTAATTCTTCTTCCCAGGATTTTGAAGGACCTCACTCTCATTTTCATCAGGAACAGTGAAGAGAGTTAGATCCTTCTTCCATATTAATTCTTCCATCTTCCAGCTAATACCATTTATCTACCCACTCACCTCTCCATGCATCCACCCCTCTAGCCAGCCAGCCAGCCAGCCAGCCATCCATTCATCCATCCATCCATCCATCCATCCATCCATCCATCCATCCATGTATGCTTACATTTACTTATTTGCACCTTAACTACCAAATGTGTAACAATTCCTTTCGGTAATAATTGCTTTTATATCATCATGAGCCTCATCACAGTGACTAATTTCAGAGAAAGATTTGAGGATCTGGACTTAGAGATTGGCATTGAATGTCGCTGAGCAAACAACAGACAGATGTTAAGAAGAGCTCTGCTGTTTGGGGTGGTATTTTCCTGGAAGTCTGTTAAGGAGTTTTCCAACTAAAATTAACTTTGTAGCATCTGAGCCAGAAACACAAGCTGTGCTTCATTCCTATCTTCTATGTGAACTGTTGAGTACATGTGCTTTGCTCCGTGAGTGTGTGTGTGCAAGGAGCAGAGATAAGACCAGACATAGAGGGGCGCCTGGGTGGCTCAGTTGGTTGAGTGTCTTCCTTCGGCTCAAGTCATGATCCCGGGGTCCTGCAATCAAGCCCCACGTCTCAGGGGAGAGCCTGCTTCTCCCCCTTCCTCTGCCCCTCCTCACACTCCTGTGCTTTCTCTCTCTCGCTTCCTCTACTTAAAATAAATAAAATAATAGTTTAAAAAAAGACCAGACATAGAAAGCGCTTTGGAGAACAGTAAGGGGGGGGGGGAGTAATTGTATTAATTGGTGATCTCTCATAAGACTTTACCTAACATGTAGTTCACATTACAAGACTCAAACATGCTTTCTGAATTAAATTGAACTGAAAGCAGAAGCCTGTCTTTGCCAGGCTTCCTCCAGGGAATGTAATCACTTGGTCACCAGCAAGTGTGATTATAACCTTGGTTATAACACACCTGTCCTTCATTCTCAGGGAAACAACAGTGAATGGCATTGAGGGATCCTGGAACTAGCAATCAGAAGGCTTAACTTTTTATGAGGCTGACTCAACAAGCCATTTTTTTTTTTTTTTTTTTGTAGAGTCTCCCTTCCTAAGAGTGCTCCCTGAAGGCTCCACTCTTTGGACTCCACTAATAGATTTCTTTGCCTTTTGGCTTTCGGCTGGATCCAGTCAATGGTTGGGGAGAGGAAGACACAAGCAGCATGCCAGAGAAGATATGGAGGAGAGTTGGATTGATATTTATTTTCCTGGATTTTGCCACTCAGACTTGCTTTGGGCTGGTTGCAACCCTTGACTGAAGTTCGTCCTTCTATTAGGGACTTCTGGGTATTTGCTTCCTCATCTTCATCCTTCATCAGGCCCTTACAGCTCCAGCCTTTTGCACTATCTCCAGTTATTTCTCTACCTTTGCCCATGCCTTTGTAATAATTCACTTTATTAAATTTTCTTTGAATTATTCAAATTTCCTGCCATGAGCCCTCTGATACACAATCAGTTGGAGTTATGGAACCCTAAAGGAAGTCTTTTAACCTATTTATGTGTGATATTTCTCCATTGAACATTATATAATACCAGCCTTCATTTTTACCAGGAAGTTGTAAAGGCAAAATGAGGAAGTAGAAAAAGGGGCTATGGGAGGCTTAAAATAAAAAAAAATAATTACAAAGTAAGGCACTAATACAACTTATGTAATGTCACCTCTTTATCTTTTCAGCCATGATAATTGGTAAAAGTAAACTGCTTAGTCACTAGTAATCCCCGGAAAATATATCCTATGCTTCTCTCTGGGATGCTTTTTATTAAGCAGCACCTTGCTTTCCACCAGTAATTCGGCCAAGCATGGAAAATGTTGCACACAAATTCCAAACTTCATCAGAATGTTCGCACACTTGGCTGGATGCCCTCTATTTTGTGGACACAGATATCCAACTGCTGAAACAAATGAATCACACTGGAAATCAGTAAGTGCAACAAAACCACACTTGACTTGTAGAATGCAACTCACCTGTGCTCCATATTTTGTGACCAAATTCAAGGAGGAACTTTCCCAGTCCTCCAGGGTATAGCCTGTTCTGGTTTGGTTAAAACAATCCTTGAGGTGCCTCACTGCCCAAGATTCATGGTACTCTAGGGTGCACATCTCTCTGGGGCACTTCTTCATAGCCTTTGGTGCAAGCCAAGGGCTGCTCTCCAATGGGTTTACACAAAAAGACAAAGATTTGAAGTTCCCAGTGAACACACTTGAACGCAGGGGTTACGCCTGTGTGCCCTAGTTTTTATAGTTCCTTTGTCTGTGCAAGTGTAAAATATATAAGGTGTAAGAGGTAAATATTTCCAGCTGAATGCTTTTTGCTCCTTCAAAGAACAGAAAAGTGTCTCTGGGCTGGGATTAGGGCTGGAGAAGAAAGGGGAAGTAGAATATGAAATTTTCTTGAACCTTTTTGCTATGGTCTCTATAGCAACTTCTGGGTCTTTGCATGGTTGTGCAATCGAGAGTAAAAAAAAAAAAAAAACAAAACAAAAAAAACAGCACAAGAGGGCCTTTGGCCTATTGGCATGTTCTGCCCTCTTTATAGAAAGGTTCTAGGCCAGGCAGCTTGATCTGTGCATAAAGGCCTCCTTGACCTTATCCCTCTTAGGCGCTGGGCATTGCTATCTGATAGCCTCCATGTTGCTTCATGGTAATGCCCTATGACCACTTAAGACATAGTTTCTAAGTAGTCTCTCCACTTCACCCTATCTCCCCTCTTCTCTCTAGCTATAGCAGCAGTGGCCCAAGTAGGGAGGATCCTATGTGTCCCTGGTCCCTTCAGGCTTCTTGGGAGAGACTGGTCCCTCTCCTGATAGTTGCAGCTTCACCCTGATGATCTGGACTAGATGAAGTGAGGTGTGGTAGAAGCTTTCTGAAGTGGTCTGTCAGCTTGTCTAGAATAGAATCTCTGTCAGGGCTGTTTGCTTCCTGTGGCCTCTCCAACTGGCAAGCAGGCGGAGTCTCACCCTTGGCAGTTGGCTCCCATCCGCCCCCTGTTGGTCTGTACATGTTATTTTGTTTTAACTTTTAGTGGGGACATGAATAGCCACACAAACCATATGGATTTGAAATATTAACTTTTGAAAGTGACATTTTAGTTTGGTCATTAAAATACAGTATCTCAAAGACCAGTTTCATTAAGACTCTCCATTTTGCTGACACCAGATGATTTAAGCCAATTCCCTCAATTCTAGGAAGTTGAATAAATCCAAACCACTTGGTTCAATACACAATTCCCTGTAGTTTTTCTTGCAACATCTAAAACGTGTTCCCAAAACAGAAACTGATTCAGGATATGGGTTCTTTCCTGAAACTGGTTACTCAAGATCTTGGTGGCTTGATACAAAACATATCTGAGAACTAACTTGAAGCCAACATTAATCCTGGTCACTTTCAGCATCACAGAGCAAGATTTTGTGCTCAATGAGTTCCCACCACTGAAAACTGAGTGTGTGAGTTAAAAGCCACCAGTCATAACCTAGAACTACTTTCCCTATTTTAAGGATACCATGCAGGCAACATCCCATGGCCCTTCCTAAAAAGCAGACAGATAGGTTAGAGGAAACTGTAAAAGTCTCTCTGGTTCTGGAATGGAGTATGTCAGCTCCAGTCTGCTAATCCCCTTCTACCAAGTACACCTGACAGGATCTTTGGGGCTAATAAAGAGATCAGGGCAAGCATATGGCAGAGAAACATGTGACTTTGATTATAAAACAATACAGTAGCTCCCTATCTCCCTGCATCTCCAAGAGATAGTGTTGGTGTATGGAAGCAGGAATATTGGATCCTACTTTCCTATTCCTCCCAAGTGGGTAAAGATAGGGGTCTCATGGGCCTTAGTTTATAATAAGCAGAGCCCAGGTCCATATAAATACTCACATAGGGTACACATTCTTTGCCTTTGTCTATGCAGCCATTGCCCTTGTGAACTAAAAGAACTTGAGAAAATTGTAACATTCAACAACTGGGAGATTCTGGAACCATGTGGTTTCTTTCCACACACCCGGGTTCTGCATTGTAGTCTGAACAGTGACTATCACTGGCCAGAAATAAGCTAGAGGAATCATTATGGCCATTTTTTTTTTTATATTTCTCCTTTTTTGATTCCTGGTGCCATTTGCTGTCACAGATTCCATCTTGACAAAAAGGAAGATCCTGAAATAAAATTTTGGAACTTAAAAGGAGAGCAGTGTTCACAAATCTTTGGGAGGTACCACTACAGAAGGTTGGAGGCAGGAAGCTTATTAGATAAATTTCCTCTCTTTCTTTAAAGTGATAATATGAGGGATGCCTGGGTGGCTCAGTGGTTGAGCGTTTCTGCCTTTGGCTCTGGTCATGATCCTGGGGTTCTGGGATTGAGTTCTCCGTCCAGCTCCCAGTGGGGAGCCTGCTTCTCCTTCTACCTGTGTCTCTGACTCTCTCTCTGTGATTCTCATGAATGAATAAATAAAATCTGTAAAAAAAAAAAAAAGGGATAATATGAAACTGAAACTATTTACAGCCTTAAATAAACCTTCAGTTCAGGACACTGAAGCATACATAACACATTTTCCTTAACTGAACAATGCCTAAGCAGGCTTTCTGGAGATTTTATCACACCACATTGGTGTGATTATAATTAAGAGGATTGGCATAGTTAACTCCCTGGAAAAAGGCTTGATCTAGGTTAACACTTTAATATGAATAATTTTTTCCCTAATTAAAAAAAAAGAAAGGAACAATGATTTTTCAGTGTACGTTCTTGTCTTCGGCTCCACCTTGCCGATGTATTCAACCTTACATCTTTGAGTCTGTTCTCATGTGTGTATTCAGAGCATATATATTAAATATGCAAATTATCCCTGCCCCTTTATTGTCCTGTTGTGACTAAGATGTGCAGAGCATTGTGGATGGATTGCCTGTTCTCTTTTGCTAATGGTTACTTTGATACCTCAGTTTTAAATATTCAATACTTGCGTTTTGGAGCTTTTAAGATTCAACTAACAGAGTGCTATACTTGGGATATGCATTATCATCTGAAGAAGAAAAACATGTGACATTTAGGAAACAAATTTGGACCCTGGGGGTCCTGGATTAAGCTTCCTGAAAAGCACTATTTCATGGGCTGACAATCAGCTGCCTTACACACGAACATTTCCTCTGTTGCTGAAAGAAAATGTGTGATTACCAGAGGAAATGTTACTTTACATGATGTACGGGTGATGTGGGAAATAGGCACGTCCACAGAAAGAAACATGCTCCCAAACATGCCTGCCTCATCTGTGCTTCCTTAAGAGCAAAATGCCCTTTTGGGGAACAGACTTTTTCCTAGTAGCATTTTCAATGACTCTCAGCTCTTCTTACATTTAGCTTTGACTGATTTCAGACTTTTCTTGTCAATTAAAAATGACAAATTTTGCCTCTTGCAAGGCAGACAAGTAATCAGCTGGTGTGAACTATATAAGGTTCTAAGATTTGGAAGAGATCAGTCATCCTGAAAAATTCCTCTGGCAATTCCTGTGAACTGACGGTCATCCAGAGGAACATCTGACATGTTGCATGTGGCACTCAGGCATTCTGAAGAGCCATTGGCCTTAAGTTGCAGCAACATTTCCCTAGTTTGTCCTTCCTTCCTGGCTCTTGGTAAAAATGGACAACTATATCCATGTTTGCCTACCCACTCCCCAGACAAACCCACATTCAGAATAAATGTTTGTCCTTTTTAGCTTTTATTTTTAGAGGCATGTTGCCTAGAAGTAATATCCATTTTCTGGTTATTCATTTTGCTTTCGGACTTCAGGGATGTTGATAGAGAGGGTGGATCTAAATAATTGCTTCCCCTCAGCCAACTCACAGAGGGTATCCTGGAGCCTTTTACATCCTGAAGGCAAATGAAAGTTATGTGTCGTTGTGTGTAGCAATTATTTTCTGTGTTGCTGTTCCATTCTCAACATATGGATGTGTCAAGAGGGTGACTGTTTATCATCTGGAGGTGGTGGTGGGGGCAGATATGGGGGCAGATGTGGGAGCAGATGTGGAGGGAGGTGGGAAATCCCTGGTTCATCTCTTCTACCTCTAATTCCTTTGAAATACTCTGACTTTATATGAAGTAGATTTCTTTGCATAGTCAAATTGATCTGCCTTTCTCAGATATTTTCCTGAGTAGAATTTGCACTAAGATGGGCTTAACTAATGATGGAAAGAATGTAATCCACTTGTGAAAACCCCTTAATCTTCAAGAAAAAAAAAAAAAGAAATCAGATGCATAGGGGCTTTGTAAGTTTCATTTCCCTCGGCTTCACTTCCTTTCATTCACAAAAAATTGATTGCATGCACATAAGGGAGAGAAGCCAACCTAACATTTCTACAAAATGCAGCATGCATTGCTCATGTCCATAAATGACAGGATAGTGAAGTCATGGAAAAATGGAGCTGCTTTTAGTAAACCTTCTAGCTGGTGAAGATAGTTATATGCATAATAATCTCGATAATGAAAGTAACAATAAATAATTTTTGAGTTCTTACTGTGTCTAAATCCCATTGGCCAAGTTTTTTTTTTTTCCAAGTGTTTTTATACACATTCAGTTATTCAATTGCTCCAACTATCATACAAGGCAGTTGCTATTATTTATCTTGTCATGTCTAAAACAGACCTCTGGATTCCACCTCCCAAAATCTATTCTTCCCTAGGACTTTGTCTTCTCCGTAAATAATACCACTAGCAACTCAGCTGCTCTGGCCACAGACCTAGAAACAAGTCATCTCTTGTTCATCTCTTTCCCTTTGACTCCCACATCCAATTTGACAACAGATTCTGCCAAATATAGCCTCAAGTTTCCTAACTTAGTCTGTTTGATATGATTCCTGTTTGCCTCTCAGACCTCACCCTCCTATCACTCTTCTTGCTCACTTCCCAGTTGACACTGGCTTTTCTACTCCTCAAATGAGTTACGTTTGTTGGAAATGTATACTTAAGGTATCTTGAGATCTTTCATTTTGTTTATAGTCCATTGCCATTAGCCTAAACACCATTGCCTCCAGCTCAGAGTATATAAATGCTCTCCTGACTGGTCTACATGTTTTCACTCTTACTACCTTATAAAGATCTAACAGTAAGAATGAGCCTTGAATCTAATCATGTCACCTCCCTGCTTAAACCTCCCGTGGCTTTGCATTGTTCTTAGAAGAAATCCGTATTTCCTAACTTTTCTGCCTGATTTGATTGTTGCCTCTCACAGCCCCACTTCCCCCGCCTCCCGCTGCCTCCCTCACCCTCTGTGTCCCAGATATATTGATCTTTTTTTTACTCTCCCCTTGCATACACTGCACTGTTTCTACCTCAAAGTTTTGAACTTACTATTTCTTCCTACTAGGAAAGCCGTTTTCTGTTCTTACAGGACTGGCTCTACATAATGGCTAAAATTTTACATTTGCAGGTGAAAAATTAACAGTAATCAAAGAGCAATAATGAATGGCCACATTGGCTCCACCATTGGAAGAAGGCAGAGAGACAGGTCTAGTAGGAGTATTGTAGCATCAGGTTGTAAAGAAGGTGATGGGATTTTGTGTGAGAGTTGGGTTGAGCCTTAGGGCAAAGCATCTTCTGGGAAGAGATGGTGTGCATTTTTCTCTGATTTGGTCATAATCATCATAAACAAGTAAAATACTAATGTATTCACATTGCCTCACTTATTCTGATGGCAACATTGTGTGGAAGGAAACCTGGGGTGCAGAACTAGCAAGTCAGTACGAGAGATGAGTTACCCCCACAGTTAAAGAAACCTACACTTAAAGGGATGAGTGAAGCATTGTCCTAGGTTAAAAATTACCTGGCAGGTACAGAATTTCACCCCAGAACTGCCTGACTTCAAAAGAACTGCTGCCCACCCCTCCCAATAATGTGCTGGCTGATGATATGCTCCCACACCATTCTGTCTATAGCATTTCATCTGAAATCACATAATTTAACATAGGATTAAATATACTTTTCCTTAATGTTTCATGTGGATACATTTTGCCTTATCAACACATTTGTAAGGTCCTTGAATCCAAAGACTGGTCTTTCATAGTCCGTGGTACGTAGAAGGCTCTCTAAAAGAGATTTGTTATTTAGGTAACTATATTTCTCTTGTATCTCTAGAGACATTTGGCAAGTTGTTATTAAAGACATGCTAAAGTTATCAGTAGCTATACTACTACTTCGTATGCAAAAAGGATACTACATAGAATAGAATTCTTAGGACAATAAGTTCAATTTAAACAGAATGAATTTTTCGTTTATCTGAGTGAACTTACATAAGCACATAAACATACATATTCATCCGTTCTGTTCTTAAATCCTTCACAAAGGGCTTTCTTAATGGAATCATGATAAATCATAATTCACATTACCATAGGTGAGTTGGCCTTCTACAACGAAATGGGAAGAATTAGGAAGATAGAATATAATATAGTGAGAGATAGACAAGAGGAAATTCCATTCCTCAAACTCAACTAGACTGGTGGCTCCTGGTTGTCAGATAGCTGTTTATCTTAAGTAACCCATGATAAGAACCTCTTTCTTTCTTTTTTTTTTTTTAAAGATTTTATTTATTTATTCACAAGAGATATATATAGAGAGGCAGAGACACAGGCAGAGGGAGAAGCAGGCTTCCTGTAGGGAGTCCGATGTGGGACTGGATCCCAGGACCCCAGGATCACCACCTGAGCCAAAGGCAGACGCTCAACCACTGAGCCATCCAGGCATCCTGAGAAGCTGTTTCTATTCATATCCAGCATGTCTGAGTTATCTGCACTCTCAGTGGGTGACAGGGCAGTGGATTACCCAGGCAATGCATTACTTTGACCAGGTGGTCATTTACTCATTTGCTAACTATTCATTTAATATTTATGAAACTCATATAAACTTGGTCTTGCCTGACCACCAAAAAACAGATAAATGGAGATGTAAAAATTCCTCAGTCCTAAAGTGTAAGTATAGTTAAGGGCAGTTTGATCCAGTACTGGTGAGGTAAGCATTTGGAGGCTAGGAACTTGCTATTAACTAGGGGTTGCTCACTTACTGAGTTGCAAATTTGTTTTCTTACATAGTGGGAAAAAATATTTCTGGGTTCTGACATGGCTGTGAATACAAAAGAAAACAAATTCATGCTCTCAGTTTCCCTGACATGGCCAATGCCTCACCTTGTGTGGCCTGCCCATACCACCAAAACTTGGGCATACCACTGTGAGATACAAAGAGAAGCTATGGGGAGCTACATTGTCTCCCAGCATTTTTGTCTGATTTATAACCATTGCTTTGTTCATTAGCTGCTTTGAGAGTAAGACAAAGAAAAAATAACCTTTAAACAAATTGACATTATTTTTCTCTCTCATTCCCTAATATGAAATAGTCATCTTGGCCTGACTTATTCCAACTGTTCTATGTGCCAAGAATGCAAAGATAATTAAGCTGGAGTCCCTTTCCTTGAGAAACCTTTAAGTATAGATATCACACACACACACACACACACACTCACATCCATCTATGCATACACACACACACATATGAGAAGCTATGGAGTGCTGGGGGGAGGGAGGGGACAAGCACTGCTGTCAGGGTTAGGAGAAGTGGGGACAGGAGAAAAGAAAAAGAGGACATTTGAGAATTCTTCTTGAACCTGGTCTTGAAGACTAGTAAGAAGTTAACCAGGCTGAATGACACCCCAGGCAGAGGAAACAGGGTGCTGAAATTGCAGAATGGGTCATAACATGTTCAAACTGTGGGTGCAGGTAGTGGTTACAGTCTAGGCTTGAAGAATCCCCTCGGGGAGTGGGAGGCAATGATTACAACTCATAGGGCAGAATCATGGTAACACTAACATTCAGATAGATAAGAATCCTGAAAAACACAGAAAAGGAGCATTCAACAGGTATGTGGGGGAACCAGGAGAGAATGATACGAAAGGAGGAGGTGTTGAGTGGAAGGAATCTACTGTAACTGGCAGTTAGATGATGGTGGGTTTCCTTCACAAGGTGCCAAGGCCACCATTCAGGGGGTTGTGAGGATAGAAAGCAGTTGATCTCATTTGAAGAATTAATGGGAGGAGTACAAACAGAGACATTGATGTAGACCATTCATATAGAAGGCTACTCTTGTAAGAAGCCCAACACGAAGAGGACAAGATAGTACCTAGAGGGGAGGCATACAACTGACATAGTTTGCCTATAAAGAATTCCAGCAAGGAGTCAGTCAGTAAGGAGGGAGAAGTTAAAGGTAAGGTTTTACATCTTGATTGCTGGATGAGTGAAAGAGAAGTTTCAAGTGTTGAGAGAGGGGAATGAGCTTGGGTAAGACAGGAGTGAGTCTCCAAGACAGAAGTGAAGGAGGTAAATACAAGCAAGGGTGGAAATGTGGGAAGAAGTTGGAGCTCTGGGCCTGCTGGTAGCTATTTTACATGAGAAGTAGGAGACAAGATTTATTATGTCAAATTACAAAATAAAAGGATTATCTTTAAAAAAAATCCAGACATCAAAAACCAATGGGAGAAGACTTATGAAGAGGACCATTGAAATAAGGCTGTTCGGTTTGGCCCCAGAAGTGAATAAATTTTATACCTTTGGCGGGGGGAAGATGAAAGATATCACCAAATAAACCTCCTACTTTCAGGATAGAGAAGCAGAGGGCTGCTCCAACTTTGCCAACTGAATTATCTCTTCACAAGTAGGAGTGCTTTGGGTGCTTTTATTCATGAAGGTTTTACATTTGAGTAATTCAAAATACTTTACAAAATATTTGGTTTTTAATACAATATCACAGTATTGTAATAAAAGAAAGAAATAGATTTTAAGATAGAGCCATGAATAAAAGTTATTTACAAAGTTAAGTGAAGGGACACAGTACAATAGAAAGCCCATAAAGGCTTATTTTTGCCTATCAGATAAACCTCTGGCAGATTTTTGAATTCTACATATTTCACTTCCCATTGCAACTGGATATTCATGAAATGCAATGATGGGAGCCTAACAGCAACTTTAAAAAGATGAAGTATCTTTCCTTTAATTAATGTCTACAAAGAGATTTAATGATGAAAAGTGCCATTAAGTGCCAAGTATTATTAATTATTTTCTGCTGCAAGAGGCATAGAGTCCTCATTATATACTGTTTTAAATATTATAAAATATTTACAAAATAAGTTTTAAAAATTGCAAACTAGCCAAATAAAAAAGCATTTTCTTTTTTAGGTGAAACTAAGATCAAAGCCCAAAGGAAAACTGAATTTGCATCATACATGAGAAGACTTCAGTAATGCTCTAAAGATACTGGCACTTTGTTTGTTCTTTTTCCATATCCCTTGTACTTCTGCTGTCTGCATAAACCAAAACAAGTTCCAACTTAAAATTCAGGCACAAATGTTAATTTTATCAGCTGGCAAACACATACTGAGATCCCACTCATCCCATCTTTGTCCAGTCACCTAGGATGGAGCTATCCCCTGAGGATGAGGTCTCTGAACCAACTTCTCAAATTCCCTGGCTTTAGGAGAGGGAAAACTCAGAACTATTCTATTTGTCATCTCTGGGTTGGATCTAGTTTAGAGTTAGTCTCCATTCCATTCCCAAGTTGGTCCAGAATTAGCAGGTAATTTATTTAATTGAACACTTGCTTTGTGCCATGCGTTGTGTCAGTTCGCGTTCTTGGAGTTATACATCGTCTCCTAGAGAACTTTACTTCCCAAATTATTATTGCCTTAGTCTCAGTGATCAAAACATCATAGACTGAGGGGCTTAGCAACAAGTTCTTTCTCACAGTTCTGGAAGTAGGAGGTCAAAGTCAAGATGCCACCAGACTTGGTGTTTGCACAGGGCTCTGTCCTCACCTGGAGAAAGAGTCAAGGGAGCTCTCTCAGGTCTCTCTTATAAGGGCACTAGTTCCATTTATGAGATATCTGCTCCTGTAACCCACTCACCTCCCCATACCCACCTCCAAATTCTATCACATTGGAGATTAGGTTTCAACACATAAATTTGGTGGGGTAACACAGTCTATAGCAACTATTTTATTGTTAGGCCATGGTTATATTTTCTTGTGAGAGAGGGCCAAAGTAGGGAAGGTCAGCTGGCAGGAGGAAATATTAAACTTTGCATTTTTTGTGATTTCTCTGAAGACATTTTGGCTCTAACCATTTATGGAATCACTATGGCTAACATCAAGGAACCAGATGTTCCTAGGGGTTGCAACTCATTAATCCTGCCTTTAGCCTCTGGCTGGCTGGTTGTTTGCTTGGATTCAGCTCAGTACAGATGGCAGCACCCCTCAATCAGAGGAGGATGACACATGGTTTTCTCATCCTCCTTCAAGTTGCTACTTTGCTCATAAGAGCTCATTTCCTGGGAGTCCAAATAATTACATTTCACCTGTGCTATGTACTCCATAATTATGTTATTTTTAAAATTATGCTTGATGACAAAGTTATCAAAATTCAATGTGTTCAAAACCAAAATAAAATCTGGAAGAAAATGACTCTTGCTATATCATCATGGTAATTTACAAACAGGACACTTTGCACATTTCCTGGAGGAGCAGTGACCAGACCCTTGCTTAAAACCACTCTGACAGTTGGCCACTTTGGGACCAAATGATGCAAGTTTTAGAAATACCATAGCTTCTCTAATGTGTTCATGAGTGTGATGAAGAGGCATCACTATAGGAGTGGAGGGTGAGTGGTGACAGGCAAGTGTGTGAGGGTGACAGGGAAGATGGTTACAGTGATGTTGCCTAGTGAAGCAGAGCATAGTTTTGACTTTGGTTTCTTCTCCTTCCTGTTCTTGCCTTTCCCCCTCTCTCTGCTCTGCTCCTCCTTCCTCTGCCCTCTTACCCTCCTCTTTCCCCTCCTCCTTCTTTTGCTTGTGTTTCTATTTCTCTTCTTCCTCTCTTCTGTGCTTCCCTTTCACCTCTTTCTTCTCTGCTTTCTCCTTTTCATTTTCCCCTCTTAGTAGACATTTAATCAATATATGTTGACTTGATGTGAATTGATGGCACCTCAATTTTTCTCCTCCCTGAAAATCCCAGGAAGTTGAGGCAGGAGATTTAACAGTAGCAAAAGCTTTTGGATATGTACCAGGTACGACTCAGAGAGATATTTAAAGATGCTGAAGTTTCCATCAAGGATACCGGCATCCATGTGTGCTTAGATTGTGCCAACAGAATTTCAGTGGGACTTGTTTGCATTTGGGTTCTCTGGTAGGAACAGAAAGAGTTGCACTTAGAACATGCAAGAGTATCCATTCAAAGAAGCAATAAGATGATCTGATGGGGCTCTTATTATTTTCCAAATGGAGCAGTTATTTTGATCATGGTTTACTGGGAATTCTCATTGGCCAGGTGATCCTTAGATCCTGACTTTACCTGACAGATCTCCTTACTCTGCTTGTATCTTCATGTATCCCATCACTTGAAGGTAACCAAAGCCACCAGAGGATTTCGCAATGTAGAAGATGGCAGTGTCTGCTTCAAATGGTAAGTCGTCAGAACTGGCTTCACCAGACAGGCAGCATTGGAAGCACGATTTAAATAACTTGATGTAAGAGACATTGGAGACACTATCCCATCCCTCGCTGCCAATTCCCCTTCTCTAGCGTCCAAAATGCTGCCATTCAAAATTCCTCTTTCTCTTTGAACCTGACCTCTAAGAAGAACTTTACTAAGAACACACCAAGGCTTCTCGGGATGCGTAAGTATCAGAGTGAAGTCTGTCCGGGAAAGATGTAAGGACCAACATAATTCAACTCTCATAGATGATCTGGAAGAAGAGGTAAAAGTAAGTCTCCAGTGCAGATAACCCTAAGTGCTTCTGGGTACTTAATGCCAAGAGGCCACAGACTATTCGCTAGGAGGAATGTACAAGGGCGTGGCAGGTGTGATACAAGGGTTTTGGAAAAGAACAATCCAAGTTTTGCTCGGAAAAGGCCGAACTACCAGGTAGAACAACAAACAACAAAAGTCACCGTTGGAGCTCCTCTCATCAACAAAGTCTAGATGAAATTCCCTGCTCAAGTAATCCTTGCAATGGTGATGGTAACTCATTACCTCTTCTTCTCTCCAGACACTGGGAAATTGCTAACTCCCTGTGGAAGGTGTGATATTGAGGAGAAAAGAAGCAACATCGAAGTGACTTGGGAGACCCCAAAACCAACTTTACCTACTTTGCAGTTCTGGGGTGGGGTAGCTTTTTCCTGAGATGCTGTCTGGGTACCAGTAATCTTGCCCATGGGAGGAAGCCCCTTCCCAACATCCTGGTGAAAGGACGTGCCATGGCTGCTGTTCTTGTACCTGTACTAGGTCAGGGTACTCCTAGTCTGAGAACACTGGCGTGTGGTCCCCCTGCAAAATATTGCTTTCTCCAGCTGTCTGCATGTGAGATAATACAACAGGGAGCTTTCATGCTGATTTTCTCTTGTCAGACATGAGGCATTAAAGATACTTGCTTTATCAGGACAAGTGAGTCATTTAGTGCCACTGAGTAGCTTACTCCTGTGGCTCACTATGGTATCCAGCTTGGGTATTTTATTACCTTTTATAGAGATATATTGAAATGAGATGCTCATCACCACAGGTTTCTCCCCACCGTACATATCCACATTCACTCTCCAGGCTGGAATTACCTTCCTAAGAGTCATATGGGAACAATTTTTCTCTCCAACACCCCCGCATTTATAGGATTTTTATTTTATATGGCTTTATGCCACATATTTAGCTTAAAGGCAGGTAGAACGAATGTTTTAAAATGCCTAGCACCACCAGAGAAGTCAGGAAAAGCAATTAAAATATATGCAGATGATTGCAATGTAGGAAGAAAAGTGGAAATTTTTTTTGTTGCTGATGGTGTATGTAATGTAGTATTTCTTTGAATGTCCCTTTCTGTGGATTGAAGCGATTGCTCATTTGTACTAAGGAAAGGTGCTTTAGATTAATTTTGGAAACTTCAATACTGCAATATGCTAAATTTTAATTATTTCACTTCCTGCTTGGTATATTAATGTTGTGATTACCCTTGAAAGTGTATTACCGATGATGATTTATGCAAAACCCAGTCAGCTCCCCAGCTCCATCAGTTTCAATTAAAACAAGCCACAGAGGAAGAGTGCTGCTGCCGTGTTGGCTGTGGATCCTCATTACTCTCACAAGCAGGTACAGTCCGTTTACTTAAAGCATTACTTTTGTTTATCGTTCTGGAACCATCTCTTCCATGAGGCAAGTAACCATGGAGAGAGGAAATTGTAGAGATTTGGTCTGCTGGCCTTGGATTCAAACTGAAACCATCCAGGAAAATGTATTTTATCTGTAGTTCTCTACTGATATAGAACATCTGGGGCTGATCCTTCCTCCCTTGAACTGTTCAAGGGATAAACTGGCCAAAAGAACTATTAAGAACTTATTATTTTCTGATTTCAATGAACAGTGTTCAGCCAGCCTCATAAGGAGTTAATCATAAAGTATGTCTGCTTTCGAAAATGAAGCACTGTTTTTGGAGCTCATTTATCTCAATGACTTCAACTATCGAGAGGTCATAGGGTTTTCCACGGTGCATCCCCAGTCCCCAGTCCCTCTAATTACTAATTTGGCTGCACGGTTATTGAAATCTCCTGTCTACCTGGCAGCCCTTCCTAAATGTATTCCAAACAATGTCACTAAGTTTGCCTGCCAGGTCCAGGAGGGGCTCTTCTTTCTGAGTACCAGAGAGACAGGCAGCCAAACCTGATTTCAATGGCAGTTTCATTTTAATCACATTTGGAAATTCTTGACTACAGGCTGCCCATTTACAAAGTCAAGGGAACCTGCACCTGCCAAGGCTCTGGACAGCCTGCCAGGAGCATGAGGGAACTGATTCTCAGCAAAGAAAGGAAAGTTGCATCCACCTTCAATTTTTTTTTTTTTTTTTTTTTTTTTAGAGGCCGACAGTTTGGATGGAATCATATAATCGTGGAGTTGAGAGATCTAGGGCTCCACAGACTCATACAGGGTCTCAAACTGACACTTCTTTCTAGTGTCATTTCCTGCCCTTCCCCTCATGCACTCTGTGCCTGGCACACACACCGGAAGGTACCAAGAGCATTCTCAACTTAAGGTCTATGCCCTGACTGAGCTCTCCACCTGAAAAGCTTTGCTTGTGTATTTTGAATGTTGAATTTTGTCTTTGTCTTGGAATCCTTTAGGCCTGTGCTCAAATGTTTCTTCTTCAGGGGGCTTTGACCACCATATTATTCTCCATCCTATCTTGTTTATTTCTTTTATGGCACTTACCACAGTTGGGAAGTTTGCTTCTATATTGTTTGACCCCTCTGCTGCAGAGTGTGATAAGCTCCACTGGGTTTATGTACCATGGCATGCCTGGCACAGGGCACACAGTTAGGGTGAACTGTCACCATTTCTGGCTCCTGTGCTGAGGAAGGGGACATCTCATTCTAGCCACAATTCACATTCCCATTTATTCAATAGGCATTATTTATGATGACTAGATGAACCACTCAGGAATAGGCTCTTTGCCAGGCATATTCTTATTGATACTGTTTACAGAAGGCAAAGGCTTGCTGCATTCAGTGTAGACTTTGATTTGAGATCCACTGTGCCCATTTGGAGGGTTGTCATTTATACCCAGGGGAAGTGTCATAGTTAGCATAATAATGGTTAAAGCATTGCTTCCCTGGACATGCTATTGAGCCATATTCCAGTGACTGCCACCTTCTACCCAACGGTAAAAAGGCCAGAAGAGCCCCTAGCAAGGAGAGTTGACAAGTTAGCTTAATCTCACTCACTCTCCAAATGTTAACCTGTACCATCCTTGTCTTTGTCTCCCCTAACTGCCTCTTCTCAGTGACATTTAGTTGCAATATGATCTATTTTTTGCCCTTTTTCTTCATCTATCAATACCGTACAATTTTCTTCTGGTTTCATGGCCTAATCTTTGCAAGCCACACACTTTTTGTGATGCCTATGCCTTTCACCTTGAATTTTTATGTCTCTCCTGCCCCATCCTTCGCTGTGACCCTGTCAGACCCCCCAGAGTTCTCTTCTATTGTCTGCGAAGCTACCTTCAAGGAATCTCCAGTGTTTTGTCTTCTGCCTCCTGACTGGCCCGACCAGCAACCCCATTCCTGTGTAGTGTTTGTGGGGTCACATGTACAAAGGGATAATGCTTGGGGCCTACGGGGGCTTAATGACACTAACTTGATCATCAGACAGATGCTCCAGTCCCTGCTCTTCTACCTTCCAGCTTTGGGATCAGATACAAGTCACAACTGCTCTGAGCTTAGATTTCCAGTAAAATTGAAATAATAAAACCTCATGATTATCATTGTGAGAATTAAATAGGCAAGGCATAATGGCCTGGGACAGTTCTGGCACACAGAGCATAGAAAATAAACGCAGCTATTTCTTTAGAATGGCATCGGGAGGTTCTTTACCCTCAAATAACCAAAGCCTTAAAAATATACCATCAGCAATTTTCTTCTTTGTAATAAGCATTCCTTTTGTGGTACAAAATGAATATGCTCTTAAGGCATGGTATCCATCAGCATTCTGACAGGAAACAGATGGCACACCTCATTTTAATATTATAATAAAAATATTTTAATAAAAGTTATGGGCAGAATTGAGGGTACTCCTAGGGGATGGGGAGGTACCCAGAGCCCAGCCTAGCAACAGCAAAGAGCTAATAATACCCTCAGAAAATAAGATGACACATTTTTAATAACAGAAAAAAATGTAGAACAAAATTGTAGCTCATCGTTTGAGTTCCTGCCCTGTGTCAAGTTATGTGCTTCACTGGTTGGTGGTCCTAAGAGAGCTTATGATCAACTTGGGGGGTGAGAACACATGGCCACAGTGATCCTCAAACTTCAGCTTGCATCAGCATCAGATGTCAGATTTGATAAAACCCAGATTGCGGGGCCTCAGCCCCAGAATTTTTGATCCAGTGGGTCTTGGATGGGGTCTAAGAATTTGCATTTCCAAATAATTCCCCGGTAATGCTGATGCTGCTGGTCCAGGGCTATACTGAGAAGCATTAAACTATGACAGTATAACAGGATACTAAATACAAGTACTCCTACAGTTTTGGGGGCAGAGGCTCCAAATTTGGAGAATGATAAATAACTGACCCCTTACACTGAAGAGGCTAAGCATATATAAAATTGCTCTGGTAATTCTCAGCTCTCCTGTCCCTTTAAGACTGTTTAAATTTAGGCTAGGGAATGGATCAGAGAAGCCAATAACAAGAGTTGCTTTAGAATCATCTGAGAATATTGGCCAAATGAGGGAGATTTCAAGAATCTACTTGATAGATGTCTCCTGGAGATGGGAGAAGTAGAAACTTATGCCCTGACATATACCTGAGAAGTGAAAGGTGCAAGGTTGGCTAGAGAAGCCCAAACAGAAGTAAAAGCCTATTTTTTGGATGGCCTACATTTCCATGGCTTACTGGGGCAAAGATGAATGTTTTCTTCTGGATCAAATGAACTTGGAAAAGTCTCCTACACTGGAGTTGTCTTAAAATAAGTCTGTTGGATTGCAACCCCAAATATAAAATAATTATTCACAAGTCCATAGCGATATAAATAAATGATTGGATACATAAACAAATAATGGGACTAGACAAATCCCCCAGGCAGAAGAATTTCAAATAGCTTCTGTAGCTACTCTGTCCTCAAGGTAATGGAACATGACCCTTCAAGCCCCACTCCTTCAGTATGGTCTGCGAATAGTGACTTCCTTCCAAAGAGTACAGTGTGGAAAGGGGGAAACATAAAAAGTAACTTTCTAATGCAAAAACCTGACAAACACTACTGCAGCCAGGTGATCAAGGTCAACATCAATAGTAGTGTCCTGTTAGTAGTATGCACTCTGGATATAATGTGATAAGAATGGCAATTTACCTCGGCAGTCTCCCTCCCCCAAGCCCATAATTCCAGTATAAGTTTAAAGGAACATCAGACAAATCTAAATTAAGGACATTCTACAAAATACCTGACCAATACTTGTCAAAATCTGTCAAGCTTGTCAAAACCAAGAAAAGTCTGAGAAACTGTCACAGCTAAGAGAGGCCGAAGGAGGCAGAAACAAAAGTAATGTGGTATCCTGGGTGAGATCCTGGAATAGGAAAAGGACATTAGATTTCTAAAAATAAGGAACTCTGAATAAAGTATAGCTTTTAGTTAACATTAAAATATAAATACTGGTCCATTAGTTGTATCAAATGTATCATACTAATGCAAGAGGTTAACATAGGGGAAACCAGAAGTGAGATATATGGGAACTCTGTATTACCTTGGCAACTTTTTTTATATGGGAACTCTGTATTACCTTGGTACACTTTTCAAGTGTACCTTGAAAACTAGAACCACTCTAAAATTAAAATTTTGTTTTAAAAATAAATTCTGTTGAGTTGATCATTTGTGAAGCAAGGTGATCATCAGTGTAAGGTCCTGCCACTTGGATGGCCAGAAGGTGGGAATGAAAGGGAGCCATTCATAGCCAGCTGGAAAGAAGCTTAGCTCATTCAGGAAATGATAATGAGGTGGCCTGGATAATGAGGGCAAGGGAGTTTTCTGAAGACTCTACCAAATCCCCATATAAGACAGAGACAACATTTGGTCATTGGACGTGCACAATTGAACTTGACCCCAGAATACAACCACATTAGCCATGTAAACTGGAACTTCTTTCTGAATTCACTACTGTCACCTGCATTAATTACCACGTGCTCCCTACACCAAAATCAGTAGTTAGCAAGTAAAAGAGAAGGAAAAACAAAGAAGAGAAAAGAAACCAATCACCCATGTCCTTGCTGCACAATTCCAATCCCCCATGTGACACAATTATTGAGAGTAGATTTGTCTACACTTTTAGTTTCTGCAAGTGTGTCATTTGTTAATACTGAGAAGGGGTGGAAAAGCTATAGGAACCCCCCAAGACTACACAAAGGAACAGAGGATAACAGCCTATCCAAAAGTACAAGTTTAAAAGACAGTAATGACCAAAAAATCAAGTTACTTTCTGTTTGTATCCTACTGTGTCCAAATTGTTCAAGTAACTTCTTATAATTTACTGTGCTGTGTTCTATTCAATATATGGGTAAGAGAAGCAAGAAAATCATAGCATTTAACACGGACTAGAGTAATGAATACAAATTTGCCACATGAAAAGGCAGCTCAGCGGCTGCCTTAAGGCACAAGGGAAGGATTTTCATGTGACAAGCATAGTACACACCTGTAAATAGAACCCCTCGTACCCCCACCGCAACCCAGAACAGAGCAGAGGAGCAAGGCAGGGGCATGATCAGTGCAAGGCAGGTTGGGGGCACCATAACGGTACAGCCCAGGTATACCATGGCCTCCACAGAGGGGCATCCAGTACAGCAAGAGTCGGAAAACATGTTACCTACTCCTTACTAAGAAGTGACTAGTAGTACAGTCTATCATGCCTGGTCCCAGAAAAAGCTGATGTGGACTTGACATGGAGAAGAAGCTGAGGGGATGGGTCAGTTTGATATTTCTTGAGTAAAATGAATTCATCCTAGAGATTTTGTGATGTGGGGCATGGGAGAACCAGAATCAAAACTGACTCAGTTTGAAGACCTGATATGGTGAATTAATGATACTAAAACTAATATGGGGAAATCAAGCAGAGCTGGTTGAGTGTGGATCAGTGTGTGGTTGGGGGTGGTCTGTTCTATTTGAGACTCTTTTTTTTTCTTTTAGATTTTATTTATTTTTTTGAGAGAAGGAGTGAGAGAAAGGAGAGCACAAGCTGGGGAAGGAGCAAAGGGAGAGAGAGGAGCAGAGTCCCCACTGAGCAAAGAATCCAAAGTGGGGCTTTTTGTGTTAATAGGTCATAGACATCTAGATAGCTTAAGATTTTAGTTGTAGCAAGCTTTGAATAATGAAAGTTGTTCATTAACAGATTTCCACTTAAGTGCTTGCGATCTAAGTAAGATCACATGAAGAAATGAAGAAAATGGCCTTCTATTGAAATCTTTCCCAATTGTCCAGAATCCTTTGTTTGTTTGTTTGTTTGTTTTTAGAAAAAGAGAGCACATATGAGTGGGTGGGTGGAGGAGCTGGGGTGAAGGAAGAGGGAGAGAGAGAGAATCTTAAGCAGTCTCCATGCTCCACACCCAGTACAGAGCCTGACATGGGACTCAATCTCACAACCCTGAGATTATGCCCTGAGCCAAAATTAAGATTGGATGCTTAATGGATTGTGCCACCCAGGTACCCCGAATTAGCCAGAATTCCTTTTTTTTTAAGGTTTTCTTTTGTTATTTGAGAGAGAGACAAAGAGAGAAAGAGAGAAAGAGAGAGAGAAAGCACGAGCAAGGGGGTGGACAGGCACCCACTACTTCCTTAAGAAGTAACTACATGAGAAGTCTTGTGTTGGTGTGGCCATTGTATTTCCATTTTAACATGACTCAACCCAGAGCACTGTGGGGGAAACAAGAGTCCTGGGGGAATGACAAGATTGTCAAGTGTACCTAAAGGGGGCATGAGCTTTAAAATGTTGAGAAATGCTATCTTCAGTCAATGACCTGATGTTCAGTAATGACATCAAGAGCCTGCGGAAAGGCCACACCACACAAGTTTGTTCCCTGGAAGCACACGAGCAATGAGCATGCCTGCACTGACCTAAATCTTTAGGTACCAATCAAGTCATGAGATCTATCTCATCTCTTTTTTTGCTTAGAGGCTGTTCACATTTATAAGGCTACTGGCTTTTTTTTTTTTTTTTAACATGAAGAGTATACTATAAGGCTTTACTCTAGATCCCTTATCCCCAGAAATATCTTCCCTGAGTGCCCAAAAAGGAATTGAATCTTCTGGGGCTCCCAAATTGCCAGATCAGTATTTTTACATAGTTGCCAGTCTGTTTGTATTGTGCACACAGAAATAAAAATACTATTCTCCATGGTAGTAACTGTTTTTCTTATCCTTAGATTTAACAGTTAAGCTAGTAACCTTGTGTAATATTTAATAGAGTTTCACTCAAATGCAGCCCAATTTTCTCCTCAAATAAAATTCCATTTTAAGCCCTAGGATTTGTATGCCAAATTTGGTCCTTTAAAAATAACAGAAGATATAAATTTTTACCACTCGGTTATAGACTTTGGAAAAAAGAAGGTTAGTAATGAAAAATATCATACAAACTAAATAACTAATGCCAATAATGAAAGCCATCTCAACAATGCATCTTCCACGCAGTGGGATTAGCATGCAGGTCACATCGAAGCTGAGATCTGAATGGACTGGAAGCTTGCTCACTCAGCACCTTTGGCTTTCAGACTCTATTATCTTGCTTACTTAGTAAATTTAATGTTGTGTAATTTATTTTTTATTGCCTCATTTGTAAGTCTTTCTCTTTCCTCAACCCAAGATATAACTTTAGGGGCTTAGACGGCCTATTATACTCAGAAGTCCGTTTTTATAAAAGGATAAGGACTCTTGTTAAAGAAGATTAGCAGCAAACGCAGCAATTTATTGGAGCCAAGAAAAAAGATGCTACATTGTATTCCAAAATTATCACAACGAGGATGGATTGAGGGCTGGAGAATAGGAAACGCCATTCAGCAGTGCATATTGCCTTCAGCAGGAGGACCTCTACCAAATTATTAAAAGAATTTGGGATCCCTGGGTGGTGTAGTGGTTTGGCGCCTGCCTTTGGCCCAGGGTGCGATCCTGGAGACCTGGGATCGAATCCCACATCGGGCTCTCGGTGCATGGAGCCTGCTTCTCCCTCTGCCTGTGTCTCTGCCTCTCTCTCTCTCTCTGTGACTATCATAAATAAATAAAAAATAAAAAATAAAAGAAAATGCATCCCTCTCAGCATCAGCATTTTTCCCTCTTGTGAAAGAGTAGGATCTTTCATAACTAATTTACTCAGATATCCTTTCTCTATTCCAAAAACGTATTTATGTATTTTTTTTCAGTTCGCACAAATCCTATTATTCTTCCCCTCTGCCACCTTTATAACCCTCATCTATTGTACTGCCAATACTCTGAGATGAATATGACCCTTGTAAATCAGCAATAGATGGCATTGCTCAGAAAAGGACAAACACGGAGGAACACATTCTACAAATTTGCAGATCCAGAAACCCAATATCATGCTTTAGGGGGAAAAATGACAATAATTAAAAAACCCAGATAAGTTTAAGGTCTAACCCTCACAGACAAGAGTACATATCCCTGATCACTTGGGTAAGCTATCTTAGGAATCTGAGAGATGGTCTTATTTTAAAAGTTAAATCTGATAGCCAACTAGGATTCATACAGAGCCTACCAGGTACTCACATTTGGAAAAAGACATGAGATGACAATAAAAATTTCTCTGAGAACTAGGAATAGGTTTGAGTTCTCATAAATGAACCAAATATGAACAACACATAAGCTAGATTCCTCCGAGGTCCTGGGAACAAGCATGTTCATTCCTGTGTCTACATTGTGTACCTCATAGAAACAACTCCAGCTGCATCTATGTGTCCTGTGTGGTCTTCGGAAGGCAGTGCAAGCTTGCCCAAGGTCACATGCAGCTATGGTGCTGGTATTCTCAGGAGATAACAGCGTGGATGGCTCATGAACGTAGACTCTAGAATCAGTTACCTGGGTTTGCATCCAGGCTTCTCTGCTTACTAATTGTGTGACTCTGGGAGAGTTACTTTTCTGTTCCTCCTTTTCCCCACCCAAAAAATGGGGATAATTATATATAGCACAGAGCTGTTCCGAGGATAGCAGAAGTTCATGCGTGAAGTGCTCAGAACAGTGCCTGCCAAATAGGAGGCACTTGACAACACAAGCCATGATTATTTTTATTTTTTTCCTTAAGGATGACAGAAAGATAAAAATATCTAGTCCTGATGGGGAAGTTGCATCACCTGCTGCTATTTCTGGAAACACGAAAGTTGTGGGTGGTCCCCTTGGTCACAATGTGTTTAGAGTACAAATGATGATCCAGTGCAGGAGGTAGAGTTAGGACACCCTTTCTTATTTTAACATCCTTATTCTCTCTATGCTTTGATGATCTTTATTTTTATTTGATTTAAATTCCTCACAACATCTTTCCCTCTAGATACTGAATTGTGTTTCGACGTGGTTATTGTTAGGCCTGCCTCCCCGGAGGCGGCTGTGTATTAACTGCCACAGAGCATCCCCCTCGCACCTCCTTCATCGCTTCCTTCCAGCCTAATGCACAGGCTCCTCTCTCAGTCACCCTGTGTTTCTTTTTAGCATGCAGCCTTTCTCCCCTGCTGCTGAGAATGATATTCTGCTCTGACAGCCAGTCTCACGATTTTCTCCAAATCCTTCATTTAAAAACTCCCCTCATCCAAGAGACCTTTCCAGAATGAAAATGGTACCCTTAAGAAGAGAGCAAGTGCTGACCTGGAAAACTACTCTCTGCCTCAGACCTCATTTTTCTCATGCCCCACTCCATTCCTTGGAGCTTCCTAGGTCATATTTTGCCCATTTTTCTTTATCTTTTCCCATTTCCCTCATTAACCTTTCAATTTCTCTCGAATTGGTTCTCTGTCCATAATTGTATAGATCCTTATTTTCGACTGCGTTATGTTTACCCACATTTTCCATATAGTGAAATTGATTTTAGGGGGTGCATTCACTTGTTAAGAAAGCCACAAACTCCAGGCTGACTATATGGTTTTAATCAATGTTTTCATTGTGTACATAGTTTCTCTGTGGACCTCCTCTTATTCCTGTCAAGCAATCAACTATTTGTCAAGTGCCAGTTCTTGTAGGCACTGTTGCTTACCGTTCAACTTCATTAGTTTAACTAAAAAGGAAAACAATAGAGTAGTAACTGATGGCATCTTTGAGCAAGCAGATGACCTCTTATATAACTTATATTTTCATTCCTTGCAAACTAGAGGGTAAATTTAATCTAAAATTGTGTGGATTATGTTTTAGGACTAGATTCACATGAAGTATAAACCCTAAACCAGTTTAATTTCTATAATGATGAGCTCTGTCTTAGGACATGCTTTTTCTCCCTAAGAAGCCATTGCTCCTCTGCTCTGTCCATGTAGCACCCTACTGGGGAAAGTTCTTCTAGGACCAGGTCCTACCCCAAAACAGTCAGCAGTGGAAATGTGACCATGATGGTCATTCTCTAGCTGAATAGAACAGTTGTCAAAATATGCCGGGTACTGCTCTCTCAGAAACTAAACGACAGGGAAATTACAGAGGCTGAAAGAAAATGATGTACACTACCATCAGTCAAACTGACAATTTCAATGGAATATTTTTTCTTGGTAAGTTCCACTTTTCAGAGTCCCACCAGTTTTCTGGAGCAGCATATGCCCGGTTTGGGCTTTATGGGGTATTGCATTATTACATGGTGCAGTATTATGCGTTTTGGAGTCTCCTCAACTATATTTTTACCTTAAATCATCATTCATAGGTTGGTGCTTAAGCTGTTCACAATGGTTAAGTCAATAATAAGTTTTCAGTTTGACAAATACATTTAATTTTGCTTAAAGGTAAATGTACCAGACAGTTACATACTGTGCCTGAGCTCTGGATCCCTGTTGGGATGGAAGTTTGGTAGTGCTGTTTCCCGAGGTCTCTTTCTTCATCACAGTCTGCTCTTTGAGAATCCTCAAAGACCACACTTCTAGTGTGTAGTGAAAGGATTCACTGCCTGGGGTAACAATGAGGACTCCTCTGATGCCTGAGACCTTGGAAAACCCAGAAGGGAGGTCAGGGAAGTTCCTCCCATTGTAATTTCTGGTGTTGGCCATCTTCTAGACAACCATCAGAGTAGTTTCTGCCCTTGGACTTCACTTTGTTTTGTTTTTTACTCTCATATATCTTGTTGATTCTGCTCTTTCAAAAGGTTCAACTATTTTAAGAAATAAACACCAGAGAGGAGCAGAAACCATAGCCTGATGCCTTGGAAGTGTGTAAGTCCAAAAGCTTGTAAATTTAGGGCAGCAGGTCATAGAGACACTGCAACTGGAGCATATTTCTTTCTTCGGTGCAATATGCATTAATATTACATGGGCTATTTTCCCTTCTGTCTGTTTTACTTACTTTGAGGAGTAGCTTTGTAGTGACCTAGTACCCTAGTTACCATGTTCTAAAGACATTCTCCAGAGACCAAGGCTCTCTTTTCAGCACTTAGCACAGTTAGCCAGGTAGTATGTGTTGAACTCCTGCAAGTTAGAACATGCCAACAAAAATGATCCCCGGGCTCTCAGAGTCAGTGGTTTGAAACACTCTGGTACTGCCCACCTTGGGCTACTATGCTGGTACTTACATGAAGGAGAACCCATGGGTTCTATAATTAAATATATTCCCTAATTCAGTGGGGAAAGAGAAAGAAAAACAGAGACAGGGGAATAGAGGTAGGTTTCCTTTTTTTTGTCCTCTTTTCACTTCCTCCCCAATCAGTGGCCACTTTGTAAGAGTGAGTGTCACCTCGCACTCAGCCTAGAATGTTCTGAAACTTTTGTCTAAAACTCTGTTTTTTGGGATCCCTGGGTGGCGCAGCGGTTTGGCGCCTGCCTTTGGCCCAGGGCGCGATCCTGGAGACCCGGGATCGAATCCCACATCAGGCTCCCGGTGCATGGAGCCTGCTTCTCCCTCTGCCTGTGTCTCTGCCTCTCTCTCTCTCTCTCTCTGTGACTATCATAAATAAAAAAAAATAAATAAAATAAAAAATAAAAAATAAAAATAAATAAATAAATAAAAATAATAATAAATAAAACTCTGTTTTTTAAAGAAAATATATGGGAAGACTTTTCATGTAACATATATGTATCCATTTATTAAAGGCTTCTGTGAGAGACCTCTGATACTAACATTTAATACTTCCTAGAAAAATATATTTTAACAGATGAAGAGTCTCACAGTTCTTTTGGTTCTGGTAATAAAACCGTTAGGTAAAAAATATACCAATCCCAAGTAGTTTTGGCATGGTTTCCTCTTCTCAGTGATTAACAGATATTTCTGTTATTTGTGTGAAAGCAGTGATTTCGAATGTAAAAATAACACAATATGGTATAAATTTCAGTTGTTAAATATGAAATTAAAGTCAGGTGTTTTCATGGCTGGTTCAAAGGATGTACTTCATTGGTTAGGTATATAAATATACTGATATTCAGACAACTCATCTATTGTAAAGACCCCTCTGCCTTTAAAATATTTTAAAATTTGTGTTTTTTACATGTATATTTTTAAAGATTATCTAAAAACAATGGTACCAAACACAAACAGCCAACTGTAAAGCGGTTTCAAATTAATTTTTTTAACATTTTTTTGTGCGTGTTTCTGTGAGAAATCTTTCTCATTTCTCTGAAAGCAGTATCCTGACCTACTAAGCTCTCTCCTGTGTGTTACAGAAGCTGGAAACTATATTCTTCAGACACCATGGAACAATGTGTGCAAAAGCTCACATACACTTCTTTGTGGAAAGGCAATGGTGTGATGTAGCCAGGGCACAAAGGACTACTTGAGATTATAGGACTTCAATATGGCAGCACCAGGCATATTTTAAGTCCTTCATAGGTACTAACTCCTTTATTCCCAGAACAATTCTTTCTTAACAGATAAGGAAAGCATGGCATAAAGAGACTAATTTGCTCAAGGTGCCATGTAGAAGACAATAGATGAGTTTTCTTTTATGGTATCAGAGCCAGAAAATGCCTTTAAGATACCACAGAGTTTCTTCATTAAACCATCCTGAAGAACATAAAAACAAACAAACAAATAAATAAATAAATAAATATCGAGAATCATGGGTTTCCCTGTGAAAAGTCCTCAGATTGTAAATGTTAATTCTCTCCAAATTAATCTTTAAATTCAATTTAATTCCAATCAAAACCCCTTCAGGATTTTAAATAATGTTTTGCAAGATGATTATTGTATCAAATTAGATTCACCTGGAAGATAATTTTTATCTGGAAGAAAAAATTCCCAAGGTATGCCATGAAATTTTTGAAAGAAATGGTAACTTTTACAATCAGATATTTAAAAATACTATAGTAGGGATCCCTGGGTGGCGCAGCGGTTTGGCGCCTGCCTTTGGCCCAGGGTGCGATCCTGGAGACCCGGGATCGAATCCCACATCGGGCTCCTGGTGCATGGAGCCTGCTTCTCCCTCTGCCTATGTCTCTGCCTCTCTCTCTCTCTCTCTCTGTGTGTGACTATCGTAAATAAATAAAAATTAAAAAAAATAATAAAAAAATAAATAAATAAAAATAAAAATACTATAGTGATTAAAGCAATGTGGTAATAAGGCAGGAGTGGACAAGTGATAAATAAAACAACAATGAAAGTCCAAAAATAGATGCATGCATATGAACAAATACGGCATTTAGGAGAAAAAAGGTAGATGTTTGCAAAATGATGTTGGGACATCTTATCCATTTTGAGAAAAATGAAGTTTGACAGTTATGTGCATGCAAAACACCTACCTAGAAGAAAATGCTATTAGTTATCATGAAAATATTAGAAGAAATAGTGAAGAATTAAAATTTTAGGGTAGACATAGAGGCTTCTCAGGAATATATTTTTAAAAAGAATATAGAAATCTCAGAATTTGGGGTGCCTGGGTGGCTCAGAGTCTGCCTTCAGCTCAGGTCATGATCCCAGAGTCCAGGGATTGAGTCCCAAACTGGGCTTTTTGCTCAGTAGGGAATCTGTTTCTCTCCCTCCCTCTGTCTTTCCCTCTGCTGATGATCACTCTCTCTCCTTCTCTCTCTGTCTCTCTCTCTGAAATAAGTTAAAAAAAAAAACTTTTTAAAAAATACAAATCTCAGAATTTATAGAGAAAAAATTAGAAAATTTGAGGTGCTTACACAAAGAGAAAATAAAACACCTTAAAGATGATCAAAGATAACAAAAGCAACGTAAACACTATAGGTGAAGAAAAACACATAACAATGGCTGAATAAAAAACACCAGACTGATGTTAACATGACCACATACCTCCAGTGACCCTTTTGGGCTGCCCTGGAAAGTGTCATACTGAAGCCATATTGCCCAAGCCAAGTAGTTCACTTATTTTTTTATATTTAGAAATCTCCAATATCTATTCCTTCTTTCTCATTTTTAACTAATGACCTTCCTATCTCTCTGAGAAAAAGAAATCCATCAGAATCAAACTGCCTTGTCCTCCCATTGAAGTATCTACTAGCCTACCCATTCTGCAAACGAGTTTGCTTTGTTGCACCTTGCTAAAAATGGACGAAGGATCTGTGCTCTTACCTAAGGCCAGAGTCTTATGTAAGATTTGGGCACTGTGTAATGTAGCTTCATACCCACCCAAGGACTGTATTTCTAGAATTGTCCTCTCTCTCCTACTTCCTAATTTAGATTCTCTATTGGCTCATTGCCAAAGCATGAAATCATCCTAGGAAAGTATCTCCCGTTTTATAAAAATAAAACAACCTTCCCTTGATCCTGTATCTTCCTCTAACAATGCCCCTTTCTCTGTTCCTCTCTAGAGCAAAATTCCTCAACAGTGGAGTTGGCACACTTTTCTCCTTCTCTTATTCTCTTCAGAGTCCAATCCATTTAGAATTTTGTCTCTCCACTAAAATCTCTTTTCTCAAAGTCAGCAAAGACCTTTACTTTGCCAAATACGGTATTTCTCCTAAATCCTAACTTATTCTATTTCTCTATCTCTTATGATCTGATCATGGAGTCTAACATGTCCTATCATAATCTATTGAAAAAAGCTGTCATGGAATGCAGCCCTATTTGAAATTGAGCTCAGAAGACCACTTGGGGATCAATCATGGGGTTTCAAAAAGAGAAATAATATAGCAGCTAATTGTTATGTAGCATGTACTATGCACTAGGCACTGTTCTAGGTGCTTCCCCTGTCTTCTGGGACTCTGCAGCTCCTGGATTTTCTCACACCTCACTGGTCACTTCTCAGGCTCCCAGGATAGGTCCTCCTCCAATCTCTTCCCCATGGATATTGGAGGCTTATGGCTTGGTCTTGGACAGCCTCACTTCCCTGCCCACACTGACTTCCACAGAGTTCCATGGCTTTAAATACCATCACACCCTGATGACTCATAGGCTCATGCCACCTCCAACCACCTCCCCCGTAAACTCCAGATTCCACCCCACTGCTATATATAGCAGTGAGATATTGAATAGTCTTCTCAAACCTACCATGTAAAAAGTGATTCCTTGCTTTCCCCTCTAGACTTCTCCATCTCAGCAAAGGGCTCCATCATTCACCTAGTGGTTAGGCTAAGTACCTTGGAGTTGTCTTTTCCCTTTTGTCTTCATATCCCACATCTGAACCATCAGCTTCTCTTTTCAGCTTTACATTCAAAATATATCCTTAATCTGGTGACTTCTCTTTACCCTTGGTGCCAAAACCCTGGTTTAGTCACCTCTTGCCTGGACGATGAAAATTAACTACTACGTGTTATGATGAACAACCACATGATCTTTCTATCACTTTTCTCAACACCCTCTTTCATACACACACACACACACACACACACACACACACACACACACACACACACACACCAGAGTCTGTTCACCACAGATTACATCTCTGCCTTATAAAACAAACCCTGAATTGTTTCCATTCTCCCCAATAAAATGAAATCTATAGTCCAAAGTTTACAAGGCCTAAATTTTCTAAACCCTGGCTGTCTCTATAGGCTGGTGTCTTATCTTCCTTCTTCTTTACATCCTCTAGCCACATTGGTCTTCTTATAGTCTCTGGAGCACTCCAATCATGCTCCTGCCTGATGCACATGCCCTGGCCTTTGTACATTCTATTTCCTCAGAGTGGATTTTTTTTTTTTAAGATTTATTTATTTTTTCATGAGAGACAGAGAGAGAGAGGCAGAGACACAGGCAGAGGGAGAAGCAGGCTCCATGCAGGGAGCCAGATGTGGGACTGGATCCCGTGTCTCCAGGATCAGGCCCTGGGCTGAAGGCGGCGCTAAACCTCTGAGCCACCAGGGCTGCCCGACTGGAATTTTTTTTTTATTTTTTTAAAGATTTATTTATTCAGAGAGAGCGCGAGAGAGGCAGAGACACAGGCAGAGGGAGAAGCAGGCATCATACAGAGAGCCTGATGTGGGACTTGATCCAGGGTCTCCAGGATCACACCCCGGGCTGCAGGCGGCGCTAAACCGCTGCGCCACCAGGGCTGCCCTGGAATGTTTTTAATCCAGATATTAGCTTATGTCAGTCCTTGTATGACCTTCCTGACTTCTCTATCTAAAATAGCACACTATATCATTCTACATCCCTTACCCTAATACATTTTTCTTTATAACATTTATATAGCATTATACCTATGTGCTATTCATTCCTTGTATATCTTCTACACAAAAGTACTAATTCCAAGAGATTAGAACTTTGTCTTACTCATAGCTGTATTCCTAATATCTAGAAAAATGTCTGGTACTAAGTGTTCAATGAATATTTCTTGAATAAATAAAGTAATAAATAAAAGGCAAGCCATAATCTAGAAAAAAATATTTGCAGCACATAAACTACAAATTAATATTCAGAGTATTAACAATAAATGCAAAAAGACAACCTAATAGAACAATTTTTAAAATGATTGTAAATAGTAAAAACATTGAAGAAATCCAAGTAGTAATAATCATACAAAAAATGCTACAAACTTTACAAATAAACAGAAAAATATCAAAACAATGAGTTACCACTTCTACCACTTTCATAGTGACAAAATTTAAATGATTGACAATATCCATTAGTGGCTGATGTTTGTAGAAATGGATACAGCTGTAACTATTGGTGACAATATAAATGAGTAAAGGCTTTTATTATTTTTTTTTTTAGAGGGCAATTTGATATTATGAGCCACAGGTTTAATTACATATACTATTGACCTCACAATTTAACTTCTATGAATCTAAAAGTTACAGAGACTACTCACACAAGCCCAGAGCTATTCCAACACTATCTTATTTAACAAAAATCTAGAAATAATCTTAACATCCATTATTAGGAACAGTGGTTAACTTTTTTTTTTTTTTTTTTTTTTACAGTGCTTAACTTTGTGATGGGAAATGGAATGGAGGTAAGAAATAAAGGTAGAGTCTTCAATTTTTATTTTATATAATTATGTGTTGTGTTTTTTTTAAAACAATGATGGAGTTTATGATTTTTTTTTAGGATTTATTTATGTATTTGAGAGAGAGAGAGAGAGAACAGAGAGGGGGAGGTGTATAGGGAGAGGAGAAAGAGAATCCCAAGCAGACTCCCCACTGAGCACAGAGCCCAACACGGAACTCAATCTCAGGACTCTGAGATCATGACCTGAGCTGAAATCAAGAGGCAACTGCTTAACCAAATGAGCTACCCAGGCACCCTTATGATTATTTTGAAAGAGCTATGATAACTGGAAAATGTTTCATGGGTGAAAACTATGTCCAAGCCCAAGAGGCCCTTTAAATAGCTCTGAGGATGACGTTGTCAGTTATTTATTGTTATATAACAAATTCCAAAACTTAGTGCCTTGAAGTCATTTGTTACATTTCACAGTTTAGTGGGTCAGTGCTTGATTCTTCTGCTCCACACAGCACTGGCTGAGGTCCCTCAGATCTATTGGTGGATGGGCTGGCTCCTCAGAAGGGCCCAAGATGGTTTCATTCACAGGTCTGGCACCCCAAGGGGGATAGTTAGGAGATTGGGTTCAGCTAAAACTGGCAAGTGGATCACATGTACGTGGCCTCTCCAGCATGGCAGTCATAGAGTGGTAGAGTTCTTATGTGGAGCCAACACTCACAGAGACAGGATTAAGACTCAGGAAGTAGAAGTTGACAATGAGTTAAGGTTTAGGCTCAGAATGTGGCACAGTGTTAACATTTGCCAAATTTAATTGGTCAAAGCAGTCATAAAATCTGTGCATATTCAAGAATAGGGGCCGTAGACCCCCAACTCTCAAAAAGACAAGTGTCAAAATTTTGAGGCCATCCCAGATGAATTGAAGTGATAAGCCCTAGCTCTCTACTCATTCTCCATCTTTTTTTTTTTTTAAGATTTTATTTATTTATTCATGAGAGATACAGAGAGAGAGGGAGGCAGAGACACAGGCAGAGGGAGAAGCAGGCTCCATGCCAGGAGCCCAATGCAGGACTCCAGGATCACACCCGGGGCCAAAGGCAGGCACTAAACTGCTGGGCCACCCAGGGATCCCTCATTCTCCATCTTATACAACTTCCATTCATAGATTATTAGTTCTGACCTCAACCATGCCCTTTCTTTTGTTGGGTGAAACAGTGTGTTCAGTTTAACATAATCAGACAGAGAAACTCAATAGAAAAGCTGGAATCTCACTGGAGGTTGATGGTATAGATCTGACGAGAGTTACACATTTGAGAAGCAAAGTGTTTAGATAGTAAGAAAAACCTCAGGAGTGAAGGATATCACCCAATACATGCAGAGACAGGTCAAAGATGGATTAAGAACTGTACAAATTAGCAAGACCTTTGAAGGACCATAACAAATCAACACTGTGGTGATTATTTTCTCAATAGCTATGCTTAGAGAAGTTAGATTGTTGGTCTGAGCTAAGAAAGGTATAACCAAGGAGGATATGAAGGAATTCCAGGACCCCAGTGTTCTCTAGCAATTTCACATGTTAGTAATTATTTTCAACATATTGTGAACTTCTCAAAAACATGTAGGAAATGGGGAATGCTTATGTGCAGGTGGTCCAAGTGATCCACCATATTGTTGATTCTGCCCTGGAAAGAAGGTATAACACAGAGGGAGTTGATAACTTGAAACACAAGGGAGGATAATAGATATGGTTGGATTCAGTAATATTAGATGTTAAATGTTTAGGAACAGAGTCATTCTGTATCCAATAGAAGACCAAGGGTTCAGGAAGTAAGTTGCTCAAATTGAAAGGAGTGGTGGATAGGAGGTCAAAGGAGACATCAGCGAACCCTGAAATGGGGAGGTCTAATTTATTGAGTACCTGCTATATGCCAGTGGCTGTTCTAAATGCTTTAGATGTATCAATGCACTTAATCTTTGCAACAGTCTAATGGGGTACTGATGTTACATTCCAGATTTATAGATAAGGAAATTGAGGCATCAATGAAGTAATAGGCACAGACTAGCAATTTTCCCTTACTTACCCAAGAGGTAAGAGGATGATTATATTCAAACCTATGAAGCTGGTTCTAAAGCCCATTCTTAGCTTTTATCTCTATAGTCTCTATAGTCTCATGTTTCCTGTTATGATGACAAGATTTGGGACAGAGAAGATAAAACCAGATGTCAAAGGTGTCTGTATGTAAGTAGTTGACAGTATGAATTTAATTGTTTTTTCCCCAAAATTTACATTCCTAGATTTAAATAAACTGAGAAAGAAAGCATGTGAATTCCAAAGTCTTATTTATTTCAAAATCAGCTATTTTCCTCTCTCTCCCTTCTATTTTCTCCTTCTCCCTTCCTTCCATCTTCCTTACAGTCTTCACACAACTGGACTATGCCACCCAAGGTTTCTTTTTTTTTAAGATTTTATTTATTTATTCATAAGAGACACAGAGAGAGAGGCAGGCAGAGACAGAGGCAGAGGGAGAGGCAGGCTCCATGCAGCGAGCCTGATGTGGGACTCCATCCCAGGATCACAGGATCATGGCCTGAGCTGAAGGCAGGCACTCAACCTCTGAGCCACCCAGGTGTCCCATCCTCCAAGTTTTCAATATGAAACCCTAGACATGACAGTCTTTTTGTCTAGTAGTATAAGCACAACCATGAACAACTTCAAATATGAACAGTCAATTTACTAAAGTAATCACTGAACAGATAATTCCTCATTAACGTTATGACACTCTCTCCTTTTATCCTCAGATGCTTTACTACCCTCATTTGAATTTAGAAAAGTAAAGAAAACTTTAAAAGCCTCTGATTCAATGCCTCATGTAAACAGCTTTCTCTGTTCATACAGTAAAGGAATCCTTTTTTTCCCCTTATCTCAACTGTTGTCCCTCCAATGAAAATCATTTCTGATATTTTTAAGTCTAAAACACAAAAATCACCATAAAAATAATGAGAATTGAAACTCTCTATAGTGAAGAGAAGATGACAGCTGCCTTCAGCCTGAAGAGCTGGAGCAAGCAAAGACAGCAGGAGTCAAAATGCCAAGTGCATTAGACCAGCTTGGTCTTTCAGCTTTCAACCTATTCATCTAAAGTCACAATTGTGTCACCCGCTGGTCTTTACACACATTCACAGTCTGAGTGAAGAATTGTCACATATGGATAAAGAGGAGAGAAGCAGTTTTATCGTTTGTGTCAGGAACTTGTACATTACTCTCAATTAAGAGAGACCATGAGTTATTTTCAAATGCTACTTCAGTATATTCATAAGGGCTTTCGGCAGATCCATGTCCACTGGCTGATAGCCCTATCCGCCTCTACCATGTCCCCTGGTTCTGGAGCTAGAGGACATTTTCAAGCACTAACAGGGTGGTGGTAACTAATCAAGAAGACTTAGACTAGAAGCCTTCTGGTCTAAACAACTAAACAAAAATTGAGGATGGTGCTGAACTAGTCTTGTTGTGGAGAACAATTGTAATGCCTTCTATCACTTATTGCCAAAATATTCCCATTATGTAAAGATATGTATGACTTATTTCCACCATATAGTTGCTGAATTATTTCAGTTGTCTTTTTCTTCTTCTCCAGTAGGTTTTATCATTGGTAAGGAGCAACAATTGTGGCTTGTATGGTATTTATTTTCTATACACAATGCTTCTCTCAGATCTGCTCTATCTGCCAGGAGGATATCAATTCCTCTATATCAATTCCATAATTTGCACTTCCTCTGTTTACTTCCTAAGTCTGAGGACAGATTGACCCCATCAAGAATAGATAGTTATTCCCCAGCCATTGTTTAGTGAACAGATTATCAGAATTTTCCTCCTGGTATTTTAGTGCACTATTATTATATTTTTAACTTGGGAAGTTAAAACTAAAATGCAATTTTCCAGAACAATTTAGTGTACATGCACACACACGCGCACACACACACGACATAATAGAGTCTTAAAATAATTCATTTCAATTTCGATTTTTACTAAACCTTTATTGCATGATAGATACTGTGCTAGGTGCTAAGAATAATACAGAAATGAATAAGACCTGGCTCTGGCCTGGGAGACTGTACCCAGTGGTAAAGGAGACAGACAAGGACATAAATTACTCTAAAATGAGACAGTCTGTAATAAACATGACCCTGGGAGAATAAATAAAATATTCTAAGAGTGTCAATTATATACATAATTACAGGGGCATTAAATCACTAGGTCTACATGTTAAAGCTGTATAAATAGGAGTTTCAGCTAGACCATCTCTCAACACACAAATTTAGCACAGCTCTGTGTATTGGTTGACCTTTATTCCAAAAATTATCTTTGTAATGTGGTTTTTAAAGTTGATCTCAAATGTCCATTGATCTCTCTAGCTAAATTGGCGTTTCTCTCCTGAAATGTCATTTTCTTTGTTGCTCCTCACCTATTCTCCATCCCCCCCGGCCTTCTCTCTCTTCAATCCTTCTTTACCTATTTTTCCTCTTCATTCTATTATTCTACTTCCTCCTTGTTCACTCCCTCCTGTAGCTGCAAAGTTTTCCCAGACACAATGCTTTCCTCTCTCCTATTATTATCCAAGTGGTGGGAGAAGCAATTTTTTTTTGAAGGGAAAATGTTATCAAGAGAACAATAATCCCCCCTCAAGACAAAAAAATCTGTTCAATCTGGGATTGTATTGGTCCTTGGAAACAGGAGAAGTGAGCATCTTCCTCTAATTGTCCGTGGCTCTATTAACCAAGCTGCTGTTCTTTCTGTATAATGAGCAGTTGACAAAGGTAAGAAAAAGGACATGAACTAACTACTTTTGGCCAGCATGATGTGGGCATATGGTAGGAGAATATGTACTCAATTATTGGTAATTGAACCTCTTCTGGCAGGATAAGCATAGTAAATGTATGTAAGCACCCACTATTTCAGATTCTAGTTTTGGGGCTTATTTTTGTTGTTGTGGTTTGGTTTGGTTTTGTTTTTTATTGTGAGGGCTATAAGAGAGCCTGATCCTGGATTATCCCCTTTTCACAAAGAAAGTAAGAGGTTAATGTTCAGTAATATCAAGTGAACTGTAAATGTCTCTGAGAAACTGATACAGGCACCTTAGTCTCTGGGCTCCAAATCCAGTGCTCCTTACTTTGAAGCTAGCATCTAACCCCCTCGTACTAATGTGTAGAACTTGAAGGGACGTGTAGTTTTTAAAATTCATTTGATAATCACTTCATTTTATACTCTAAAATGCTCATGATTGAAAAGAATCATTAGGAATTCAAATATAACTTTTCCCCCTACTTTCTCCTTCAAATTATGCTCTGCTGATCTCAATTAGGAGAAAAATATTGTAACTGTGGTTCACACTTGTAGTAGTGATGCTTCACCAACCAAGCATGAGATGGAAGTTCAAGAGACATCAGTGGAGAAAAGAGAGCTCTCCTCATTAATAAAAGCAATTAGCATGTCCCCAGCTGAGCACCAGCTAGCCCAGGGTGTTCTTGGTGCACTGAAGACAGCTCAGTGCAGTTTGTTAACTGGGCAAGCTACTCTTGGCAGGAAACTAAATGCTGTCATTGATTTTAATTGTTCTCTCTACTTTACAACTCCTGATTCACAGCCGATGGTGCTTAAGGGGAAGTTTGTTTTTGGAGAAAACTTCCAGTGCATCTAGCCCTCTGAGACAGCAATAGTTGTCTGCATTTTGAAAAATCAAAGTGGGGCGTTTAATTTCTCTAAATATTAGGGTAGACACTTTCATGCCCAGTGACTTATTTTGGACGAATCATGCCTGCTGGGGAATCACTGGTGGAAACAATCCTCAAGCCATTACTATCTTCCATCACATCTCTTAAAACGAGGTCCCGGGGTAGCGATCCTAGTGTAGGAAGGGAAGATATGGACATTCCACGTGAGATTAGGGATGAAATTCCTTTGACCACTGGGACCAAGGACTCCACATAGTTTGGAAAACTTCCAGCATTTGCGCTCATCTTTGCCTAACTTCCTCATTAACTTACCAGAGCAGGGTTTGGTCTGTTCCTTCAGAGGCTAAAAAAAGAACACATTCTGGTGTCTTTGTCTACTGATGAGTTCATTTTAAATGGATATGGCAATAAAAAGGGAGAGAAAAATATCATATCTGGCATAAACCCAGTCCTCATGGGCAATTGGAACATGAGTCATCGCTTCCCAGAACACAGCTACCTCTAGAGAGCCTGCAATGGTGCAGGTGACCTAATGGCCATTTTAGTTGCTCAGAACTCAGCTCTTCTCTCTCTGCTGCTTATTTTTTCTCTGCCAATAAATAACTGACTTCTAACTCTTGAATTCAGCTTCTACTTTTAGTTTCTTAGTATTGCCATCTCTCTGGGTCTTCACTTTTCTATGCAACTTTAGTGAATTTTTGTCAGGTTCTGACTGTCCAGTATCCCACCCCTATCCACCTTCCTAATTATCTTAAATCTCTCTTCTAAGAAATTCTTGATTATGTGCCTTCTTGGTGGAGATCATGCCTCATTTCTATTGTGGAAATTAGGGGGTCCTACTCTTCTCTTTCCCTGACTTCGAGGACCTGGGGAGTAAGCACTGATTTAAATTTTGCCAATGTGATAATATCTTCTAAAATTTCAAATCTTGAGCAAATGATGGAGGAATTTGAAAGTGGTTAGAGGGCTTATTCATCTCAGCAGTAGTAGCATATGCAGTACATATTGTTTTTGTGCATGACTTTGGCTCTTGTTTATTTTCCTGACTCTGCATTTCCTATATATCTCTCTTTTTTTTTTCTGTACTTCTTAGAGATGTCTTTCCAATAAATTCCTTTTTCTTATAAAACATTAAAATGTAAAAGCTACAAATACTGGGAAATTTTCTGCTTTGTTCACTGGAAATATTTAGTGCATCAAGCAGTGCCTGGCACAGAGTGAGCATTCAATGAATATTTATTAAGTAAATAAATGGAAGGAAGGAATGCTAATTATTGTCACTTACAGTCAAGTTTCCATGATGCAATGTAGGAAAAGGAACTCAAGCAGAGCCCAGTGGTCTTTCTGAGTTAGGACAGTTTAGAATTCAGGAACTATTGGAGAAAGGGATGCTAGTACACAGGAAAAGCTATAAAGATCTTTAAGGGATATTTTTGAATCTTTGAGTTAAAGTTTGTCTGAGGACACATGGGATGAAATTCCATAAGGCTGGAGAAAGAAGCCCCCAAAAGGGGTAGGTTGACTAATTCCCCAAGTTCACACAGGTTTTTTCCCCCTACAGCCAGACTGGAAAGACCTTCTACTACATGGGGTGGAGTTCTCAGAAAGCTCCCATCTTAATACTTGAGCTAACTTATACCTAGAATAAAGACTAATCTGGACCATTGTAGCAAACATACAAGAAATTCTTGAAAAAATAAAATGATTTGCAGGTAACTGCTGTATGCCAGAAACAACACAGTTTAAAGGAATACAACAAAACTCACCACAAAAAAAACCCACAAATTTCACAATGTCTAACATAAAGAAATTATCATGAAGGAAAGAATGCAGGAGAATGTAAACTATAATTGGGAGGAAAAAGGCAATACAAAGAAACAGGATAGTGTTGTAATTAGCAGATAGGGTTTTAATACCTTTTATAAATATTATAAATATGCTCGAAGATATAAGGAAAACATAAATATGTTAAGAAAAACAAGATTTTCAGAAGACCCAAATGAAATGTCTAGAAATTAAAACTACAATAAATGAAAAATACACTAAAAATAATTGCCTATTAGATACTGTAAAGAAATGATCAGTGAACTTAAGGACACAGTAATAACCAAAATAAAGCAGCAGAGTAGAAAAATGAACAGACTCCATGAACTGCGAGACACTATCAGTCAGTCTAACAAGTGTGTACTTAGATGAGAGGGAGAGACAGAGAAGTTGAGACAGTAAAACCCTTGAAAAAAATAACAGATAACATATAACAGATAAAACAAATAGCAGATAACAGATAAAATGTATATAATTTGCTGACAATATTTGATATTGCTGACAATATCAACCCCAACATAACGAGTTTTATAAACACCGAACAAAAGAAACTCAAGAAAACCACATCAAGGCATATTATTATCAAATTGTTGAAAACAATGATAAAGAGAAAATATTTAAAGCAACCAGAAAAATGTCATCAGATAGAAAGAAACAAAGAAAATATTTATAGCAGATTTCTCATCAGAAACTATGTTAGCCAGGAGATTATAGAGTATCATTCTTTGAGTATGGAAAGATTATCAACTGATAATTCTATATCCAAGAAAAATGCCTTTGAAATATAAATGTTTAATCAAGTCCATTCTAGACTATATAATATATAGTATATATTATAATATATATATATATTTTAGATCAAAACATTTATTTTTTTTTGTTTCAAAAACAAAAATAAATCCAAACAGGTAATGAAATAAACATTTTTTAAGTGTTCCATTCTGGGTTCTCTGTCCTAGAATTTAATAAACAGTTCAAGTTTAGATTGCTTCAACACTTCTGGATGCTATGAGGTCTCCATCATATAACCATGTTTCTCTAGTTCAGCTCGTAACTGATTAGAGAAGTCATCCTCTTCATTGTCATCATCCCAATTATCCTCCCAGACATGTGCATCTTCATCTTCATCTAAACCAGCCCAGTCTTCGCCAGGGAACTCCTCGAACTCGTCGTCTTCCTCCAGGAGACCCAAATCTACCGGCTGCTTCTTCTCTGACATGGTGACGCTCTGCGTTGAATATATATATATATGTCACCTTTTATTATTTTTTATTTAATATTGCGTTGATTATATATATATAATGTGTATATATAGCATATGTATACATATATATATGTATGTATCTATACACATACATCTGGAGCTTTCCTATAAAGTTAATCACACGTTTAGTCTATGACCCAGCAATTTCATTCTTTGATTATGACCTTATTCAGAAATAGGGTGATTGTAGATGTCATTAGTCAAGTTCAAATGACGTCATACTAGAGTAAATGGGCCCTAATCCAATAGCTGGTGCCCTTATAATAAAAGGAAAACTGGACCCAGACACACAGGGAGGACTACCATGTGAAGATAGAAGCAGATATTGACTTTATGCTATCACATGCCAAGGACATCTGGGGCTACCAGAAGCTGGGAGAGGCAAGGTAGGAACTAGCTCTAGAGACTTTGGAGAGAGCACACTAACATCCTGGCTTTGGACTTCTAGACTCCAAACTGGGAGATAATAAATTTTTGTTATTTTAGCTCACGTAGTCTGTGGTACTTTGTTATGGCAGCTCTAAGAAATCATAAAACTATACATTTATAATGGGTGACTGTTGGGGCACCTGGGAGGCACAGTCAGTTAAGCTGCTGGCTCTTGGTTTCAGCTCCGGTGGTGCTCTCAGAGTTGTGAGATTGAGCCCTATGTCGGGCTCTGCGCTCAATGTGGAGTCGGCTTAAGACTCGCTCTCCCTCTCCCTCTGTCACCCTTCCCCACTATCTCTCTCAAATAAATAAATATCTTTGAAGATAGATAGATAGAGAGAGAGAGAGAGAGAGTGACTAGTACTGTGTGTGAATTATCTCTCACAAGACCTGATTAAAAGCAGAGCATTGGAAACCAGGAATGCTGGAGGGAATCCATTGTGAACATCTAACTATATTCCCAAACAATTCTCCTTTTTCCAAAAACTTGAGTCTAAGAAGTGCTCTTCTCTGTTGGCTGAATGAAATGGGATTTCCAACTATGGCAGGGGAGTGAGAAGGCAGTGGCAAGATTTCAAGGAGAAAGGGATTTTGTAGTAAACCTTCAAGTTTTCCATAATTGGCAGCAGAGCTGAGATGGCAAAAAGAGTTTTGGTGATGGTTACTTGACCATGGGATCCCTGGGACATAGATGGCTAGCCCTCTAAGGCTCTCCCTGATATGTAAAACAAAAGGAAAAACAAAATATCCTTGAATGAAGCACCCTAACGGAGATTCACAGCTTCTTACACAAAACTTGACCTGAATTAATTTACACATTAAATCTTTAAACTGAAGGGGAGACGGTACCCCTGAGCAAGGACTTTGTGATAACCATGCAAGGTACTCTGATCTGCTCAACATCACACTTTCCTTCTAGATTTCCACAAGATCGATGTTTATTAATAAGCTATATATATATATATACTAGATATATATATCTAGTGTATATATATAAGGAATATATATATATATACTAGAGAATGGGATAAATCTTAAATTATATGGAACTTTGGGCATTGTCAATAAATATTAATTTCCAGGGATCCAGAACATAACATACTGTTTGCCGCCTGTCTAAGTGGAGCTTATAGGGCCATGATAAAATTTAACTAAAATCTTTGGGAAAAACAGTGGGATTTCAAATCCTATCAGTGATTACTCTTCAACCTAGTATATAGTTATCCCCCATAACTGGAGCAAAAAGATGACTCATTGGCTTATTCTTACTAAGAACAGCTTTATGGAAATATAATTCACTCACTTACACTGTATAATTCAATGGTTTTTCATATTCACAGAGTTGTGTGTCCATCACCACAATTTTAGAACACTTCCTCACTCTCCAAAAGAGCCCATACCTTTTATCTTTCATACCCAAATCTTCCTATTACCCCTAGCCCTAGGAAACCACTAATCTGCTTTCTGCCTATTGACATTTCATATAAATTGAATCATACATGTGGTCTTTTGTGTCTGGCTTCTTTAAGCTAAGGGGATATTATTTTCAAAGTTCATTCATGCTGTAGCATCTATTAGTAATTCACCCCTCTTTACAGTCAAATAATACTTCATTGTGTGTATACACCACATTTGCTTATCCATCATCAGTTGATGACCACTAGGTTGTTTCTTCTTCTTGGCTAGTATGAATAATACTGCTATAAACATTTGTGTACAAGTTTTGTGTTGACATTTAGTTTTATTACTCAAATATTTTCCTATGTGTGACATTACTGTGTCAAATGGTATGTTTAATTTCAAGGAACTGTCAAACTTCTTTCTAAAGTAGCTGTACCTACTACTATGAGGGTTCTGATTTCTCCACAGCCTTATCAATGTTTGTGACTATCTATCTTTCTGATTATAAAGATATGTTAGTAGGTATGAAGTAGAACAACATTAATTGTGTATTGTTTTTTCCTTTTGTTTTGTTTTGCATTTCCTTCATGACTACTGATGCTGAATATCTTCCCATGTGCTTATTGACCATTTGCATAACTGTCAATGGAGAAAATGTTTATATAGGTTTCTTTTAATTGGCTCATTTGTATTTTTATTATTGATAGGTGAGTTTATTGGCTCTTTGACCCAAGATTAAAGACTTTTGTCAACAGGGCCAATGGAAGTTCATTGGAGCTATCTATCTCTATTGAAATAGTAAACCAAAAAGCATTTCAACATTCCTGAGGATATCACAGAGATTAGGGCCATCATCAAACATTAAAAAGATGCAGTGATGTAGAATCATATTTCCATTTAATTGTCTAGTTTGAATAGTGCGAAATAGAGGGATCTTGCAGTATGACAATGCACAGCTTACCCTGGTATACTTCCAATGGATCTGGCATCACAAATGTGTCATCTTTGTTGAACACTTGATATAAACTTTTGATCATAATACTTTTTAAATTTTTTTTGTCCCAGTAAGCAGGCAACAACAGAAGTTTGTTTTTATTTGACAGATGTTTAACTCAGGGATATTTCAATCTCCTAATTAAGTTCTGCAATATAATCAATAGAAATCTTGGCCTTCCCAGTCTAGTATTTTGTTGACACCATGCTAATAGGACTTGGAAAGCAGACAGTTTTAGTTTCCTAGGTGCTTTGGCAATAAGGTAGAAGATCAAATTTTTTTTTTTTTTTTTTTTTTTTTTTAGTGAAGTTTGTGGTGTTCTAAGAGCTTGGGATATTTTGGAATATCTCTTCAAAAGACTAACCTGTGCTCCATACCAAGAAATTAGGTCAACTTATTTGGATTTTAGAAGCAATATAAACTACATTTGTGTTTGATACTCAAGCCATTTTCTGATAACACATAAGTTTCTCCATGAGTAGTTTCAAGATAACATTCCGAGCTGGTCTAGACTATGATATTCAACATTTTTGACCTGCTAGATTCAATGTTATTTAAAGTGTTTGTGCCAGATTGTGATAATGTGTAGAGCCTATGGTGGGCCTTCATAAAGAAATCATGGTAGAAGACCCGTGCTTTTCGAACAAGCTCTGCTCTTTTGCAAATACATACCATTTTTCAAAACAACAGTGCCTAGCTCATTTTGAGTTTTACTCTGCATGCAAAACTAGGCTTCACTGGTTTAGATGTTTTTGTATCTAAATGAGGAATTCTTCAACCAGGAAACAGCATTAAAACTTTTGAATTAGAAGTTGAGAATACTTGTTGGCCATTTGAGGCCAAGATACATCAGAAATTAAATTGGGATTTTAAAATTCAAAGAACCTTGAGGCATCTGGGTTTCTGGTCAAATGCAAAGTGAATATGGTGGGGGAGGATGGAAGTCATATGCACACCTCATAATAGTTTCAGAAATGAGGATAATATTTGCCACCCATACTTCCTTTCTCAATGTTTAATGAATATATTTACATATTTTAACTAATTCCTCTTGTCTTTACTTTTCATTTACCCTATTAAGATACAGTAAATGTAGGTAAATATTATAATGGAGTTGGTTGTGATGGTTCTCAAGGGTGAATAAATGGACAGAGATCCTCAAGTCTGAGCTAAAATCAGTAAATCATGAGAATGTAGTGGGATCCCTTAAAGGAAAAAATTAGAAATTTATTGAAATATGAAGGATAGTGGGTATTATATAGGCAGTAGTGTTTTTTGTTTATTTGTTTGTGTTTTAATCTCTATATAGGTTTGGGAAGAAGGGTGTGAATGTACATATTGGGCAGCAGAAAGTAGTGACTGCAGTCCACATTTGACATAACTGGTATTCTAATCCTCTCTTCCAAATGAAACCTCAATCTCCGTTTTGAAGTAATCTTCCATCACTTCCATTCCAAGTGATCACTGAAGGAGGTAGTGGTCAATTCCTACTGCAAAGGCTACTGGGGCCCCCTTCTAACTCCCTACTCAGGCAGCCAGAGTGTGAGCATTTGGCGTAGAGTCGGTTCCTGAGCCTAGGGACCTTGAATCTTAGAGCAAACCACTCAAAAATATAAGTGATAACTAGAGGCCATTTCATAGTTGCTATAGCAAATGCCTCATAGACTCTCCATTCCTGTTGTATGACTCTTCTGCATCTCCTGCTGTCCAGTCTTTCAGAGATCCTTGGGTCCTGCCTGCCTGTTTTCCAAGCCCAGTTCTCTTGCCTACAACCAATCCTGGGATGCTCTCTATCCTTCCAATAAGTCCTTAGCTTAGGAGATCCAGGTTGTTGGATTTTTTAAATTAAAGCAATGTATATTACTTTGTCTAAAAAATCTGTTTTCTGTGTTACATTCTTTATCATTCTGCATTCAGACTCCTTAAGAGAGAGGATATGATGTGGTTGGCCAGCCACCATCCTCAGATCATCCAAGGGAGATTCAATTGGGTAGATACATCATAATATTCCAGAATTCAGACTAATTGCAGTATACACATTTTGTTTTGGGGTGAAGGACCCAATTGAGTACAATCCATTTCTTTGGCAGAGTCACACACCATTAAACATAATGACCTATAAGGACTTGCATAAGAAAGTGGCTATAACTCACAAGTAAGGGTCTTTCACTGGGGTACTCTGAACTTCTCAAAAAGGGGTAGTTTAACTGTCATGTACCTTGCATGGCTTCATAAGGACAAGGTAATATAGAAAGCTCTGAGGGTCTAACTTTCTATGTCAGTGAATTCCAGCTGCTATAAAACCCTTACATGGTGGCCCCGGAGAGCTTTTGCAAAAATACACCAGGAGAATCACAGCTAAAGTTCAGTCCTATCTCTCCTCATCTCTCTAACCACTAAGACTTATTATCTACAGTTTAAAGAGCTCTATTTCCAGCCCAGGGGCTGTAGGTTATTGCTCTCTGATTTTGTAGGGCACTGCACAAAGATACAAGTTGTATTAGCTGGCCTGAAAAAGAATGCAGGATTTTTTAGAAGAGAGCAAATGAGGTCTTTGTGAACGAGGAGAACTTAGGCATTAGAGAAACAGCCTCACAGAATGTTAATTGCTTCTGGTGATTATGACAATGTGTTGGATATTTTATTCTTTCTCAGAAGTGATGGCTCAATGTGTAATGACAAATATTGGTGAAGCCCTTTTACTTTACTGGTAATTCTGGAGTCTAGGCTACCTTGCCAGTTTTTAGCTGCCATTCACTTTCATTACAGATTTTGCAAGTCAAGATAGTCACTCTTTGGGTGTCTAGTATAGGTGCAGGAAACAAATACTGTATGGGGAAAAAATACATTATTAAACCTACAGAGTAAGCTATTATAGGCACTATGCCTCTAATTCACAGTTTCCATCTTCTATGCCTCCTGTGATGGATATAGAATCCTCCCAACATTAAAAATGGAGAAACTCAGATCCAATATTCATATCTCAACATAAGAGAAATAAAATGCTCATAGGCAATTTGTCAGTGTTTATTAACTGTGACCTAGCAAAAATGTAATTATGGCAGTGCCTTCTCACATATGTGTGGCAGGATGGGATTTTTTTCTCCACCTTCTTCTTTTCTAACCCCAGCCCTGTCTGTCATTGGTAAAAGCAGGTAAAAGAGACCTGTTAGCATAATATAGTGTCATATAAGTAGTAAGTGTCAATGGGAGAAAAATCTCTCTTTGGTAGGTTTCTAGCAACTCTTGGGACCTGAGTAGCACAACAGAGCCCTTCCAGGGCCTTTAGGAAACTCAGAAGAGCCGGTTCACAAATATTTAGGGCCCTGAGAACAGGAGAGTAGTTTGAAAGATCAAGAGCACTGCTAAGGGAGAACAAAGGGAGACCAGAGAGAGAAGATGGTCACAGGTCTATCTGAAGGTGACTGCAAGGACCAAAAGGTGACCACACAAAAACAAAAATGATAAAGCAAACAATCACCTGCAAAATAATTTTACCTCTTCCTTTGCACTTTGTGTGTGTCCTTGAGGGTTTCCGTTTAGTTAAAGAGTGCACTTGCATGCTTTTCAAGGCATGATGGTCATAAGTGAGGGTCATAACATATGCTCATGTTTTGTCAACTTTTTGTTGGGGACGTTGAATATAATTTATATAGCAACAGGGCCTTGGAAAAGCTGAACAGTATTCACACACTCAGTGGGTTCCTTCATGTTACAAAGGACATAGACAGGCACCATCAGGCTGTCTCCCAATAAGTAGAAATACAGTGTATAGAAATATGCATAAAAGGGGAAAGGATGCCTTCTCAGAGGCTGTTCAGCCAGGAGCCCAGAGAATGAGTGCTTGTCATCATTCAGGGTACAACTGTATAAATGGTCACTCTGGTGTTCCCATTATAATTCTAGTAGTCATTCCTTTAGAAGGGAACTTTTGTTGTTCTTCCTCTGGGGCCTTATTGGGGACATGTCACCTTTTATTATTTTTTATTTCTACTGTTTATGTTGCTTTTGACTTTGATGGAATAAGTAGAGTTAGATCTGACTCAGAATATATTCTGGAGCTAGATCCAAGAGAAGCTGATGAATGAACTTATCTGGGGATTGAGGGCAAGAGGATCCAGTCAACATGCCTTTTTTCTGGTCCCCTGACCGTTTGGTCTGTCCTCACTCCCACTGCTTCCCCACTGAGTAAATACACTCTAACTTGTTACACAGGGGAGCTCATTCCTGAACCTAATGCCAAAGTTCAGGGACACAACTTGCCATCTTCCAAAAAAAAAAAAAAAAAAAGCCATTCCAACAAAGGAATCCTTGAGCTATTTAATTCTCACAAAAATGTCATGAATTAAATACAATTAAGAGGATGAAGGAGAAGGAGAACATGAGAATGTTCATGTGGTTTCTCTGTTTACGTATAGGGATAATAGCAAAATAGGATAATGCTTAAAATTTGTCTAGAAAGATCTGGTTGGATCTTCTTGCACGAGTTTAACAAACTCTTGACATAAGATTCATTTGTATGACTCTCTGTTATTCATTTAAACAATTCAGAATTTTAAAGAAAAAAATACCTATTGCACTAAATAGAGAGAAGCAAAAAATCTAACATATGCCTATCTTCAACATTTTTCAAAAGGAAAACTGAAGTCAGAGTTCTCAGCCACAGACATGTGATAGGTCAGTGTGCTGAATATGCTTTAAGGATCTGAGTTCCCCAGTTAAAAGACATCTTGGATTTTGAAATCAAGAGAGACTTGATTCAAAAATTGAGCTTTATAACTCTGGTACAGTATTTCATAGTTCAAATGCCAGATCTATCTTGAAGGCAATTGTGTGGATTAAAGATAGCTTTCATTATGCACTTATTGCATAGTAAATGCTCAACAAGTGATATTGATAATTACTAATATATTATAATAAAAGGCACTCAAGTTTGGGAACTCTGCAAATTTCCCATTTAAACCCTCAGAGTCCCAATGATTTCACTTATTTAACTGAAGTCCCCACAAAGCAATGAAAGTATATTTTCCTCTCATGCTTGGAGATGAAATTTAGCACATTGACCATTTACCCCTTTCTGGTCAAGAACTTTGACTTTAGTTTTCATTTTCAAATCCAAGCCCTTTACATTCTGAATGATGAAAAAGACATACCTAAGTCAGATATTTCTGATTCTCTACATCTAGTGTGTGACTGATATATTTTTCTTTAGAAATGTGAACTGTTTAAATGAAAAAAGGAAAGTCATGTATGCAGGTTATATGTCAAGTGTTTGTTAACCTCCTACAGAGGGAATATAAAGGGGGACATTTCTTATGCTCTAGGAGTTTTCTATCTTGGGGATTTCCAGTTAAATTTAATAGAAAACCATAGCCAAACCTGCTGTTTCTACAAAGATGCTTACTTGCCACCTGATCCAATTTCTCTGCTGAAATAAGTAATAGGGGCATTTAGAAATTCATGGAAAAACTGTGACTTAAGTTTGTTCCCTGGTGAATTTAATTTTAGAAATTAATGAGCTCTGCTGATACATTTTCCTAGTAAATTAATGAAAGGTTATGTAATTCTGTTTTGCTAGATTCTGAGCTTCGACCTAATAGGATATCTGTCCTCACTCCACACATGCTCACTGGGTATTGAAGACCAGCCTGCCAGTGTTCCTTAGGGAGCTTTAGTATTACACATACCACCTACATTTGAGTTGGGGGTTGATGAGGAGGGTGATGGGTTTCTCACTGGTGATTGGCAATCAGGGAAAAATGGTCAAAAAAGGAATAGTGCCTCAGACAAGATCATTCCACCCTCCAGTGAGGTGAGTGTGATAAGAAGGGCAGGGAAACCTTGTTTTTGTTTGTTTCATTCCTTTGAAGAATTGAGCCAATGTGAGGGGTTCTCAGGCAGTCTAATTAATAAGAAATATTCTGAAGGTTGGGGATAGCATAAATCTCTGAAAAGGACCCTGCTCTGAGGTGAACTAAATGTTCCACTAATGATTGCATCTCTTTTTAGGACAAGGGATTTGTGAGCTTTGCTGAGTGACTGAGAGTCATTTTCCAGAAGACTCTTAAGGCTCTTTTGCTAACATGTAGGCTGTTAGTATAGCTATTGATGTTTTGGAAACTGAAAGAGATCAAGAGCTAGCAGCCAGGCTACCCTACCAGCATAATTTAGATCATAACTCTGAAGACAGGTGTGTACCTCATCTGTTCATAGCTGAGCATCTATACCACCTGGCTGTGTTACTTCATTTAATCCTCAAACCACCCCTGTGGGCTATCGCCATCCTCATCACTAATAAGGAAACTAAAATTCCTGGAGGATAATTTATCCAAGGTCAGACATCCAGTGTGTAGGGGATCTAGAATTTGGCTCTAGTATGTCTACTAAAAAAAGAACACTGAGCTAAGATGATACTTATTAGGGAATAGACACATGTTTTTTTTTTTCAACTATCCCATACTATAGACACTCAATTATAAAATCTATAAATGAATTAACTCTTTGAGTTTTCAGATTAAATTAAAATATTAGCAACTCAATACTGTTTTAAAAAGGGGAAAAGCAATATTAAAAACTCAGTATGACTAGAGCTGCTTCCACTTTGAAAGGGGAGGGTGACATATTTCATATCAGAAGAGAAATAAATCTTTATATTGCCCTCTCCCTACCCAGTATAGACAGTCTGTTGTTTAGCAGAGCATAATAGTGAGGCTTCAATACACAAAGGGCAAAAGACTATGTTCTTGACAGGACTTAAGAAAGTGGTATCTGTCTGAATAATGTGTGACATGAGCAGTCTTATTTTTTTTAGGTTTAGGAGATCTGAGAAGAGAAAGAGGAGGGGGAGCGGAGGGAGGAGAGAGATCTAATATAGCCAAGTCTAGGGGCCATTTCTTTCTAAAGGGCCAAGAAATAATTTTAAAAAGAGAAGACTTATATTCAGGAATTTTAGTGTGTTACATTTCTGTAGCTCAAACCACATTTGCAGCCCAAATCTTTAGTAAAACCTGCTATACACAAAATAACTTTTTTTTATTATGGAAGTATAGTTGATATACAATATTATTTTAGTTTTAGGTGTACAATATAGTACAATATAGTGACCCGACAATCTTATACATTATGCTGTACTCACCATAAGTGTAGTCACCATCTGTCACCATACAATGTTATTACAATATTATTGACTATATTCCCTATGCTGTACTTTTCATTCCTGTGACTTATTTATTTAATAACTGGAAATTTATACCTGTTAATCCCCTTCACCTTGGGTGAATAATTTGTTAGTGGAAAGAAGAAAAAGGTGGGTTTCCATGTCTCCATTGGCATAAAAAAGAGAAAGGGGAAAGCTGCAAGACGTCAGGTGTGAGTGAGTTCCCATGTCCTGCAGGAGTCCAGGTCATAGCCAGAAATGATAAGAAGAGCAGAAGCCCCTGGGAGAGTATTCACAGAACTGCTGGGTTTTACAAGGCAGGATAATAATACAACGGAAAGGATAGTAGTTTTGGACATCACTCAATCACCTTCCATTTGATCAATCAAAATTAATCTAAATTCTTTTTATGGATCATTTATTAAGAGGAGACAACAATATAGCCCAGGCAGTGAAAAACTTTATTGGATGGGCTCTTTTTCAGAAAGTTGTAAAAAGACCTAAAGGAGAATTGGTCCTTTTAAAAAAATTTTTTTTACATTGTATTCTTTTATTCAAAAAAAGTTTTGAATGACATTAATTAGGCTTAGGACCTATTCAGGTCATTGATTATATGTAATATAGAATTACTGAATATTATGAGAAAGTGTTTCATGAAATTTTCACTCTACACTGTAAAGCGTGAGCCAAGCTTGGAGATTCCTCCCAGCTGCTCAAAACCATCCTGTAATAACTGCCAGAATGGCCAAGGCCATTTCAGCCTATGAAATACCTTTTTTAGAAGGAAATAGGAGAATATAAAAAGGAAGAAGAGAAAAACTGTCAGTTTGTCTTCCACATCAATCCACACCCAGGTCAAGAGAAAGTGGTCAACTTGCTTCCTGTGAGGTTCTACCCCTATGAACACGTGTCTAGAGAAGAGTGGACTCGGGCTACGAGATACAGCAGTCCATCTGAAAGGGAAGAGAATATTGCCAGTCCAGCCATTTGTGGTGTTAAATGCTTTTTGTAGAATTATGTGATTTGATTCTCACAGAAATGTATGAAGTATATTGTCTAATTCCCATTTTACGGTTGATAAAAATTGAAGCTTAAAGGAATTAAGAAAATTTGCTCAAGGTTACAGAACTTTCAAACCATAAGTCGGGATGGCAACTTGGACACTCTTACTTCTCTGTAATTGCTGAATATAATTGACTAGAGATAGGCATGACATAAATCAAGAGATAAGCTGGGATAAATCTATATTCCTAGCATCTCCTGCTTCTTGAAAATCTGTAGGATGTTTTTTTCCATTGCTCTCTACCAACCTCATTTTCCTTCCCCAGTCTACCTGACCTTGAGTATTTATCAAGTGGAATAGTATTCAATTCATTGCATTCTCTTTTATGCTGCATGTTTGATATAGTGACTCGAAACTTAGACCTTAAAATGCTAGGCACAGGCTGTTAAAATGGAATTCTGGTAAAATTAAAGCACAGATCAAAACTGGAAATAGCTTACATTTATTTGGATTTCGCCAGGGGAACATTAGCTCTTTATGACATTTGAAAGATGATGCTTTTATGATCTTTCTATAATAGGTTTACCAAAGTATTCTGTCTTATTTAAATTCCAGTGATCTTGAAGAGAAAATTTGTGCATCCTTAGTTATCTTGCAGTTGATGGACTTGAATCATTCATGAATTTCAAAAATTTTTAGTACAAATGAAATGTAGTTTGACTGGATTCCATAAGAAAAATCTGGAAGTTTGTCCTGCAGGTCATTATTTAAATGATAGCATAATAAACAGCTAGATATTTCACAGAAGCAAATGCTGCTCCCCTCACCATAGTGGGAGCGATTTGATTAAATTATTTTCTCAATTATGCTTGGGTACCCCTACATAACTAACAACACCAACTACAAGCAACCTTAATTAAGTATTTTGCTTTTTTGAAGTAGCTTATTCTTTGAATTATTTCAACAGAATTAAAATAAGAAAAAAAATATGTTGACTACTCAAAAGGAGAAAATGCCTATGTTTATCCCATGCAGTACAGAATAGAAATGAATGGACAAGGGCAGAGATAATGGAAGCCATCTTGAGATAAGATGTCCAAGTGGAATGCTTAGCCTCTCAGTATTTAATCAAAGCTAACTATCATTAAATACACCTAAGAGACATTCATGATTATCATTAATGGTCTAATGTTAATTCAAGTGTGCACAGCCTGCTACTGAGAGTAAAGATCACCAAAGCTTTAGACAAAGAACAGAACAGACATACAGTTTACTGAAATTTGTGTATCTGAAATTTGGGACATAAAGAGGAGAATTTGAAATACGTGTCAGAGCTGGGGTACCTGGCTGGCTCAGTCAGAGGAACATTTGATTCTTAATCTCAGGGTCCTGAGTTTGAGCCCCACATGGGGTGTAGAGATTACTTAGATAAACAGAAAAAAGAACTTGGAAAAAATATGTTGAAATATGTGCCAAAACTGAATACAGGCTCAACCATGAGTAAAAGATGTGTATTTTTATGTGTGATTAATAGGGTGACACAATACGAAGCAATTGCCTATTGGCTCCACTCTGTGCGGGTTTTCAAACTGTGTTCCACAGAAAAAACCTTGGGCCATTTTTTGAGGCAAGGCTGATCCTGGTACCAGGAGGAGGTTTGAGAATGTCTGAGGTCCCTTTGGGGATGGAGGATGGTTAGAAGAGAGGCTGAGTGAGCAGAGCTGCGGTCCCAACAGCTTCTATCAGAGCAAGTCTAGTTTACTTGCTTTTGAGAAAGATTCCACTAATGATTTCATTTGTAAAAAAGGGTTCTGCTGCTAAGATTTGTTAGAAAAGTGTGGCTATTTTTTTTTCCTTCAGATTTCAGCTCTACTGTAATCTCTTCAAAGAGGCTTTTTCTGACCTGTCACCTACCCACAAGGCTATTTACCTTAGAACACTCTTTATTTCCTTCCTTTCTCTTACTAACAGCTTAATTATTTTTGCCTGTTTATTTGCACACTTTTTAATTATCTGTCTGTCACTTACACAAACTGTAAGCTCTGTCAGGGTGAGTACCTTATCCTCTTTGATCTTAGCTTTGTCTCCTGTTACCTTCTATAGTGCCTCACACATAGTAAGTGCTCAATAAATAGGCCATGAAGTACCAAATAAAAAACTAAATGCATGAATAACAGTGTTAATGACTTCATGCCTAAGATTCAGGCATGCTTGATTATGTCTGAAGGAGCAGAAGGAAGAATTTTCTTGACCTATTTGGACACAGGGATCAGGGATCATTCTAGTAAAAAAAAAAAAAAAAAAAAAAAAAAAGCCAGTATAAAGAGAAAATGAAGTCAAGGTTTGGTTCAATTTGTGTCCCATTTCCAATACTCTGTTCATCAGCTTCTAGATCTACACTCTGTAAGATGCAAGTATACATGTCAATTCATGTGCCTCTTGAAACGCATAACTTAAAGATAATCAAGCCAATGTATTTTATTCAGATAATCAATACAGCCTGAGGTGAAATTTTATAAAACACTGTCTTGCCACTATGGTTTCACACCTACAAACAGGTAAAGGTGAGATGAAGAGTGAGGGTCTACCTCCCGAGGCTCTCTTGGCAAGTACTTCTTGTCATCTTCTATGAGCTCACAGGTACTCTGGCCTCAAAAAGGAAAGAGACACACAAAGGTCCCTGGGTGCTCGTGATTCTGTGCAGAAGCTTAAGGTCCTTATCTTAGAGGCATTGACTATGGCCTTGGAAGAAAAGGGATGAGCACACTCTATTTTATAAACATAAAGTAAACAAGTGTCTTCTTGAGAAACTACTCTGCTGATTCAGGCTTGGCTCCTTTTAAGTATTTTTCTCTGATAGCCATTCTTTTTCTCAATTAAGAAAAAAATATTTTATTTTCTTATCAAAAATGTATGACTGTGCCTTTTTTTATTTCTGCAGAAACTATAACTTCATTGCCATTATAATCATCTTCTATTCCCCTTGTATACATAAGTGTTTTAAGGTTTGATCATCTTCAAGTAATCAAATAATCTATCGCATCAGCAAAGATAAATGGAAACTGACCTCGAAGTCTGATTAATTTCCAAACTAACCATGAAGGATTTTAAGAATCAAGGGCCTGAATTAGCCTGTGGGAAACCAAATGGTGTTTCTCAAATCCTCTCAATGAATGAAGGTTATGGATAATTGATCGTCTATAATGTTAATTATTCCCAAGTGAGTGGTATCTAACCTCAGAGCTTACATCCTCATGAAGTAATCAATTGGTGTGGGGGTGGTAACTACATACAGCTTGTCAAAGGCAAAGAAAGTCTCTACTCCTCCCTATGCTATGGGGCCAGCTTTGGCTCCCAAATGCAAGTATTAAGAGGCAGCCCCCAGGCTTCAATTTGTTAAAATAAAACAAACCACCACTACTACCAGTGAATCAAAAGGCCAAGTATTAAATACAGTGAAATAGTAAGAAATCCTAGGAAATGGAAGTAAACATAAGATGCTGAATTAAAATTTTACATTGAAAAATGAAAAATATATCTAGTAATAGAAGTAGTATATAAAATGTTCTGCAGGATTTATTGCTGTCTGGGGGGCTTTTTTCCCCTTTTTGGCTTGTACTTTTTAACATAAAAGGTATTATCTTAATACAAAATAAAAGTGGACCCCAAAAGAAAAATGGAAACAATAAAAATGTTAGGATTCTAAAACTCAATCTGAGTTATGATGAATTTGGAAAGCTGGATAGACATCCAGAAACTCTAAAATCCAAAACTCCTTTCCACAATTTCTGGGAATTACCAGGAGCTCATGTCTTCAATCCTTCCACCTCCAGATCCCATTTCCACATACTGTGTTCTTGTGTCACCTCATGTGAAGCTCAGTTCTTTGCCTATTTGCACAAAAATATTCTCATGCTAATCATTCCATGAATTTGGTTGACACTAGCAGAGCTCTCTCAGACTCTGGTCACTTTCCAATTCTTCTTTATCTCTGTCTCATGTTTCTATGCTTGTTGTTCCCTTCAGAATTAAAAATGAGAGAATATCTCATCAGATGAATTTAGTAAGCATAGTTCATGGCAAGTTATATTAGTATTTGAATATAATAAAACAAAATAAAATAAAAATTTTAAAAGTACACTTTCTCTTAAAGGAATTCCAAAGGGTAAGAAAATCCTCTTCTGATAACATTGATTACACAAAATATATCCAGAATGTTATATACCCATTCATACAATGGATTTGTTACAGATCAATTTTTATAACACTCAAATTAATATTTCTATCCTCAGACATTCCTTACAAATGCTTTAATTAATTCATTCTTCCAATGAGCAAAAGTACTTGAAAAATAGTAGTTATGGGCTCTAAATAGCCCAGTCCTTTCTTAGACTGCCTATTACTATGATCAGAAATATATCAAGATGTCCATTTTCTACTTACCAGCACAGAAAAATATTATTTGAAAACACCTGAAAATTTTATAGATGAAAATCATATAGTGGTTTTTATTGATATATCTTTGAATCCTAATGAAATTGAATCCTGTAATATAAGCTTATTAGTTATCACTGTTTCTGTCTATATGAATTGCCTTTTCATATGCTTTACTCATTTTTAATGGAGCTGTTCTCATTTTTCTTGTTAATTTATAACAATTTTTAAACTATGAATAGCATTTATCTGTCCTATATTGCAAAGAGATTTCCTCAGTTTATTATTTGTTTTTCAATTTTTATTCTTTTGAGTTCCTTCCTATAGTAAGTGGAAGAAGACCTTTTTTACTCCAAAACCATGTCAATATGTAGCTAAATTTGCCTCTAGTTTATTGTTTAAATCTTTGGTCAATGTGAAATAATCTATGGAAGTTGATCTGAAATAAACATCTAAATTTGTTTCCTTCAGTGGTTTGCCATTTATTCTAACACTATTCGCTGAATAATCCATGAGTATTTTCATTCTAACATTATCATAACACTGTTTGTTGACAAATGGATCTTTTCTCCAGTGCTATTATTTTTATGTTTAATTTATTTTAATTAATTTTACTTTCATCCAAGTAACAGAAATACATGGTTAAGAAATCAAATAGCACCAAATGGCATAAAATATGGATAATATTTCCATATTCTAGCCTCTATTCCTGCTAGGGATAAATACCTCCAACTCTTTCAGCAGACTTTTAATCATTTTTTCAGACCTCCTTCTTAGAACAAACCCCAGAAATTTGGAAGCCCATATATTCATATGCTACCACCTACCTATATGACTTCCTGAATACAATCATCAAATATTCTCAAGCCACTCTTCCTCATTCAGTGAAGATTTTGGCACCTCAAATACTGTCTTTCTGTCACTCTACCTCTCCACATTCTTGAAGATTTCAATACCCACAGGGATAATCCATCTATGCTTTGGATTCTCAATGTCTTATTTTCCCTCACCTAGTGTTCCATTCTAACTTACCTACCTATTTCCATGGCTACAGTCCAGATTTTATCATTACCAATAATGATAGCACCTCTAAAATCTTATCTTCAATATTACCCACTTTCTGATCATCACCTCCTATCAATAGGGAAGTGATCAAAACTAAAAAAATCCCCCAAACAGCTCATTATATCCCTACCATAGAATATACTACAAACATTAAAAAGATTGAAAGAGAGGTTTACACACCAAAGTAGAAGCCTCTCAAAGACATTAAGTAAAAATATCAAGTGATCATAAATAAGTACAGCAGAAATTATTTATGAAAAAGAGAGGAAATCCATAGCATAAATCTGTTATCTCTCTCTGTCTATCTATCATCTATCATCTATCACCTTCATGAGCATAGAAAATAGTCTGGAAGGATTCACAATACATTAACGGTTATCTTTGGCAAGAAGAGGGTGACAGTGATGACCAAGAGTAATGCCAACTTCTATAAAAAATGATTTTTTTAACCATGGGATTATATATTGATGCATTATTTCTGTAGTTAAAAACAAAATCAAAATAAATACTCTAATTATATACTGTCTTCCCCCTCAAAATCCTAATTAAATATTGATTAATAATAATTTATTTTGTAGATTAACTAGATATAAGAAACATATTGTTGCAATGTTAGATGATTGTATTCAGGAATGTATTATTTCTCTAGTCATTCATCAGTTTCTTTATGTGCTTCACTAAAATTGTATAATTTCATTATACATCCTACCTATTAAGTTTATTCTTACATCTTTTATATTTCAATTTTTATTGTTAAGAAACTTTTTTCCTGTGATTTTTTTAACAGGGTGCTAATTATAGGCAATCCATTAATATTGAGAGTTGTCTTAAGTTCTAACAATTTTTGGTTGACTATTTGTCCAGGAAGACAATCATATCATCTCCTGTTCACCTATCATAATTTAACATCTCTATGACTCAGTCTCCTAATCTTAAAAGGTGGGTAATTAAGAAACTCACATGGCAAATGTGCTGTGATGACTAAGTTAATATCTATAAAACACTAACACCTGTGCCCCGCAAATAGCTGTTGATGTGGTTACTGTTACATTTCGTGTTGGGATTCAGCATCCAGCACATTTCTCAGTCTTCTCTTTTATGATCAATATGTGCCAATTCATATTATTCTTTTGTTCATTCTTCTCTCCAGCTCATTTTGTTCCAACCAAAAGTTGTTAGGACAGTTTGGGTAAGACTCCCTTCACTATGCCCATGTCATTCCCTTGTAAGCATGAAATTGCCAGCCTATTGGTCCTTCTCTCACTTTCATCTTTCTTGCACCACATGTTGAATAAATTTCTCAATGACTCTGAGTATGGGAGGCATTCTTTTATTGTTGCCAGGGTCATTTGCACCTCTTCCCTCTTCTATTATTTTGGCACTTCAGTTAGCATTTGTAAGAGCTGGGTGATTAAATCACAAGTTCAGATTCTCATTTTGGACTAGAAATGACCTCTCTTTTCTTTTATACCCTAACTACTGTTTTTGATCTATTCAAGAACACCTGCCTCCCAATTATCCATAATACCTTCTCCTACACTTGGACATTTGTCCAGTAAATCCTCTCTTTCCCACTTTCCCCCCTTTATGTGCTTAAAATTTTCCAGATATTTTCTATTAGGAAAGGGTTATATGCAAACACTGTCAGAAGCACACTCAAGGTAAAGATCCTAATTAACACCCAAGTAGAAATCTCTTGCATGTCTAGTTCTGTGCCAAGAGAAATCAATCAGTGGTTAGAGCAGGAAATTAGAAAGATCAGTCTGAAACCAAACTCTGTCATCTTCTCCAGTTCTAATAACTCCTTGTCTCAATCTGTGAATTGTGCTTTGCTAAAATTACATTTCAGTAGTTACAACCAATAAGTATTTAATTCGTATCTATAAAAGCAAAAGAGAGCAATTTATTATTGATAAAATAAATTTTCCTCTTAATCCTTCACTGGCATTGCTAATGAATTACTTTGGACTAAAATTTTACTTTCAAAGAATCACCTTCTGAGTAGAATGGAGCACTTGCTGCATTAAAGAACCCAAGGGAAGAATTATTTGAGATCTATAATATAAAATCACTAGGGAGGAAATTTCACACATTATTTAGCTCCTCAAGTATTACCATCAGAAGGGCAAATTTGTGCAGGGACCAAATCAAAAGTCACACAAAAGTCTTTATTTGATTGACTAGATAAGGAAACCACATGGTTCTCAAATATCTAAGTCTCTTGACCGCCAAGGAATGGAAAACTTGTATTATTCTAGGATTAAAATTCCTTAGCACTGAGTTAAAACTTTCTTGGAATAGACCTCAAAAATGTGTTTGGTCTAGAAATGCTATTTCAAAGCAGAGTGACATTTTGCTTATAAGGTTTGCCAAGGGCAAAGGGCCATTAAGTACTTGTTTTCTTTCTTTTCCTTCTTTTTTTCCCTACTATTGTGATATTCTAAAAAAAAATCCATCTCACCTGTTGGTAGATTTCCATATTTCATTACATCAGGACCTCTACGTCAGCTTAGAGGAGGGGAAGGCATTTTACCAGAAAAGCTTTCCCTCCATATATATTCATTATATGCATATCTATATATATTTCATTGTATTCAGACTTATTTAATCACTTCAAATACTAAATGCTTTGGGAATGGCTCTAGTGGAAGCAGGGAGCAGACAATCAGAGATTCCAAGCCAAATCCAATCTGTGTTCAGAAGTTCCTAGATGATGCAATTGACCTAGACTTTGAACTCCATTTGTAGCATCTTTTTAGGGACTACACTAGATGATACTCTGGGATTTGTAAAAATTCTAAAGGGTCTTCTGTGAAAATGAAACGCCTATGGAAGTAGGTGGGAGAGTGAATAACTGAAATCCTTGCTCTCTCAACCTCACTCAGGATTAAAGGGAATTACAGGTTTACTGTTCACTGAAGAGAAACAAATGCCCCATTACACAGAAGGGATTAGGGCCTGGAGGAGCATCAAAACAACATTGCAGTTTGCCTTGGAGTACAGGGCTGAGAGACATAGACCGCATTAAAAACAAATTCCAGATGAACCAGAATTGCAAAATGAATGCTACCCAGAGTGAATAAAATTCTTTAGAACCCCTGTGTAATAATGAAATTAAAATCTTAATCCCATAAAGGATTTGAGGGGTTTGTCTCTGAGTTAACATAGGAAATATTCTTATCATTCAACGGAAGAGTCCCCTCCTGAATTTTATCAGCTTCTACAGTTCCGAAATCATAGACTATAATATAGAAAGAAAGGAAAAAGACCATCTGTCTTATAACAGGGAGAGCCACGTATGCTTTTCCTGAAAGGCAATACAGATGGGGACTTTGGAACACCCAGCATCTGCACCGTGAGTCAGTGTGGTGGGGGAGGCACTACATGAACTTCTACCTGCTGCCTCTGTTTCATGAATAGATATTAATACAGGTGTTCAGAAATGAAGAAGAGGAAGCCAAGATCATTTTCAAGGTTTTTTTTTTTTTTTACTGCATAATGTGTATGTGTGTTCACACATCACAATTTGAAATGAATGGGAAAGAAAATTTATAATCTTTTTGTTTGCTCTGCCCACAATCTAAATCTCCTTTAGACTATGACTTCAAAGTGGACTGCTAAAGAAATCATAAAAGGAATAAAGCCAAGGAAATTAAAATTGACATGTGAGTAGAGCTCTAAATATAATTTATTTAGTCAATCAATAAATGTATTTTGAGCACACACATATGAAGGGACTGTTCAAGACATTATGAAGATGAAAAAGGATCACATGCAGATTCTGTTCGTGGTGGTTATTCTTTCGAGCACATAATACATATAAACAAATAATAGTTTGTATATGCAAATAATGTATATAAAGAAACAATATAAACAAATAATCATCATGCAAAGTAGATGGTTATAAATGTCATGAGAAAGATGTAAATAATGTCTCCTGGAATTTCAGAAGAGAGATTTTCTGTATTGAGTGAGGGGACAGGTGATCGTAAAGAGGCCTTTCATCCGGACCTCGGGGTGGATGACCTTTGGACATCTTTAGGCTAGAGCACAGGAAGGTAGAATTCAGTGGGGTTTTGCCAACACTGTGTAATCTAGTCTAAGGACATGCGCAGGCATAACTGTAAAATGATGGAATTAGCTTTTTGTTCTTTCTTAGCTTCTCTTTCTCTACACTAACTAAATGACCAACTTGATAATTTGACAAACTAACTCATGCTAATGCATTAATGGCTAATAAGGGTGAAATTCTGCTTTCCCCAGCTACTTATGTTTTAACATGCTTTAACTCTTATTACTGTAAAACAGTTATTCATTATATAAATGACTTCAGCTATAACCTGGGCTGAAATCTGTGGAGATGTGTTTCTCTTTTTCCATTTTAATTTCTAACTCCCTTTTCATTTGTAACTTAGGACAGGGCAGCCTACATAGCCCCATACTTGCTAGCACTGCTTCATTATGACAAAGCCAGGATCTGGATCTACTGGGATCTAAACTTAAACATTAGGTCTATGGCCAGAGACCAACCTCAGTGACCTGTGGGTTGGCATCTCTTAAGCTTGATGGAAACATAGGGAGACAATTTAGATGTATTGCCTATTACTATTTTAAAAACATGAGCCAATACCAATAATTGATATTGTTAGTATTAGACAAAGCAAAAACTGGAGGAATGAAAGATGGGAGGGGAGGGGAGAACAAAGGTGACATATAGAACAAAGGTGATGCTTTTCTGATTCTGAGCAAAGAGCCAAATAGAGTGAACAATGCCATAGATTTGGAAGTCCTGTTCTTTGTGCAGGAGGTGGAACTGGTAAGGTCACAGTGTTCATTTGGGTTTCTGCATGCCCATCATGGAGTTATCTGGGGCAAAGCTAAGGTTATATGATTCTAAGTGCTGGAAAGAGGGTAATATACAGTTTTAGGCAAATATGGAAATTATTCTTATTAATTAGGCAGAATGAATAATGTTAATAAAAGATAAAGCAATGCTCTTCCTCTCAGATATATCCAGGTCGTCTTCAAAAGACCCTTGTATATCTTTATGTTTATAGTATCTTCTGCTGGAATGGAGCATTTGGCCAGGTTCCAATACATGGTAGACCTATGTCTTTTTTTTCTCAACACACAGAATTCTAACTTTACATCCTCTTATATAGACACTGTTTGGTGTCTGTCCAACTTTCATATCACTTTTTCCTCACTAATTCAGGCCTGATCCTGTTTGGACAGCAGCGTGCCCAGGGCAGAATCCATTGTGATTGGTTGAACTCTCAGCCAGGCATGACCATCTATTTTCCCCTTGCCAAAGGCTGGTTTGGGGTTGGCATATGACTTAGATCTGGACAATAAAATGTAAAGGAAAATCTGCTAGGGCTTTTTTTTTTTTTAATTTTTATTTATTTATGATAGTCACAGAGAGAGAGAGAGGCAGAGACATAGGCAGAGGGAGAAGCAGGCTCCATGCACCGGGAGCCCGACGTGGGATTCCATCCCGGGTCTCCAGGATCGCGCCCTGGGCCAAAGGCAGGCGCCAAACCGCTGCGCCACCCAGGGATCCCCTGCTAGGGCTTTTAGGAAAGTTTTTTTTTCCTTTGATTAAGATGCATGAATGGCATTAAAAAAAAATTCTTGTGCTTTAATTTTCTTTCCTGCTTGAGGATGTGATTCTTGGAGGCACAGACAATACACATTTTGAGGCTAGGAGAAGCATAGTGGACACACTGAGGATGAAAGGGCAGAAAGATAAAGTCACTGATAACATTACTGAACCATGAACTCAGTATTCATGAACCATGAATTGTTTAGTAAGCAATTCATTGGTTTATGATTTAATTCATTCTCATTGTGATATTCTTTTACTTGTAATTCAATGCATTGAAATGGACATTTACACTGAGATGTCAGCTGTGGAGCTGGGAAAAGCTGTGGATTAACAAGAGAGCTTCAAAGGGTGGCCACCAAATAGTAACACAGTTGAGATGACATTTGTTTCTAAAAATAGATCACCGCTCTTTGCCATCTTCTACAGTGCAGAACACAACTTTCAGTTCTCAATTTTCCAAAATGGCTAGACCTTATCTCATAATGGGGTGTCATGGACTTCCTTCATTCTTCTACCTCTCTCACTCCTCCTTCTACGTCACAAGCTGTTCCTTATTCACAGATTAGCTCTTCTCTGACTTCTTCACTGTGATCCTCTCCCCTGTACCCCCTTTCTCATAGCAACCTCATCTACTACCTGAACTTTAGTTCTCTTGTCCTTAAAAAGCAACTCTTCAACTTTGTTACCAACTTCCTTTTGCTGCTCCACAGATGAAGTTTCAATTGCCTAAGGCCCATTTCTTACTTGGTATTCCACCAGTGGTACAAACACAAATATATGCTGAACCAAAATAATCATCCCAATATGAGTATCTACTCTAGTCCCTGAGGTTTCAAGTCATTTGGTACTTCCTTCTCCCATACTGCATCTATACAACTCACTGCTATCAATTCTACCTCTGAATTCCCTCACTTACTTCTTCACTCCTCTCCATCTCTCTCTTCCCTCTAGTCTAGCTCAGCACCAATCCTACCTGGACCTCTGTAACTCAAGTCCAGAGATCTTAAAGAAATTTCCATCCTGTAGTCCATCTTACCCACAGTTGCCATAGTGTGCCTCCTTACTTAGAAGTTTTCAAAAGCAGCCTTTCCTTGTGAATGAAGGATTAACTACTCACCGGGGTACTAAAGCTCCTCCACTCCCACCAGGAACATAGTTAACTTATCCTTTTAGCCTTATATCTTGCTATTTGTCTATTCATTTTATGTGTCCATAGTTAAACATGACCAATGACACTATTGTTATTACTATTATCGGCAACAACCACTGCTACAATTACTTAGCTCTTATGTTACCATGACTATGTAATACTCCCATCTAGCTTAATGGTGAACATTTATTGAATTCTTAATATGTGCCAAGAACTGTGCTTAAGCATTTTCATTCAACGTGTAGTGACAAAACAATCACTAATCACTGTAATATGTTCAGCAAATAACAATGGTAAAATGAAACAGACTGGGAGTTGCCTTCTACACTCTTGGAGTTTATTGCCTCACTCCTCTTCTCTATTTCATTTTTGTAATAATATTCTGGAAGTAGGTATTGTGTAATCAACATCCTTTTACAGATGAGGAAACTGAGGCTCACAGAGTTTTAGTAACCCATCCAAAGACTTAGAGAAAAGACATCCAGCTTCTAGACCTCGCCTGTTTCAGACTCTGAGGCTATCCACACTCCCTTTCTCCACCTTTTTCTTGACTCTTGCCTTCATGCCCATCCACTGGCCACAGATCCTTCAAGGGAGGCATAATGTTGTATTCTCTTTGTAGCCCACTTGTCACCTAGCACAGTTGACTAGCATCTTTACAGCTCAATGCATGTTTTGAGGTTAAATGAAATCATCACCCCTTAGAGGCCTAATTTCATAGTCAGGCTCTCTCACTTCTGAGCAAGGGCCTCTCCCAGAGTGATCAATGATCAATGACTCTTAACTGTCTGAAATAGAAAACAATATACCACATCCACAGCTTCTGTTTGTTTTTGTTTTTGTTTTTGTTTTAAGATTTCATTCATTTATTTGAGAAGGCATGCACACACATGAGAGAGTACAATCAAGGAGGGAGGGGGATAAGGAGAGGGAGAAGAAGACTCCCAGCTGAACAGGGACCTGGGGCTTGATTCTAGGTCCCTGAGATCATGACCAGAACTGAAGGCAGATGCTTATCTGACTGAGCCACCCAAGTGCCCCTCACCCACAGCTTCTAATACAAGATTTCATTGGTTCATCTGTTCCTGTGCTTAATAAGCAAGATTAACATTCACTGCATATTCAATTGTTAAGACAGTGTTACCAAATCCCATGTTCATTCTGCTTTCCAGTACACACTACTACACTCTGCTAATATTTCATCATGTTCTGCTACAATGCATTAAGTGCAGGACTGGTGACATTTATTTGGAATCAGACACCTGTTATCAATTTGGAGTGTGGCGTATATATCCTGCTTCAAACTGTCCAGGGGCCAATGGAGATGAATGAGGCATAGTTAATGTCCTTGCTGCTTTGTATAGCTCCTCTTTACATATAAAACCGTGGAGAAATACCCTGCTAAATATAGTCTTAACACAATCATCACGGAAAGAATAATCTTTAATACAAATAATAGTGCTTTTGTTCATCTGGCTTCATTTATCACCACCTCTCATAGGACTTACATGACATTTCCTTTCATTCTTTCAGATTTGACAGCACATAACTCCTAGTATCTCCAGTTAAGAGAAGGAGAAGTTGAGGGTGAATTCTAACAGTATCAAATATCATGCCGTAGTCCATGATAATTGTAGATTATTCCAAGAATGCATATATTGAGGGCAGAATGTGGATCAACCATTCTGCAAATATGTATTGAGTATCTATTGTCCAGGAACAATCGTCTGTGCTGGGGATACCAAAATGAACAAGAGGGACTACCTTCCCTCAGAAAAACTACAGTCTATAAGGGAAGCCAGAGCACCAGTCAGGCTCCAATGTGCTATCATAATTCTGTTGATAAGATGAAGCCAAAAACTATGGAGGCACCTGAAAGGGACACTTTAGTTTGGAAACTCAAGAGAACTTTGCAGAAGAATTGGTAGCTAGGCTGCAGAAGTGGGGAAAGCACATACAATAAACCAAAGGTTAAAAAAAGAAAAAAGCACTTGAGGAGATATAAGAACCCAGAGATAAATGATAGTATATGAAGAAGGTGAATGGAGACTAAGAAAAAAAATGTGTATTCTTAGAATCCGGAATTAGGGGAACCTGGGTGGCTTAGTCAGCTAAGTGTCTGTCTTTGGCTCAGGTCATGATCCTGGAGTCCTGAGATCAAGCCGGTCCTGCTCAGTGGAAAGCCTGCTTCTCCCTCTTCCTCTGCCCTTCCGTGGCCCCTGACTCATGCTTTCTCTCTCTCTCAAATAAATAAATAAAATCTTAAAAATAGGAATCCAGAATTATTAGCCTCCATTGAAATTTATCACCCTTGAATTCAGAGATGCCAAACAAGACTATCATTCATTCAACCTGTCTAAAGTAATTTTCATTACAGCAAATTAAATTTAGCCACATAGTCTTTGACACTCTTCCTATGAAGAAGTGTAGCCTATGCCCCATTTCCTTGAGTCTTACCAGGCTCTATGACTGCTTTGGCCAATAAAATACAATGGGAAGTGACAAGTGACAACTTCTAGGCCTAAGCCTCAAGATCCTGGCAGCTTCCACTTTCTGTCTCTTGGAATTTTTACTTTTGGACTCAAGTGCTCTTATTTCAAGGAAACCCAAGAGACTCTAAGACCTCAGCCAGGAGCCCCAGCTGAGCTTCCATCTGACAGTCAAAACCTGTTTGCCAGCTATGTGTGAGAGCCATTTTAAAAATGGATCCTCCACCCACAGCCAGCCATCCCAGCTGACACTGCATGGAGTAAATACAAACCATACCTTCTAAGCCCTGCCCAAATTGCAGATTAATAATTTAAACCACTAAATTTGGGGATGATTTGTTACACAGTGATAGGTAGTTGGAACTAGCTTGCTACTTTAAGAAACTGGTGTTTGACTATCAATGCAGCTTGTGTTGATGAGCCCATAGAGATATTAGAGCCATTGCTATTTGTGGTACAGACCTCCTTCTATCCTAGTGGGTCACATGTTAAATAAAAGTAGTTATAAAGGATGATGTGGCTGAGAGGTCTCATATAACTCTCCAGTTATATAAAATATGTTCATATAAGAGTCATATAAAAGAACTATGCCAGATGCTGTCATTCAGATTCTCCATTGTAATCAACCAGACAATAATCCCAGCTGAAATAAACACATGTTTGCAATTAGACTCTATTGATAATAATTGGGAACACAGTATACTCCAAGCATAATTTCTACTCATTGCTATTGAGATTCTAAAAGATCATAGTGAGAATGAGAGATAGTCAAGAATAATTTTTTTAAAAAGCCATCTTCTGTATATGGGGTCTTGTAAACCCACCTCACAAAGTTTTCAGGAGAATTAATGAGATAGTGCTTATAAAGTCCTCGGAATCCTGCAGAACAAAAATTATAAACCTATAGAAAATATAGTCAGTATCAATTGATCATTCTGAAAGCTATTTTTAAAGGAAGAAAATCAATATAAAAATTTAATAAGCCAAGAAACACATATTGCTAATAATTTGGTTTGTTTCTGTGACAGCCATCCTCCCAGTCACCCAGGCTTGAAATCTGTGTCTTACTTCTAAAGACAATTGCAAAAAAATTAGAATCTGTCTCCAAATTATCTTTGCGTCTGCTCTGTTCTGTCCTTTTCCACTGCCACTTATCCACTTCAGTGTCTCAACACCAATCCTATTATAATCACTCCTAACTGGTCTCCCTGAATCCAGTTTCTCTCCTTCCCAGGTCAACTTAGACAGTTTCCAGATTCATTTTTGTTTATATCACTCCTCCACTTAAAAATCTTACGTTGTTTCCTATTGTCTTAGAATAAAGCCAAACTCAGAACAGGGTATCATGGCTTCTAAGGCACATCCAGAAAGAAAAAAAAAATGTTAAAGGCAAGGTGAAGATCCTAGTGGGAAGCTAAGAGTTTTCTAGGGACCAAGACAGAATGCTGTGGAGATAGTGCTGCCCCAGCTGTTTTCCACACCATATTGTAATCACCTGATCTAAAGGGGAAAAAAGAATGATCCCTTCCTACACAGAGACTGAGGAGTAGGGTAACATCCTGTCCATTTACTTAATCAGGCTCCTGCAGGTGGTAAGTCCACAAGTTCTCCCACGATCTTTGCAGTTAAAGGTATAGTCATAATAAGTCTATAGCTAGAAATTATTCCCTGCCTTATTACTCAAGTAGGTACATTTTGAGTATTACTTACTTTGCTCAAGTAGGTACATTTTGAAAAGAGACAGAAATGAAAGAAGGAACTCACATTGCTCTGGAAGATAATGCTAGACACTCACCAAAATTTGAATGCTATCTGTGGTGCTACCAAAACCAGCTAAGGAAATGTTTCTTTCAGTGCTCACTAAAGAAGTCTCAAACTGGAGGCTCCTGGTTGCATTTAAGTGGGATCCAACCCAGTAGATCTGTTATACAATGTTTACATTTTTTAATGCAGTGCCAAGATTTTGAAAACCTGGAATTGTCATCTGGAAAAAAAAAAAAAAAAAGGTTGATTTCCAGTGTCCTTTGTACAAAAAAAACAAAAACAAAACACAGGAGATGAAAATGTTGACCCATATGATCAGAATCCTTAGGAGCTAGACGTGGGCCGCATCATTAGGACAAGGTACATATGGCACATTTGGCCAAATTCTCCATCTAACATGCTTCACTCATTCATGTACTTCCCTCAAGAAGTAATCAAGTTTGCATCTACTGGTTAAGCTGTTTGGTCTCTGAGAATTCAGGTTTGCCCTTGGAAGGAAGTGTGTGTGGGAGGGGGAAGGGCAGAGACAGAGACAGAGGGACAGAGAGAGTGACAGAGAGAGAGCAAGAGAGCAAACCAGTGGAGCTCAGTAGACTCAATTTTTTAGGGGTACCCCCAAGGTGTTTCAAAAGCTACTCCAATCCTAGTTCTTGAGCACCACCACCTCATCTACAACCTCCATAACTCAGACTTGGAGAAATATGATTCTTAGATTAGAAAATGTATTCCATTGTCTGGGGGTAAAGGGAGAGTGACAAGCCTGGAGGACAATGAGATGACCAAATCAACTCTTATGAAGGAGTAGGGCTTTCCAGAAGTTCAGGAGATGATTTGTTCTGTAGAAGCTTGTAAAGGCAGGTGCCCTCATGGAGTAAGGAGAACTCTAGGGGCAGTAGAACAAGGTTGGCAGCTGGAGTGCATCTGAGAAGGGCTTAAAATCTTTTTTTTTCTTAATGCCTCTTTAGCAGGTTCCATGCCCATCTCAGGGCTTGATCTTATCACCCTGAGATCATGACCTGAGCTGAAATCAAAAGTTGCATGTTTAACCAACCAGGGAGGGGCTTAAAATATTGGGTGATATTTTTTACTGGGCTTTAGGAAAAGTCAGATTTAACATGGAGTTCAACATACTCTCTGCCATATGTTGTCTTTCCTCCAAAGCTTCAGAGAAGGCTGGCAGAAGACAGTGTGCTAATAAGTTATGGAGGAAGGTAAGGGTAGAGATATCCAAATCAGAAGGGTGTCAAAACCGGATTCATACCACCACCAACTCCCAGTTGAAGAGACTGATGCTGCTTTTCTCTTGTTCAATAATGGAACCTCTGATCTGTAGTTGGGCACATGGTGTCTATGTTTTGTAGCCTCACTTGTAGCCAGGTATGAGCCTCGGATTAACAATGGTCAGTGAGGTGTAAGTATAAGTAATGTGTACAACTTCCTAGATGTGTCCTTAAATGGAGAACAATATGCATTTTCTTTCCTCTTTGTCCATCCTACTGCTTAAAATGTAGATAGAATTTAATCTTCAAGTGATGGTAGAATGTCAACAGAGAGGAATCCTCATTCTCTAGAGGACTCACAGAATGGAACTATCATTTTAACTCTGGATTGTCTACCTCCAACTATTGCATGAAAGAGGAATAAGGTTCTGACTTGCTTACATGTGAACTTTCAGCCTAGCTGATACACTTTCTCAAAAGAGTCCCAAGTTTGAGTGATGGAAAACTGAGACAGTTACATGTGTTGGTCTCCTCTACCTGTATGGTAGGTCCTTGAGGGAAGGGACAATGTCCTGAACATTCTTGTGCCCCATCCTTTAACAACTTGCTTAGCATGCAGTGTTACCATAGTAGAAGGTTCTTTTCCCACTCAATACTGTTCACCAAACAGCCAAACCACAGACAATATTTGATGGCAGGCAGGTAATTTATTCAATGACCAGGGAATGGAGAGGGAGCTCCTGCTCTAAAGGTACCTTCTCCCCAGTTAGGTCTCATGGTCACGGTTTCATGGGGTTAAGGTAATTAACGGGCCAAGAAGCAAGAAGACTTGGAGTTTTGGTTGGTAGGGAGGAAGAGGCTTCCTGGAATCAGAGTGCCACCTTTTTCTTCTCATGAATATGCATGATCAGATCTGTCAAGGTGCTAGTAGGTGTGTGTTTTATTATAGTCAGATGGTAATGATCTCGAGGTCATCTGGAGGGTTAGCATGGTGTCCAAATTGGATCAAACCTGTCAACAAGTGGGTCATAGAGGCTTACTTGGAGCTTGTGGCTTCTGACACCCCACCTTAGATTCTGGAGGCAGGCTGCACCTGGAAGCAGGGGTAGAAAATGGGATTATTGTGGCTTGTTAGGCAGTCCCTGGTGACAGTAGTAGTTGTCTTATGAATGTTTTGAGAATGAGTAAATGTATGATTGAATGACCAAATGAACAAAATAATAATATATTCTCTCTTCTGTGAAGTTTGGATCCCAACTCTCTAATTAGTACACTGGGCAATGACTTCAAGATGGGAGAATTACATAAGAGCCACACTAAAGCCTCCAGTTCAGTTCCAGATTGCATGGGGTCCTCAACAGATATTATTCATATCTGAACCTGAGCTACCAAATTCCTCACCCTTGTGTTGACTATTCAATCAGCTTAGCTCTGAACTCCATTACTTCCCTTGTCTCCCCCTCCACACAAAACCCCCTTTTTGGTGTAAATTTTTCAGTTAAATAGATCCCTCCTTATTTACCAGTGGAATCATGGTTTCCCCATGGTGACACCAGAGAGTCCAATGTTCCTCCAGGAAGGCCTCTCCCCCTTCTGACTCAATGAGGAAAGAGAAGGTGTTCATTCTTCTCAGATATTTCTGGCCTATTGTGCCAGGAATTATTTCTGTGCATTCATTCTCTCAATATTTCAGCTCCTGAAATGTGTACCACTTCTCCACACTACACAATCCATAACTAACTGTGTAACCATGTCTAAGAATTCAAACTTACCACAACTATGTGCTAGAAATGTTACACAGGTAATTACAATAAATCGTTTTAATAATGTTGTAAGTTACTACTGTTCCTTTAACATAGTTAAGTAAACTGAGGCTCAGAGAGGTTAACAGCCTTCTCAGGCAACAAGGGGTGGAACTAAGATTCGATCCCAAGTCTGCTTGATGTCTAAATTGCCTTGAAGCGAATAAAATTTAAAGACATTATATAAGAAAACTGTTGATCCTGAAACAACTTTAATATCCGATGACTGCTCACAGAACTCGTTTCCTAGCAAACACATTTTCAACTCAGATTCACTACTGATATGTGCAAAAAGGCAATTGCCAAGGTTTCTTCATTAAAATATTCCATCAAAGGTATTTTTGGTTATGTGAAATTTGCATTTGATTTCAATAAAATGTATTTTTTATGTTAGGAAGAAAAACAAAGGCTCACCTTAAACATTTCACTTAAATTTACCATATTTCTTAAGTTTCAAAAAAAAAGTCTATTTACAAGGGTGGGCCGGAAATCTCACCAGAGACAGAGAGATCATGGATGAGGCCACAGAGGGTCACATCAAAGCACAGAAACTTGACCTCCTGAGGCTCACATTCTGTTTTGAGAGTTTTGCCTATGTCTTCCTGTCTCCCAAATATTCCTGCTGAATATCCACGTCCTCCTCTTGCTTCTTTTAGCTCTCCTGTTGTCCAAGGAAAGCTGGGTGCATTGTTGCCTGATTTTTAATCCCCCTCCTTCTCATCCTCATTTTCTTTTTTAATTTTTTCAGAGGCTTTCTTTCTTTTTCTTTCTTTCTTTCTTTCTTTCTTTCTTTCTTTCTTTCTTTCTTTCTTTCTTTCTTTCTTTCTTTCTTTTTCTTTCTTTCTTGTAATCATTTCTCTGAGTTCTCTCTCAGGGGCTCAACACATGTTGAGTTCTACCAGAGGGCAGAACTCCCTCTAAAATGAGGGCAAGCCCACTCTCTCCACAGGCCTCCACTAATGGCATCTTGGCCAACAAGAGCCTTATGTTCTCTGGAGATCTCACAGGATCTCCACTTTTGTATAAAATTTCAGATGAAAATATTTTTATCAGTACAAACATGATCAGAAGCCACCATATTGCTTTGAGATGAAGAATCAAAGAAATGCAAATAATCCTAAATAGAAAAAAGAGAGGTAAGTCAAAGAAATTCTCACCAATCAGTATCATATTAACTCCTTCTTTGTACTCAAAGCATGACAACTCATATAACTTGTTTCCAATAAACCAATGGGGATTATATCTTCAATAATGAATGTGTCATAGTGAATTTGTGGGTAGAATAAAGGTTTTGTATAGCACATTTTCTACTATACTGAAACCCAAGAACAAAGTCTGACCTCTATAACCACTGTAGAGAGTATTAGAGTTAATATTTTTAAAGAATTTAGTACATGTGAGACACTGTTCTAAGGACTTTATGTAAATTAACTCAAATGCTCACAATTGTCCCATAAGGTAAGTGCTATTATGCCTGCTTTATGGAGAAGGAAATGGAGGGAAAAGTATGCACCTAGTACACTCCAGAGCCAAGATTCAAACTTTGATAGTCTGGCCCCAAAGTCTGTGCTTTCAAACAGTAATTTCTAAATTTTCCTTGAATACACACATACAGGACAGACAGACAGACACACACACACACACAGTCATACTCACATCAAAAAGAGGGAATTCTGAAGCGTGGAAAGTTTAAACTTTTTAAGCTTAAAGGGATATCATTTTGATTGAGACTCCTGCCTTCAGAGAGCATTTAGTACTGTAAGAGCCATGGCTACTAAACTACTTTCACATGTCTTTCCTAAAAACAAGATCCTCAGTTACTTAACCACAGTACAATTATCAAAATGATGACATTAACATGATTACAATATTGGTACCTAGCATATGGACCTTACTTAGACATCACCAATTACCAAAATCATGTCTTTAAAGCAAAAGAAAATCCAAAAACATGTATTGCATTCAGTTGTCAAATCTTTTTAGCGCTCTTTAACCTGGGATATTTTATAAGTCTTGCGTTTTCATTTTATGCCATGGGCATTTTAGTAGAATGCACACCAGGTATTTAGTAGTCTGTTGTTGTTTTTTTTTAAGATTTTATTTATTTTTCCATGAGAGACACAGAGAGAGAGGCAGAGACACAGGCAGAGGGAGAAGCAGGCTCCTTGCAGGGAGCCCGACGTGGGACTCGATCCCTGGACTCCAGGATCATGCCCTGAGCCGAAGGCAGTGCTAAACTGCTGAGCTACCCTGGCTGCCCCATTTTTTTTTCTTTTAAAGATTTTATTTATTTATTCATGAGAGACAAAGAGAGAAGCAGAGACATAGGCAGAGGAAGAAGCAGGCTCCCTGTGAGGAGCCCGATGCAAGACTGCAAGACTTGATCCAGGGACTCCAGAATCACACCCTGGGCTGTCTGATGTTTTTGCAGGATCAAATTTGGGATATATGTTTTGGTGTCAGATACATTTAATTATCATTTTATTTCATTTTACAGAGGAAGAAGCTGAAGCACAGAGAGGACAATTTCCCAGGGTCACACAGCCTCTCGGTGGCAAAACCAAGTTCATATCTTGGTCATCAGCCAAAGTCCGGGGTCTTGATCCCTCACCCTTACACTCACTTGGGAAGGACATTAGAATTAATGTGTAATTATTATAATATTATTAAATATTATGTGCCAAGCAGGCCCCACCTCAGGCGAATTAAATAAAAATCTCTGGAGATGGGTCCAAGTTCTATGCTCCATTTTTTTAACACCCAAGTAAGTATAATATATGTCAAGATTACAAATCACCATAATAAAAATTTTAACTTTCTGTTGCTCCTAAGAATGAGAGGGACTTCTTAGGAAGTTAGCCAAAAACATAGGTTATTACCACAGTCTTCTCTTTCAGGATATGACCACCTAGGATAGGATCTTAAATCAGTGCCTTCAGGTTACAGCACTAAAACCCCATTTCAGAACCCTTATATTTGCTTTTTCTAAACTCAGTCTACACTCGAACCTCTCTAGATCCCTACAACATTACCCAACTCTTCATTCATTCTCAGAATACCTTATGTTCAGATTTATTTCCACTCCCAGATTGAGACTCTCTGTGAGACCAGAGACCACATCTCGTTCATTTTGGAATGCCCCAAATCAATTACAGTGATACTTCACACCCAGCTGGTGCTGGTGCTCAGTAATAAATGTTTTGCTAAGTAACTTCAACTTAAGTTTTGCTTTTGCCCTCTTAGAGCCTTAAGAGATTTTATTAGACATTACCTTGAACTCAGTATTTCACCCTAAAAGATTAGCATCAAATGCAAGGTTGAAGATTTTGCTGTGTGCTTTCCTTCCATAACATTTATGGCAGTGGAAAATATGACATGTCTTGCATGAATCCCTGGGGTGACCCACTGTCACAGATCCTGTCTCCTAAGACGTATATGTTTATTGCTTATCTTTGTCTTATTCCTAAATCAGCTCTTCCTAAAACTTTTAAAGTGAAAATCTAAAGATCTTTGGTATGTTGTTTTGTAAAAGACTCAAAATGGGATTTAAAAACGTATATCTGTCAGGTTCTTGTCCACCTATTTATTTACTCCTCCACATCCAATGGGGGCCCTGAGACTATGATACCACATGAGTTCCTAAAATCTTAGGAGGATGTGGACAACACTTAGGCCATGGGGCTTACAGTTCTGAAGAAGCAGGCTCAGAAGCAGACTAAGTGTCCATGTGACATCTGAGACAAGTGTGAGGTTTTTAGTATAGTGTCAGCCACAAATGATTACTATTATTGTGCTTGTTGAAACAAAGTAGTCTGTTCACATATACATTTCTACACCATATACCATCTTGGTCTACCGCTCAATATCACATCCAACAGGTTTCCTTTCCCAGTGAGTTCTGAAGTCCCTGTAATAGGAAGGAGTCCTGTGTAAAATCCTTTTGTTTATGTAAAGCTTGTTTGATGTACCTTCACATCCCCCTTGGATGATTGAAAACTCCTATTATCACTAACAGACTAAGCTGGTGTTTTTGAAAGGTAATGAACTTCATTCTATTGACATAAAGCCGTGAGGAGAGAAGGTCCTGGGAGATGAAACTCTCAGGTTGTGAGCAGTTTCTGTTTCTGTGGCTGCAGCCTGGCTCTAATGATCGGGGTCGGGGGAGTCACTGCAGAGCTACTTAATGGTTGCGTCAGGCTCTCTCTGCCTGGAGCAGCCCCAGTGCCTCTCTTCAGCCTCTAATGAACAGTGCTGTGGGCAGGCAGGGGTGATTCATGGGGCTCCTGCCTCATTAGAATGTCAAGCAAGGCTCAGCTGCCTCAAATCCCTTGTGCAAGTAGGCAGGCTGAAATTATAAATAAATGCATTGGCGAAAGGTTAGTGTATATTAGTGTATATAAACTAACTCTTCTGTTTTCTCTGAATTGAGTTGGCTTTACTCTTTCTAGTATATATGTCATTTAGTACCAAGTTCATTATACAAGAAATTTAACTTAATTAAGTTATAACTGAATTTAATTTCTATTTCAAGCCCACATTCTTTCAAGATCACTCATTAAGCTTTTCCTTTTGATTGGCATCTAGAGGATGAGGTGCCTATAATAATGAGACATGGGGAGGAGTGTCTACTTAGCAGGTGTTGTCCTTGCTACACACTGCCAACCTCTGATGGGTCTTTTTTCTTGTCTAATCTTCAGGTACCAACCTTGGCAGGTCCCTGTTCCAGTATCAGGGCCCTTTATGCCAATAACCTGTGCTGAGAATGTCTGGCTTCATAAATATTCTACTGCTTCCCAAACACACATATGCAAGAATTCTCTGAGGCGGTCTCTGGTCCATCTGCTTGGGCACCTCAGGCTACAAGCATCTTTCAGCCTGCCCTAAAAAAGAGAATCTGATTCTGGTTATTCAAACAGAAAAAAGGAGGTGCCTCACAGAATTAATGGACACTTAAAGATTTACATGCCCAAACCAGCAAAGACAAAGCAGTGGGAACCACAAGGTGGACACTTAAATGACTAAGGCTGTGTCCTGTGCTCTTATGTTAGCTATAGAGTGAGATTACTTAACTCTTTTATCTTCTGTAAAGGAAAGTAATGAATTAGTGCTCTCCAGAGGTGAATGCAATGGAGGATTTTCCCCAAATCAAAAGAGGCTTAGATGCTAGAAAGGCAAAATATGGCAGATATTCTCTATCCCATGCTAGGGATGGGGTAGCCCAGCTCAAATGATACCACTTAGATGGTAAGCCCTAGGCTGTTGGACAATGAATCCGAGGGCAGAAGAAACATCTTCATGCTGGACTTGGGCCAGTAGCCCAGAGACAATATTGAAGGCCCTACACAAACCCTTATGTGAAGTGAGGAACATCATTATTGGCACAACCAAGAACAGTGTGGATATGACACCAGGAACTGGTGGCCATAGAGAGGCCTTAAAATGAGACATGGAGGCAACACTAGTGACCTGCATCAACAGACTGCTGAGAAGTGGATAAGAATGCAGACACCTAAGCCAGCAATGGGATGTGGCAATAGTCAGGGTCTTCCCTACCCCTGTACATGAATGAGCACCACTGAAGTCCTAACCTGGGTACTTAGAAATAGGTACTCTAAGTAAAGAGAGATCCTGCAGTGCCTGAGATGTTTCTGCTCCCTATTGGTATGAGAAATCAAATTAAAATTGTCCAGTGAAAGAAAGAAAGAAAGAAAGAAAGAAAGAAAGAAAGAAAGAAAGAAAGGGAGAGGAGGAGAGAGGAGAGGAGAGAGAAAGAAGAGGAGAAGAGAAGAGAGAGAAGAGAAGAGAAGAGAAGAGAAGAGAAGAGAAGAGAAGAGAAGAGAAGAAAGAGAAGAGAAGAAGAGGAAAGAAGGGAAGGAAGGAGGGAAAGAAAGAAGAGAAAGAAAGAAAATGGATTTTTTTTTTTTTTTGCCCACCAGGATATATGAAGAGAGAAGGTTACAATTATTTTATATCAGCCATTAACTTGTGACACTTTGAAAGGCAAACGCTAAAAGGAAAAGTGAATTCATGAAATAAAAGGCAACAGTTCTGTCTACCCATTGACTAGGGAAAAAAGAGGAATGTAATCTATGTGATATAATCCCTAGTCAAATTCTGTGGGAAGATAGAGCCAAGGAAGGAAAGGTGGATTTTCCCTGTCTCACAGGGAGACCAGTTCTGATCAGGAAAGAGGGTTTGACTGACACCTTTGCAGTGTTAAAATGCAGATGATATAGGCAAAGCACTTCATCAAACCCAGAGTTGTGAATTAACCTTTACAAAATGAATGGCTTTTTCAGTGCTGAATAAAAGTCCCAGTGAAACAGAAGAGGAAAATGCTGGAACCACACTCTAAATCTGAGTAAGATGGTGACCTTTGCATTCTAAATACTTGCAGCTATCTTAATATGACATTTTGCATTTTTCAACCTTGCACATGATAAAATAACAAATTTTTAGAAAAACCATTGAAGTTAATAAGCTTCCCTCCCTACAAAATGAGATTCCTTCTGGCTAAATAATATAACAATATAGACTATATTTTGACCATTCGACTTTTACCATGGTGTAGATTTTTAATTAGAGAATGATTCTGGACTATGAAAATTGGCTTCTTAAAAGAGCTTCCATAGCTTCATCAAAAAGAGCAGAATTTTTTGTTAGGGTAAATTTACCAGCTCTCTGTCATCATTCGAAGCCTTAAATAGGAGAACATGAGGGGCAGTGATGTATATTAGAAGTACTTGACTCTGGATCAGATCTCCTAGGGTCTTGGGCTGAATGTACTGTTTAGTATCAGTGTGACCTTAGCCTCTTCTTCTCTAAGATAGAATCTTAATACTGCTCTAAACTATCTCACAGGATTGTCAATGAGGCTGAATTGGACAGTGCTTGTTTAAATGCTGGCAGCATTAGCCAGATATAAGGAAATAAATTTAGAATAACTTGGAATTCATGATTTAATAAAAACAGCAAAGGTTTAAAGCCCAGCTATGCATCTTACTAGCTGTGTGAACTCTCTAAATCCCACTTTACTCCTTATAGAGTGGAGATAATAATCACTACATCATAGCGCTGTTGGAGAATATTAAAAGTATAAAGATGAGCCTAGTTCACAAGCACACATTTACTAAATTAATGCATAAATATCCTAGGGCTGACTACATAATATTATTTATGTTGTATTTGAGATATTTCCTTCCAATGCATACTTCCATGCTCAGAGTTTGCATCTGGGAGAAACAAAATGGCAAGTCAGACAGAAGGATGGTCCTGTGGGGTAAGAGAGTGATGAGTGACCTTTGCACGCTTAATGATACTTTGCTTGTATTTTAGAGGAAGAGCTTGCAATGGAAACATACCTTCTATTTTAAAACTCTCAGTTTGGGGAACTAGTGTGCTCCTTACTTAATTCATCTATTTGCTCATTTAATTCATTCATTCAAAAAAGTATTGCAAGCTTTTGTCTTTTATATGAGGAATATTCTCCTTACAGATACAAGAAGATTGTGGGTATTTAAAAAAATAGGAGAGCAGCTAGAATGAGCCAGTTTATTTACAAAATCAGAACTTAAAAAAAATCAGATAGTTAAGTATAATAAAAAGGAAAAACAAAAAAAAACCTAAATGAACTACATTCTGTAAGGTGACAAACTCCTCTAGAGGGAAAGAGATTCATGGTTACTTCCCATGTTGGCAGAGTGACAAGAAAAAGAAGAATCCTCATAGAAAGAGAAACAGAGAAGCCAGGTGGGACTTTAGCAAACTTTTCATGGCTGCATGCAAAATGGCATAAATTTTAAAATTCCAAGGAGCCCTAGCCACAGATTGGGTTTTCATACATACTCAAAATGAGTGAATGGGAGTATTTGTCAAAGGCTCAGGGAAGGGCAAGGCAAAAGAGAAGCCCTGTCAGGTATTCTAGACCTTCATTAGGCATACTTTAGTGGCATTCTAAAGGCAAGAGCAAGAAAGCAAGGAAAGGTTTTGCAAAGTCCAGAGAGCAGGAGAGAAAAGAGAATTACCAGCTGCTTAAAAAGCTGAAATTTGGGCTGTGAGGGCAGAAAATGATTACTAAAGTCTGGCTAATACTCAGATTGCAAGCCTTTCTGAAGAGAGCATCTGGATTATGCCTTCAAAATATTTGAAGATTGGTAAATTACATTCAACTACAGCTGCAGCAGAGTCTAGAACCAGTTGAACTATAGATTAAATTGATCTTGCAGAATCCCTCCTAATACACATTAGTAATATGTCAGGACTTTTCCTGCTCTTTTTCTGGGGCTAAATGCCATTTACAAGCATTATGAATAATGTCCCATATACAATTTAAAAAAATATAAAAGACACATAATGGAGCAAGAAAGTGTGAACCGAAAAAAAAAAAGAAAAAGAAAAAGAAAAAGAAAGTGTGAACCATGGTCAAGAGAGGAAATGGTTAATAGAAGCAGACTCAGAGATTGGCAATATGTTGCTATTATCAGACAGGACTTAAAAATAACTGTAATAGGGATCCCTGGGTGGCGCAGCGGTTTGGCACCTGCCTTTGGCCCAGGGCGCGATCCTGGAGACCCGGGATCGAATCCCACGTCGGGCTCCCGGTGCATGGAGCCTGCTTCTCCCTCTGCCTGTGTCTCTGCCTCTCTCTCTCTCTCTCACTGTGTGCCTATCATAACAAAAAATAAAAATTAAAAAAAATAACTGTAATAAAAATGTTATAAGATGTAGTGGAAAAGGGGAACGTGCTGAGTGAAATGAAGGTAATTTCAGCAGAGAGGAAGTATTAAATAAAATGCTAAAAAAGTATATTATAAATGTGGAATTAATTTTACAGACTTAATGACACACTGATAGAGCAAAGGTAAATTTTAGTAACTTGGTGAATGAAAATAATTCAAACCAAAACACAGAGGTAAGAGAATAAGAATAGAGCATGTGAGATATGTGGGACAATATCACGTGGTCTATCACACATCTAATTTGAGTCCCACAAGTTGATGAAAGAGAAAATGGGATGAAACAATTCTGAAGAGAAAATGGCCAAGAATTTCCCCATACTGATAAGGGACATAAACCCACAGATCCAAGAAGTTCAGTGAATCTGAAGTAAGACAAATAAAAGGAAACCACACCTTGGCACATCATAGTTAAAATGCAGAGAATTAAAGATAAATAAAATATCTTCAAAGCAGTCAGAAAAAGAATATCATTCTCTTCAAAGGACCAAAAATCAGATTTAAACTTGATTTCTCAAAACAGTGGAGGCCTGAAGACAGTGGAGCATCTCTAAAATGCTGAAATTAAAAACCAACTAAGCAAAAACCCTGGCAACCAAGAATTCTTTATCCAATGAAATTGTATTTAAAAACTGAGTCAAAATAAACATTTTCACTCATACAAACAAATAAGAAATTCATTGCCATAAAACTACACTGAAGAAATGTCCAAAGAAGTTTTTATGGACAGGAAAAATGACACCAAAAGAAAGCCCAAATCTATCAGAAGAAATACAGAACATCAGAAATGGTAAATATGAGGAAAACAATGAAAAAATGCTTGAAAGTTGTTAAGTAAGAATTTTAAAAACTTTTTAAAACTTTATGCACATACCACACACACACACACACACATATACAGACATGTATTTTTAAGAGATTATTAAAAGTTTATAGTAAAACAAAGTATCTTGAATTTTAGAGTGTATGTAAAAGTAAACAAAACAAAATAAAAAGTACCAAGGACAGGAGAGAGAAAATGGTATCAAACTATTGTGAGATTCTACATTGTTTGTGAAATAGAGTATTGGAAGATAGACTGTGAAAAGCTAATGTTATACAGTGTAGTCTCTAGAAGAAGCAATAACAAACAAATGCACACAGTTGTATCTAGAAGTTCAATAGAAGAGATAAAATAAAATACTAAAAAATACCTAAAAGAAGACAGAAAAGAGGAAACCAAAGAGCAAAGAACAGATGGAACAAATGGAAATTAAATACACCATTAAATGTGAATGGATTAAACTGTGAAGCATTATGCAAATATAAACTCAGTAATGATGAAAAGAGTAGCTAATATTTATTAAATGTTTATCACATGCAAGAGAGTCTGCTAATCCATTTAAATCCTGTGTCTGTTTACCTGTCACAACCATCCTATGACAGAGGTATTACTTATGCCCACATTTTGTATATATGAAAACTCAGATGAGGTATAATCATTGTTTACTGTCAGTCAACCTTAAGAGGCAGAGCCAGGATGTAAACCCAGGAAGTACGATTTCTGTGTTTATACCACTCAGATTGAATATGATGTTGATCATGGATGATGATGATGTTGATGATGATGATGATAGAGAATAAGTATTGCCAACGCATCCCTGTGGTGCTTGACATTCCATGAAAAGGAATATATATTGGGTTTGGTTGGTAATCCTTATTCCAGGTGAAAAAATTAGCTTGGAAACCTATAATAAAAATATAAATTGTTAAGTATATACCTTTCAGAATGCAGTATATTCCAGTGTTTATATCCATGGTTACATGAACTTAAGTTCAGTCAATCCAGTGGCACTGTCTGACTTCTAGCTCATATGTGACATTAAAGCTTCATTAATATTAATTATACCTATTTAGAATCTGATGCATACAAATATACACAAATGAGGACAGCTAACACATACATACTGCGAAGCATATTAATAAGATGAATCCCCCTCCTCAGTTAATAACAAGTGTGTCATCTAACTTCTATCTATGCATACGTAGGCCCCTGATGCCTTATGCCTTTGTTATAATTGTAAAGAAAAGGTGAAGAAATTACTAAAGAAATTATCAAGTGGTTCACAAGTCCCTTTGGTTTCCCTTTCCCAGGGCACAGACACATTGCTGCACATGTACCAGAATCACACACTCTGGGCTCTGTGCCCATCCTGGAGTTCTAGTTCCAATTTTGTCATAGCCTTCAAGTCACTGCTGAGGCTATAAAACCTACCCTCTTGGGCTCTGCAAGACTTTGGGCTCTAGCCAGGCTGTGATCTCAGGAGAAACAGAGAAGCAGACTGAGCATATAGCTATGAGTGCCCTTATGCAGAATAAAGCTGGTTGGACTATAAGGGAAGGTTCCACATGTGTTATCCAAGGGAGTGGGCAGAAAAAAAGTATGAGCAACAGAACATCTGCAGAATGTCGGATGTGAGGATGTTCAGAAGTCAGCTTCCCTTGAGGAATGGGAGGAAGAAGGTATATTAAGCAGGGTTCCTCAGAGAAACAGAACCAGCAGGTGTGTGTGTGTTTGTGTGTGTGTGTGTGTGCGTGTGTGTGTGTGTGATTAGATTTATTATAAGTAGTTGGCTCCGCATGATTATGGAGGCTAAGTCCCAAGATCTTAGGCAACAAGCTGGAGATCTGGGAGAGCTCATGGCATAGTTGCCTTCTGAAGGCTAGTAGACTCAAGACCCAAGAAGAATCCATGTTTCCATGTAAGTCCAAAGTCAGGAAAAGATCAATGTCTAAACTCAACAGTCACATAGAAGGAGAAGCCTTTTACGCAGCCCTTCTGTTCTATTCAGACTTTGATTGGATGGACCCACTCACCTGGGGAGAGCAATCTTCTTTACTCGGTCTGTGAATTGAAATATTAATCTCATCTAGAAACATACTCAAACACATCAAAATGTTTGACCAAATGTTGGTGCCTCGTAGCCCAGTCAAGCTGACACATAAAATTAACCAGAACAAGCAGGACATTTTTCTGGAGCTCTTATGCCTTTGCCCTCAAATAAGAAGGAAAGGAATGTTTTTGAGGTCATGTCTCCTGGATCTACATAGTTGTCTTATTACTTTTATAGGAACTCTTTGATACATACAAATGAGGATAATTAACACATATAAATTATGAAGCACATCAATAAAACGAATCACCTCTCTCCAGCTAATAACAGGGCAAGTGTTATCTTGCTTCTTTTTTTTTTAATTTTTATTTATTTATGATAGTCACAGAGAGAGAGAGAGAGAGGCAGAGACACAGGCAGAGGGAGAAGCAGGCTCCATGCACCAGGAGCCCGACGTGGGATTCGATCCCGGGTCTCCAGGATCGCGCCCTGGGCCAAAGGCAGGCGCCAAACCGCTGCGCCACCCAGGGATCCCTGTTATCTTGCTTCTAAATATGTATAGCTAAGCCCTTAATGTCATATTATGGGGAAGAGAAACATCATTGGTAGTTCTCATATGAAGCTTTGAAAGCCACATATATACGGCTGCTTTGAATGAGACCTCAGGGTCAGAGCATTCCAGGCAGGATTTGTTTAGACATCTTGAAGACAAACTTGGAGCAGCCTCATGGAAACTCTCATCAGTAGTCGTCTTCCACCAAGGTAACTCCACAGGTGGTAATGTGATGGGCCTCCACCCTGTAGTGCAGACAAGTGAAGGCCTTCCTCACATGGTTTCATTGATCAAAGGAACTCAGTGACCAGTTCGTTAATGTAAAGCGTTGGAACAGTGCCATGCCATGGTGACACTGTAAACAATTTCTAAGTGCTCGCTTTTACTATCATTATTCTTTCTCATGAATGAATATTATGCAGAGGATAAGGCTCGGCCAGGTCCCATATTACGCAGAGGATAAGGCCCAGCCAGGTCCCATATTATGCAGAGGATAAGGCCTGGCCAGGTCCCATATGCAGAATCCCTTGCTCCCTAGTGGGGAGGAAGTATCCCAAAACATGCAAGCTGAACTTACTTGAGATAACTGTGAAGTTGGGGTGGCTGGGAAGAGAATTGAAGCATGCTGTGAAGCTGTTATTGCAGCCGTGGACAGCTTCCTGGGAAAAATCACAGGAATTCATAGCTATTTCCTCTGCTCCCCTGTGCAGCTACTGCAAGCTTTTCAAAGTAGCACAGGACCTGGCAAAGACCACTCACAAAATATTTGCTGAACAGACAAATGAACTGAATGAATGAATCCTAAGGTGAAAATAACAAATATCACATTTTCCTAGCTTTCATCTACATCACCCCCTCAAGTCAAACGTAAGAACCCTCCTGGGAGCTTGAGAAAGGATCCAGAAATTTGACACAGAGTTCCTTTAAGCATTATATTCAAGACACAAGAGAGACAGGGTTGGTTTTCTGGCAACAGTGGAAACGTCCCCCCATATCACATTTGTGATCCACTAAGCTACAGGATTTCAAGATTCTCTGGTTTCAAAATGCTGTTGTGCTTAAGTAATGCCCTCCTCTTAGCACCAGTATCTTGAGAATCTTTTCCTCACCTACTTTTCCCCTCACAAATATCTTTGCAAGTCACAAGGAGAGACTATTCTGGAAAATGCCCTTATCAAATGATGATCATAAACTAGGCTGCCCTATTTAACTGCTTTCTTATTTTAGAGTAGAGTCTTTCAGATGGGATCTTGAAAACACTCGTGAAACACGGAACTGGAATTATTCCTGACATGGGCCAGCAAGTCAACCATGAGAGTGTTTATCAGTTGTCTTTTGCTGGGTAGCAAACCATCCCAAAACTTAGTGCAGGTCAGTACTTTGGGCTGGGCTCGACTGGGCACTTCTGGGCCAGGCTTGACCCTTCTTAACTGGGCTCACTGAAGTGCTTTATGGGGACGGCTGGGTCTGGCTTCTTTACAATGGTCCTAGATGGGACAGGTGGATTGAGAAGGGCTTCTCTCCATGTGGTCTCTCATTCAGAAGTAGTTAATTTAGGGTTTTTTTTTTTTGTTTTGCTTTTTTTTTTTTTTTTATGACAGGCCTGGGGTTCCAAGAGCAGCAAGAAAGCAAGCCACCATGTGCAAACACTTTTCAAGCCTCCGTGTTATATTTGCTATCATACCATGGTCTAGCTCACAGGCAGTGTAGGAGGGGATTACCCCAAGGGGTGGCTATGGGAAGGTATGAAAAAAGTGGGGGCCCTCACCACCACAATCTGTGTTTCAAAATGTGGTAGAAGACATACGGGGATCCAGAAGGCCCAGATTTTGTCACTGCGAAGCCTTCTCATCAGAATCAGAAATGTGACTCAGGAGCCCATCCTTCTGGCATTCAGATGCTCCTACTTCTACATTCCCACCCCCATGCCTCCTTTCCACCTCTTACTCCTCTCTTCTGTGGCTTCATCACTGCCTGCTTCCAGATATATTTCTCTTCATGCAGCCCTGCAAATGCATGGCAGGGATGATAAATGAGCCTGACTTCCTAGATGACGTGACTATCCAGAAACACAGCCTGGAGCGTGCACAATGCAGCGGCTTCCACACACAATGCAAATGCCGGAACATGTTATGGGGTTGGACAGAGGTCATTGCTGCAGAAACAGAATACCATTTGAGACTAGAATTCTAGGCTATAGACAGCTTGGCTTAATTAGAGGAATAAGCAAATAAGTACCTCGGGGTAGCTTTTGGATTGCCTCAACAGACAAAAATGTATAAGTGAAAAGGTTACATGCAATTAGGCAAAATTCACTGTGATCTGGCTGTCTGGTTTAGTTCACTCAAATTATATATAAAGAATCAAAGAACCATAAATGAAAGCAGAAACATTGGTTGCCACTATAAATCTGGTAAGTGTTTTTGATCAAGGAAAGCTTTCTTACTCAACAGGCTCTGAGCTCCTAGTTACCTATGGATTTATTTTTATAGAAAGAAATGAGCTCTCAGTAGTCCTCATTACTATCTTGCTAGATAAAAAGATCAACTAATCAATGAAAGTGCTGGTTTCAAATAGTATATAATACAGATAAAATAAAACAACTCGGACCTTGTCCTTCCAGAACTGACACATGAGTAGGTCACATTGGTTCAAAGACAATAGACAGATATAATACCCTAAACAATAATAATTAAACATTCAACATCATCTAATACTAGAGCTGTCCTAAGTGCTTTATCTGTACTATTTTGCCTAAAATAAATGATGAGGTGGTTGGGTATCATTATCTCAAATGGCCAAGGGAGCAAACCAGATCTCCAACAGGATCTGCAAATACAAATTGTCACAAAGGTAGAAAACCTTGAGTCCTGGACCCAAACTCAGGCATGAGTTTGACTCCAAACATTCCACTACAATATATTCCCCCTTGCAATCACACATGGTCAGAGAAGGCAAGACACAGATTTCAGTAACCCTCACTGGACCGTGGACTGAGTGCCAGCCTTGTGCCAGGCATGGATGGTGGAGGTTGGAATGGAGAGCCAATCCTTAAGAACTGTACAGATTAGAGAGAGGGACAGAGTGGCATGCAATACAGTTTCATTAGGGCAAGCCTGTGTCTGCAGTGGGTGGCTACTCGCAGGGTAGACTTTAGAGCAGAATCAAAGACCAGCATGGACCAAAGAGTTCGCTTTACCTTCTGACTTCTTTTTTTTAATTATATATATATATATAATATATATAATAATATACATATAATATATAATATTAATTAATTAATATATTATATATATATAATATATGGGGGGGGGCAGAGACACAGGCAGAGGGAGAAGCAGGCTCCATGCCAGGAGCCTGATGCATGACTCGATCCCAGGACACCAGGATCACGCCCTGGGCCAAAGGCAGGCGCTAAACCACTGAGCCATCCAGGGATCCCCTCCTTCTGACTTCTTATCCTGGCAACTTCCCCCAGCCCTTTCTCTAATACAGATATGATATTCCTTTCCAAGTAAAGCCCTTGATATTGTCAACTGTGTTACAAATGTATTAGCCAGACTAACCCCACAGTTCTTGCTACTGCTCAAATCAAGAGAGAGAATAAAGAGAAGCTAACATCAGACACTGTGACTATTTTAAACATATCTTCACCCTCTAAATTTATTCTAGTTTAAAAAGACCTTTAATGACTTCATGATTCTTTTACTATCTCTATGGTATAGCAACATTTCAGACAAGAAAACAGACAGAGAGAGGCTGAAATTCTCAAGATGACTATATTAGTTTGCTAAGGCCACCATAATAAAGTATCACTGGGTGGCTTAACCAACAGACATTCATTTTTTCACAGTTCTGGAAGCTGGAAGTCCCAGGTCAAGGTGTTAGCAAGTTTGGTTTCTTCTGAGGCCCCTCTCCCTGCTTCCCTCTGGATCCTCACATGTTCTGCTTCTGTGCCTCTGCCTGCCTAGTGTGTTGCTGTGGCTTAATCTCTTCTTCTAAGACAGCAAACATATTGGACTAAGATCCACTCTAATGACCCCATTTTAACTCAATCACCTCTTTAAAGACTGTATCTCTAAATACTGTCACATTCTGAGGTAGTGGGGTTTAGGGCCTCACCATATGAATTTGGGGACAGCACAATTCAGCCCACAACAGTAACCCAAATACAGGATGTTGGAGCCTGGATGTAAGACACCACTGATTCCATATAAAGTCATTTACTTAGGTAAAACTCACTTACCTTCTTTTCCCTGAGCTGTTCACTGCTTTCCTTGAATCTTAGTTTATCTCATACTGAAACTTACTAAACAGACTTAAGACCATCCTTCCTTCCTATCTATATATAAAAATATACCCATTTCATGGCACAGTAACAAAAAAATGTTACTTTTGTTTTGTTTTTTGTTTTGTTTTGTTTTGTTTTGCTGTTCCTGTTAGAGACACCTGATTCCATAGTTGGAAATACTTATTTCCTCATAGGAATGCCCGTTCACAATTCAATTCTCTTGCATGACTTTCAACTTTCTACTTTGTAAAATAAGTGTATGTTTCTGTCTCTCTTCCTTTAAACTTATAAACTCTCAATAATCTTTCTATGTTTTTTGGGAGTATGCACTCTGAATGAGAGTCCTAGATGCTATAGTGAACAAGATAGGTAACGTCCTTCCTTTCCAGACCTTTTGCCCTGGTTTGGAAACAAATGATACACAAATAAGTAACTAAATAGACTAGACTATTTTAAATAGTGGCAAATCATAAGAAGAAAATAAAACAGAGAAAAGGAAGAAAGAATGGGGGTCGGAGTCCAGTCCCATTGGCCAGGGAAGAACTCTTGGAAGAAATGTTCTAAGCTGAATCTTAAGAGATAAGGTGTCATCTACATGAAGGCTGAGAAGAGTGCTCCAGGCAAAGAAGCAGCAAGTATGAATTCTGAATTGAGATATGAATTCCAAAGTGGGAAAAAGTGTGGTGTATTTAAGTATAGAAACCATGTGAGTGCAACAGAGCAAGTAAGAAGGTCAGAGATAAAATTTAGCCAGCATCAGATATCTTGGTCCTGCTGGACCACAGCAAGGATGCTGAATAGTGTTCTTCATGTAATGAGAAGTATCTCCTGGATGGGGTAGAGGTTTAATGAATGTCTTCAAATATTAATTAAATTAAGCTTGCCCAGGATTTGGTTGTTCTGGTAACCTAGGTGAATAAGTCTATATGAAAACAAAGGAATTGTGGTCAGTAGCTCCATATGGCCTGTGTTACAGTCATTGGTGTTAGATTTCTACCCAGTTGTCAGGATCTAAATCAAATGATTCCCTGTGTCTTCTACAAGGATTCTTATTTTTTTGTCAGTGTTAAGTAATTTAACATCATTACATTTTCATTAATTAGCTGAAAATTTTAAGATAGCAATAGTCTTATAATACTATTCCTCTTAAGATAGCAATAAAATATCTCCTGAATACCCAATGGCAACTATTAGGTTTCTACTCTAGTACAAGATACAAGTAAATGACTTCATGCAAAACTTTTTCATAACTGGAATAGCTGCTGTGATTATCCATCTTAAAACTGAAACATCTTTGGTACTTGGTATGACCTTCATTTCAGGCTGGGCTGAAATTCTGTTAGGGAAGAGAATGTGGATGCACAAGTACTATTTTGAGGAATAAATAGCAGCATCTTTTCTATTCTCTTAAACTCAAGATAAAATATAGTGTGCAGCAGGTGTAGAGCTCTCTTCACAGTACAAGTAAAGCTACAGAAAAATCATTTCCACATTAGAATTGAGATGATTCATCATTTTTCTCTAGCATGAATCTCATAGAAATATTTTGCCCTCAATATCTTCTCTAAGCAAAGTTGCAAGGTTTGTAATGACTAAGAGTCTTGGAAAAGAAGCACATTTGTCCTGAAAATTAGAAACATCTCTTCACCCATTCACATTCCCTGAAAGAAGGAAATTTGCACCTTATCTTTATTGTCCTTAGCATGGAAATCTTCTTTTATTTTTAACCCAGAAAATAAAACTGAGAGGCAAAAAATGTGAGTTCTAAAGGATACTTAGTTTTAGAATTTCATCTGGAATTTTAAAAACACAATTAAGTATGTTAAATGAAATTGCATGGGGCACCTGGCTGGCTCAGCGATTGAGCATCTGCCTTTGGTTCAGGTCATGATCCTGGGGTCTTGGGTTAGAGTCCCACATCAGGCTCCTTGCATGGACCCCGCTTCTCCCTCTGCCTATGTCTCTGCTTCATGAATAAATAAATAAAATCTTTTTAAAAAAAAAAAGAACCAAAAAAATAAATAAATGAAATTGTGTATCCTTCACATTATTTAATTCAACTACTTCTTCTATGCGTTACTTCAAATTTAACAATTCTATTTGGGTAGAACAGTGGCAGAGTAGAGTGATCTCTTGTTATGAGTGGTGCTGAAGTAACCAAATGAATGGATCACCACTGAAGTCTGCAGAGGTTCTTTCAGCAGGTCTAGATTGTTTCTTATTAAAGAGAAACAAAAAGGAAATTAAAATATCACAAAATACCCAATCAAGTTGGCAAATAAGGAACATGTGTGAACAATGGCTACCGGCTACCGATGGTTCTGCTTTTGGTTACATTTTCATATATCTTGCTCTGTTTAACAAACCTGGCCATTGCCCTTCTTCTCAATACCTATCCCATGTATAAGCCAACTTATTTGTTGGGACCACCTGATTTCAAATTGCCCACATCTACCAAGGCCCAATTATTTACTACTTCATGGGTCCTCTCAATTGCAATGATATTTTTGCTCATGTTGATGACCATGAAAGCTAGGTACACATCCAAACATGTCAAGGTGAGAACAAGAAAAAGGAACGGAGAAGATAGCAGCTTTTCAAAGTCTATTCATTTTGAAAATGTAATCCTGCACCTTATGTGATTTTGGCACCAGGTCATGATATTCAGCATGTTGTTCATTCCTCATGGGGGTGCATCATCTTATTGTATCCGCCACAGGTTAATTGCAATGAGAATGTAAAATTGGTTTAAGTGATATTGAATAACAGAAAATACATGGGCTTTGGACAAAACTAGGATTGGATCAAGAATCTACCATTTCCCAAAAACAAACTTAACAACAACAACAACAAAGGTTGGAGGGGAGGGGTTTCCTGGCTGGCTCAATCAGAAGAGTGAAAGACTCTTGATCTCAGGGTTGTGAGTTCTAGCCCCCCATTGGGTACAGAGATTACCAAACAAATAAATAAACAAACTTTAAGAAAAAAAAAGAATCACCAGATGAACAGGCTTGAGTCTCAATTACCTCATCTATAAATAATGACAATACATATAAATTCATTAGGGTACCATAAAGATTAGATCCAAATAAGTATGTCAAAGTACCTAGTATGGCATGACAATTCTTTTTTCTCTCTCTCTGATAATTTTGCTCTTGGACATACTCAGAAAAAAAATTCTCTTCGCCAACTTCCAGAAAGACATGTCAAAGCTGGAAAAGGCCTAAAGGAAAGCAGTTAGAGGAAAGAAGTAGTGTCTAACATTGTCAAAATAAAAACTTTAGGGCTTTCCTTTCCTTTTCTTTTTTTCTTTTTTTTTTTTTTTACTTTTTATTAAAATTAATTTAAGTAACATATAGTGTAGTATTAGTTTCAGAGGTTGCATTAGATTCATCAGTTGCATATAATAGCCAGTGCTCACTACATCAAGTGCTCTCATTAATGCCCAAGACCCAGTTACCTCATCCTCCCATCCCCTCTCCCTTCAGCAACCCTTAGTTTGTTTCCTGTAGTTAAGAGCCTTTTATGGTTTGTCTCCCTCTCTCTTTCCATCTTATTTTATTTTTCCTTCCTTAGGGCTTTTCTCTTATGGTCTGGTATGGCATATAATATGGATTTCATAGTACAGTATTAGAAAAACAGAATTTGGGAGTTTTTTTTTTAAAACTTTGAGGAGACAAGCAGAGATAAAACAGAGACATAAATAAATTTGGGAAAGGCCAAAATAAACTGATGGATATGGAATCCATAATGGGATGAAATAGTTATTAAAGTCTCACAAAGGGATCCCTGGGTGGCACAGCCGTTTGGCGCCTGCCTTTGGCCCAGGGCGCGATCCTGGAGACCCGGGATCGAATCCCACATCTGGCTCCCGGTGCATAGAGCCTGCCTCTCCCTCTGCCTGTGTCTCTGCCTCTCTCTCTCTCTCTCACTGCGTGCCTATCATAAATAAATTAAAAAAAAATTAAAGTCTCACAAAGGTGAGATTGTGATCATCATGCAGATATAGAATGAGCCTGTGTTGAGTATTTTATTGAACTTCTTAAAGAGGGAAACAACAAGATACAACATTATTGCAAAGAGCACTGGAAAAGCTAGAATTGCCAGGATAAGATTAGTGCTGGGTTCAGTGGAAAACTGAAATTATCTTGACTCTGTTGGACAGAAGTCTACAAATTGACCCTGTCCCTAAGAGGTATAATAGCCACACCCAAAAAGAACATCTAGTAACTTCTTTTGCTAATGTCTAAGCTTCAGATAATTCTTTTTAAACACTATAAAGTAAGATCATCAGGGATGCCTCACCTCTTTAAGTAGACATTGTGAAGAATAACTCCCTCTTCCCACAAGACATCTGTTGAAACCACTTATTCAGTTGGACTAGTTTCTATTCTTGGCCAAAATTGCTACTGCCATGATTGCAGGGGTCAACTCACTTAATAATCTTAAAGCTGAAGGAAGATATCTGATATAGGTTACTTTGATTAAGTTGTCTCTCCTGTCTGGAAAAATCTTTTGCCATTTTAACAATAGTAACTTGACAAGAGGGGATCCCATTTGAAACTTAAAAGACAATCTCTTAAAATTCATCAATGTAATTCATCTGGAAGAAAGTATCAAATGAAAGACAGGATGTTGAATTAAAATAATTTGGGCCATTTTTATTGTATTTTAACACAAACCAAAAAAATTATAGGACAACATAAACAAGGAACAAAAAGACCAAAGCTGGGATTAAAGGTTTTGAAAAACTATAAGAACACATAAGAACAAAATTTCTTTCATTCTATACAGGTCTGATGGTATATATAAAAAAAAAAAGAAAAATTGGGATTCACTACTGCTCTGGTGATAATAAATTTTATTTATGTTTAAAATAAAAAATAAGCAGGCCTATAATTTAAGTTGTGCAGAGACACATAAAAAATGTTAGTGCTCACTGGGACATTCATGAAAAGGAAGACTGACAGGTAATAAAACTATATCTTAATCTGTGAGGGTTTTAAAATCATTTCTGTATTACATAAACAGGCTAATTCAAAGTGCTTACTTTATTGTGATCACACAGAATCCCCGGAAAAATTAATTTACAGTGGAGAGAAGCAGGATTTTTTTCCAAATAAATAATTTATATTGATGCTTGTCCTTTTTACTTAAAGAAGTTCTGAAATAGCTATAAATTGAAGACTTCCAACTGATTAAAGCCTCTCCATCTTTGTCACTCTGTGCCAGCCAGTGGCCAGTGTGCTTGACAGAATTCAAAAGGAGAGAGAACAGCATATGGCAGAATGAGTTTTGAGCCCCAGAGAAAGCTTCCCCCATTCCCACTCCATCTGTGCATTGTGTGGCACCTCTCCCCATAGCACAGAGATGCTGAGCTAAGGATGGGAGAAATGTATGATGGCAAAATGCAGAAACAGCTTTTGTGTCATGCTAAGCATTAACAAAACACTTCCATTCCACAGCACACGTCTTAAACTGAGAGAGATGGGTGGTATAAGTTTATCTGAGGGCACTCAGACTGATTCTTCGAGTTCAGTGCACAAAGCAAGCTTCCTGGAGTAAGGCATTGTGAAATGATAGCTGGAATATGTCAATGTTTGGCTTTGGGACCTGGGGAAGGACGTGTTGTGCAAATCATTGGCCTCCCAGGAAACCTCAGGAATACATTCGAGCAGCCAGGGAGTCCTGAGAGGGCTCAGAGCAAGCAAACCGTTGGAGTGTTTCTCCTGTGCACCTCAACCCAAATAGTTTTGCTGATAGAGGCTGAAAGAAAAAAAAAATGGAGCCAGTGATTTGTGTTGTATTATGATAAGTGTGCTGTTAGGAGACTTTGACTAGTCAGTAGTCATTGTTTCTCCAAAATGCAGGGAAACACAGGAAAACGTTTGTCCTTCTGTTTTGCTCTCTTTCTACCCCTTTCCTCAAGCTATGATGAAGGCTCTGATTGTCTCCACCTTGACTGCTGAACCCCAGGCTACTACTCTGCTTCTGGGCTCCCAGCACAAAATGAACACGGCAGGAGGGCAGAGAGCAGAAAGACAAGAGGCAGAGCCTGGGGACACACCACCCGGTCACAGCTGTTGCTCACCCTCTTCCTCTCTTCCCCTTTCAGGGGTGCGTGTGCACATGCACCGGTGCACACAAGGGAAAACACATACACACCACTGAGAAGCCTTCTTCAGTTACTGACTTAGGACAACTTAGCGCTAGCTTCATCAGGATCTACCCTCAAAGCTGAGAGAGATGATTGGCCAAAAATTCTTGCTTGGTCCAAGCGACACGTTCTGAGTCCACTCATTCCTTCTACTATTCCTCTGACTATTACATTGGAGAAATTTGGGGATTTCCATAAATAAGGCTACACAGCAAACAATTCATGGAAGAGCTACAGACAGTGTACCAGAGGCAGCCCCAGCCCTGAGCTGTCAATGTATGGGAAGCATGAGTCAGTTCAATCCCCAGACAGCATGGAGAATGATGATTAACTCCATTAATTAATTAAGTGGAGGTCAGTTAAAATTTTGACTGTATCATCATTTTTATTTTCCTGATGTTTAATCACTTCTAGCAAATAACGAGGGCAAGCTACATAAAATATTAAACAACCATATTTAAAATTTCTTATAAAACTCTTATATAACCACTGATAAAACCATATGGAAGGCCACAGAATAAAATGAAGCATTTGTTACTTGATTCACAAAAGACAGAATCTAACATAAGGAAAAAACCTCCAGAAATTGACATAAGAAAGGCAAATTACAAGTGTCAAATTATCTTCAGCATAATCATCACCACCAGCAACATCATAGGAACAATAGCAGTAACTAATATTTACTGAGCTCTTCCTAGGTGCCAGCACTATTAGTCTAAAGAACTTTACATATATAATTTCCTTCATGGTTTGGGTGAGACAACTGAGGCACACAAAGACAATATAAATTGGTTGGGGCCCCATAATTGGTAGGGGTTTGGGTGGGGTTTTGGACAAAGTCAGTTTGAGCCCATGATCTTAAACAGACTACAAGGTAGTACACACGGAAGCTGGCAGTGGGTATCAGTGGCCCTGTACTCCTTTGTCTAATGTGTTTATCTGAGGATGCTTCTCAGCTAGCCCCCCTAAAGGAGGGCTAAAGGAGGTAACTCACTTGTGGCTAAAGGAAGATGGGTAGGAGGCAGGACAAGAGGAGGCACAAAGCTTTCTGATTCATGATTCCCACATTTCCATTGCCCTCCCTGATCTACTCATCTATAGCTGCATTACACGTTATCCTAAAACTTAATAGTGTCAAGAGTGAGTTCATGTAAACAGTTATTAACAGTGTGAACAATTATTATTTCCTCTCATTGTTCTATAGGAAGTTGAGGCTCAGCTACGCAGTGTCCTTCATGCTTGGTGTTCTTCATGTTCCCTCTTCGGATGGTAGCTGGGGCTGAATCATCTGCAGGCTTGACTGGGCTGGATTGTTCCAGAATAATCTGGAAGAAGGAACATTCACAAGTCTGGCAGTTGATTCTGGCTATTACTGTAAGTTTACCTGTCCACAAGAGCACCTACATGTGCTTCTCCATGTGGCTAAGCACTCCTTCACAGAAAGTTGGCTTCTGGGGTGCCTGAGTGGCTCAGTTAGTTAAGCATCTGTCTTCAGCTCGGGTCATGATCCCTGGGCTGTGGGATGAAGTCCTACATCAGGGTCCCAGCTTGGCGGGGAGTCTGCTTCTCCCTTTACCCCTCCACACTGCTCATGCACTCTCTCTCTCTCTCTCTCTCTCTCACACACACACACACACACACACACACACACGTGTGTGCTCTCTCTTTCTCTCTCTCAAATAAATTTAAAAAAAAGAAAACAAAGTTGGCTTCTGCATCATCAGTATTCCTTCATAGTAGTGCAAAGCTCTAAGAAGGCAAGCAAGTTAGAAGCTATCGGTCTTCTCAGATGCTAGACTCAGAACCAGTATAACATAATTTCTTCCATACTCATTGATCAAGCAAGTTAGTTTAGATTCTGACATAGAAGAATTAGACTCCACCTATCAATGGGAGATAATAAATAATAATGGAAGATGGCAAATAATAGTAAATAATCTGCAGCCATCTTTAATGTACCTCATCTACCAGTGCCTACCAATCTTTAGTGCCAATAACCTTAGAGGCACCAAGCCCTATGCAACAGACTTAGGAGTCTTAATAACTTACACCATAAAGCAAACTGCCTCTGAGAACCAAGAAAACCTGGTATAGTGAACCCTGGCTGTACCTTGCCCTTATATCTAAAATACATTTGTCAGAAACCGTCTTTTATTGCAACTCACATAGCTTTACTGTAAAATTTCAAAACTGTGCATAAAAAAGTTAGGAAAAAATACCCAGTAAGCACCAATCTTGTTTCTCGACAAAAACATTTGGGCTTTAAATGCCCTAGACACACAGTGGACTACCACGGTTTGGACTCCCAGATTATTTTAAGCATCCAGATGCCACCTGCAAATTTGTGTCTGCCAGAGATACCCCCACCCCTCTCAACTTAAAAATCCCTGGCATTTTAACAAGGCATCACTTTCTTTATCACATGACAAAAATACTTTTTGCAGTGCATCAATTCCTCAGATGAAGCATGGTTATTATGTCTATTTTGATTGTCTTTATAAAAACTCAGTCTTCAATGTCCTGGGACATTTTAATGCTGTGTGTCGAGCTAATGTGCAAGATATATATCCATTATTACCTATTTACTTGGGTTATTGTTCTGGCTAAGGTGTAATTTTCCAGCAGGCATTTGTTTAGAAATTTGGCAGCACACAGAGAACATTTCCATACTTAAAAAGCATCCAAAATTTAGAATGACATCCAGTGATATTAAGCAAGTGTAGATAATGCTCTCCAACTTCATCAAATATTCATGGTTAATTATAGTCATAATATTTATGTTGCTGTGAAAATTAAGGTTGTGAGCTTCTTGTACACAGGCAAAAATACAAGCCTACAGACTATGCTATTGCTTACCCCTTTCATTACTAGAATTTCTCATTGTCATTAAATAGAATGGCAAGCATGGTGTTCTTTGGCTCTCTAATTCACATTGCAGATCTGATATCTCCCGTGATAGACCAGAAAGACATGTTGAAGTAGCTGAAGACCCATCAGAGCATGTCCCACAAGAGGGGAAATATGGGATCAGAGGACCACTGGCTACATTTTCTGGAACAAAAATCAGAACACATGGACTGACAAGCCTGGGAATACTTTGAGCAGCCACAAGATAGATGATTTGAAATTCAAAGTCGTAGAAAATGAGACATATGGTCATCACATCTGAAGGGAAATCAGATCACATGGTACAGATGAAGAAAGGGCTCAAATGATCTAGTCTCCTATATTGTCTACTCAGCCATTGTAGGGAACAAAAATGCCATTGTAAATTTAAAAGGCAGGTAGGGAAAAATCTTTCCAGAATGTATATCTAGTTCAGAAAGCCTATCTCTGAAGACCATCAATCAAAAGTAAAATTCAGGGGCAGCTGGGTGGCTCAGTGGTTGAGCATCTGCCTTTGGCTCAGGCCATGATCCTGGGGTCCTGGGATCGAGTCCCACATCAGGTTCCCCACGGGGAGCTTGCTTCTCCCTCTGCCTGTGTCTCTGCCTCTCTCTGTGTGTCTCTCATGAATAAATAAATAAAATCTTAAAAAAAAAAAACAGTAAAGTTCAAACTTCCTGGATAAACTTGTTACTTTCTTGCCTCATTTTCTACTTCCCTTTTCATGCTTCTGACATGCCAGATCAGGACATTTGTGATCCCATGCTGCCACACCCTTGGGCCCTTTCTTATTGTATCCCTTCTTTTAGGAATATTTATTTAGATGTGGTTTCTTAGGCAAAAGTTCATCTCATCTTTAATATTCAAAATTAGTATCATCTGTGCTTTCTTAACCTTCCAGAATCTAGCAAGCTGAGGCAGATGCATGTTCTTCCAAGTTCCTCTCTCTTATACCTATACATCTTGTTACTAATATTGCAGCCTACTTATAGGTTTGCATGCATGTCTTCCTCACAAAATTATAAAAAAATACTATTAAATTTGCATACAACACACATTTTGGAGACATAGTGGATGCAATAGACAACACAATCAAGTTTCAAAAAGATTTCAGCATGTTGAAATCACAGACCAGGATATACATAATGAAATCTACTGGAGTACAATGGATTTCACTGGATTTCTGAAGAGCAAGTACAAAATTTTAATGAAGACCTGGCTGAAGAGCACAATGAGAGAAATTACTGCATTTTTAGTTCATTATAAAAATGCTATAAATATATAATAGTAATGTGGCACCTTAAAAAAATAGGGCCAATCTTCAGCCACCTTCATAAGTGTATCCATACAGATAGAGCAAGGCTATGGGCACTTATTAGTCTGATGGGTCCAACATTCTAGAATGTATTGTCTGGCCTAGAGAAACTTTCTTTTAAGAAGGTCATTAGCAAAAAAAAAAAAAAAAAAAGTCATTAGCGGAGTTCTATTAACTGACACACAATATACACTACTAGTTGCCTATCAATATCAATATTTATTTTCCCTTTCTCCTGTACAATTTTCTCAGAGATAATGTGCCTGGAAAAATTATTATGTTTCCCAGCATCCCTTGTAATTATGTGATAGAGTCATGATCCATCAGACCTCTGTGAAACTATGACCCTCCTGAGAACACCCTGTGAAGAGCACATATTTCACAAACACATTCCTTCTGCTTTTTACCTTTCCTCTTCTGGGTT